>NC_092414.1:201771250-202488750 GCF_040894005.1 Engystomops pustulosus
TATTGTCAGTAGTGATGTAATGATGGGTCAGTGTTATCTATATAGAGGTCATTGTACAGGGAGGGGGAGGAGAAAAGCTGTGACATCATCTATTGTCAGTAGTTATGTAATGATGGGTCAGTGTTATCTATATGGAGGACATTGTACAGGGAGGGGGAGGAGATAACCTGTGACATCATCTATTGTCAGTAGTGATGTAATGATGGGTCAGTGTTATCTATATAGAGGTTATTGTACAGGGAGGGGGAGGAGAAAAGCTGTGACATCATCTATTGTCAGTAGTTATGTAATGATGGGTCAGTGTTATCTATATGGAGGACATTGTACAGGGAGGGGGAGGAGATAAGCTGTGACATCATCTATTGTCAGTAGTGATGTAATGATGGGTCAGTGTTATCTATATAGAGGTCATTGTACGGGGAAGGGAAGGAGATAATCTGTGACATCATCTATTGTCAGTAGTGATGCAATGATGGGTCAGTGTTATCTATATAGAGATTATTGTACAGGGAGGGGTAGGGGATAAGCTGTGACATCATCTATTGTCAGTAGTGATGTAATGATGGGTCAATGTTATCTATATAGAGCTCATTGTACAGGGAGGGGGAGGAGATAAGCTGTGACATCATCTATTGTCAGTAGTGATATAATGATGGGTCAGTGTTATCTATATAGAGGTTATTGTACAGGGAGGGGGAGGAGATAAGCTGTGACATCATCTATTGTCAGTAGTGATGTAATGATGGGTCAGTGTTATCTATATAGAGGTCATTGTACAGGGAGGGGAAGGAGATAATCTGTGACATCATCTATTGTCAGTAGTGATGTAATGATGGGTCAGTGTTATCTATATAGCGGTCATTGTACAGGGAGGAGGAGGAGATAAGCGGTGACATCATCTATTGTCAGTAGTGATGTAATGATGGGTCAGTGTTATCTATATAGAGGTCATTGTACAAGGATGGGGAGGGGATAAGCTGTTACATCATCTATTGTCAGTAGTGATGTAATGATGGGTCAGTGTTATCTATATAGAGGTCATTGTACAAGGAGGGGGAGGAGATAATCTTTGACATCATCTATTGTCAGTAGTGATGTAATGATGGGTCAGTGTTATCTATATAGAGGTCATTGTACAGGGAGGGGGAGGAGATAATCTGTGACATCATCTTTTGTCAGTAGTGATGTAATGATGGGTCAGTGTTATCCATATATAGGTCATTGTACAGGGAGGAGGAGGAGAAAGGCTGTGACATCATCTATTGTCAGTAGTGATATAATGATGGGTCAGTGTTATCTATATAGAGGTCATTGTACAAGGAGGGGGAGGAGATAATCTGTGACAACATCTATTGTCAGTAGTGATGTAATGATGGGTCAGTGTTATCTATATAGAGGTCATTGTACAGGGAGGGGGAGGGGATAAGCTGTAACATCATATATTGTCAGTAGTGATGTAATGATGGATCAGTGTTATCTATATAGAGGTCATTGTACAGGGAGGGGGAGGAGATAATCTGTGACATCATCTATTGTCAGTAGTGATGTAATGATGGGTCAGTGTTATCTATATTGAGGTCATTCTACAGGGAGGAGGAGAAGATAAGCTGTGACATCATCTATTGTCTGTAGTGATGTAATGATGGATCAGTGTTATCTATATAGAGGTCATTGTACAGGGAGGAGGAGGAGATAAGCTGTGACATCATCTATTGTCAGTAGTAATGTAATGATGGGTCAGTCTTATCTATATAGAGGTCATTGTACTGGGAGGGGGAGGAGATAATCTTTGACATCATCTATTGTCAGTAGTGATGTAATGATGGGTCAGTGTTATCTATATAGAGGACATTGTACATGTAGGGGGAGGAGATAATCTGTGACTTCATCTATTGTCAGTAGTGATGTAATGATGGGTCAGTGTTATCTATTTAGAGGTCATTGTACAGGGAGGGGGAGGAGATAATCTGTGACATCATCTATTGTCAGTAGTGATGAAATGATGGGTCTGTGTTATCTGTATAAAGGTCATTGTACAAGGATGGGGAGGGGATAAGCTGTTACATCATCTATTGTCAGTAGTGATGTAATGATGGGTCAGTGTTATCTATATAAAGGTCATTGTACAGGGAGGGGGAGGAGATAATCTGTGACATCATCTATTGTCCGAAGTGATGTAATGATGGGTCAGTGTTATCTACATAGAGGTCATTGTACAGGGAGGAGGAGATAAGCTGTGACATCATCTATTGTCAGTAGTGATGTAATGATGGGTCAGTGTTATCTATATAGAGGTCATTGTACAAGGAGGGGGAGGGGATAAACTGTGACATCATCTACTGTCAGTGGTGATGTAATGATGGGTCAGTGTTATCTATGTAGAGGTCATTGTACATGGAGGGGGAGGAGATAATCTGTGACATCATCTATTGTCAGTAGTGATGTAATGATGGGTCAGTGTTATCTATATAGAGGTCATTGTACAGGGAGAGGGAGGAGATAAGCTGTGACATCATCAATTGTCTGTAGTGATGTAATGATGGTACAGTGTTATCTATATAGAGGTCATTCTACAGGGAGGAGATAAGCTGTGACATCATCTATTGTCAGTAGTGATGTAATGATCGGTCAGTGTTATATATATAGAGGTCATTGTACAAGGATGGGGAGGGGATAAACTGTTACATCATCTATTGTGAGTAGTGATGTAATGATGGGTCAGTGTTATCTATATAGAGGTCATTGTACTGGGAGAGGGAGGAGATAATCTGTGACATCATCTATTGTCAGTAGTGATGTAATGATGGGTCAGTGTTATCTATATAGAGGTCATTGTACAGGGAGGGGGAGGAGATAATCTGTGACATCATCTATTGTCAGTAGTGATGTAATGATGGGTCAGTGTTATCTATATAGAGTTCATTGTACAGGGAGGAGGAGGAGATAAGCTGTGACATCATCTATTGTCTGTAGTGATGTAATGATGGGTCAGTGTTATCTATATAGAGGTCATTGTACAAGGCGGGGGAGGGGATAAGCTGTGACATCATCTACTGTCAGTGGTGATGTAATGATGGGTCAGTGTTATCTATGTAGAGGTCATTGTACTGGGAGGGGAAGGAGATAAGTTGTGACATCATCTATTGTGAGTAGTGATGTAATGATGGGTCAGTGTTATCTATATGGAGGTAATTGTACAGGGAGCGGGAGGAGATAATCTGTGACATCATCTATTGTCAGTATTGATGTAATGATGGGTCAGTGTTATCTATATAGAGGTCATTGTACAGGGAGGAGGAGGGGATAAGCTGTGACATCATCTATTGTCAATAGTGATGTAATGATGGGTCAGTGTTATCTATATAGCAGTCATTGTACAGGGACGAGGAAGAGATAAGCTGTGACATCATCTATTGTCAGTAGTGATGTAATGATGGGTCAGTGTTATCTATATAGAGGTCATTGTACTGGGAGGGGGAGGAGATAAGCTGTGACATCATCTATTGTCAGTAGTGATGTAATGATGGGTCAGTGTTATCTATATAGAGGTCATTGTACAGGGAGGGGGAGGAGATAAGCTGTGACATCATCTATTGTCAGTAGTGATGTAATGATGGGTCAGTGTTATCTTTATAGAGGTCATTGTACAGGGAGGGGGAGGAGATAAGCTGTGACATCATCTATTGTCAGTAGTGATGTAATGATGGGTCAGTGTTGTCTATATAGAGGTCACTGTACAGGGAGGGGGAGGAGATAAGCTGTGACATCATCTATTGTCAGTAGTGATGTAATGATGGGTCAGTGTTATCTATATAGAGGTCACTGTACAGGGAGGGGGAGGAGATAAGCTGTGACATCATCTATTGTCAGTAGTGATGTAATGATGGGTCAGTGTTATCTATATAGAGGTCACTGTACAGGGAGGGGGAGGGGATAAGCTGTGACATCATCTATTGTCAGTAGTGATGTAATGATGCTTCAGTGTTATCTATATAGAGGTCATTGTACAGGGAGGGGAGGAGATAAGCTGTGACATCATCTATTGTCAGTAGTGATGTAATGATGGGTCAGTGTTATATATATAGAGGTCATTGTACAGGGAGGGGAGGAGATAAGCTGTGACATCATCTATTGTCAGTAGTGATGTAATGATGGGTCAGTGTTACCTATATAGAGGTCATAGTACAGGGAGGGGGAGGAGATAAGCTGTGACATCATCTATTGCCAGTAGTGATGTAATGATGGGTCAGTGTTATCTATATAGAGGTCATTGTACAGGGAGGAGGAGATAAGCTGTGACATCATCTATTGTCAGTAGTGATGTAATGATGGGTCAGTGTTATCTATATAGAGGTCATTATACTGGGAGAGGGAGGAGATAATCTGTGACATCATCTATTGTCAGTAGTGATGTAATGATGGGTCAGTGTTATCTATATAGAGGTCATTGTACAGGGAGGGGGAGGAGATAAGCTGTGACATCATCTATTGTCTGTAGTGATGTAATGATGGGTCAGTGTTATCTATATAGAGGTCATTGTACAGGGAGGAGGAGGAGATAAGCTGTGACATCATCTATTGTCTGTAGTGATGTAATGATGGGTCAGTGTTATCTATGTAGAGGTCATTGTACTGGGAGGGGGAGGAGATAAGTTGTGACATCATCTATTGTGAGTAGTGATGTAATGATGGGTCAGTGTTATCTATATGGAGGTAATTGTACAGGGAGCGGGAGGAGATAATCTGTGACATCATCTATTGTCAGTATTGATGTAATGATGGGTCAGTGTTATCTATATAGAGGTCATTGTACAGGGAGGAGGAGGGGATAAGCTGTGACATTATCTATTGTCAATAGTGATGTAATGATGGGTCAGTGTTATCTATATAGCAGTCATTGTACAGGGACGAGGAAGAGATAAGCTGTGACATCATCTATTGTCAGTAGTGATGTAATGATGGGTCAGTGTTATCTATATAGAGGTCATTGTACAGGGAGGGGGAGGAGCTAAGCTGTGACATCATCTATTGTCAGTAGTGATGTAATGATGGGTCAGTGTTATCTTTATAGAGGTCATTGTACAGGGAGGGGGAGGAGATAAGCTGTGACATCATCTATTGTCAGTAGTGATGTAATGATGGGTCAGTGTTATCTATATAGAGGTCACTGTACAGGGAGGGGGAGGGGATAAGCTGTGACATCATCTATTGTCAGTAGTGATGTAATGATGCTTCAGTGTTATCTATATAGAGGTCATTGTACAGGGAGGGGAGGAGATAAGCTGTGACATCATCTATTGTCAGTAGTGATGTAATGATGGGTCAGTGTTATCTATATAGAGGTCATTGTACAGGGAGGGGAGGAGATAAGCTGTGACATCATCTATTGTCAGTAGTGATGTAATGATGGGTCAGTGTTATCTATATAGAGGTGGTAGTACAGGGAGGGGGAGGAGATAAGCTGTGACATCATCTATTGCCAGTAGTGATGTAATGATGGGTCAGTGGTATCTATATAGAGGTCATTGTACAGGGAGGAGGAGGAGATAAGCTGTGACATCATCTATTGCCAGTAGTGATGTAATGATGGGTCAGTGTTATCTATATAGAGGTCATTGTACAGGGAGGAGGAGATAAGCTGTGACATCATCTATTGTCAGTAGTGATGTAATGATGGGTCAGTGTAATCTTTATAGAGGTCATTGTACAGGGAGGTGGAGGAGATAAGCTGTGACATCATCTAGAAACAAAGGAAATTGTAGCTGTGTCAGTAGATCCTTTTGCAACATAAGATTCTCCTTATTATTAATAATTGTGTTTCTAGGAGGCACCATTGAGAATATATAGTCTTTTCAAGTGGTCTGCAACTGTCATGACATCAATACAAAATCCAATTACACTTATTTCCATATTTTTATAAAACATTTGGCTGAAAAGAAACACTTGGCAATCATATACGGCTGCATCCAGAGATTGGTTTTAACCTTACATAAAATAACATAATTTAAAATAATTAAAACATGAAAGAAGCTACAATTAAGATAATTAAGATGAAATAAAATTTCAAATGCAATAAATAAATACAAATTTTATTAACATCCTGAGAATAATAACCCAAAGAACTAATTCAATAAGTTATACACATGTATGGCATGTAAAATTAGCAAATGAGGGTAATAATGAAACAGCAATTTTCTGTTATTCTTTTTAATTGTTTAAATATCTGAAATAACTTAGAATAATAATATAAAGGACCTCATACAGGTCTGTACAACTACTGCAATTAAAATGATGAAAACCTAAAGTTTAGCTTTGCATGAAAGGGTTGATAAAATATAAGTTGTTAGCCGAGTGGATGAACATTTTTGTATTCTTCTCTCTGTTCTAGATTTCTGACATCGGTAAGATGAATGCTTGTATTGAGGTCGCTTACTGTGTTTCTGTCCCCAATCCATTATCTGATATAGAAAGAAAACCATTACCTTTCACCAACATTTCTCTATAGCAGATCTGCTGGACTGTCTTCTTAACCCATTAATTATCAGAGTGTTTTAGTGCTAAACTGCAAGAAACGGGAGTCTAACTCGTGGGCCTCAGGAGAAAAGTTTACCTTGTAGTCCCAACGCTACGTTTCCGTATGCCCATCAATAACTTTCAGCAGCCTAAGGTTACATTCACACAGCCGTATGCCATCATGGCCGCGGCCGGGCGGGCATACCGCTGTGCACTGGAGAGGAGGAGGTGATCCCTCCCCCCTCCATAGAGAAAAGCGTTGCACGGTCGCACACGCAGGGAACATAGAGAATGCTCTAACTTTTCCACATGTACGGTGCAGAACGGTGCCACACATGTGGCCCCCAAATTTGCGGCCACATAAACATCCCCCCAGACAGCTGACTGAATGTACCCTAACATTTATGAGCACCCTCTCAGTATATTACATCATGGTGTGGTAAGGCCTGTTTGAAGATTGCTCAATGGCTGATCCCTCTCCATATACAGGTCAGCTTCAGCTGCTTTAGGCTTATTCACCCGGCCCTGTGCCCCGCCCAACGAGATCTGAGTGGAGAACGAAGAGGGTGTGAGCCTTCCGCACCACTCTGCTCTACATTGAAAGCCTGACCAGATTGGTCATTGTGCATTGAAATCCAAGCTCTTGTCCCGGCTTGGTCATGGTGCATCGAAATTCGAGCACCTGTCCCGGCTTGGTCATGGTGCATTGAAATCCGAGCACCTGTCTCGGCTTGGTCACGATGCATCCAAATCCAAGCACCTATCTCGGCTTGGTCATGGTGCATTGAAATCCAAGCACCTGCCACGGCTTGGTCATGGTGCATTAAAATCTTAACACCTGCCCCAGCTTGGTCATGGTGCATTGAAATCCGAGAACCTGCTGCGGCTTGGTCATGGTACATTGAAATCCAAGCACCTACCATGGCTTGGTCATGGTGCATTGAAATCCGAGCACCTGCCCCGGCTTGGTCATGGTGCATTGAAATCCGAGAACCTGCTCCGGCTTGGTCAGGGTGCATTGAAATCCAAGCACCTGCCCCGGCTTGGTCATGGTGCATTGAAATCCGAGCACCTGCCCCGGCTTGGTCATGGTGCATTGAAATCCGAGCACCTGCCCCGGCTTGGTTAGGGTGCATTGAAAACCGAGCACCTGCCCTGGCTTGGTTATGGTGCATTGAAATCCGAGCACCTGCCCCGGCCTGGTCATGGTGCATTGAAATCCGAGCACCTGCCCCGGCTAGGTCATGGTGCAGTGAGACACCCGGGTACTTTTAAAGAGGAACTGTCTCCAACTCTATTTGTACATACTACAGTGCTTTTTTTGTTGCCTTCAGATTTCTCTAAAGTCTAAAGTCTTAGGTTTCTTAAAAGCTAAATCATCACACATGTTACAAATAGAGGAATTTTTGATTCCATATTCACTTTAGACAAAGGTCATTGGACCAGCAAAGACCACAATATTATTACATTTCACCTAAACTGTAAAAAAAAAAAAAAAAGTAAGACTTGAAGGGAAAATACATTTTATTTGTAAAATACCAATTTCCCTAAGGTGTTAGACCTGCACTTCAGGGCAAAGAGTGGGAACAGCTACTGTCAAAAAAGGATATTAATGCTAAGTGGGAGATCATTAAATTTATGCGTAAATGTATTCCTGTAGGAAATAGTTTAAGCGTCTTATATTAAGCTTCCACTTATCTTACAGCTAGCATTTAAAGGGCAATAAATGTCAAAAGAGGGCGTTAAAAAATACAATTCTGAAGGGTTGGCTAAAGCCTTCAACAAAACAGAGTACTTAACAAAATCTGTAAAAAGAGAATAAAATCGTCTTAAATACAGGATGAAAGGCAAATGGACAAAGAAAGTAAAAGAAAAGAAAAACAAATATTAAAGAATATAAATGCAAAACTAGGATAAGTAGGACACGTAAATAAAGGGAAATGAACGTTGGGAACAAGAAAAAACAGAGATACAGGCAGTCCCCTACTTAAGAACATCCGACTTACAGACGACCCCTAGTTACAAACGGACCTCTGGATGTTGGTAATTTATTGTACTTTGGCCTTAGACTACAATAAACAGATATAACAGTTATCTAAGGAGTCTGTAATGAAGTTTTATTGTTAATCCTGGCTCTTATGACAATCCAACATTTTTATAATCCAATTGTCACAGAGACCAAAAAAAAAAATTTGTCTGGAGTTACGATGATAAAATATACAGTTCTGACTTACATACAAATTCAACTTAAGAACAAACCTACAGAACCTATCTTGTACGTAACCCGGGGACTACCTGCACTGAGAATTTATTTAGCTCTGTATATACAAAAATGAGTAGTTGATGTAGGAGATGCCAGTGCGGAGGAACTGAAGTAGGGGGCTCTGGTGCTGAGGAGCTTAAGTAGAGATGCTAATGCCGAATTGAGAAGAGCCAACGCTGAGAAGCTGGTGCCCCTGATGTAGGCAGTGCCCATGCTGAGGAGCAGATGTAGGCAGTGCCCATGCTGAGAAGTGGATGCAGGTGATGCGTGTGATGGGGAGCTTTAATAGGTTGTGCCAGTTCTTAAATGCAGATGTAGCCAGATGGTGCCATTGCAAAGGAGATCATGTACTTAGGTGGTGCTAATACTGAGTTTCTGATGTAGCCTGCTTCAATAATGAGAAGCTGATGTAGGTGATTCAAATGTGCAAAAGCGGGTGTAGTGGGTGTCAGTACTGAGGAGCTGAAGAAGATGGTGCTGGTATTGATGTACGGTGTGTTTTAGCGGAGGAATTGATGTAAGTGCTGAGAAATTATGTAGATGATGCCAGTGCTGTGGTTCTGAAATAGGTAAAGCAAAGCCTATAGAGCAGAGGTTGGTGATGCCGATGCTGAGGAGCTGATGTATGTGGTGCCAATGCTGAGGAGCTGATGTATGTGGTGCCGATGCTGAGGAGCTGATGTATGTGGTGCCGATGCTAAGGAGCTGATGTATGTGGTGCCGATGCTCAGGAGCTGATGTATGTGGTGCCGATGCTGAGGAGCTGATGTATGTGGTGCCGATGCTGAGGAGCTGATGTATGTGGTGCCGATGCTGAGGAGCTGATGTATCTGGCGCCGATGATGAGGAGCTGATGTATGTGGTGCCGATGCTGAGGAGCTGATGTATGTGGTACCGATGCTGAGGAGCTGATGTATGTGGTGCCGATGCTGAGGAGCTGATGTATGTGGTGCCGATGCTGAGGAGCTGATGTATGTGGTGCCGATGCTGAGGAGCTGATGTATGGGGTGCCAATGCTGAGGAGCTAATGTATGCGGTGCTGATGCTGAGGAGCTGATGTATGCGGTGCTGATGCTGAGGAGCTGATGTATGTGGCGCTGATGCTGAGGAGCTGATGTATGTGGTGCCGATGCTGAGGAGCTGATGTATGTGGTGCCGATGCTGAGGAGCTGATTTATGTGGCGCTGATTTTGAGGAGCTGATGTAGGTGGCGCCGATGCTGAGGAGCTGATGTATGGGGTGCCGATGCTGAGGAGCTGATGTATGTGGTGCCGATGCTGAGGAGCTGATGTATGTGGTGCCGATGCTGAGGAGCTGATGTATGTGGCGCTGATGCTGAGGAGCTGATGTATGTGGTGCCGATGCTGAGGAGCTGATGTATGTGGCGCTGATGCTGAGGAGCTGATGTATGTGGTGCCGATGCTGAGGAGCTGATGTATGTGGTGCCGATGCTGAGGAGCTGATGTATGTGGTGCCGATGCTGAGGAGCTGATGTAGAAGATGGTACTGGTATTGATGTACGGTGTGTTTTAGTGGAGGAATTTATGTAAGTGATGCCAGTGCTGGGGTGCTGAAATAGGTAGAGCAAAGCCTATAGAGCAGAGTTTGGTGATGCTAATGCTGAGGAGCTGATGTATGTGGTGCCGATGCTGAGGAGCTGATGTATGTGGCGCCAATGCTGAGGAGCTGATGTATGTGGTGCAGATGCTGAGGAGCTGATGTATGTGGTGCAGATGCTTAGGAGCTGATGTATGTGGCGCCGATGCTGAGGAGCTGATGTATGTGGTGCTGATGCTGAGGAGCTGATGTATGTGGTGCCGATGCTGAGGAGCTGATGTATGTGGTGCCGATGCTGAGGAGCTGATGTATGTGGTGCCGATGCTGAGGAGCTGATGTATGTGGCGCCGATGCTGAGGAGCTGATGTATGTGGTGCCGATGCTGAGGAGCTGATGTATGTGGTGCCGATGCTGAGGAGCTGATGTATGTGGCGCCGATGCTGAGGAGCTGATGTATGGGGTGCCGATGCTGAGGAGCTGATGTATGGGGTGCCAATGCTGAGGAGCTGATGTATGTGGTGCCAATGCTGAGGAGCTGATGCTGATGAAGCCAGTGTGGATAAACTGTCTTAGGTGATGCCAGTGCTGAGAGATTAAATAGGTGATGGCATTTCTAAAAAAATCTATTGTGGGTGAGAGTGTGGGGAGTTGCATTAAGTGGTTCCCCTTGCTAAAGAGTAGATGTAGGTGGTGCCAATGCTAAGGAGTTGATGTACTTTATGTGGTGCTGGGGATCTGTTGTATCCACTTCTGGGTATTGAGAAGCCGCTGTAGATGTTTCCATTGCTAAGTAGCTGAGAAGATGCCAGTGCGGAGGTGTTGGAGAAGTTCATACTAAAGTATTGATGATGATCTGGTACCTATATTATTTGAATCTGTCCATTAATGTAGGATCCATGTTGATCCAGGCTAAATAAAGTGAATGTGAGTTGGGCTACAGAGCAGGTAGATAACACCAAAAAATTCTAATGGAGCCGTTCAGTTACAGGAAATTCCGGTGCAATTGGTACAATACCAGACGGAATAGATCATTAAATTTTTTTAAAAATTGAGCGAGGTAATATAGATGTTCCTACAGCGCACTAAAATATCAAATTACTTCTGCATAAAAGAAGAGTCAAGTAGGTTATAAAAATATCCACGCTATAGCTGCTGGAATACAGAGAGGCAAAAGCCAGAAAATGGATATTGCATTAAGCCCCAGCTGTGCATTAAGGGGTTAAAAAAATAGGAACGATTGGGATTGGTGTCTGTTGTCATCACATTGCATTAGCGTCTACCGCGCTTCCTTTATCTATTGTATTTCGTTTAAAGGCGCATTCACAGATGGCATCGCTGCCGCGTAACTCATTTTACCCTGTTTATTCCTCAATATTGTGCAGCAGGCTGATCCTCATTTCATGGATATAACTGATCCATTTACGTCAGTGCCTCTGGGACCACCATCCGAGACCCCCCAGTCCAATGAGAGGAGGCTTAGCTTTTCGTCTTTGGAAACATTTTAAAGGTCTAACTAATTTATGGGATGAGATTCTGCTCCGTCCAGTGTGTCAAATATTTTACATTCCCAAATGTTTATGGATATCCCATTATTCTATTATTATTGGTTGACTAGTTAAAATCCGGGTCCAACCATTTCCGGCCAGTGTCAAATTTTAAAATCCTGTGCAGGTCCAGGTGCTGCTGGCAAAGTTGCCATTTTGGGGAGGATCATCGTTTATGATGTCAAATGGGGATGACTACACTCCCCAAAATGGCAACACCCAGTACCCCCTGATGCAGCCATTTAAATGCTGCTGGGCAGAAGTTGAGCAAGGTCTGGCCCTGAACTTCTAATGAAGTTATGGGGGACCATAACCCACAAAGTTCTGTAAGAACCTGGGACTGCTTGACACTATTTATTGTTACTTTTCTGTATAGTTATTTATTAAAGGTAGTCCCCCAGCACTGCCGCCCATGAACCTACCTACACCAGCGGGAGGCTGACACAGATTTTAGTTATGGAAGGCAGGGAAAAACTACATTTGATGTAAAGTGGTTTAGACCTTTTTATGAGCCAAATTTGGCTTAATAGATCACAATGGGGCAGATTTACTTACCTGGTCCATTCGCGATCCAGCGGCCCGTTCTCTGCGGTGGATTCGGGTCCGGCCGGGATTCACTAAGGCAGTTCCTCCGCCGTCCACCAGGTGGCACTGCTGCGCTGAAGAGCATCGGAACGCGCTGGAGTTCACCGGCTCGGGCTGAGTGAAGGTAAGTGCAAGCTCCGCGACACATTTTCTGTTTTTAAATGCGGCGGTTTTTCCAAATACGTCGGGTTTTCGTTCGGCCACGCCCCCCGATTTCCGTCGCGCGCATGCCGGCGCCGATGCGCCACAATCCGATCGCGTGCGCCAAAATTCCCGGGGCAATACAGGGAAAATCGGCGCAAATCGGAAATATTCGGGTAACACGTCGGGAAAACACGAATCTGGCCCTTAGTAAATGACCCCCATTATGTTTTGGATGGCATTAAAACGTTGTATCAACTACAGCTTATATGGGTAGCTCACCCCAGGTGGCTTCATCGGTGTCGATGGCTAAATGATCTATAGAGGAGGATCTTCCAGACGTAGAAATGTCTATCAATCTATCTCATATCTATCTGTCTGTCTATCCTTTATCTCATTTCTATTTATTTCTCTGTCTATCTATCAGATACCTATCTATCAATATCACTTTCTGTCTGTCCATCTTCTATCTCATGCGTAGCTGTAATCTTACATCTA
This sequence comes from Engystomops pustulosus, assembly GCF_040894005.1. Lineage (NCBI taxonomy): Eukaryota > Metazoa > Chordata > Amphibia > Anura > Leptodactylidae > Engystomops > Engystomops pustulosus. Next base: position 201,784,352 of record NC_092414.1, read on the forward strand.
TCTACGTATCTATCTATTTATACAAAGAAAAAATAAGCAGCACTCCGACAGCAAATCCGTTCAAAACGAAATAGTGGTGTTTATTCCAAATGCTACTTTTCGGCTAATGAGCCTTTTGCAAGATGCTTGAAAAAGGTTCATTAGCCGAAGTATAACGAATGGAATAAACACCACTTTTTCTTTTTGAACGGATTTGCTGTCGGAGTGCTGCTTTTTTTTTCTTGGGATATTTTAGATCATCTATCTATTTATCTGTACAATAAGAAAATTCAAGCAGTGGTAGAAGTAGATGATGCCCACCTGAAGGGATTGTCAGACTTCTTATATATATATATAGAAAGAAAAATAGGCAGCACACCAAAAAATAAGTAATAAATAGATATTAATAAATGAGAGGGGACATACAATTATCCATCGATTTTCTCAGCTTTCTATCAAACACTGTGAGATATAAATCTCCCAATTTAGCAATGAAATACACATTTTTGTGCGGTTGGGGAGGGGGAGTAGGAATGTGACTCTATAGGGTTCTAATTCTAACAATCTGAATTGGCATCACCCCGTGTGCACACTGGTACATGCAGGAGGCCGGATCTGCAGTGACTGGAAAGCAGAAGTAATATGTATTGTTGCCAGGCTCCAATCTGCTATAGAGAAATCAGCAGTGTTTCGGAAACGGCTTGGAAGAGATAATTTGGGGCTTCATCCAGCTGGTTCTGTTCCAGGACCTTGTTCTTTGCAAACTGTTGTTTTATCTTGGGCTGTAATTTTCATGGCCGAACTTCTTACAGGATAGTTTATGGGTTGGAAATGACTCTCCGTTTATTATAGAGGAACACAGTCATAGTGTTTGTATTTAACTTTGGATAGAAAAAGATAAGGACACCTTACTGCTTCCAAATTCACAGCAAGGAGTTTTCGCAAAAAATAACTATAGAACTATAGCCTGTCATAACAACAGATGGTTGCTCCCCATCGACGTCATGGGGAACGGCAAACAAAACCAAGATAAGGAGGCCCACGAGCCAAAGCTGCGAGGGAGCGCAGGGTTAACACCTGCGATTGGTGCTGGCACCGATCGCGGGTGTTAACATTGGGTGTTTGCTGCAATGTGCAGCAAACACTCACTTTGTATGGAGAGGGCTCACATATATGTCACATGTCAGTAAGGGGTTAAAGGGGTTGTTCAGGAATTAACTATCCTCGGGAAGAGCCATCAATGTCCAATAGGCCCACACTAAAATATGATGAGTAAACACTGAGCAAGTTGCTCTTTATCATGTATAACTGTAGTCATTCCTTTAAGTAGAGCCGTGTCTACATCTGGCAGATTGGGACACTAAACCACCAACAGGTCCTTATGGGCTTATGGGTTTAGTGTCTCAAATCACCTCCTACACATACACACACATTAAAAAAATATATACTTACCTGTATCCGGAGCTCATGAAGGTCAAACGGACTGAGATCAAACAGATGATATACAGGTCAATTTGTGACCCTAATCCACATGTCCATATGGACCCATAATTGCTTTACGGCCCTAAATTGACCTCTAAATTGTTCCTCTTTAAGTATCATCCAATATTGAAAGAAATTGATAAGAACTCCATTTTTTAGGACATTTTTGGAATCTTTGGAATCTTATCTATCTATAGTCCTCATGACTTATCTGGCATTTTCATCTCTATAATTTTAAGGTGGTGGCGTATTCAATACTGCTCAACAAGGAAAGATATTACTCCCAAATTTGCTACAAAAGAAATTTAGAGCGCATTCATCAAGAAGCAGAAGAGGGCCAGATTTGCTGGTGTTCGCCTCCCACAAAGGGCATATTTCAGGAGGCAAATGAGAGATTTATACAATACTATTTTAGGTCTCTCCCATCTCACCCCTCCTCTTTCCTTCTGTTCGAGAAATCCTCCATAAAAAAAACGGATATTTTTAAAACTTGGCAGTCGTAGGTAGAAAGACATAAGCATTTAATGATCTTTGTAAAGGCTCGTAGTCATCGGATGTGTCTTTTAACGTCTGCCAGAATTACACTTACAAGGTCAGATACCGACACCATCCCACAAAGTAATGGTATGTGCGCCGCGGGTAAAGGGTCAGCGCGAGGTAGACACATGAAAAATACAATCATTCGGGGAAACGCCTCAACATGAAGATTTTCTATGAGTAATAATTGAACATCTTTTTTCTGTGTTGATATGTTCCTTCAGATTGAGTAATGAGAATTGTTATTGGGATGGATTTCTCATTCCTGCTCGGCACAACCTCCATGTTTACAAACCCCCCCCCCTCCCTAAATTGAAAACTCTTCATCTCTATCATAGCCAGAGGACAAAGGCAATATGGTTGGTTTGTGATTTATGCATGGCCAATAATCTACCCACCTTATGTCACCCTTCACATAAAAGAGGTGGAAATATTAAGAGCACCGCAATTAACCGGGTGCTATGGAGTTCACGACGTCCCACATTTCTTGAGGATTAGCTTTGTTGCTCTAGGGAAAGGAAAAGCATAAGAAAGCAATGAGTATTTTTAAGGTGTGCGGTTCGCCAAGGCTACGCGCTGCATTAATAATACAGACAGCGCGTCGGTACACACACAGCTGGGAACATTGTTCTACATTTGTTTTATTGCTATACTCAGGTTCTTTAACCAGCAAGTCGACTATGCAAAACTCACCCTCGAATAGAAAGAGGAAGCTCCGGTTTATGATTGCGCTTCCCGCATCACTTTTATAGCCATATAGATCAGGCGTGAAATTTGTTAGTTTCCAGGGAAAAACACATTTTCGACAAAGCAACCCTAGCAATAGTCCACCAACAATGCAGTTCCCCACCAACATTTGTTCTTAGAGAGGTTTCACCAGAAAACAGATTAATGGCATATCCAAAGCATGTCCCATTGATGTCTGAGAGATGCGGGTAACCCCTCTGGGAACTCTATCTTTAAAATAAAGCCTCTGAAGTCAATTCCTATGGATCCTCACCACCGACAATGAAATACACACAGCGGTGGTCGGGTTTTCCAGGAACAGAAAGTAGAACTGAGCTACAGAGTTTCATAAGTATCAAAGCAGTAAAGAGGAGTTACCTCAATGGGGGTCATTTACTAAGGGCCCGATTCGCGTTTTCCCGACGTGTTACCCGAATATTTCCGATTTGCGACGATTTCCCCTGTATTGCCCCGGGATTTTGGCGCACGCGATCGGATTGTGGCGCATCGGCGCCGGCATGCACGCGACGGAAATCGGGGGGCGTGGCTGAGCGAAAACCCGACGGATTCGGAAAAACCGCCGCATTTAAAAAAAGAAATGTGTCGCTTGGGACGCGCTTACCTTCACTCACTTGAACTACCTTGATGAATCCCGTCCGGACCCGAATCCAGCGCAGAGAACACGCCGCTGGATCGCGAACGGACCGGGTAAGTAAATCTGCCCCAATGTGTTTCTGTAATTCCTATTCAATTCTATGGGAGCTACAAAACAGTGTAGCTCAGTTCTATCCTGTTCCCGGAAAACCGGAAAAACTGTGGACAACTTGTGTATGGCTCATCGGGAACGGAGAGCTGTAGCAGCATGAAGACTTTATTTGAAGGATAGGTACATATCTCATGGATTTCACCCACATCTATCATTCATTTATCAGACATATCCTGGGAAAGCTTTTGAATAGTAGTAGAGCCACTGGATTTGTTAGGTGGTTTCGATGTCATCATACTGCAGAGTTTGCACACAAGTATAAAGGTTAGAAAAATCAGTAAGTTAATTTTCTCAACTGAAATGAAAAATATTATGATGGGTGTTGAGAAGTAAGATATCCCATCCTGGAAAACATATCTGCATATTTCGCAAATATTATGATGAGAAGAAGGAGGGGGGGCACCAACCTCAGACCAGCCCTGGTTATTAATATATGTGGAATACATGTAGGTACATACTACACATCTTCATCAAATTCCATCCTAAGGCCTCATGCTCACGGCCGTTAAGAGGGCTGTGACCGGGCATAAAATTTTGTGGCCAGATCACGGCCCCCATTATGAAACCCTGTTGTGTGCCTCACCACACTGTGACCTGACAGGCAGCCGATGTGCCGAACATGGCACATGTCATATAATTTGCAGGAGTACATTGTTGGCTGTTTGGCTTTCCATGGAGAGGAGAGGGGTATGCTAAGTCCGGGTTACCATCAATTGAGTACACAAATCAGTATCAATATACACAAATACATTTTATACAGTATCTTGGCTAGGCCTAGCTCTCCCATAATTTACTTCACCCCTATGTTGATGCTCAGAGCATTACAAAATTGCAAAGTAAAGCAAACCCATATTATTAGGTTGTTTAATTTATCCTACCATATAACTCTATACTAAGGTATAGCAGTATATGGGGATTTTGCACATGATCTGTTACAATGTACCACTAGCACATTGTAACAGATCTTCAGAAATTACAAGTCCTGAGGTCTTGTAAAGACTCCAGGCTGTCAAGGCAACTGATCGTCACTCCCTGATGACATCATGGGGGGGAGGGCGACGATCATAAACAAGATGGTGCACCCACATGCCGCTTTCTGTTATACAATGCTGGCATGGGGTTAACACCCGGTATTGGTGCTAGCACTGATCACTGGTGTTAGCAGTGGGTGTTTGCTGCATTATGCAGCAAACAACCCATGTGTATGAAAATGGCTAAGCCTGTAAGCCCTCTTCATACACTTGGTGCCGCACCATGACTTATAGAAACGTCATGGTGGGGCAAGGGGTTAAAGAATTCATTCAGAACAGAGGGTTGGTGTCTGGGTTCGGGGTCAGTGGAGTCCTGGACCACCTCGGGAGATGGTACTAGCTGACACCTGGGACTGGAATCTAAGTGGCACCTGGTCTTCACCAGAGCCTGCTGCAAAACGGGATTGACTTGCTTTGGCAGGGTGCTACCAGGGCATTCCTCAGGTGCTACTATCCTGTGGTGGCAGCCATGGTCGAGGTACAGATTCAGCAGGGAGTCTCGGAGTCAGGCACAAGCAGGCAGTCAGGGCAGGCTGCAAAGATGCAGAGGTGAGGTCCAGGGTCCGAGGAGCAAGGAACAACACAAGGAAGCTTTCTCTTATTGCAATAGCTCAAAGATCCGGCAGGGGTTGATGGGAGAGGCTGGTCTTTATGGGAAACCCGGAAGTGTCAGGGTCGGGCCAATCCCGCCTTACACTCTTCTCTCAGACACTCCAAATTAGTTGAGCATGCGTGCACGTTTGGATAAGAAAAGACAGAAGACTGAAGTTCTGTTTTATCTTAGGTTCATGCTCTTAACTTGCCAAACAGAAAAGAGAAATGAACTGTGTTTATTTCCTGATTACATAGCCTCTTATACCCATAGAAAAAGGTGTGGTTACATACATTAAAATCACTATAATTGGTTATAGCTAAGCATATATGTCTGGCCCCCGGCTCTTGCTGATTGGTCTTCCAAAACTAGGCCTTGGTTGCTATGCCAGGGGAATTTCCAGTCACCGTTGTCTACAGTAAATTGACCACTAGTCTGGATGCTGATGTTATTCTTAACAAACATCTGCTCTTCCATCTTCTGCTTTCCATCACAAGACTTGAGTTCCGCTGACAGTTGCATGTCTAGTTAAAACTGATGTAAGGGAAAAGCTCTGTATTTCTCAACAGACAAAGTACAAAATATAGAGCAAAGGGCACATATATACAATCATAAGGCATATAATCATTAGAAGCATATAATCATTACTTTGGCCCTCACAATTCCCCCCTAAATACTGAGCTTTTCCCTACACTTCACTGCGATTCGTTTTTCCTATAGGCTGTCCATGTGGTGGGAGAGGGGAGTGGATTGCTTCACTGAGTCATTGACCCAACGTGCCCTTGTGACACCTGGATCACTTTCCCAGCACTAACCTTGCTGACACATGGAGTCCTCCTTCTTTCCCTTACACTAAAGCTTCCACTATTGGGGAGGGGGCTAAGTATTCTGAGATCACAATGGCAGGTAGGTCATCTATCGGGGAAGAATTTGGGTGTTCCAGAACTGGAACATCAGGCTGTTCTGACAGAACTGAGATCTCAGGCAAATCGGGCAGATTTCTATTCCTCATGGACATATAACAAACAGACTGTTTATCGATATTCGGAAAAACTCCTTTAGCCTTGTTATTCGCAATTTTCTTGGCCAACTTCTTATACAATGGCATACAACAACACAAGAGAAATAGAGCCAGGATGAACATCCCGAGTAGTACCAATCCTATCTGTTGGAAAAGGGCCTTCCACCCTCCTGCCCAGCTAGTAAACCATGCTGCCCAGGAGGTATCTACCCCTGCATTTTCCTTCATCTCAGTTGCCAATGCTGTAATTTTCTTTATTGCTATCAGTGTCTTACCACCAGCACCTGAATTCTGAGGGATGTAAGTGCAACAGTCTTCTCCTATCATTCCATACACTCCACCTTTTTCTGCGAGTATCATATCTAGGGTCATTCTATTTTGCAAAGTCATTCTAGTATTGGGGCCCAGTTCTTCCACAATACTAGTGAAAGCATCCCTACTATAATTTACAAACCTCTGTTCATTATAGTAAACGTAATTTATCCAATCCACATTTTTATTGATTTGCACTTGGGGAATTATGGAAGCAAATCCGGCTGCAATCTGATCCTGAGCCTTGTATCGGTCTGGGACCCCCCTCAGGACACCAATACTATCTATGTAAACATCAGGGTCTTGTCCGTAATCAGTGTTACTTAGTGACCTTTTTATCTTTACCTGTTCATTTTTATGAGTCGGATCCCAGGGTAACATCAAGAAAGGCAGGACTAATTTAACTAGGGCGCATTGACCCCTCCATGACTGGGGGAGGCAATTCCTCAGCTTACCATTCCCACAAAGCCAAAAGACATCATAAAGGAAAGAAGTATGGTCGGACAACAAATCTGGGTCTATGGTGACAATCTCTTGGCAAAAACCTTTTTCAAACACCCCCAGGGGAGTTTTGGCATTAGTGATGTCAGAGGATACACAGGTATAGTTTCCCTGCTCCACCCTACATCTGACCATGAATTGCAGTTCTCATTCCCGGGACGGGTTACACAGATGTAGAACTGTGCTTCGCCCTTGTACTGGTATGATGGATCCCATCTAATGTCCTCTGTCCCTCGACAATCTACAACATCACAAAAATCAAAGAGATACTCTTCATACGGGGCCGTGGTATGTACCCAAAAGGTGGTGATTTGGCAGTTATCTGTGATTATTAAACAACTCAAGCAGGAAAGGATATAGAGCTTCATTTTGTCTTCCCTTTGCAGTGTGATGCGTGTATCCAGGTGGGTTTCCCTTCAAGTTTCACCGCTGTAGGCGTTACCAGGACCACTGTGTAAGGTCCCTCGAATCTGGGTTGGAAGCAATCTTTCCTAATATGCTTCTTCACATATACTTGATCACCTGGTTGGAAGTTGTGAACTACGTCACCTGATAACTCTGGAAGAGAAGCAACAACTGCAGCATGCAGATTAGTTAATTCCTTGGACAATTCAATTACATATTGTACAGTCTTATCATGACTTTCAGACAATTCCTGCTTACTTATCACGGGAAAAACTGGTGGTTTGCCAAACAAAATCTCATAGGGGGTGAGACCATGTTTAGCCTGGGCAGTGTGTCGGACATGATACAGAGCAATGGGGAGCAATTCTGGCCAGGGGAGGGGACTATCCTGGGTCATTTTAAGTAACTTGTTCTTTAGGGTACCATTCATCCTCCCTACCTTTCCTGAGCTCTGTGGGTGGTATGGTGTGTGTAGGCCCAAGTCTACTCCCAACATGTTCCATAGCTCTCTGAATATCTGAGAGGAAAAAGCAGGGCCTTGGTCTGACTCTATAACTTGTGGTACTCCAAATCTGCAAACTGTCTCAGTGATCAATTTCTTTGCTGTAGTTTTTGATGTCATGTTAGCTACTGGGTACGCCTCTGGCCATCCGGAGAACATGTCTACTACTACAAGTACATATTCGTGTTTTCCCTCCTTGGGTAGCTGGATGTGGTCCACTTGGATCCTTTGAAATGGGTATTCTGGTTTGGCAAGGTATTGTTGGGGTACCTTTGCTGTAGGGGCGGGATTGCAAGTGGCGCATACGGTACAGGCCTGGTTATATGCGGCAATGGCAGGTGTGATTCCTGGGGCATAGTAGATTCTCTGGATGCAGGCATAAGCTTAGTTCTTTCCCCGATGTGTGGCTCCCTTGGTGTATCTATATAAACGTTGTCATCTAGGTGCTTCTCTTAGACCTTTAGAATCCTTTGGGATTCTCTACCTTTTCTTATGTGTCTGATCAACCTTATCCCTGGGGATCACGAGGAAAGAATGCACAAATCTTATCACCGTACACTAACCTTCCCAGCCTCTAGGCCTGACCTGACTCTCCTATCCCCACAAATCCAATACACATCAGACACTGCTAATACAGGGTTACCTGTGCTGTCAATGTTAAAGAAGGTCATTGTCTTGTTGCACCAACCGTAGGTAAAGTCTCCTACCCTGGGGGCATCCTGGTTACAGTGATAGTCATGGTTGGGGTGTCCCTGAGCATACAGTCAGTCAGAAGAGACCAGCTAGCAAGAAAAATAAGTAAGTTTGCAATAAAAAACGTGGCAGCATGCTGACTTCCCTCCTGCTTCACAGACGTGGCATTGGTCAGCAGGACTTGGAAAGGACCGTCGTTACAAAGCTCCAGACTCTCTCTCTGGTGTCTCTTTACCACCACGTAGTCTCCAGGCTCCAGGTTATGCATCCTGAGGTCTCTGTCTGGATCTGAAAAAGGAATCAGAAACACTTTTGCGGACCTTTTCCAAGGCCTGGCTCAGCTGTGTGGCGTATTCCACCTGGTTTCCTGCCATCAGCTATAGGGTCTGTGGGAAAGTAGGGGCCTAGTCTAGGTGCGCAGCCAAAAAGTACTTCAAAGGGGGCAATCCCATATTTCTGTTGGAGGTGGTCTTAACTGAATGGTGGGCAGCAGGAAAGCACTCGCCTGTTCTACACCCAGGAGGGACAATGTTTCAGGTTTTTACCTGTCCAGTGAAGTGGGTTCTGCGACTGGACTCTATGGTCTCTGGAAGTCCAAACCTGCAGAAAAATCTCACTCACCAACTTCTTGGCTGCAGCTCTGGCAATAGCCTTGGTCATGACAGAAGCTTCTGGACACCCTGGAAAGAGATCAATGCACACAGGCACGTATTCCTACGTACCACTTTTTGGTAGCTGGATAAAATCCATCTGCAGTCTCTGGAAGGGATACAGCAGCTTGGGTGTCACCTTCTGTGGGGTCTTTTCCACCTTACCCGGGTTGTGGCGGGCACAGACTATAAAGGCTTTCACTAGTCTAGTGACAGGGGTAGTAATGCCGGGGCAAACCACTTGCGGTTTATGAGCACTAGCATGGCCATTTTGGATATGTGTGTGTGCTTCCGTGGGCTACTTGACTTACTGTCGGGTGCAGGGCTCCGGGCAGGCACACCCTCTCTCCCAGCATCCAGGTCCCATCGTCATCTGGGCTCCAGCTTTCCTCCACACTTCCTTCACTTCTGATGACTCTCGAGCCACCAGGGACTGGAACACCTGTGGATCAAACTTTTAGCTCAGAACTCACCGCTAAGACTTCAGGACAGTCTCTGGGCTCCATCTGTGCAGCTGCCTTCGCCATCCCGTCAGCCACATACTTGCCCTTGGCTTGTGGAGTCACCAAATTGTGTGTGCTTTTACTTTTACTATCCCCACCTCTTATGGAAGTAAGAGAGCATCCATGAGCTCTTTAACCAACGTGCCATGCTTAAAGGGGGTCCCTGCAGAGGTGAGGAAATCTCTAGCCTTCCATAAGGGTTCATAGTCGTGTTTAGACCCCAGGACTATACCTTGAGTATAGATGTTTGTCCTTTTACCTTCCACCAGCTGTAGCGCTTCCCTGAGTGCCATCACTTCACCTCCTGCGCTGACCTGTGTGGAGGGAGTGGTTCTGCTTGTACTACCTCATGTGCGCCACTGACCACTGTATATCCAGCATAGAACCATCTGTCTTCTCCTGCAGACCTGGAGCCATCTATGAGAAAAAAACTCAACATCTGGGTTAATCACCCTTCTCCCCCCCCCTCTCTGAATCCTGGAAGACTGGCGATAGAATGAAGGATTCAGAGCTGTGCACCTTATCAGTGTGTCCTGGGGCATCAGGAGTGCACACTGGAGTCTGAGCTGTCTGGCCTTTGCTCAGATGTTTGGGCTGTACTTGGGTGAGGACACTGTGCAAGGTAAGTGGGGTTTGCACTGTAACTGAGTAATCTAGGGTCTAGGATCAGCTCACTGGCCTTGGTGAGCAGATTGCTGGCTGCAGCTACTAACACATGAGGGGCTCCCCTCACAACGGAGTCTAACCGGGCCTAATAGTGGGCCACTGGGGAGGCCACCATATTCCTGGGCTAAAACGTCTATGGCATGGACTGGATACTCAAAGCAAAATAAAATGTCTGGTTCAGTGGAATGTGCCTAGGGCCGGGGCAGACAGGATTTACCAGCTTAGGGATATGGAATGCATCAATTGCCTCCTGACTAAGGGCAAATGGGGAAGAGGCAATTCAGTTTATCAAGGGGCAACATCAGGCTGGAGGCAGCAGACCTTATCCCAGGCCTGCAGGAGCTGGTCAGTCCTAGAAACATGTGAAGAGGCTTAGGGCCTCAGGGCAGGGGCACATTCTGGACTGCCAGCTTTCTTTCCTCTGTCAGGTGTCTGCCTGTGGCTGAGAAGCAGTAGCCTAGGAAAACCACCTTCTCCTGACGGTACTGGAGTTTATCTCTGGAAACTTTGCAACCCTTCTGGAACAAAAAACACATAAGGTCAATAAATGCATCCTGGCAAACAAAAACAGTAGGTCCTCCGCATACTGATAAGGAGAACATCCAGTAAGGGGCTAGTCTGTCAGTCTACTTCCTGTAGGGCCGTGGGGTATTGGCTGGGTGAGTTTTACCCCCCCTTGTAGGAGTCTACATCAGGTATACTGGAATACTGAACTGGTAAAGGCAAATAAATACTGGCAATTTTCATGCAGGGGCACAGAGAGAAGAACATTTGCCAAATCAATAACAGTGAATAATTTGTCACTCTCGGGGACTGCTGCCAGTGTGGGACACTCATTAGCAGCTTGGAGATCATGGACCATCCTACATGTATGTTGTTCTTTCTGGGTCTTTTTCTTGACTGCGAATGGGTTAAAATCATCACTGGGCTAGCAGGGGAGGGTTTGACAATAAGAGAAGCTGTCTGGGGGCATGTACTTGCTGACGTCCTTGTTAGTTACCGCCCCCCTATTAGAATATGGCCACTCACTTTAGTCACTTCAGTAATGTCTCCTCCCAGCAAGTGGAAGCACGCCCCCTTGAACTGGGCTCGTCCGGAATCTAAACTTTTGTCAGTCATACTTATTGTGGTCTGTGAAACACTAGTCTCAGTTTCCCTCTGTCTTTCAGTCACAGTTCCCTCTATCGCCCCCCCCCCCTTCCTTGTAAACTTGCACTTGCAAAATCACTGTCTGTTCTTCTCCCAAGCACAGCACAGATCGCTTCAAGACCAGTTCTCAAACACAAATTACAAGCAGCTATGGAGAAATTTAGCCATCAAAAAATAAAATCTCTTTTTCTCAAATTCTCTACACATCAAAATCTCTGAAATGTCCCTTATCACCTGTCTCTTTCTCAACGGGCACTCTGAAGAATTCCTGTCACTCTGTCCTGGTGTCCGTCTGTCAAAGTCAGAGGCTCTAAATGTCTATTTAAAAATCTGATCAAGTTTTTTTTTTTTTTTTTTCCTCTCACCGTCCTTTTAATTCTAATTCTTCTAATTCTTATCATGACTCCGCCCATTCCAGGTTTTGTAAACCACACACTCTACAGGTCCACCCTTCCAAACCGGGTTGGCCGCCATTATAGGGCTGTGGCTGGGCACATGGCACTGTCGCCATTTTGGTTCCGCATTTCACATCTCTATCTAAAGGCTTCACATATCCATATAGCACTTCCGCTTTTGCTGAACCACCATCTCCTCGCACTTCTGACCATCATTCAACTTGCAATGCTCTGGCCACTCTGTAGTGAGCCTGAGCAGCTTCCAGTATGCCCTTATCTTCTAACACACCTCTACTTGTGGTTAGAATTTACTTCCACACTGAAGGCTGCAGCCTTCCCTTTGAGGGCATATCAACATACTTGTACAACCTCACACAATTATTAACATACTTTTTTCCTTCCCTTTTTTCAACAAGCCCGACTGCAGTCTCTGCCCCCTCGGGGAGGGTATGCACGTTCTTAAACACACCTAACATCATGTTCTAACAAGGTACACGTTGGTGTAGCTACTCACTCTCAACGCAGGGGCCCCGGCTCACCGTTGTGTATCAAGAAAATAACAAACGTCCCTAACCTACCAAAACCTCTGACTACACATCCGTTAGAACCATTAATAGTTCAAAAACCGTGCTTCCCTCGGTACCTTAATCAGCCGGTCTCCTAGTGAGCCATGCTATCTTCTTTCCGGTCTCTAACCCTAGACCACCTTAATTCCCTCCCCCCCCGTATAAAACAATAAACAATAAAACAATAAAAACAATAAAAACAATCCGGACACGTAACCAGTGCCCAATATCCCCAGAACAGAGGATGTCAATCTGTACTATTCTCAGTCCGCAAACTTCCTCCCCAGCTTCTACAGAAGGGGGGCAGAGACTCTATATGTCACAATGAAGCCTTTAACTTTCACTTTCCACCCAAAGGTCTGACTCAGTGCCTGAGAGAATGAGGCGTGGTGATTCAGTGACACACCATAGGGAAGTGTCACTATACATCAGTTCTGAACCATCCCAGCGATCACCGTAAAGAAAATGAGTCTCACCACTCAGACAATCAGCCCTTAGACCCGAAAAGTATCAGTGGCAATCAGAGATGCGCTGGCCCTTTAAATCTTCGGGTGGCGGCGCGAGCGCCCTAGCGAGCGGGAATGTGTGCACGGCCTTGCCAAAATTGCAGGGACACCTGTGACAGTTGGGGCTAGTTATGGCAAAGAGATAAAAGCCTAGCCGTGTAGGTACACACTGTGGACTTAGAGAAGTTACAATCAATTTTTTCACAGTCCTTCTGCTCCTAACAGAACACACATCTCTCCAGTGCTAATACCTAATATACTCAAAACTTCAGATTCTGTAATGCACCCTCTGGGAACAGAAAAGAACAGAAGGCAAAGACAATGGGGCCTAATGCAAAACCCACTCCCAGTTTTCCCGTCCTAGCAAACCCTAGCAGTGACGTACACCTATGAGATGTTTCCATCCTGCACCAAAGTGCAAATGACAAAAACAGAACAAGACAATAAAAACAAAGAGGAGTAAGCAAATTAAGGTTGGAACGAAGAATCTAAAAGCAGTACAAAATCACAAGAGAAGGGAATAGTCAAAACACAAGCCTAAAAGTCAGGATACGAGTAGATCAAAATAACAGGAAAAATCTTGGCGTCCCTCTATAACAGACACCCTTACAAGTGTAGACAAAAGTCTTTTGTGGTATCAGAGTTCCAGCTACAAACAGTGATTGGGTCAGAATCCAATATAGAGGGTATACAGAGAACTTGTCTATGACAGCAGGTTAACTATTGAGAAAACAGAGCAAAGCTAAAGGAGATTGATTGGTGTGGTGTTTATCAATCCAAACAGCCAACAAGCCTAAACCCAAAAGAGACACAAAGACAAAATCAGCGCCTCCTCAGACGCATTTCACGGAGATAGGAAGACGCCGACACAGATATTACAGATTCCCTTTAAGACTCCATACCACACGGCTGCTTCTTCAGCGGCAGCGACAATATGAAAATATCAATGAAAACGGCCCATAAAGTTTACAGCGTTATTATTATAACTAGGAGACACAAGGCGACATCCACCCTCACAATAAACATTGATTACGGATATTATTCTGTGTTTATCTACACCATATGGAATATTTTAGAGAAATTTTCATGATTTTTTATGTTTTGTGTACGATGGGGGGCGGGGGTGACCTCATTTACGCATTCAGGCACTTTGCAGGTATTTCTGAATGATAAACGTAATGAAATCAGGCTCCACTGCAGTTCTGTGTAATACACGCGCCATAAAGAAGGACTGGCGCCAGAAGCGGCTGCTTCTAACTAATAGGATTCCTATTGAAGGCAGAGACGATAATACAGTTCACGTATTGGCACTCTATGACTGGAGTTCTATCGAGGGACGCGCACAGTTCAATAATATTCATAAATAAAAATAGCATGGACCCGAGCCGTTCCTGAATTATACTTTCATGAGCATCCATGTTTTGTATTCCGGAGGACTTAAAGATTTGTCGTTTTAACAACCTTGGCAGCAGAAACGAGACATCTTCGGTTGACTTCTCTCCTCCATATTTCTCATGGTACCTCAGGGGAAGCGGCATCGGTGAAAAACAAGGGTTCTCTTGTCTGGTACCATCGTAGTGTTGTTTATTAACTCTTTCATTACTTACACATATTTATTATGCAGCAGAGATATAAAACCAAAATATTATTAAGAATTTAACTTTTGTCAAGAAACAGCGTCACTTCAGCTTACAACGAAAATTGCAGCATAAAGGAAATTTCTCATTAAATAAAATAAGTCAGATTATTTTTGACTTATTAAAACCACATCACAAACTATTGCAATTTATTTTTTGTTGGTTTTTATCTTCTGATTGCTGATCTTTTTTCTGGTAATTTATGCCCATGTTTATCAGGTCTGCAATTTTTCCTCTAAAACGTTAACAGAATTTAGAAGCCATAATAGATGGAAGCCTACTAATTTTGGTCAATTGAAAGCCTTCTCTTCTTCATACAGGGAGGGAAGGAGATAAGAGGTGACATCATCTATTGTTAGTAGTGATGTAATGCTGGATCAGTGTTATCTATATAGAGGCCATTGTACATGGAGGGGGAGGAGATAAGCTGTGACATCATCTATTTTCAGTAGTGATGTAATGATGGGTCAATGTTATCTATATAGAGGTCATTGTACAGGGAGGAGGAGGAGATAAGCTGTGACATCATCTATTGTCAGTAGTGATGTAATGATGGGTCAGTGTTATCTATATAGAGGTCAGTGCACAGAGAGGAGGAGGGGATAAGCTGTGACATCATCTATTGTCAGTAGTGATGTAATGATGGGTCAGTGTTATCTATATAGAGGTCATTGTACAGGGAGGGGGAGGAGATAAGCTGTGACATCATCTATTGTCAGTAGTGATGTAATGATGGGTCAGTGTTATCTATATAGAGGTCATTGTACAGGGAGGGGAGGAGATAAGCTGTGACATCATCTATTGTCAGTAGTGATGTAATGATGGGTCAGTGTTATCTATATAGAGGTCATTGTACAGGGAGGGGGAGGAGATAAGCTGTGACATCATCTATTGTCAGTAGTGATGTAATGATGGGTCAGTGTTATCTATATACAGGTCATTGTACAGGAGGAGGAGGAGATAAGCTGTGACATCATCTATTGTCAGTAGTGATGTAATGATGGGTCAGTGTTATCTATATACAGGTCATTGTACAGGAGGAGGAGGAGATAAGCTGTGACATCATCTATTGTCAGTAGTGATGTAATGATGGGTCAGTGTTATCTATATACAGGTCATTGTACAGGAGGAGGAGGAGATAAGCTGTGACATCATCTATTGTCAGTAGTGATGTAATGATGGGTCAGTGTTATCTATATAGAGGTCATTGTACAGGGAGGGGAGGAGATAAGCTGTGACATCATCTATTGTCAATAGTGATGTAATGCTGGGTCAGTGTTATCTATATAGAGGTCATTGCACAGGGAGGGGGAGGGGATAAGCTGTGACATCATCTATTGTCAGTAGTGATGTAATGACGGGTCAATGTTATCTATATAGAGGTCATTGTACAGGGAGGGGGAGGAGATAAGCTGTGACATTATCTATTGTCAGTAGTGATGTAATGATGGGTCAGTGTTATCTATATAAAGGTCATTGTACAGGGAGGAGGGGGAGGAGATAAGCTGTGACATCATCTATTGTCAGTAGTGATGTAATGACGGGTCAATGTTATCTATATAGAGGTCATTGTACAGGGAGGGGGAGGAGATAAGCTGTGACATAATCTATTGTCAGTAGTGATGTAATGACGGGTCAATGTTATCTATATAGAGGTCATTGTACAGGGAGGGGGAGGAGATAAGCTGTGACATCATCTATTGTCAGTAGTGATGTAATGATGGGTCAGTGTTATCTATATAGAGGTCATTGTACAGGGAGGGGAAGAAATAAGCTGTGACATCATCTATTGTCAGTAGTGATGTAATGATGGGTCAGTGTTATCTATATAGAGGACATTGTACATGGAGGGGGAGGAGATAAGCTGTAACATCATCTATTGTCAGTATTGATGTAATGATGGGTCAGTGTTATCTATATAAAGGTCATTGTACAGGGAGGGGGAGGAGATGAGCTGTGACATCATCTAATGTCAGTAGTGATGTAATGCTGGGTCAGTGTTATCTATAAAGAGGTCATTGCACAGGGAGGGGGAGGAGATAATCTCTGACATCATCTATTGTCAGTAGTGATGTAATGACGGGTCAATGTTATCTATATAGAGGTCATTGTACAGGTAGGGGGAGGAGATAAGCTGTGACATTATCTATTGTCAGTAGTGATGTAATGATGGGTCAGTGTTATCTATATAGAGGTCATTGTACAGGGAGGGGGAGGAGATAAGCTGTGACATTATCTATTGTCAGTAGTGATGTAATGATGGGTCAGTGTTATCTATATAGAGGTCATTGTACAGGGAGGGGGAGGAGATAAGCTGTGACATCATCTATTGTCAGTAGTGATGTAATGACGGGTCATGTTATCTATATAGAGGTCATTGTACAGGGAGGGGGAGGAGATAAGCTGTGACATCATCTATTGTCAGTAGTGATGTAATGATGGGTCAGTGTTATCTATATAAAGGTCATTGTACAGGGAGGGGGAGGAGATAAGCTGTGACATCATCTATTGTCAGTAGTGATGTAATGACGGGTCAATGTTATCTATATAGAGGTCGTTGTACAGGGAGGGGGAGGAGATAAGCTGTGACATTATCTATTGTCAGTAGTGATGTAATGATGGGTCAGTGTTATCTATATAGAGGTCATTGTACAGGGAGGGGGAGGTGATAAGCTGTGACATCATCTATTGTCAGTAGTGATGTAATGACGGGTCAATGTTATCTGTATAGAGGTCAATGTACAGGGAGGGGGAGGAGATAAGCTGTGACATCATCTATTGTCAGTAGTGATGTAATGATGGGTCAGTGTTATCTATATAGAGGTGTCAGGTTCGCTAGGGAGAATGCTTGGACTTCTGGTGGTGCCAGCAGCGTTCTCCGAACCCCGGCGCGTGTCCGTGCAAACTCCACCTCTCGTCCTGAGCAGCGGCTGCTAAGATCTCGTGCTGTCTAGGAGTGGCTGGGACTTTTTACCTCTGCTTGGTGCCTGTTGTTGCACCGTTAGGGGTTAATTCCCAGATGCTGTCCAGCTCCTATCAGGTTCTGGAGGTGGAGTTCTGGCTGCATAAATTGCAGCTTCACTTCTAACCTGAGCCAGTGTTTGAAATCTCTTCTCCACTTGCTTGCTGCACTAGGTTGTATTGCTCTGTATCTGTATTGTTGTGACCTCGGCTAGTTTTTTGTGACATTGACTCTTTGCCTACTGATTTTGCTATTGACGTACCCTCCCGTTGTGACTCCGGCTAGTTTATGATTCTTTTGTGTTTTATGTTTGTCACTCTGTTTGTAATTCCCTTCCCACACTTATCCAGTGTATTCCGAGTCTTCAAGTAGTCGCCCCACGGTTTAGCGTGGGGGGGCTATAGGAAGGGACAGAGGCTGGGGCAAGCTCAGGGCACACACTCCCCTGTCTTTTGTGTACCCAATCCTAACAGAAACACTGGCCACTCACAGGTCTGCATCCTGTATCCGACCTGCTACATTCTCTCCTCCCATGGAGCCTTTGTCAGCTGTGGTCGCTCAGGTCCAGACCCTAACTCAGCTTGTTCAGGATCTAGCTTCCCGTCTCCAAATTCAGGAATCTATGCAGGTTCCACGGCAGACATCACTGCAGGACCCACTGCCACCCACGCCTGAACCTAAGGTTCCTCTTCCTGACGTGTTTTTTGGTGACCGTAAAAAAATTTTTTCATTTCGGGAGGGCTGTAAACTTTACTTTTCTTTACGCCCTCGTTCATCGGGCACAGAGATTCAGAGGGTGGGCGTGGTCATTTCCCTGTTGCGTGGGGATCCGCAAAATTGGGCTTTTTCACTCCCACCTGACTCTCCATCCCGTTCTTCTCTTGACGCTTTTTTTTCTGCTTTAGGCCAGATTTATGACGAACCTGACCGCCGAGCATTTGCAGTTTCCCACCTTAGATCTCTGTGTCAGGGAAAACGGACAGCAGAAGATTATTGTGCCCAGTTCAGACAGTATGTGACTGACTCGCAATGGAATGACTGCGCCCTAAAAGACCAATTTATGTCCGGACTGTCAGACCGAGTACAGGACTTAGTCTTAGCTTATGCCGAGCCTCAGACATTAGATGATGCTATGACTCTGGTCATCCGGGTTGATCGTCGCCTAAGATCCAGGCGATCACCTCGGGTGTTCTCTGACTGTCAGCCAGCGGCCAATCTGTCTCCGGGTAGTCCAGAATTGGAACCCATGGAGCTGGATAGCATCTCTCCTGCACAGCGGAAGCAACATCGAATGAGACATCATCTTTGTTTCTACTGTGGAAGTCCTGATCATCAGGTCAACACCTGTTCCAAGAGGCAGCAGCAGGAAAACTTCCGCTCCTAAGCAGTAGGGGGGACTGCTTAGGAGCTCAGGTACTCCCAATTGTGTCTAGAATGTATTTACCTTGTACGGTTAAGTTTCAGTCTGTTTCCTGCACTGGTCGCGCCTTTTTGGATTCAGGTGCTGCGTCTAATTTAATTGATTATAATTTTGTCTCTCAGTTTCGCATGTCATTGATTCCATTGTCCACTCCTATCCAGATGTCGGGTGCGGATTTGACCCCTCTACAGGCAGGGTTGATTAAATTCCGAACCCCGCAGATAAAGCTTATGGTAGGAGCTATGCATGAAGAATGGTGTTCTTTCCTAGTTATGGAAAACTTGTCTGAAAATGTAATTCTTGGTCTACCCTGGCTCCGGATCCATAATCCGGTAATTAATTGGGAAACTCTGGAGCTGGTTCATTGGGGTCCTCACTGTAAGGATCACCTGTCCAGAGTTTCATTATGTACAGTAGTGGCGGAAGATCAGAGTCTTCCAGGTTTTCTCTCTGATTACTCAGATGTGTTTTCAAAACCCTTGTCCCAAGTCCTTCCTCCTCACAGGGAGTTTGATTGTAAAATTGACCTTCTTCCTGATGCTAGATTGCCTAAGGGTCGTATATATAACCTGTCAGTACCTGAACGGGAGGCACTGAAGAGTTATATTGATGAGAGTTTGGCAATCGGACATATCCGTCCCTCTGAGTCGCCCACTGGGGCCGGGTTCTTTTTTGTTGAGAAAAAAGATGGTGGTTTACGGCCGTGTATTGATTATCGAGAATTAAACAAGATAACGGTAAAAAACTCAGGTCCTCTCCCCTTGATCCCGGATCTCTTAAATCAGGTTTCTGGGGCCCAAGTTTTCTCTAAATTAGATCTCAGAGGGGCTTATAACCTGATTCGGATCCGGGAAGGGGATGAGTGGAAAACCGCATTTAATACACCTTTGGGACACTTTGAATATCTGGTTATGCCCTTTGGGTTGAGTAATGCCCCAGCGGTTTTTCAAGGGTTTATGAACTCCATTTTTCATGATTACATCGGTGTGTTTATGGTGGTGTATCTAGACGATATCTTGATTTTCTCTCCTGATATGGTTTCTCACCAGCAACAGCTCCGCCAAGTACTTACCAGGTTGCGCAAAAACCACCTCTTCGCTAAACTGGAAAAGTGTGTTTTCTGCGTCCAGAAGGTTTCCTTCTTAGGTTATGTAGTGACTCCCTCTGATGTACAGATGGATCCGAGTAAGGTTCAGGCGCTCACGGACTGGGTTCGGCCTACCAATCTTAAGGCTCTACAACGTTTTTTAAGTTTCGCTAACTATTATCGGAACTTTATAAAGAACTTTTCCGTGATCGCCAAACCCCTCACGGATCTAACCCGTAAGGGTGCTGATCCGAACAATTGGTCCCCTGCCGCTTGCTCTGCGTTTGAAACTTTAAAAGCGGCATTCTCGTCAGCCCCAGTCTTGGTTCAACCTGATCTCTCTCTACCGTTTGTTGTGGAGGTGGATGCCTCCGAGGTAGGAGTTGGTGCAGTGTTGTCTCAGGGGTCCTCCACTCTCACCAGACTTAGGCCCTGTGCATATTTCTCTAGAAAGTTTTCCTCTTGTGAGAGGAATTATGATATTGGTAATCGAGAGCTCCTTGCCATTAAGTGGGCATTTGAAGTCTGGCGACACTTTTTGGAGGGAGCTCTTCATCCGATCACTGTGCTCACGGATCATAAGAACTTAGTATATTTGGATACTGCTAAACGCTTGAACTCACGTCAGGCTAGGTGGGCCTTGTTTTTCTCTCGCTTCAATTTTGTGGTCACCTACCGACCTGGGTCAAAAAATGTGAAGGCTGATGCCTTGTCCTGTAGCTTCGGGACTCCTGAGCTTCCAGAGGCTACTGACAGTAATATTTTGTCTCCAGGGGTTGTGCTGGCAGCTGTCTCCTCCCACCTCTCCTCTCAAATTTTAGCAGGACAAAGATCTGCACCTAAAGACCTTCCGGAAGGCAAATTATTTGTTCCTCTTGCTTGTCGTTTGAGAGTGTTGGAGGAGACGCATTGCTCGGTGTTGGCAGGTCATCCGGGAATGCGGAGTACCTTGGATCTCTTGAAGAGAAGTTACTGGTGGCCTCACATGACTAAGGATGTGCATGCATTTGTCCAAGCCTGTCAGGTCTGTGCGCGAGGAAAGACTCCCAGGAGACGTCCTGAGGGGCCTCTTCTTCCGCTTCCAGTTCCCACCAGGCCATGGTCTAAAGTGTCTATGGACTTTGTCACTGATCTGCCAGCGTCTCAAGGCTGTACAGTGGTTTGGGTAGTAGTGGACCGCTTCTCTAAAATGGGACACTTTGTTCCATTAAAAAAGTTACCTTCAGCTGAAGAATTAGCTGAATTGTTTATACAGAATATTGTACGCCTCCATGGTATACCAGATGATATTGTGTCAGATAGGGGCGTACAATTTGTTTCCAAATTTTGGCGAGCATTTTGTTCTAGACTGGAAGTTAATCTGTCGTTCTCGTCGGCGTTTCACCCTGAGTCTAATGGTCAGTCCGAGAGAATGAATCAGGAGATGATTCAATATCTGCGACTCTTTGTCTCGGACAGTCAGGACCAGTGGGTGAAATTCCTTCCGTTGGCAGAATTTGCTATTAATAATCACTGTAGTTCGTCCACACAGGTATCTCCGTTTTTCTGCAATTATGGTTTTCATCCTCGTTTCTCTTTTTCATCTGTGCCTGTCTCTAATATTCCTTGAGCAGAAGCTTTTACATCCAAGTTGCGCTCACTCTGGTCACAAGTTCAGGGGAATATTCAGAGAGCACAAAGTTCTATGGTCCAACAAACTGAAAGAAGACGCACCAACTCCGATACGTTTGGGGTGGGGGATAAAGTGTGGTTATCCACGAAAAACCTTAAATTGAAGGTCCCCTCTTTGAAGTTTGCGCCCAGGTTTGTGGGTCCGTTTGTTGTTACGCATATTGTTAACCCGGTTTCCTTCAAGATTACACTTCCAGCAGGGTGGCGGGTCCATAACACCTTCCATAAGAGTCTTCTGAAGCGCTATGTTGAGCCTGTTTTGCCTCTTTCTGACCCTCCTTCTCCATCTATTGTGGAGGGGAATCTGGAATTTGAGGTAGAAAAAATTGTGAATTCCAGATGGGTAGGTAACTCCCTGCAGTACCTGGTCCATTGGAAAGGTTTTGGTCCTGAGGATAGGTCTTGGGTTCCGGCTAGAGATGTTCATGCTCCACGGTTACTCAGGTTGTTTCATCAGACCTACCCTCAGAAGCCATCTTTAAGATCTAGGGGTCCGAAGGCCCCCCGTCAGGGGGGGGGTACTGTCAGGTTCGCTAGGGAGAATGCTGGGACTTCTGGTGGTGCCAGCAGCGTTCTCCGAACCCCGGCGCGTGTCCGTGCAAACTCCACCTCTCGTCCTGAGCAGCGGCTGCTAAGATCTCGCGCTGTCTAGGAGTGGCTGGGACTTTTTACCTCTGCTTGGTGCCTGTTGTTGCACCGTTAGGGGTTAATTCCCAGATGCTGTCCAGCTCCTATCAGGTTCTGGAGGTGGAGTTCTGGCTGCATAAATTGCAGCTTCACTTGTAACCTGAGCCAGTGTTTGAAATCTCTTCTCCACTTGCTTGCTGCACTAGGTTGTATTGCTCTGTATCTGTATTGTTGCTACCTCGGCTAGTTTTTTGTGACATTGACTCTTTGCCTACTGATTTTGCTATTGACGTACCCTCCCGTTGTGACTCCGGCTAGTTTACGATTCTTTTGTGTTTTATGTTTGTCACTCTGTTTGTAATTCCCTTCCCACACTTATCCAGTGTATTCCGAGTGTTCAAGTAGTCGCCCCACGGTTTAGCGTGGGGGGGCTATAGGAAGGGACAGAGGCTGGGGCAAGCTCAGGGCACACACTCCCCTGTCTTTTGTGTACCCAATCCTAACAAGAGGACATTGTACTTGGAGGGGGAGGGGATACGCTGTGACATCATCTATTGTCAGTAGTGATGTAGTGATGGGTCAGTGTTATCTATATAAAGGTCATTGTACAGGGAGGGGGAGGAGATAAGCTGTGACAACATCTATTGTCAGTAGTGATGTAATGATGGGTCAGTGTTATCTATATAGAGGTCATTGTACAGGGAGGGGGAGGAGATAAGCTGTGACATCATCTATTGTCAGTAGTGATGTAATGATGGGTCAGTGTTATCTATATAGAGGACATTGTACAGGGAGGGGGAGGAGATAAGCTGTGACATCATCTATTGTCAGTAGTGATGTAATGATCGGTCAGTGTTATCTATATAGAGGTCATTTTACAGGGAGGGGGAGGAGATAAGCTGTGACATCATCTATTGTCAGTAGTGATGTAATGATGGGTCAGTGTTATCTATATAGAGGTCATTGTGCAGGGGGGGGAGATAAGCTGTGACATCATCTATTGTCAGTAGTGATGTAATGATGGATCAGTGTTATCTATATAGAGGGCATGCTCAGGAGCAGCACCACATTTGGGCCGGTTATTTGTAACAAGTTATTTGTATAAGCTCAACGTATACGTGGGTAAAGCTTCCGATATACACGCTTCACTGGGGAAACATCCCATACATGGGCAGCAGCCAATCACTGGCTGCTGCTGTTCACTAACCCCCCCCCCCCCCCCGCCTACCTTCAGAGGGTAGGGGCAGGTCCCCAGGCGAAGTACCCCACTATACAGGCATAGTGTTGGATACGTCTGTGCCATACATTGTAAGGACACAATGAGAATCCACCTGAGATGTCCGTACAACGTACGGCACGAAACCTGATGTGAACCCAGCCTTATAAAGATGACAGATGAAGAACCTCTTCTCTCCAGTGAAGGTAAGATGAAGACAGGCGCAGGGAACTCTCCCGCACTCAGTGTGACCACGTAGCTCCATACTACAGAGATCTAATGAACTTCCCTTTCTACAGATCAAGTGGGTTCAATAGTGTCTCCCAAGACCCATAGTCTATTGTTGGTTAGTGAAATAAAGGCTTTTCTGTGTATCAGATTGTAAAGAGCCAGAAGAGTTCTTGGAAATGTGTCTTAACCCCTTAACGCTCTGCGCCGTAGCTCTACGGCGCAGAGGTATAAGGGAAGTATGAAGAGGGCTCACGGGCTGAGTCCTCTTCATACAGAGGTGGGGGTTTTTGCATTTTGCACAAAACCCCCACCGCTAATAACCGCGGTCGGTGCTTGCACCGATCGCGGCTATTAACCCTCTAAACGCCGCCCGCAAAGTCGCGGGCGGCGTTTAAAAGACGGCGGCGCGCGGGCGCCGCCATCTTTTTTTCGATCGCCACGCCCCCGAACGTCATCGGGGGGCGGCGATCGGTTACCATGGTAGCCTCGGGTCTTCTCTTGACACGAGGCTACATGGTTTATGCAGGTTCGTTACAATGAGCCAGTGGCTCATTGTAATGTAAGACCTGCAAAAACGCCATATATTGCAATACTGTAGTATTGCAGTATATGGTAGGAGCGATCTGACCATCTAGGGTTAATGTACCCTAGATGGTCTAAAAGATAGTGAAAAAAAAAAGAAAAAAAAAAGTTTAAAAAATAAAAAAAATTAATAAAATATTAAAAGTTCAAATCACCCCCCTTTCCCTAGAACGGATATAAAACATAACAAACAGTAAAAATCACAGACATATTAGGTATCGCCGCGTCCCAAAATGCCCGATCTATCAAAATATAAAAACGGTTACGGCCGGCGGTGACCTCCGAGGCGGGAAATGGCGCCCAAATGTCCGAAATGCGACTTTTACACCTTTTTACATAACATAAAAAATGAAATAAAAAATGATCAAAATGTCGCACAGACCTCAAAATGGTAGCAATGAAAACGTCGCCTCATTTCGCAAAAAATGACCCCTCACACATTTCCGTGCGCCAAAGTATGAAAAAGTTATTAGCGTCAGAAGATGACAAAAAATTTTTTTGCTTTTTTGTACACATTCGTTTAATTTTTGAAAATGTATTAAAACACAATAAAACCTATATAAATTTGGTATCACCGCGATCGCACCGAACCAAAGAATAAAGTAGGCATGTTATTTGGAGCGAAGAGTGAAAGTCGTAAAAACTGAGCCCACAAGAACGTGACGCACGTGCGGTTTTTTTTCAATTTTTCCACATTTGGAATTTTTTTTCAGCTTCGCAGTACACGGCATGCTAAAATAAATAACATTACGGGAAAGTAAAATTTGTTACGCACAAAATAAGCCCTCACACAGGTCTGTACACGTAAAAATGAAAAAGTTATGGATTTTTGAAGTTGGAGAGCGAGAAATGAGCCGGAAAACCCTCCGTCCTTAAGGGGTTAATAACCTCAAAGAAGAGGGAAAATAGGGTCATTTGTGAATGAAAAAGATCTCAGCCTCATGGGGTAGAGAAGAAAGACACCTAAACAGTGGCAAATGAAGAAAAGTCTCCGAACACAATGCTGGTTATCAGGGGATTTTCACCTCTATTTGGTTCCTTCTATTGCATGATAGTTTTTTTCTGCTGTTGTAATGCATTTATTAACCATTTAAGCAAAAAATTTAAAGCTTATAGTCCACGGAAAGTGGTAAATTGCAAAATGTTGAAGGGGTTGGCCACGCTTTTACATAAATTCTCCACTGCCTTGATAATAATCCCTGAATGCTCACCAATTGATTCAATGGGGGTCATTTACTAAGGGCCCGATTCGCGTTTTCCCGACGTGTTACCCGAATATTTCCGATTTGCGCCGATTTTCCCTGTATTGCCCCGGGTTTTTGGTGCACGCGATCGGATTGTGGCGCATCGGCGACGGCATGCACGCAACGGGGGGGGGGGGGGGGGGCGAGGGGCGTGGCCGAACGAGTGTTGCTCGGCACGCGCTTACCTTCACTCAGCCCGGCTCGGTGTACTCCAGTGCGTTCCGATGCTCTTCAGCGCAGCATTCACATCTGGTGGACGTCGGAGGAACTGCCTTAGTGAATGGCCGGAAGACCCGAATCCACCGCAGAGAACGCGCCGCTGGATCGCGAATGGGCCGGGTAAGTAAATCTGCCCCATTATCCCTGATGCTTCCTTTACTGCTGTGTGCAGACTCTCTGTGCAGTCTGTAGGATGTTTGTTTACATGTGGTAACACTGATAAATAGGAGGGACCTGCAGCAGGAGATTATGACTCATACTTTTCCACCCTCCCACATCCCTGTGTGTGTGAGACGGACTGATAGAAAAAACACACTGGCGACTGCCACTACAGCCAAGGCCATAAGTTTTGAGAATGACACAAATCTTCTATTGTCACATGATCTGTCGCCCTCTGGTTTGTCAGATGTGTTTATCACATACAGAGATACAAGTGCAATCATATTATGAGGAACAAAAGCTTTTATTGTCAGTGAGAAGGAGTTACTGCAGCAAGTGAATATTTGCAGTGTTGCCCCTTCTTCTTCAGGACCTCTGCAATTCTCCCTGGCAGCTCTCAATCACCTTCTGCACCAAATCCTGACTGATCGCCGTCCATTCCTGCACAATCAATGCTTTCATTTTCTCACAATTTGTTGGTTTTTGTTTGTCCACCCGTCTCTTGATGATTGAACACAAGTTCTCAATGGGATAAGATCTGGGGAGTTTCCAGGCCATGGACCCAAAATCTCTATGTTTTGTTCCCTGAGCCATTTAGTTATCACCTATGCTTTATGGCAGGTGCTCCATCATGCTGGAAAAGGCATTGTTATCACCAAACTGCTCTTGGACGGTTGGGAGAAGTCGCTCTTGGAGGACATTCTGGTCCCATTCTTTATTCATGGATGCGCAGCTCTGCTCCCCCAATGTCAGCCTGGCTCCTCTTCTGGCTTCCGCGCCCGTTTTCTGTCTTTGGTAACATCCTGCAGGGCGCAGCCATGTTCTTCCCGGCCAACAGGCACATAGTATGACGCAGCCGGCCAGAAGAAAAACATGGTGCCGCCCAGCAGGATGTTACAGAAGCCAGAAGAGGACCCGCGCTGACATTTGTTTAAAGGGGACCTACCACCACGATTCTACCTATAAAGGTAGAACGGGTGGTAGGTGGATGAATGGGACGTAAGGATAGCCCTTTTTGGACTAATCCTTACGTCCCGGCTATCCTTTTGTAAACTTTAATCTCTTTATATGCTAATTTTTTTATGCGGCTACATGCCCTAGTAGCTTCGTTCCTCCGCCTACCAGGTAATCTTCGCCCTCGTGCGAATACCCTGCGTTCTGCCCGGTACTCCACCTGGTAGGTGGAGGAACAAGGCTACTCGGGCGTGGAGTAGCCGCAACTAGTAGCCTCATGTCCGGCTACTCCACGCCCCAGTAGCCGCATAAAAAAATTAGCATATAAAGAGATTAAAGTTTACAAAAGGATAGCCGGGACGTAAGGATTAGCCCAAAAAGGGCTATCCTTACGTCCCACTCATCCACCTTTATAGGTAGAATCGTGGTGGTAGGTTCCCTTTAAGTATTTTTTTGCTGTATTGACTCGTGTATAAGCCGAGTTGAGGATTTTCAGCACAAGTATATACAGTATTTTTTCTCCTGCTGCTCTATAATAGACTTCTCCCTCTGAAAGAAGAGATCGAGTTAAAAATTTGATTCCCACCCCTGGTTGTACACAAGTAAAGTTCATGTTGTTTAGAGTTATCTATCAGCCCTACTTATAGGGGTCGTCCTTCCAAAAACACAAATCCCCCATCCACACAGTAGCTAATATATATATTGTGAGACACTGAAGGGGTTAACTGTGGATGGGCGGTATGTTTCCCCTAGGTTTTCATACTATGCAAGGCTTTAGTGCTGAGGTTGTGTTGTCCAGCACCTTGGACACAGGTGGTGGGAGCAGCCTAATCAGGCCGCATAAAGCTGCTGAGCAGAGCTGAGAGCGTTGTCTCTCTGAGTGGAGGCTGGAGAGCACACAGCCCTGACCTCTGTGCCTGGAGCAGCAAAGTCTTTTGTGTTAGTGGTGAGTTAGAGAAACTCTGTATAGTTAGCACCCAGACGGGTAGGATATTGTTTGTTTTGACACCTGAATGTGAAGGCTGTTTTATTTTGTTCCTGCTGCAATAAACGCAGGCTAGACCTGTTTTGGACCGTACCTTGGTGTCACTGTCTTGAACTGCATAACAAAACCCCGCTACCACAATCTCTACCAAGGTACGGTCCAAAACAGGTCTATATATATAGCCAAAACTAGTACCAGATTGTATGACTGTAGCTCATTTGCGGAGAACTCGAACTCCAACGTGCAATGGGCTTTAAACTTTTGAACCAGGAGTCAATGCGCCTCTCCTTCATGGTCAGACATTAAACCCTGCACCTCCTCCACAATTCTATAGCAGTGAAAGGGCGAGGAGGATCTGCAGCGGTGAAACACTAATAGAATCCGTAGCTCCAAGTCTGATTTATTTTATGCACAATTCCATAGATAAATCGATCAGAATGTCTTAATACCAAAGCAGACAGCATTGAATCTAAAGGAAAGATGTATTAAATACTGGATCGGAATTTTGGAGCCCAAGATTAAAGTCAATGGTACCATATACAGGTCCAATACATGTCCAATCACTGGGAGTGGACCTGTGCTAAATCACCAGCACATCTTCCCCATAGAACCATCCCGCATTCCACCCCAAATCGTTAAGGAGCCCCCGTAATCTGACACTTATATTTGAATTAGATAGGGTACACATGTTTTATAGATAATAATAATAATTCCTTTATTTATATAGCACACACAGATTATAACCCTACAGGGGTTGCATCACAGATTGAGGTGTACTCTTTCTAGCTCCCATGGATGCTGAGGTATCAGTCTCAGTATGTGACCATTATAATCCTCTCCACTGTCAGAGAGGAGGAGCTGGTACAGAGGTAGGGGTGTGTGTTATAATAATTTTCTACTTGTAGATTAGCATAACACATGTCTTCTCCCAGCACCTCCTCTCTGACAGCAAAGAGGATTATAATGGTCAGATACTGCGACTGATATCTCAGCAACCATGGATGGATTTACATGAAAAATAAATTCTATACCATCTTTTATTACTGTGCTGTAAATCTATTTTCCTTCTTTGATATAGAAATTGTGTCATTCTAAGGTCAGAACCATATGTTAAAATGGGGTGGTTACTCATGCTTCCAAAAACTCCTAAAAATAAATGAGAAAGTACACCAAAGGGGTATATTCTAGAGCAGTGATGGCCAACCTATGGCATGGGTGCCAGAGGTTGCACTTAGAGCCCTCTCTGTGGGCACCCAGGCCATCACCCCTGCACAGAGTTCGCCACACAGGACCTCCTTCTACAGTCCCAGTCCACCCAGTATATGAGATTTTTAGTGCTATTTTATAGCATCTCATCCCTTGCTGCCTGCAGGGGTCAAGAGGTGTGATCAGAGCTCGTTGGAGCTCATACGCAAAGACTTGCAACGATTCTACCTGTTCGGGAGAGCCTGGAGGGAAGCTAGAACGATAATCCGAATTTTTCTTTCTTTCTTCTGTATTGGTGTCCTTTGGACACTGATACGATTGAAAGCTGCAATAAGTTACTGCTTAAATTGCTGTGTTTGGTTTGTTTTCTGGCATATACACTCACCGGCCACTTTATTAGGTACACCATGCTAGTAACGGATTGGACCCCCTTTTGCCTTCAGAACTGCCTCAATTCTTCGTGGCATAGATTCAACAAGGTCCTGTAAGCATTCATCAGAGATTTTGGTCCATATTAACATGATGGCATCACACAGTTGCCGGAGATTTGTCGGCTGCACATCCATGATGCGAATCTCCCGTTCCACCACATCCCAAAGATGCTCTAATGGATTGAGATCTGGTGACTGTGGAGGCCATTTGAGTACAGTGAACTCATTGTCATGTTCAAGAAACCAGTCTGAGATGATTCCAGCTTTATGACATGGCGCATTATCCTGCTGAAAGTAGCCATCAGATGTTACAGGGTACATTGTGGTCATAAAGGGATGGACATGGTCAGCAACAATACTCAGGTAGGCTGTGGCGTTGCAACGATGCTCAATTGGTACCAAGGGGCCCAAAGAGTGCCAAGAAAATATTCCCCACACCATGACACTACCACCACCAGCCTGAACCGTTGATACAGGGCAGGATGGATCCATGCTTTCATGTTGTTGACGCCAAATTCGGACCCTACCATCCGAATGTCGCAGCAGAAATCCAGACTCATCGGACCAGGCAACGTTTTTCCAATCTTCTACTGTCCAATTTCGATGAGCTTGTGCAAATTGTAGCCTCAGTTTCCTGTTATTAGCTGAAAGGAGTGGGACCCGGTGTGGTCTTCTGCTGCTGTAGCCCATCTGCCTCAAAGTTCGATGTACTGTGCATTCAGAGATGCTCTTCTGCCTACCTTGGTTGTAATGGGTCGCGATTTGAGTCACTGTTGCCTTTCTATCAGCTCGAACCTGTCTGCCCATACTCCTCTGACCTCTGGCATCAACAAGGCATTTCCACCCACAGAACTGCCGCTCACTGAATGTTTTTTCTTTTTCGGACCATTCTCTGTAAACCCTAGAGATGGTTGTGCGTGAAAATCCCAGTAGATTCTGAAATACTCAGACCAGCACTTCTGGCACCAACAACCATGCCACGTTCAAAGGCACTCAAATCACCTTTCTTCCCCATACTGATGCTCGGTTTGAACTGCAGGAGATTGTCTTGACCATGTCTACATGCCTAAATGCACTGAGTTGCCGCCATGTGATTGGCTGATTAGAAATTAAGTGTTAACGAGCAGTTGGACAGGTGTACCTGATAAAGTGGCCGGTGAGTGTAAACCATGAAGAAAAATCCTGGGGCAACTTCTTTCCCCCTTCAACTCCCACTGGGAGGGGGATTGTGTAAGGGTTGGAGCAGGGATGCCCTCACCTGGGGTATTAATCACAGCCCATCACAGGTTTTAGCACAATTATATACCTGGAAAGGGAAAATCTGGGCACGGAGTCTCTAAGTACATTACACACCAGTGGGGGAAGTATCCTAACTGGCGTATTATGCGCCCAGTCGTAATTAATTCCCCCCCTATGCGTAAATAAATAAATATAAATAACATAATATCAGGCACCTATCCTATATGAATCAGAATATCCTGTACATTTTGGCTTACTAGAGCTTTTTTTTTTTGGGGGGGGGGGTTGGGATATGAGTATCTGTTTTTTTATTTGGATTAGCTCTTGTAATTTTCAATGCTTTAGGTGCATTTTAATTCAGACGATTTGATGGTGTAATTAGAGTGCACACCGAATATGACAATTCTATCAGATTCTCTTGGAATAATGGGGGTGGAGGGGTGGCACAACTCCAATTTCTGTAAAATCAAGAGCCATAAAGTTTCCTGCATGTAGACTGCAAGTATTTACTAATACGGACAAGCTGATAGAGATAAGACAGCAATCCTTACACAAAGTTGAACTACTAAAGCATAAAAGAATTTTAAAAGAGGCCTCTCCATGGTAAGCAGTAAGTATAAATGGCTTATAGGTGTAGGGCCCACTACAATAAAGGTAATGTAAAATACAGAAACCTGAGAACGACTGATTCCCATAAGTGACGGGCAGCTGGTGGGAATTGTCAGTCATTAAGGCACAATCACGTAGACTCCATAAATGACCAATATAAGAAGACAACTTTATCAGTGTCCTCTGCGGGTGGTGGTGTCTGTTACTAGGCAATCCTGTGGACTTAAGCGATGCTAAGCGACAACAACGTGCACAGAAGTGAGACATCAGTGGGTTGGCCACTTTACCTCATGTTTTTGTAATGTGTGTAAGTGTGTGGGGGGGGGACCCTCCATCTGCCACCATTTTTTGGACAGGAATGTCTGGCTCATGAGATTAAAGACAGGAGGTAAAATGATGAGGTAACAGACATGAGGTAACAGACATGAGGTAACAGACATGAGGTAACAGACATGAGGTAACAGACATGAGGTAACAGACATGAGGTAACAGACATGAGGTAACAGACATGAGGTAAAAGACATGAGGTAACAGACATGAGGTAAAAGACATGAGGTAAAATGATGAGGTAACAGACATGAGGTAAAATGATGAGGTAAAAGACATGATGTAAAATGATGAGGTAAAAGACATGATGTAAAATGATGAGGTAAAAGACATGAGGTAAAATGATGAGGTAAAAGACATGAGGTAAAATGATGAGGTAAAAGACATGATGTAAAATGATGAGGTAAAAGACAGGAGGTAAAATGATGAGGTAAAAGACATGATGTAAAATGATGAGGTAAAAGACATGAGGTAAAATGATGAGGTAAAAGACATGAGGTAAAATGATGAGGTAAAAGACATGAGGTAAAATGATGAGGTAAAAGACATGAGGTAAAATGATGAGGTAAAAGACATGAGGTAAAAGACATGAGGTAAAATGATGAGGTAAAAGACATGAGGTAAAATGATGAGGTAAAAGTCATGAGGTAAAATGATGAGGTAAAAGACATGAGGTAAAAGACAGGAGGCTTCACTTTACATATCAGGAAAACAGAGCAGAACTATTAATAGATGTATATCGGTAAATTACATAATATCCTGCCCCCCACACACATTACAAAAATCATTAATTGGAGATTGGTGAGGAAAACTTGGGATCGCAGGTGTGACTACAATGGACGACTAACGCTAGTCGTCTAGCAAGGTTTTGTCTAGCAAGGTTTTGTCTATTTACGAACAACTACTACTTTATGAATGAAATCTGCCAACAAAATCCATCCTGATAAACCAGAGACATGACTCATAGATCCAGGCACCGGGACTGTAGTAATCTTCTTAAATTTGTTATCCATGGCCTCATTCCTTCTAAAATCATCTTTTAAAATTATGCCAGAGGAGATTAACCCTTCTGTGATCTGGCTATACAGGATGTTACACTGTCATCCCTCACCCTCTGCTCCCTCTGCAGAAAGTGCTCACTGCCCACGTGCTGAGGAAGCAGTGGGAGGGAGAAACAGTGTAACAGTTTTTAAAGCCAGGTCACAGATGGACTAGGGTAGCCTCCCTGACTTGTTAGCATAATTTTAAACTTTGATTTTAGAAGGAAGGAGGCCATGGATAACAGAGATAAGAAGATTACCACAGTCACAGTGCATGGATCTATGAGTAAGTGCATCTGGTTTACCATGATGGATTGTGATGGTAGATTATCTTTAAGCAAAAAAGGCAAACCACCAACAAAAAACACACTACATAAACTGTTCAACTTTATTACAAAATATGTACATAATGCTACAAGTGACGTAATTCCACTTTAACGTTACAAGACTATCGCCATTTCTCACTCTACTTTTTATAAACTTTCAAAAATGTTCGGACTGGAGAGTCTTCCATCGGTTTAAAGGATTGTGATTCTGCCAAGGAAAGCAGGAAAGTTTATATTCTTGTCACTTTACCAACAAATCATATGCGAAAACAAGTAAAAGACAATGTAAAACATCCGAGTGATGTCGCACTTACTTAGTTGGGTGGACAACTGCTGAAGATGGGACGTGCGGTCATCCAAGAAGGAGTTTAAGAAACCGATTGACTGCTGAATGTTGTCCATCTGAAAGGCAGAAGAGAAGTCTATAAATGCTCACGAACCACACACAATTATGTAATTAAAGCTTTTATTTTTTAACATGAATGTTGCAGATGATAATAGTAAATTTTGTAATATACTTCATTCAAAGAAAAAAATGATTCAGTGCCCTATATTACTTCTCCTCTCTTAACCTACAGCGTATCTGAAGACAGTTCTGATGTCACCGAAGTTTATCCTGTAACAGTGTATAAGGAGTTATGTCACTAGAAACTTTAACACCTTCTCCTTATATATCTGCTATCTGAATAGAGTATGGAAAGAAAGCTTAGAGACAGTGACAAATTGAGGAAGAAAGAAAAAAAAATATGTAAAAATTTTCCCTTAACCCCATACAGCTTTATATGTCCTATTTGCACATGCCCTGCACAAAAAGGATGTTTAGAATATATAAAACATCATGACAGTGACCAACTTCAAACACCTATATCTCCTGAACCCTGGCACTTAGAAACACAATGAGTCATATTAAATCTCTCCTATAATATGATTAAAGGAGACACGAGGATAATATTTTGGGGACACCACCCCATATCACCTAAAACTAGCTTCCAGCGGGGCACTGTACCTTAATTACAGATGTTTTCTTGATATGCAAATTAGCTTTTCTGCCTCATGTCTGGTATTTGTGACTTCTCTCTCTCAGGCTGGCAGTGAACCATTAGTCTGACAGCTCTGTGTCTCTTCCAATCACTGCCCTGCCCCCTTGTACTTAGGGACTCTCTGCGAATATTCAACTACGAACATATAAACCTCTATGTACAGATGGGAAATATTGGGGCTCATTTCCTTACCCACTCCTGTCGCGATCCAGCGGCACATTCTCTGACGAGGATTCGGGTCTGCCGGTATTCACTAAGGCCGTGCGCCCGATATCCACTAGGTGTCCTTGCTGCACCGAGGTCCGCCAGAGTTCACCCTCCTCCTCCTGGTGCATGTAAGTGTGTGTAAAGCAACACCACTTTCTTTTTTAAATAGCGCAATTTTTTCGAATCTGTCAGGTTTTCTGACTGCCACGCCCCTGATTTCCGTCGTGTGAAACCCGGCGCCGATGCGACACAATCCGATCGCATGCGCCAAAAACCTGGGCCAATTCGTCGCACAACGGTAAAATTCGGAAAACCAGACGGAAAAACGTGATTCGGGCCCTTAGTAAATGTGCCCCATTGTTTCAATTATTTTCCACAGTGCCTTCATGTGGTCGGATACATGCATGGGGTAAAGAAACATCTCGGTCCCTGCCTCCAATCCAGCGTAACCCCCCCCCCCCCCAATATAACCCAATATTACACTTTTATACATCCTTCCCTCTCTTTTCAACATGAGTAAATCTCTGCCTTAAAAATGGATTTGGGTCCAAGCTGTCCAAGACACTGACTGGATACATGAGGTAAAGTTTCTGACAGTACAAGAATGTGACATGGAAAACAGCTTGAGTTTTTAATGTACCTGCGGAGGCAGAGTTTTATAGAGGCAAGCTGTGAAACAGGAAGGAGTTAACAAATCTCGCATAAAAATGTTCCATGTTTTTTGGCAGCAAGCGCAGGAGTGACTTTAACTTGTACAACACATGCTGCTATAATTTTAAGCTGTTCCTCACAAAATATTAAATTATTTCTCCATTTCTGAGTCTGACGCACCTGCTGCACGTCTGAAGGAAAACATGTTGATAAAAATAGTAGATTTCTTAGATAATCTGGAAAGTACACTGCTCAAAAAAAATAAAGGGTACACTCAAATGCCTTGATCAGAACGCACAAAATTACAAAAAAAAAAAAAAATCATCCATAGAAATCAAATTTATTAACCAATGGGGGCCTGGATTTGGAGTCACCCACAAACTACAGGCTGATCAGACTTTGATGTAAAGTCCATAAAACAAGACAAAATGAGGCACAGTATTGTGTATGGCCTCCACGTGCCTGTATGACCTGCCTACAACACCTCGGCATGCTCCTGATGAGGCTCAGTATTGTTTGTGGCCTCCACCTGCCTGTATGACCTGCCTACAACGCCTCAGCATACTCCTGACGAGGCTCAGTACTGTGTGTGGCCTCCACCTGTCTGTATGACCTCCCTACAACACCTCGGCATGCTCCTGATGAGGCTCAGTATTGTTTGTGGCCTCCACTTGCCTGTATGACCTGCCTACAATGCCTCGGCTGCTCCCGATGAGGCTCAGTAATGTGTGTGGCCTCCAGGTGCCTGCAGAACCTCCCTACAACGCCTCGTCACCCCACACAAGTGGCTCAGGTAGTGCCCCTCATACAGGATGGCCCATCAATTCGAGCTGCGGCCAGGAGGTTAGCTGTATCTATCAGCGTAGTGTCCAGAGGCTGTAGATGCTACCAGGAGACCGGCCAATACACCAGGAGACAGGGAGGGGGCAGTAGGAGGGCAACAACCCAGCAGCAGAACCGCTACCTCCGCCTTTGTGTAAGGAGGAACAGGAGGAGCACTGCCAGAGCCCTGCAAAGTGACCTCCAGCAGCCACAAATGTGCATATGTTTCCACAAACGGTTTGAAACGACTCCATGAGGATGGAATGAGGGTCTGACGTCCACAGATGGGGGTTGTGATCACAGCCCAACACCATGCAGGACGCTTGGCATTTGCCAGAGAACACAAGGATTGGCGAATTCTCCACTGGTGCCCTGTGTTCTTCACAGATAAAAGCTGGTTCACACTGAGCACATGCAGACACTGTGGAGAGCGATCTGTTACCTGCAACATCCTTCAGCACAACAGTTTTGGCAGTGGGTCAGTAATGGTGTGGGGTGGCATTTCTTTGGAGGGCCACACAACACTCCATGTGCTCAACATTAGGTACCGAGATAAGATCCTCAGATGCCTTGTGAGACCTAATGCTGGCCCTGGGTTCCTCCTGATGCAGTAGTTCCTGCAAAATGAAGGCATTGAAGCTATTGACTGACCCGCTTGTTCCCCAGACCTGAATCCGAATGAGCACATCAGGAACATCATGTTTTGTTTCATCCACCAGCGTCACGTGAGCCACATACACCACAGACCGGGAGTTGGAGGATGCTTTAGTCCAGGTCTGGGAGGAGATTCCTCAGGAGGCCATCCACAACCTCATCAGTAGCATGTCGAGGCGTTGTAGGGAGGTCATACAGGCACGTGGAGGACACACACACACACACACACACACACAATACTGAGCCTCATCAGGAGCATGCCGAGGCATTGTAGGGAGGTCATACAGGCACGTGGAGGCCACAAACAATACTGAACCTCATCAGGAGTATGCCGAGGTGTTGTAGGGAGATCATACAGGCATGTGGAGGCCACACACAATACTGATCCTCATCAGAAGCATGCCGAGGTGTTGTAGGGAGGTCGTACAGGCATGTGGTGGCCACACACAATACTGATCCTCATCAGGAGTATGCCGAGGTGTTGTAGGGAGGTCATACAGGCACGTGGTGGCCACACACAATACTGATCCTCATCAGGAGTATGCCGATGTGTTGTAGGGAGGTCATACAGGCATGTGGTGGCCACACACAATACTGATCCTCATCAGGAGTATGCCGAGGTGTTGTAGGGAGGTCATACAGGCACGTGGTGGCCACACACAATACTGATCCTCATCAGGAGTATGCCGATGTGTTGTAGGGAGGTCATACAGGCATGTGGAGGACACACACACACACACACACACAATACTGAGCCTCATCAGGAGCATGCCGAGGCATTGTAGAGAGGTCATACAGGCACGAGGAGGCCACAAACAATACTGAGCCTCATCAGGAGTATGCCGAGGTGTTGTAGGGAGAACATACAGGCATGTGGAGGCCACACACAATACTGATCCTCATCAGGAGCATGCCGAGGTGTTGTAGGGAGGTCATACAGGCACGTGGAGGCCACACACAATACTGAGCCTCATCAGGAGTATGCAGAGATGTTGTAGGGAGGTCATACAGGCAGGTGGAGGCCACACACAATACTGATCCTCATCAGGAGCATGCCAAGGTGTTGTAGGGAGGTCATACAGGCACGTGGAGGCCACACACAATACTGAGCCTCATCAGGAGTATGCAGAGATGTTGTAGGGAGGTCATACAGGCATGTGGAGGCCACACACAATACTGATCCTCATCAGGAGCATGCCGAGGTGTTGTAGGAAGGTCATACAGGCAGGTGGAGGCCACACACAATACTGATCCTCATCAGGAGTATGCCGAGGTGTTGTAGGGAGGTCATACAGGCAGGTGGAGGCCACACACAATACTGATCCTCATCAGGAGCATGCCGAGGTGTTGTAGGAAGGTCATACAGGCAGGTGGAGGCCACACACAATACTGATCCTCATCAGGAGCATGCCGAGGTGTTGTAGGGAGGTCATACAGGCACGTGGAGGCCACACACAATACTGAGCCTCATCAGAAGCATGCCGAGGTGTTGTAGGGAGGTCATACAGGCACGTGGTGGCCACACACACAATACTGATCCTCATCAGGAGCATGCCGAGGTGTTGTAGGGAGGTCATACATGCACGTGGAGGCCACACACAATACTGAGCCTCATCAGGAGCATGCAGAAGTGTTGTAGGGAGGTCATACAGGCACATGGAGGCCACAAACAATACTGAGCCTCATCAGGAGTATGCCGAGGTGTTGTAGGGAGATCATACAGGCATGTGGAGTCCACACACAATACTGATCCTCATCAGGAGCATGCCGAGGTGTTGTAGGGAGGTCATACAGGCACGTGGTGGCCACACACAATATTGATCCTCATCAGGAGCATGCCGAGGTGTTGTAGGGAGGTCATACAGGCACGTGGAGGCCACACACAATACTGAGCCTCATCAGGAGCATGCAGAAGTGTTGTAGGGAGGTCATACAGGCACATGGAGGCCACAAACAATACTGAGCATCATCAGGAGTATGCCGAGGTGTTGTAGGGAGATCATACAGGCACGTGGAGGCCACACACAATACTGAACCTCATTTTGTCTTGTATTATGGACATTGTTGTATCAGCCTGTAGTTTGTTTTGTGGGTGACTCCAAATCCAGGCCTCCATCTGTGAATAAATGTCATTTTCTTTGATGATTATTTTTTGTGATTTTGTCAGCGCTTTCAAATTTGGGTTATGTAAAATTTTACAATAAAAAGGTGGACGGTACTGCAAATTTTTTAAATCAATTTTGCAAATCTTTTCGATATCATTACTACTTAACCCCTTGGTGCAGGGGGGTGTATGAAGAGTGATCACAGGCTGATCCCTCTTCATACACAGGTTGAATTTGTTGCATATTGCAGCAAACCCCCAATGCTAATAACCACGGCTAATAACACCTCCGATGCTACCAGTGGCACATTTAAAAGATGGCAGTTCGTGGGATCCGCCATCTTGGATGGCCATCTCTGATTGTTGCTCCCCCAATGTTTTAAATGTTTTTAATGCATATCAATAAAATTAATGTTTTACACTCAAACAGTATTGGAATTTAGGCTCTATAACGCCAGAACCCAGTCAGGTTTTTTTGCGTGGTATGTTCACATTGGGGGGTAGCAATCGGTTGTCATGACAGCCTCGGGTCTTGGTCAGACCCAAGGCTGTCTGGTTTCTGCAGTTTCGTTACAATGAGCCAATGGCTCATTGTAATGTATACTGTGCAGAAATGCCATATACTGCATACAGTTGTATTGCAGTATATGGTAAGAACGATCAGACCATCTAGGGTTAATGTACCCTAGAGGGTCTAAAAAACATTAAAAAAAGAAATAAAAGATTCAAACATTTTTAAAAAATAATTTTAAAAAAAGTTCAAATTACCCCCCTTTCTCTAGAGCTGATATAAAATGTAATAAACAGTAAAAATCACAGACACAATAGGTATTGCTGCGTCCCAAAATGCCTGATCTATCAAAATATAAAAACAGTTATTGCCGGCGGTGAACCACATAACAGAAAATGGCGCCCAAATGTCCAAAACACGCCTTTTACACCATTTTACATCCTACAAAAGATGAAATAAAAAGTGACGGTAGCAATGGAAACGTGGGCTCATTTAGCAAAAAATGACACCTCCCCCAGCTCCGTACACCAAAGTATGAAAAGGTTATTAGCGTCAGAAGACGTCAATTTTTTTTTTTCTTTTTCGTACACAATTGTTGAACTTTTGAAAATGTGTTAAAACACAATAAAAGCCCACATAACGTGACGCGAACATTTGTTTTCTTCAAATTTTCCACATTTGGTTCCACATTTGGAATAATTAATAATGTGACGGAGAAGTAAAATTTGTTACGCACAAAATAAGCCCTCACACAGCTCTGTACACAGAAAAATGAGTACCGTTTATACTCGAGTATAAGCCGACCCAAGTATAAGCCGAGGTCCCTAATGTTACCACAAAAACCTGGTAAAACCTATTTTTTTTACTCGAGTATAAGCCAAGTTTGGGTTTTCAGCACATTTTTTAAGTGCTGAAAAACTAGGCTTATACTCGAGTATACAAGGTAAGTTATGGATTTTTGAAGGTGGAGAGCGAGAAATGAGAGAAAAAACCCTGCGTCCTTAAGGGGTTAAACATCCCGTATTACATCTCCTCTCTTGAAGAACAGTAGGAGAAGACTGAGCCTTGAGTATCTCTATCACAGACACTTACAATTTGCTCATCATTTTTTTTTTTAACCTATTCCAGTTTTAATTTCGAAAAATATGTCATCTATTGAAGCTTTTCCAAAATTACAAAAAAAAAAAAATTGCTCGATTTCTTCTTCTATTGCTCGCTAGGAAGACCAATTAGACAACCGTACTAAATGTTCTGCCAGATAACTGAAGAGAACTGAGAAGTCAGTCGTGATCCACTTCATCGTAATCTCTTTCTTATAGATAGACCAGATACAAATAAGAATACCTGCACAAAGCAGGAGAATGTAATA
The DNA here is from genome assembly GCF_040894005.1 of Engystomops pustulosus. NCBI lineage: Eukaryota > Metazoa > Chordata > Amphibia > Anura > Leptodactylidae > Engystomops > Engystomops pustulosus. Next base: position 201,824,864 of record NC_092414.1, read on the forward strand.
ACTTGTGCCCAGGTGTTGGGGTGGCAACAAAAATAACATCTTGAAAATGGAAAGAGACATTTATTTTTTTTATAACAATGCAAGACTTACCACAATTTCCATGCAGTCAAATACTGCCCCCTGCTGCTGTACAATAGCGCTGTAGTCTGGTTTGCTTCGGAGGACTTGATCTTGGGAAGACGCCACATCAGGGACGTCGGGTAGGGGGTTGCTGCTCACTTTGCTTTCTTCGAGCTTCCTTTATGTAACAAGAAAGGTAATTATTTCTTATATTAAAGCTTTCCATGAAAGTCCAGATTAATAGGAAAATTGCCGCATATATGTACAGCAAGAAATTTATAAAAATGATCATTAAAATATTATTATATTATAACATTATTAAAATAAATATTGTTTTTAATGAAAACCCATCACCAGAATTTTTTCGTGTTATAGGGAACCTGTCAGGGATGTTTGGGACACTAAACCACCCACCGGTCCTTATGGAACAGTGCTATAGTGACCCAAATCGCGCTGTACATGGCTGCAAGGTAAGTATAATAATAATTCTTTATTTATATAGCGCACACAGATTACGCAGCGCTGCACAGAGTTTGCCAAATCAGTCACTGTCCCAATGGGGCTCACCATCTAATCAACCTACCAGTATGTTTTGGATTGTAGGAGGAAACTGGAGGACCTGGAGAAAACCCACGCAAACACAGAGAGAACATACAAACTCTTTGCAAATGTTGACCCTGGGACTTAAACCCTAGACCACAGCATAAAAAAAGAAAAAAAAAAAAACTTATACCTACCTTTGTCCGAAGCTCACGGTGCCTGCACGGCAAGTGTAGCCAGCATAGTACACGCAGGTACAGCCATGCTCAAGGAAGATGGAATATTATCCCAGCTTGCCATAATGCGAGTGGAGGCACCGGTGCACGATATGCAGATGTGAGACAACCAAAACTAATATGCAGGTTGATTTGGGATCATACGGACCTGCAGAACTACCACCAAGATGCTATAGCAGGGGTAGATACCTTGAATACCCGATGTCATTGGTAATATTACTATGAGGTGACAAGTTATACATCTGCCCCTTCACTACTGACTTGGGCCGTGCTGATGTGGCATCTAACCACAGTCCCTTGGTTTTCATTATGTCAATTCTGTTCGCCTTGATTGAAACAGGGGCACCTGATGGAGTAAACAGCTGGACTCATAAGCCATCATCATCATCATCATCAATGCGCCCACCCTACTACCTGCCAATTATTATGTAGACCTTCAGCCACGGCTTTTGACCTTCTAGGCCTGAAATCCACAAGATCCCTGTAAATACTCTGCAGTATCTGGCACCAAGACATGAGCAGCAGATCCTTTATGTCTTGTAAATTAAAAGGTGGAGCCTCCAAAGAGGAGACAACTTTAGTATAACATTTGAGAAAATAAATTTATAAAATTCACTTACCATCTAGGAGGATCTTCCTTGAAGTGAAAACAAGAGATGAGCAGAACTAATGCCTCCATTCCGTTTTAGGGTTCATGCCCCCCTGGCCAATCATAACCAGGGCGACATGTCATGGACATCAATACCTGAGTAAAGTTGGCCCCCCCACCTTGTTCAAATCAAGCAAAATTGGTGTAAAACGTTTGTGCTACGTTTGTGCTGGTTTGTGAAGGAGAAATTTTCGTTTGTGCCGTTATCGTTTTTAAGATTTTAATGAAAGTTTCCAGAGGTCATCAGAGGTCAACCAGCCCCCCCACATTGCCCAAATGAAACAAAACTGGGACCGAACAATTCTGCTACGTTTGTGCTGGTTTGTGCTGCTCAAATTTTTGTTTGTGCTGCTTTTGTTTTGAATATATGAACAAAAAATGAAAGTTCAAAAGTTCAAGCAGCCCCCCCACATTGACCGAATCAAACAAAACTGGTGTCAAACGTTAGTGCTACGTTTGTGCTGCAAAAATTTTCGTTTGTGCCGCTATCATTTTTAATATATTCTTACTTTTTTGCAGAGGTCATTAGAGTTCATTTCTTCCAAAGTACAATGTGTTTGCTAGCTCCCCCTGGTGATCAAACCAGGGAAGTGTCACTAGTTTTGTTTTTTACCAGTTCATCCTAAACACCTCGAACACCTGAACATACCTTAAAAATTATAGCGGCACAAACGAAAATTTTTGCTGCACAAACCAGCACAAACGTAGCACTAACGTTTGACACCAGTTTTGTTTGATTCGGTCAATGTGGGGGGGCTGCTTGAACTTTTGAACTTTCATTTTTTGTTCATATATTCAAAACAAAAGCAGCACAAACAAAAATTTGAGCAGCACAAACCAGCACAAACGTAGCAGAATTGTTCGGTCCCAGTTTTGTTTCTTTTGGGCAATGTGGGCGGGCTGGTTCACCTCTGATGACCTCTGGAAACATTCATTAAAATCTCAAAAACGATAGCGGCACAAACAAAAATTTCTGCTGCACAAACCAGCACAAACGTAGCACAAACGTTTGACACCAATTTTGTTTGATTTGAACAAGGTGGGGGGGCCAACTTCACTCAGGTGACATCAATTTGCCATATTGGCTGTTCACTGACAAACCTTGTAATATGCCTGCGTTGTGTGGGATGAACCCGAATGGAAAGACTCATCTCTAGTGATAACGTCACCTACAGTTTGCAATTAATGGTTGATTCCCTGCTGGCCTGAGGCCGTGTTCACATATGATGTTCCAAATTGTGTTTTTTTTTAAAGCAATTCCAACGCAATATATATGGAAGAGTTGCTGCCGATCGAATGCGCTGCTCGTTCCCATTTGCGCGGTTTAGGTGTAAACGCATCTGTGATTGGGAGCAACGCCTACCGATTGAGTTTTAAATTTAAACGCCTCATGTAAATGCGGCCTCAGAAGTAGATGCTACTCATTCAGAAGCGACCGCAGTGTTAGCTCAGCTATTAAGTGCACACTGCACCCGATGTCACCACTTCTACTCTGACCGTAAATAGAGTGGAGAGCTGCCACTGGAACCAAGAAGTCCTCAGAGGAGATTACTTATTCCACCAAGGTGGTCATTGGCAATGAATGTAGGAAATTTGGATACACAGTCAGCACCTTTAGATCTTTGTAGATCTTCCCGCAGATTCATTAGACCGGTCCACCACCTTCCATTTCCGTCTGGCCCAGTTCAGACACTCGTGTGCTTATTGTAACTGTGGTTTTGGCCGTGGAAATTTGGCAACAATGTTTTATCTCTGCTCAGTCTTATACCCAGTAAGACTGTGCACACGAGTGAGACTGATCATTCAAACTCTCTTCATACACTTCATGGAATGACCGGCCGGAACATTGACACACAAAGTCCCGTTCCGTTGCTCAGCCGACCTGCAAAGCCATGTGGGTGGGTTTTGTGTCCCAAAAGCCCTAACATTTTCCCTTTAAGACAGATAATAGGAAAACACCTAATTAACGTTCAGCACAGATGTATAAAACCTGAACCCTACATATGTTTCGACATAACTTACTTGGTTAAGACCACAGCTTTCTCTTTGTACTCTTCCAGGATCTCTTCCCAGCGACTGGACTCAGTAGTGAACCTGAGAATACAAAAGGCTTTCACTACGAATCTCTCATAAACGTCAATTCCGGAATTAGAACATTGATCAAAAGACGCAACTTCAAAAAGAAGTTATCCTACAGTTATAGCCCGCCAGCCGCTTTATAAGTCGGGAGAGGCTGCATTAGTCACTGCAGCCATTGGCGTGCCAAGCACCTAGAGATGAGGAGGATGACAGCTACAGCGCATGGGGTCGCTCAGCCGTGTTGAAAGGTCTAGTGAAGACGGCCAATTAATAGACTATCCTGTCTCCATCTCCTGTGAAACACTTACTGCCACCGCCACTAGTGCAGTCGCAGGTTTCTTAATGTTGTTACATTCGGACGACTCTTCTCGCTTCCTGTTAATTACGTCGCAAAGCTTTTGAAGTCTTCCTCTTAGATCCGTCGTGGAGAAGAGAAGCCAAAACATAAAACCGAGAACAATTATCCGCACTTGTTTGGAAGGCTTGTTCTGTACAACTTCTCGGCAATAAATGTCAGAGACGACGGCACCAAGTTATGAAATATTGTGCGTCTTACGAGGGATTAGAGGAATCATAGCTCGGAGATAAATTTACATCTTTCTTAGAAAAGATGAGAAAACATAGTTTCACTGTCAATATAGACAAAACCTGGTCACCAGGGTGATGAGAAAATCCCTAGACAATGCTCCGGCAGTCTGGTTTTGACATTAAGTGACTCTTTGCCTACAGAAGGCATTGGGAAGGGGTGGGGGTGAGTTAGTCGAAGCCTCTTAAGACTAATCAGTGGGGGGGGGACTGGATTTGATTACTGAAGAAAGTGGTTGAAAGAGGCAGGAGAAGCTTTTGTATACAATTTGAAACCATCCGAAAGGGTTTCCCTTGGTCCTAGCGACGTGATAACATCCCCTACAGTTTGCAATTGATGGCTGAAACCTCTAATGGCCTGAGGCCACGTTCACATGTGCTGTTTGAATTGTGGTTTTGGAATGCAAATCAAACGCAACAGGGAAGAGTTGACCCTATCGCAAGTAGTGCTCGTTCCCAATAGCATGTGTCTTTATGTAAGCACATCTGTGATCGGGAGTAACTCCTAGTTGCGTTTTAAAAGGCAATGTGTGAAGACGGCCTGAGAAACGCATAGTATTACTATACTATCCAGATGCGACTCCAGTGATTGGCTCAGCCATTATGTGCACACTGCACCAGATGTCATCACTTCGACAGCGGAAGATACAGGGAATTTCATTCATGAGCAGAGGATACAGGTAATTTCACTCGTGAGCAGAGAATATAGGTGATTTCATTCGTGAAATAGGATACAGGTAATTTCATTATCGAGGGAGGGCTGCTGGGCATTTCATTATCGAGAGAGGGCTGCTGGGCATTTCGTTATCGAGGGGAGGCAGCTGGCCATTTTGTTATCGAGGGGAGGCAGCTGGCCATTTTGTTATCGAAGGGGAGGCAGCTGGCCATTTTGTTATCGAGGGGAGGCAGCTGGGCATTTCATTATCGAGGGGAGGCAGCTGGGCATTTCATTATCGAGGGGAGGCTGCCGGGCATTTCATTATCGAGGGGAGGCTGCCGGGCATTTCATTATCGAGGGGAGGCTGCCGGGCATTTCATTATCGAGGGGAGGCTGCCGGGCATTTCATTATCGAGGGGAGGCTGCCGGGCATTTCATTATCGAGGGGAGGCAGTTGGGCATTTCATTATCGAGGGGAGGCAGTTGGGCATTTCATTATCGAGGGGAGGCTGCCGGGCATTTCATTATCGAGGGGAGGCTGCCGGGCGTTTCATTATCGAGGGGAAGCAACTGGGCGTTTCATTATCGAGGGGAAGCAACTGGGCGTTTCATTATCAAGGGGAGGCTGCCGGGCATTTCATTATCAAGGGGAGGCTGCTGGGCATTTCATTATCAAGGGGAGGCTGCCAGACATTTCATTATCGAGGGGAGGCAGCTGGCCATTTTGTTATCGAGGGGAGGCAGCTGGCCATTTTGTTATCGAGGGGAGGCAGCTGGGCATTTCATTATCGAGGGGAGGCAGCTGGGCATTTCATTATCGAGGGGAGGCTGCCGGGCATTTCATTATCGAGGGGAGGCTGCCGGGCATTTCATTATCGAGGGGAGGCTGCTGGGCATTTCATAATCGAGGGGAGGCAGTTGGGCATTTCATTATCGAGGGGAGGCAGTTGGGCATTTCATTATCGAGGGGAGGCTGCCGGGCATTTCATTATCGAGGGGAGGCTGCCGGGCGTTTCATTATCGAGGGGAGGCTGCCGGGCGTTTCATTATCGAGGGGAAGCAACTGGGCGTTTCATTATTGAGGGGAAGCAACTGGGCGTTTCATTATCAAGGGGAGGCTGCCGGGCATTTCATTATCAAGGGGAGGCTGCTGGGCATTTCATTATCAAGGGGAGGCTGCCAGACATTTCATTATCGAGGGGAGGCTGCTGGGTATTTCAGTAGTGAGGGACAAAGGCATTTCCCATGACAGGCTTATTAAAATAAGTTTTCCGAGTTTTTTTTGTGGTAAAATGAGATGCCTCGGATTATAATCGGGTTTGCTTATACTTTAACGTCAAAAAGCTGTCACAGATTTCAGAAAACCGGCTTATATCCTTGTAGAAAAGAATGGTAGGCTACTGTGAACACTAACTGGGGAGAAAGGTTGTTGCTGGTCGAACTTTGGGAAGGCATTAGGGAAAAGAAATGGATCAGGTGTCAGATATATTGATAATAAAGTCAAAGTTCAGGAATTATGATTGGAAATAATTAAACAAATATTCTGGAAAAAAAACCTTACTTTGAGATATCTTCCTTGATTTCGGCCTGAGCAGCCTCAAATTCTTCATCTTCCATGAAACTACTGAGAGGGGAATAAAAAAGACCCAATAACTAAGCAAATACAATTTTATAATAGACAAATTCTGATAGAACATTATCATCACTCCGCCTTGCAGAAAATATATTGACCTCTACCTCCCGCTTCACATGACGCACATCATCCTTCTGTGTCTACGTCTCTCAGGTGGCAAAAGAACATGAAACGTTTTGTCTTTTCACGTCCAAGACAGGAGACGTGTATTGATTTCTGCTGGATACGACCTCCCATTAACAGAGGACCGGATCATACGGTCACTGACACAGATCATTCCTCGCACACTGTGCAGAGACGCGTCTCATCGAATTTAAGCCCCACAGAGAAAACAAAGGGATGAGAGTCATGAAAGAGGATAAGGTCAGGGTCCAACGTGGGAGCAAGCAGAACTAATATAGTTCAGAACTGTGAACCCAGTCTCATAGGCTGGAGAAGCTTAGGACAACAAGAGAAAATAATCTGTATACAAAAGTCACAACAAAGTAGCAAAGTTTATACAATTATGAGATTTCTAGATAGTTAATTTCTGTATAACAAGAAGTGGGTTGTGGACCTACAGTGCCACCAGACTGGTTTGACAAAAGGGCGTTATCAAAGCAAACCTGTCAGCAGCAATGTCATTTTTAGCTGGAGACATGCAATAGCATGTAAAAATGCCTTTTATCAGCATTCTGTAAACTGACTCTACTTTATAAAAATTTATTTCACATTACCTGAACAGAAGTGTATGTGAAGTCCCAGAAGGAGGGCAGCTTCAGCCGGTGTCTCAATCTCCTGACTTGCATTCTTCCTCTCCTCCTCACCATCCCCATCCCTCCCCTGCCTGCTCAATGCACAGGCCAGGAAGTGGGGAGGAAGTTGGATGAGTATGGAGGAGGAGACAGACACAGGCACACAAAGGCTGCAGCTGCCCCCCCCCCCATTTTCAGGACACACTGCTGTCAGGGAGCCAGGTAATGTGAAATTAAGTTTTACACAGTATTGAAATGACTAATGAAAAATCAGCATAGATGATTAGAACCTATGACTAGCTAAAAATGACATTCCTGGTCACATGTTCGCTGTAATCCTGTCCATGTTCATAAGGGCACCACCTGTCAGAGTAGCAACATCACTGGTGGCTAGGAGCACCAGGGGTCTAAGAGAATAGTCAGAGACTGTCTGGGGTTAGGGCAAGAAGTGGTCAGACAGAATACAAGGTACAAGCTGATAATAAGTAGACAAACTTGTCACCAGAACGAGGTGACAGTCATGGATCACCCACGTTCCAATCCGCATTGAGCATTCTTGCGAATTCAGCAACCGACACAGGTAATACTTTATCTCTCTTGTGGGTACAATGCCTGATTATTAATGTGATCTCTATCAGTGCTGTTGTACATGACAGGATAGAGAATAAACGTATGATTGTAGATAGAAGGGTAGAACAGCCGAGACCCACGATCCACAGAACATGACACAACAGAATTAAGAAGCCCTTCCCGTTATTACATAGTCCTAAATCAATCCCCACTGTCTTTATGTAGTAATAGATCAAATCCACAGTATTCACCTGGACACCGTCTCCGTACATCTTTGAAATGTTCCATCACGGGACAATCGTTCTACGAAACGTTGAAACTTTTCTTTCACAGTCATGGCTGAAAGATTCAAATGTCACCGGTTGTTATTGTCAGAATATCGGTCAAATATTATAACATCTGCACAATTTTTGCACTGCAGTGCAGCATGAGTAACTTGGCTAGCTGCAATTTTTATTAAAAAATAAATAAAATAAAACCTGGATACGTTTAGCACATGGAACGGGATCATTGTGGCCACACAGTTAATTCCTAAACCACTAATTATGCAAAGATAAAATGTTGGAGGGTATATAAGGTAGTCCTTATATTGTGAGCTCTACAGCACCCACAGCAGCAGTTATGGTGCCATTTTATAGCCAAGATTTTTGACTTTAAACACCCAAAGATAAACAGGTTAAAATACAGTCTGGCATGGGTGCTGTATATACTACTCCAAATGTGGCCTGTGTTAACGGTCTGCATCTCTCATTTTATCGCAAAGTCTTTCCCAGACAGGAGGGTCTAGTTCGGAGTGGTCGCTGGACCTCTATGTCTTTCTCAGTAGCTTAAAGGATATCGTCATGATAAACCAGGGACACTTTACTAATGGCTTCTAGAACAAAGACTGTGGTGATATTCTTATATTTGTTATCCATGGCCTCCTGCCTTCTAAAAGCTATTTTCAAAATTATGCTAATGAGTCAGAAAGGCTCTGGGGGGCAATACCAGTGCCCCTCCATGCTGTAGCGTCACAGGCTGCTAAACTGTCTCCACAACACCGTTCTCCCTGACCAGTCTTCTTGCACAGTATAACAGCCTGTGAAGCTACAGCAAGGAGGAGCTCTGATAACACCTTCCAGAACCCTTGTGGATCATGAGTATAATTTTAAGTATGATTTTAGAAGAAAGGAGGCCATGGATAACAAATATAAGGAGATTACCACAGTCACAGTGCCTGGATCTATGAGTAAGTGTCCCTGGTTTATCATGATGGATTTTGATGGAATATTTCCTTCAAGAGGCTTCAGTCAACTTATCCCCACCCATTCCTGATCCCTTCAGCAGTGGGAGCCAATAAATGTCATAACCAGACTGCCGGAGCATTGTCTAGGGATTTTCTCATCACCCTGGTGACCAGGTTTTGTCTACAAAGACAGTGAAACTGTTTTTGCTCATCTTTTTTAAGAAAGATGTAAAATAAGAAGTTTAAAAGTAAATCCCAGCATTGATTTCTCCGATTTCCTTTAAAGGGGTTGGCCACTTTACCTCATGATATTTGTAATGTGTGTATGTGTGTGTGTGGGGGGGGGGGGGGATATGAGGTAATTTACCAATATACATCTAGTAAAAGTTCTGCTCTGCTTTCCTGATATGTAAAGTGAAGCCTCACGTCTCTTACCTCACGTCTCTTACCTCACGACTCTTACCTCACGACTCTTACCTCACGACTCTTACCTCACGACTCTTACCTCACGACTCTTACCTCACGACTCTTACCTCACGACTCTTACCTCACGACTCTTACCTCACGACTCTTACCTCACGACTCTTACCTCACGACTCTTACCTCACGACTCTTACCTCACGACTCTTACCTCACGACTCTTACCTCACGACTCTTACCTCACGACTCTTACCTCACGACTCTTACCTCACGACTCTTACCTCACGACTCTTACCTCACGACTCTTACCTCACGACTCTTACCTCACGACTCTTACCTCACGACTCTTACCTCACGACTCTTACCTCACGACTCTTACCTCACGACTCTTACCTCACGACTCTTACCTCACGACTCTTACCTCACGACTCTTACCTCACGACTCTTACCTCACGACTCTTACCTCACGACTCTTACCTCACGACTCTTACCTCACGACTCTTACCTCACGACTCTTACCTCACGACTCTTACCTCACGACTCTTACCTCACGACTCTTACCTCACGACTCTTACCTCACGACTCTTACCTCACGACTCTTACCTCACGACTCTTACCTCACGACTCTTACCTCACGACTCTTACCTCACGACTCTTACCTCACGACTCTTACCTCACGACTCTTACCTCACGACTCTTACCTCACGACTCTTACCTCACGACTCTTACCTCACGACTCTTACCTCACGACTCTTACCTCACGACTCTTACCTCACGACTCTTACCTCACGACTCTTACCTCACGACTCTTACCTCACGACTCTTACCTCACGACTCTTACCTCACGACTCTTACCTCACGACTCTTACCTCACGACTCTTACCTCACGACTCTTACCTCACGACTCTTACCTCACGACTCTTACCTCACGACTCTTACCTCACGACTCTTACCTCACGACTCTTACCTCACGACTCTTACCTCACGACTCTTACCTCACGACTCTTACCTCACGACTCTTACCTCACGACTCTTACCTCACGACTCTTACCTCACGACTCTTACCTCACGACTCTTACCTCACGACTCTTACCTCACGACTCTTACCTCACGACTCTTACCTCACGACTCTTACCTCACGACTCTTACCTCACGACTCTTACCTCACGACTCTTACCTCACGACTCTTACCTCACGACTCTTACCTCACGACTCTTACCTCACGACTCTTACCTCACGACTCTTACCTCACGACTCTTACCTCACGACTCTTACCTCACGACTCTTACCTCACGACTCTTACCTCACGACTCTTACCTCACGACTCTTACCTCACGACTCTTACCTCACGACTCTTACCTCACGACTCTTACCTCACGACTCTTACCTCACGACTCTTACCTCACGACTCTTACCTCACGACTCTTACCTCACGACTCTTACCTCACGACTCTTACCTCACGACTCTTACCTCACGACTCTTACCTCACGACTCTTACCTCACGACTCTTACCTCACGACTCTTACCTCACGACTCTTACCTCACGACTCTTACCTCACGACTCTTACCTCACGACTCTTACCTCACGACTCTTACCTCACGACTCTTACCTCACGACTCTTACCTCACGACTCTTACCTCACGACTCTTACCTCACGACTCTTACCTCACGACTCTTACCTCACGACTCTTACCTCACGACTCTTACCTCACGACTCTTACCTCACGACTCTTACCTCACGACTCTTACCTCACGACTCTTACCTCACGACTCTTACCTCACGACTCTTACCTCACGACTCTTACCTCACGACTCTTACCTCACGACTCTTACCTCACGACTCTTACCTCACGACTCTTACCTCACGACTCTTACCTCACGACTCTTACCTCACGACTCTTACCTCACGACTCTTACCTCACGACTCTTACCTCACGACTCTTACCTCACGACTCTTACCTCACGACTCTTACCTCACGACTCTTACCTCACGACTCTTACCTCACGACTCTTACCTCACGACTCTTACCTCACGACTCTTACCTCACGACTCTTACCTCACGACTCTTACCTCACGACTCTTACCTCACGACTCTTACCTCACGACTCTTACCTCACGACTCTTACCTCACGACTCTTACCTCACGACTCTTACCTCACGACTCTTACCTCACGACTCTTACCTCACGACTCTTACCTCACGACTCTTACCTCACGACTCTTACCTCACGACTCTTACCTCACGACTCTTACCTCACGACTCTTACCTCACGACTCTTACCTCACGACTCTTACCTCACGTCTCTTACCTCACGTCTCTTACCTCACGTCTCTTACCTCACGTCTCTTACCTCACGTCTCTTACCTCATCAGCCTGACATTACTGACCATAAAATGGCCGCCAATGGAGGGTCATGTGATCTCTATCGTTCCATGAACAATCGGCAATTAGAGGTCACATGATCCCCAGACAAAGGCTGTATACAGCCGAAATGTGCGTCGGGGCTGTTGGTAGGTTTTATAGTATAAGTATAGCTGATAGCTTTTAAACAAATCCTGTTATCTGTCATTTTTTGCTTCACATTCTGATGCAGCTGTTGTAAAATTGATCATTAATCTTCAGGGTAGAATATAAATCTGAGTAAAACATTTGGGGGAGGTTTATCAGAATTTTCTGAGGTAAAACTGTTCTAGATGCCGCTGGCAACCAATCAGAGCTCAGCTTTAGTTTTATAAACAGCTGTGGGAAAATGAAAGCTGAGCTCCGATTAGTTATCCATGGGCAACTACAACAGTTTTGTTCTCAGACACTTCTAATAAATCTCCCTCAGTGACTCTACATCCGGCGGCCAAACGATCAGCCGCAGCCAGTGACCACACATCAATTAATCACATGACCTAGATGCAGATTGCTCCGTTCAAGGAAGGTCCATTGCTTTCCATCTGCTTTTTGGCTTTTCAATTGTCAAAAATATCTATTGTAGGATCACTTGTAACCTCCATTCCCCTGGTGTTTCCTACATCACATTGTTTTTCCACTCCAAATCTCCAACTGTATACACAGATTACACATGGTTGATAAAAAAAAGTGGGTAAACAACAATAAAATCACCCAGCAGACACAATACGTACCACTAAGCTGGAAGGATTCTGAGCTGAAGCCGTCTACACGGGAAAGGGAGTTTTCCAGGTTGCGTAGGGAGAACTTTACATGGGGATAAATGAAGCAAAAAAAAAAGAATATATAACTTATTTCTATAAAACACTGTGATAAAGTGCAGAAAAACTGATGGTTCATGACATGTGGTGGTGCAGAAGACGTCATACCCCTCAAAAAATCCTGGATATTTTGCAACTACCAGAAAATAAAACTGCCTCCAACATATTCTGCCGGACAGTGACAGGATCACTTTAATGTCCTTCTAAATTCTGGGAGATTTCATAATTGATGCGTCATAATCCAGGAACATCATTACAGGTCTGGGTGGCAGCTACTGAAGCAAGCTCATGATATTATGTATTTGTCCTAATAGTAGAGATGAGTGGATCCGAATTTTAGGTTCGCCATCGGCAGCTGAGCCCAACCTGGACATGTTGCTTGATCGGCTGCAGAGCAACCAATCAGGTAGGTAAGTCGCAAGACATGGACGTAACTGTCCAGATGGACACCCGGTGGACATGCATGGCCAACCACAGCCATGCCTCGTTGCTAGGGGCATAAAGCTCCCTGATTGGTTGCCCTGCAGCCCATCAAGCAACATGTCTGAGTTAGACAAAGCTGCTGAAATGGAGCATGGCGACGATTACAGCGCAGGTCCTCTCATCTCTACCTATGAGACATTAGTCAAGCCAGGACAAAAAATACTGCGAGACTCTCCCACTCCCCCCGATCTTTGTATACAGCAAGTTCTACGTGCACATTGCTGTATATAAACGCACAGCTGGTTGGAAGCGGCTTGTGGGCCCAAATCTTTATGACAGGTTCCCTTTAACCCCTTCCCGACATTTGACGTAATAGTACTGCATCGCGGGAGGTGAGTTCCTGCAAAATGCAGTACTATTACATCATGCTTCTGGCCCCGGCCCCGGTCTAGCCGACACCTGCCTCTAACACCCGCGATCAGAGAACGGACCCCCCCCCCCCCCGCACAAAATCGCCAAAACCCCCCACATATTTGGTATCGTCGCGTCCGTAACAATCCATACAATAACTCAGAAACATTATTGGACCCGCTCGGTGAACGCTGTAAAAACAAAACCCGAAAAACACGCCAAAAATGTAAATTTTTCATAAAATCTCTGCACAAAAATGTTCTAAAAAGTGATCAAAAAAAGTTATGTGCGCCAAAATGGTACCACTGAAAAGAACAACTCAACACGTAAAAAATAAGCCCTAAACTAGCACTGTCAACAAAAACTATTATAGTTACGTCTCCGAAAAGATGGTGATGCAAAAACAAATGAGATTTCCTCTATATTAGTTTTTATCCAGTAAAATTGTAAAAATAAATGAAAAACTATATAAATGAGGTATCACCGTAATCGTAGTGATCTGTAGAATAAAGAAAATATAGTAATTTTAATGTACGGTGTACGACCCCCAAAATATACAAAAAGAGAGGAAACCAAAATTGACAATTTTCTTTTCACCCATACATTCAAGAGTTAATAAAACCTCATCAATTAGCTACAGACCCACTAAAATGAAGTACCGTATATACTCGAGTATAAGCCGACCCGAGTATAAGCCGAGGCCCATAATTTTACCACAAAAAACTGGGAAAACCTATTGACTCGAGTATAAGCCGAGGGTGGGAAATGCATTGGTCACAGCCTCTCCAGTATGTAGCCAGCCAGCCCATGCCGCAGTGTATATAGCCTGCCAGCCCCTGCCCCAGTGTATATAGCCCCCCCCCCCTTCCCCGTCGTGCAGCATAACAATACCGGATGGATCGCACAGAAGATCTATGGGTGCCGCCAGAAAGGCGAGTTTTGATGTATTTATTTTTTTGACTCAAGTATAAGCCGAGTTTGGGTTTTTCAGCACATTTTTTGTGCTGAAAAACTAGGCTTATACTCGAGTATATAAGGTATTTGTAAAGTGCATCTCGAAAATCGCTAATTTTTCCAAATTTTCACCAAATATCTGATTTTCTCATAAATAAATGCAAAACATACCACCAAAATTTTTCAACTAACATGAAGTACAAAGCGTCACAAGAAAACAATCTCAAAATCAACTGGATATGTTAAAGCGTTCCGAAGTTATAACCATTTATAGTGACACAGGGCAGATTTGAAAAAATGGTCCGTGTCAGGAAGGTGAAAAGTGGCTTCAGCGTTAAGGGGTTAAACCTCACACTATGCTCACATGAGCAAATTAAATCTACCATCAAAATTCATCATGATAAACCAGAGACATTACTCATCGATCCAGGCACCGTGACTGCGGTAATCTTCTTATACAGGCAGTCCCCGGGTTACATACAAGATAGGGTCTGTAGGTTTGTTCTTAAGTTGAATTTGTATGTAAGTCGGAACTGTATATTTTATAACTGTAAACCCAACCAAATTTTTTTGGTCTCTGTCACGATTGTATTTTAAAAATGTTGGGTTGTCATAAGAACCAGGATTAACACTAAAGCTTCATTACAGACACCTGTGATAACTGTTATAGCTGATTATTGTAGCCTAGGACTAAAGTACAGTAAATTACCAAAATCCAGAGGTCCGTTTGTAACTAGGGGTCGTCTGTAAGTCAGGTGTTCTTAAGTAGGGGACCGGCTGTATGTGTTATCCATGGCCTCCCTCCTTATAAAGTCAACTTAAAAAATTATGCTAATGAGCACACAAGGGCTGTGGGGCTTTACCAGAGGCCCTCCCTGCTGAAGCTACACAGGCTGATACACTGCTTACTCATTGGTGAAGTGCTCACGCACAGTGTAACAGCCGTGAAGCTACAGCACCGAAGTGCTCTGTTAACGCCCCCCAGAGCCCTTTTGGCTCATTGGCATAATGTTACAAGGAAAGAGGCCATGGATAACAAATATTAGAAGAGTAGCACAATCACGCTGCCCCGATCTATCGGTAAATGCCCCTAATTTTTTATGATGGATTCTAATGGTAGATTTCCTTTAACCATATTCTAACAACAGCAGATTAAAATAATTGTGGCTGTATAATACAGCAGACACCTGCACTGTATGGAAAACAATTAGACATCCTTAATAACTTAATATTGATCTACTAGTAACTAGACGCATCACATGGACAGAGGTGAAGAGGCTTCTAGTAGAAAGCCGCTATATTGTTTATAGTTCTGGGCACACCCTCCAAATTTTCATATTGCGCAGGTCTATGCAGTATGTTCTCCACCATTATTGGGCATTGGGCAAAGCTTCAAGAGTAAAAGTTAATCTCCTGATTCAGGCCTCCTGCACACAACACAATTATTCTGCCATGTGCTCTCCATGAAAAGACACAAGCTGCTTTGTTTTTCCATGGATTAGAGAGACGCAGGTTAGTTTTTCCTGCTGAGGTCAGACAGTAATGTGCCATTTCTATACAGGTCACTGCTGAGACCTCTGAAGGGATGGGGTGATGACCTGCCCTCATATAGCTACAGCAACCATGGCCCAAACAGCGGGGGTCGCCTATAATGTTTCTTTATTCTTTAGTTTGCCTCAGTAAAGTCGCTTTGAAGTGAAGTCAGACACGACCCCCCCCCTACAGACATGTTGGTTTTTGTAGACAGCACGTACCTCAAAGCATGAATGCAGAAGTGCGGACAAGCGCTCACTTTCTGGTAACTCAGAACTGATGGCTTCACTGAGTTCTTATAGGAAAAAAAAAAAAAGATATTAAAAACTTCTGAATGTTAGGCCTAGTTCAGATAAACATATTAAAAAATAGACTGTGTCTACTACTATATTGGAGAATATGCTAGGGGTATATAACATTCGGCCTTCGGCGCGATGTTATAGTCCTGTAGAGGTTCCAGGTTGAGGAACGGATCGACTCTCCCCAATGACGTAACGGGGCTCAGCCTGTGAGCGCTCCTTCATCCATCCTTAAAGGGAACCTGTTACCAGGGACCTCATTTTCACTACAGACAGCCAAGTACAGCTGTATTGCAAAAATATGCCTTTCCGCTTTCTCTAAGCATTTGCATTACAATATAATTGTGTGTTATAACTTACCCTGCAGCCTGATAGAAACCTCTGTGTAGTCCCAGGGGTTGGGCTCTGGTTTGGATGCGTTTCAAAAAAGCTTGTGCGTCCGACTTCCTGCAGGTATCACTGCTGCGCCGAGGTGTAAGTGCTTGATTTTGCGACACACTTTGTTTTTTTAAATTTCCCAGTTTTTCTGAATCCGTTGAGTTTTCCTATGGCCACCTACCCCCAACCACCCCCCCCTCCCCCCCCCGATTTCTGTCCAAAATCCCAGCGGAATTCGCTGCAAAACCGAAAAATTCGGGAAACCCGACGAAAGTGCGGCCGCAAAGCCCTTAGTAAATGAGCCCCAACATGTGACTTGTCTGTGCTGCTCACTTATCATCCCCCACCTGAGTTCCTGTACAGCTCCTTCACAGCTCACAGCCTGGTGAGCTGACAGCAGTGGAGGAAGGAGAAGCTGTACAGGAGCACAAAGGTGGGGGCTGAGAGCTGAGGAGTCTGCAGCGCAGACAAGTCACATGTTTTTTTTAAATGCATCCAAACCAAAACCCAAACCCTGGGACTACACAGAAGGTTCTGTCAAGGTGTAAGGTAAGTTATAACACACAATTATATTTTCTACAAATGCTAAGATAAAGCAAAAAGACATATTTACACTGCAGGTGTGATGGGCTACTGCAACCTGTCTTTAGTGAAAATGAGGTCCCTGGTGACAGGTTCCATTTAACGGCATCATGGAATACATGTGCGTCATAATTGGTTAATTGTTACAAGGTTAAGGTCTCAGCTTTGAGCAGACGTCGCACTAATATTTTTTCCAGAAGGATAATAATACCCCTCTTACTATTTTTGAGGAGTATTTTAAGCCAAGGACAAGTATGACATTGTCAGTAATACAAATATGTAACTTATAGCAGTATCTTCTGTGTTTACATAGCAAATTGAAGCAGTTATTGTGACCTTACATCATACACTATACAGACCAGACTGTTTAATCCATCAAGCTGATTGTTCTGTGAGCTACAGAACTGGAAATCCAAAAAATAGGTGGGAACTGGACCTGCAGCTTACATTTTCAACTTTGTCTTTATCTGCCTGTATCTACAGTTCTGTAGCTCACAAAGTCATAAGCCGGATGGGATCTGAAAGAAGAGACCCTTCTCTTTAGTGTGACACCACCGCTGCAACCACTAAACTTGACTCATCTCATGTGAAAATGGGATAAGAAGAGTCATGTTTACTTGATTTTAGCTGAGCTTTTTTTTTTATATATATAAAACTGGTGACAGGTTCCCTTTAAGGATGCTCCAATATTGAGTATATAGAATAACATGGTTGGGACAACAATTCTCACCTGTGGGATTGTGGTAGATTGGAGGCAATGTCCTACGATGTTTCTTGCCAACAGATCTTCTTAAAGATCTTCTTCTCTGTCGGGGGCTGGGGGAAGTCTCTTTAAACGACAAGTTGTTGGGACTGTTTTTCTGTCTCTTGTCTGGGCTAGGTGCTGCGGCGGTACGTGGAGGAGTGGAGAGCAGCTTCCTTGGGCTGGATCTAGGGGGGGTAACATTGCTGGTGGCCTCCATCCTCTCGTCACCTACAATACATTACATCGGTGATTCACAGTCACTGGGTCTAGACCAATCTTTTAGGGAAAAATGCATAAAATACCAAAAGGCATGGGTTTAACCAGCCACGTTCTTAGATACTATCTTTGAGGGGATCATCGTAGGGCCAAGCTCAGGTCAGGATACCCTCCTCTATAAAGAAGTCTAAATGGCGTGGACAAAAGCTCTCTACACTCCACACGCCTGTATGTAATCCGTAAAAAAACGGTACATTACGGTACGGATACGGACGTTTTCATACGTCCGTGTGAATGTAGCCTTAGGCTTAATTGGCAATCTCTCCGTAAGGAGAACTCTTACCTTCCAACCGTAGTCACAAGCCTCTCACCCAACCAAACCAGCTCCCTACACTGTGCTGAGGAGACACAATCAGGTGGAAACAGTGCTGTCTACAGCTGGGAGTCTGTTCCTTCTGGAATACATATACTGGATTGGTTTTAATCCCGCATCATGTCATAAGGCTTCCTGAAGGTCATGCTTGATGTCAGGGGAGCTGCCTTACAAGGTAGCTAAAAGAGGCGTGGTTATCCTTATCCCATCCTGGAAAACTTTACACATTTTCCGATAATAGTTCATCCTACTTACTTTTTTACGTTGTGCAGACCCTCTGTCCAGAGACAAGTCTAATAGAAGAGATTTATTGAAAAGTGGCCAACCCCTTTAACCCATTGCAGCCGCTGCCCTTTTTACATTCCTATTTCTTGCTCCTCACCTTCAGAAATGCAGAACTACATTTATTTTTGTATTAGGCTTGTTTTACTCATAACACATTGCACTTCGTCATAATTTAGTGCGCCATTTTCTTGTGTCTTTCACTGTGCAGTTCAGTTGACACCTCCCCTTGATACTTTGGGTTGGCTTAATGACAAAAAAATCCTAAAATTTATATAGGTTTTAAT
This sequence comes from Engystomops pustulosus, assembly GCF_040894005.1. Lineage (NCBI taxonomy): Eukaryota > Metazoa > Chordata > Amphibia > Anura > Leptodactylidae > Engystomops > Engystomops pustulosus. The sequence continues at coordinate 201,843,957 of NC_092414.1, forward strand.
AGATTTTTTTAAAAATATTGTACACAAAAAATATCTTTGTTTCGTAGTACAGACGGTCCCCTACTTAAGGACAACCGACTTACAGACGACCCATAGTTACAGACAGACCCCTCTGACCTCTGGTGACCTCTCTGGATGTTACTATAGTCCCAGACTGCAATGATCAGCTGTAAGGTGTCTGTAATGAAGCTTTATTGATAATCCTTGGTCCCATTACAGCAAAAAATTTCAAACCCCAATTGTCACTGGGGCAAATTCAACTTAACAACAAACCTATGGACCCTATCTTGTACGTAACCCGGGGACTGCCTGTATTAGGATACCTATAACTGTTTCATACTTCAGTGTATGGTCCTGGGCAAGGTGCAAGTCTTCTAGCAGAATGATCTGAAGTTGGACTTGAACCCTAGGGGGTCTGATCACTAATGCAGTATATATCATAGTATCATAGTTTATAATGGTTGAAAAAAGACACTTGTCCATCAAGTTCGACCAAGGAAGGGAAGGGATTGGATGAGGAAGGGATTTAGGGGAAACAATTCTATATAACATAACCATCAATGTTATTTAGGTGTAACAAGGCATCTAGACCCTTCTTGAAGCTCTCCGCTGTCCCAGCTATGACCAGCGCCTGAGCTCGGCTATTCCACAGATTGACAGTTCTCATAGTAAGGAAGCCCTGTCGTCCCCGGTGATTAAACCTTGTTTTCTCCAGACGGAGACAGTGCCCCCTCGTCTTTTGATTTGATCTATTCTGGAACAACTTACCACCATATTTTTTGTATGGACCATTCATATATTTATATAAATTAATCATGTCCCCTCGTAGTCGTCTCTTTTCCAGACTAAATAAATCTAGTTGTTTTAATCTTTCCTCATAACTGAGACCCCCCATACCCCTTATCAGTTTTGTGGCTCTACGTTGAACCCTCTCCAGCTCCAGGGCATCCTTTTTATGGACCGGAGCCCAGAACTGGACAGCATATTCCAGGTGTGGCCGAACCAGTGCCTTGTACAGTGGTAATATTACATATTACAATATGCAGTAAATTGCTTTATCTGTCAGCCAGCACTGACTATGGGTCTGGCTGTGGTGTTCTTCTTATATTTATTATCCATGGTCTCCTTCCTGCTAACATCAACCTTTAAAATTATGCTAATGAGCCACAAATGCCAAGGGCTTGTTTTCAGAAACACTCCGTGCTGCAGATTCACAGACTGTTGCACTGTGCAGTAGCACTTCCTCCCTCCCACTATGTGCTCACTGCTGCTGAGATTACAGGAAATGCAGGGGGGGAGGGGAGATCCTAGACGTGCTGCTGCAGTGTAACAAAAGTTTTTAAAGGCAGTGCATGGAAGGCTTCTGTGACACACCCATAGCCCTTCGAGGACTTAAGCATAATTTTAAAAGACGATTTTATAAGGAAGGAGGCCATGGAAAACAAATAAAAAGATTACTACTGACCTGTTGCCTGGATCTATGAGTAAGGCTTCATGCACACAGGCTGGTGCAGAAGCGGTTGGGGGGGGGGGGGGTGAAATTTTGACAGTACTGTACAAAGCTGGAGACAGCCCTGCTGCTACTAACAACATAAAAAATACACAGGGATGATAACACAGATCTTAAGGACGCCTCCCTAATACTTTCTGCAGCTTTGCATAGTTAAACCAGCAGTAATTAGATTTTCTTCATAATCATGTAATTTATATAAGCTCCACCTCCAGGCATAGCTAAGATCTGAAGGTGCGGTCACACGTGGCGCATGCGGCGCAATGCATCACACAAACGTACGAGGCTCGTTCTGACCGACATAATACTACGTCACATGCCGGGTGCATGGAGAGGGCTCACGGGCTGAGCCCTCTCCATAGCCGGTAAGTCTTTGCTGCAACAACATACGTTTTCATTGCGCTTTGAAACGCATTACAACAGCGGAGATGAGGTGATTTGCCTAATTACATTACTATCAACATTTGCAGTGTAAACGCGACGTTAAGCTGCGTTTTGTAAACTCAAATGTTCACAGTAATGTAATTAGGCAAATCACCTCTCCTCAGCTGTTGTAATGCGTTTCGAAATGCAACCAAAACGCAACGTGTGAACGCGCCCTAAAGCTGGTGCCACACCTACCGCTATGTCTGCGATTGAAAACCCAAACAAAGCTGCACCCACCGGGGCGGGCCGCGGCCCAATCACATCGCGTTTCTATGGAAACGCCTGCGATCGAGAATGAGCCGCGGGTGTTTAGCGTTAATTTAATGCAAAACACCGGCGGCTTGTTCCCGATCGCAGGCGTTTCCACAGAAACGCTGATGCGCCGGGCCCGCCCCGGTGGGTGCAGCTTTGTCTGCGTTTGCAAATGCAGACAAATCGGTACGTGTGGCACCAGCCTAAGGGTCCGCTTAGTAATATATGCAGTAATGGGCTTGGTCTCCTCTAGGGTCCATACATGTAACCCATGGCATACTCCATGTTACGTCTATTCCAATCTTGTCTAAATTGCAGCTACAACTCCCAGCAGGATGCCTGAACACGCTAGGGGTCGTACAATAAGGATTATTCCCGTGTTTTTCAAGATATGCCGTCACATTAATATAAAACTACATCCCCCGTGGAATGCTGGGAATTGTAGTTCTGCTCTTGTAAAACTCATTCTTTACGCAGGCCACCTCCATCGGCGACAAAACTTCAACTCCCAGCATGCTCATGGTGAGCAGCATAGTAAGGTAGAGATAGAAGCGCGCTGGACTGTACCATACGAAGAAGAAAGGAGGGGGGTTCCAATAAACTCCACGAGCGCATACGATATTCAGTATGTACATAAATGCGTATCCCTCGTCCTAAATCCTGCAGAGCCGAATTCACACGGCGCACTTACCGCACAACTTTCCGTTTCACCGGACGTAAGAAATGGTAAGGTGCCGCCCACGACAAGCCAACAGCAGCTGCTCCGATAACTGACCAATGGCGTTGCAGATAAAATCAGTCTTAGCGCTTGTGTAGAGACAAACAGGGGATGTGATTGGTCCGGTAATAATGCGCGGGTTTTAAGAAAGTGACTGGACTTCGCGCTAACTGGTATAAGCTGAGGTAATAATCGCCTCTCATCGTCCTGGGATAGATTCGTAGAGAAGTATGAAGACTGACGTATTATATACACCAGTGCTGGCTGTGTATTTTATTTAGTATTTAGAAGAGACTTTCTTCCTTTCTATAAATCTGTGTGTCTGAAGAATTGGTATAGAACTGAGTAGTAAAGGGTCCACAGGTACAGGGATGGTATAAGAAATAAATGAAACAAGTATTTGCTTTCCAGGATGTCTGCATGGCCAATTCTGACACTGAATTCTCAGTCTGTGTTCACATGTAGCGTTTACATGGAGGATTGTAGAGCATCCAGACAAATTTTGGGGACAAAACCAAGTATAATATTGTCCTTAAAGGGGTTTTCCCACGAAATTGGATAGGGCCTAACTTTCTCTTCAGTGGTGGACTCAACGATGCGACCCTTACAGATCATGAGAATGGGGGTCCTATGTATTAGTGTAGGGAATCCCCGCTCTTCTTAGTCAGCTGGCTCATTAGGCTCCGCTCACTAAGAAGAGCTGGCTTCTGAACGGCTCCCTATTAAATATATAATAGGGAGCCGCAGGCCAGTCAGGCGTCCCGCACCACCACACTTTTAACCCAATATTATTGGGTGAAAGGGGGCTCGGTGAGCTGTTTAGGGGTGGAGTTTAGTGATCTCTTTGTGCCGGCTCGTTTGTGAACTACCCATCACTTCTATGTACCAGTGTTGGGCCCCTCGATACCCCTGGCCTCAATCACCCTCATATTGTGGCCTTCGTCCTCCATTTATGTGATTTTTCCCCCCATCCTCCATCCCCCTCATATTGTGGCCCCCTGTCCTCCATGCCCATCATAGTGTGGCTTTTTGTCTTCCACCCCATCATATTGTGGCCTCTTATTCTCCATCCTCCCTCATATTGTGGTTCTCTACGGTGTCCAGGTTAGGACCAGGAGCCGGGACATGCCAGGAGCGGCGGGTTAGTGCTGAAAATGCGGGACTGTCCCAGCAAATCTGGGATGATAGGTATCTATGCATTGCGCTTTGAAACACAATGTAATAGCCGAGAACATATTTGCCTAATTGCGTTTCAGTTAATATTTGCAATTCCAAAACACAATGGTAATATATGCATTAACATGACGTTGCGTTATGTAATGCTTTATAAAATCTCTGTGGCAAGGGCTCTTTCACACTGACGTGTTTCAAGTCTTGCTTTTCCATGGATTCCTCACCAAGCCAATGTTTTCTATGAGTGTTTTTATGTTGGCTTTTTTTTCCCCATGGATCCGTTGTCAGTGGAAAACATTTTGAAACCTGTCCGTTGTTTCACAGAAGGAAATAGAGGTCTATGGGTTAGTCTTTTTTCCACTGTTGAGGCTAGGAATCCCTGTGTTATGTTTTCTCACCAATATCAAACCATTTTTCTTTGCGGATGTGGAGACAAAACCCTAACGTTGCATTTTGTAAACCCAAATGTGAACGGATATGTAATTAGGCAAATGTCCTTTCGTCAGTTGTTGCATTGGGGCACATTTACTTACCCCGTCTCCGGTGTTCACAGAAAATGTTCAGACTCCAATGCACTGTGCCGCAATTCACTAAGATCGTGCACCCGAATTAATGAATGTGTCGCTTCCCCACTCAGGTCCGACAAAGTTCACCATCTTCTTCCTGGTGCATGTAAGTGCTTGGGCTTGCAACACAATCTCAGTCAGATCGTCCAATGACACGCCCCCTAAATTGTGTCACATGGAAGCAGCGCAGCTGTGCCAAAAAAAGGGTTGCGTGCGACAAAATCGCAACACACCTGCTACTTAAATACCTGTGCAAGCCATTTTTCCATTGAAGATAAAGCACAGTCTGAAAAATGTGTGGCGCAAAGCCTAAGTAAATGTGCCCCCTTGTGTTTCAACACCTAATGTAAACTTCACGTGTGAACTTAGTCTCAAAGTCTACATTGTAATGCAATGTACCATATTTTTCGGACTATAAGGCGCACAAAAAATCCTTAGATTTTCTCAGAAATCAAAGGTGTGCCTTATAGTCCAGTGCATCTTTATATATGAACCTTACTTACAGACAACAGCTGCCTTGAACTGTGCAGAGGTCTGCCACCTGCTGGTCATTCATCCTTATTATCAGGTGCGCCTTATAGTCCGGTTCGCCTTATATATGAACCTAGATGTTTTAGCAGGCATTTATTGATGGTGCGCCTTATAATCCGGTGCGCCTTATAGTCCAAAAAATACTGTAAACAAATTTGCTTGCAGAAAGAACTTATATGATATTCACAGGAAAAGCTGTTGGTCATTGTGGAGACCATAAGAAGGGCCCAACCTGGTTCAAGTAGCAGGTGCAGTATTTAAGCTAGGCCAATACCTCGCCTTGGTACTTGGCCCATTCATTCAGATTGTACCAAGACTTTATGATTTAGGTGGCACTCCACAAATACTTACTCTAATAAATTATACCCTCTGACTGTGCACAGCCTAAGCTGAAAACCAAACTAAAAGAATCGGAAAATGAAAAAAAGCTGTTAGTATTCTGACAACCTATATATTTATTTAATATTGTATATAGTATCCACGCATTGTCTAAACTATGTAGTGTGTACACCTGGCAGCAAATCATATCTGAATGATATGGTTATACATCATTTGCCTTATGTTACAAGAGAAATATACATAAAAACCATAGGGTATTTAATGTACAGGCAGTCCCCGGGCTACATACAAGATGGGGTCTGGAGGTTTGTTCTTAAGTTGAATTTGTATGCAAGTCAAAACTATATTTATAATTGAAGTTCTAGACAAATTTTTTTTTTTGGCCCAGTGACAATTGGAGTTTAAAAATTTTTGTTGTAATGGGACCAAGAATTGTCAGCAAAGCTTCATTACAGGCACCTTACAGCTGATCATTGCAGCCTGGGAAACACATATCGTCTACTATCGCCGGTTCATCGACGATATTTTTATAATTGTAAAAGGCACTACAGAAGAAGCACAAACTTTTGTTGATAGCCTGAACAACAACAACTGGGGCATAAATTTTATGGCCAATATAGATCAAAGTAAAATGGTCTTTTTAGACCTAGAGATAACCTATCAGTCGGAAAAAATTGTGACAAAAAACCATTTTAAGAAAGTCGCCAGTAATGGGTATCTAGACTACAATAGTGCCCATTACAAAAAATGGCTCAATAACGTACCTTTTAGTCAGTTCTCTAGAGTGCGGAAGAACTGCACTCTCGACAAGGACTACAAATCACAAGCAGAAATCATAAAGAAAAAATTCACTGAAAAACACTTCCCCAAAAAATTAATCAGAAAAGCATATCAGCAAAATTTGGAGAAAAAGAATAGATCCAAAACTAAACAAAAACCAAACGAAGAACCAAACACATTCATTTATAACTTTATCACCACCTTTGATAAAGGACACACAGCCATCAGAGGTATTCTACAGAAACACTGGCATATACTTTTACAAGACCCAGTATTAAAAAAAGAATTACCCTCGATACCTAAAGTTACATTTCGCAAAGCAAGATCAATAAAAAATATTCTAGCACCGAGTAAAATTCAAACAATCAGAAAAGAAAGTGCAGCAAATAACTCAGGCAAAACACCGGGCTCATTTAAATGCTTCAAAAAGAAATGCCTCTGTTGCAATATAAAAGAACACAAAAAATGTGTCTTTAAATCCACCAGCACAGGGGAAATATTTAACTGCAAACACCACATAACGTGTGATTCTACATTTGTGGTGTACTTGATCAATTGCACTTGTGGCATGCAATACGTTGGGCGCACCTCGCAGTCTCTCCGCATGAGAGTAAATGGACATCGTTTCAAAACAAAAACAGGGTTTCTCCAACAAAGTCTCTCAAGACATTTGACCATATCACACAAAAAATGTTTCCATGACATCAAAATCATGGGCATCGAACAGATTCCAGAAAGCATAACAAATAGACAGGAACAACTAAATAAACGTGAATCCTTCTGGATTTATAAACTTAAGAGCCTTCAGCCTGATGGTTTAAACGAAGTAATAGAATTCGTTTAATAGCGAGAAGACTTTTCATACATACCTCATAATAGAGCAATGTGATAATCCCCCACTGTTATCAAGAGCCTACAAGAGCCCGATACAGCTAGGTAGACATGGAATTACGTAAGACCAACAACCTCCGGCAGTTGCCTAGTTACCGCAAACAAATCGCCGAGCACACGAACGCATGTCACTCCAATACCACATGACCACTACTCCAAAAATAAAAACAAATAAAAACATTTCATCAATTAACATAATTTTATAGACTTCATGTATTTTAATGTGCATTTCTATGTCTTTTTATATATTTATACATTTATGCTTATCTTAGAAATTGTGCGTGTTGGCTCGTGATGTCATTTCCGCTAAACGTCACTCTGACATCAGCCATCATTTATTGTATATATATCTGGATGCAAACACATCCAAAAATAGATGTATTTTACACCTGAGGAAGGTCCCAGATCGGGACCGAAACGCGTAGTGTTCTAATAAAATACGTTTTTAAAGTACTCACTGTGAGTTTACGAGTGACTTCTGGCAAAGCAGCGCCGTGACAAACGAGATTCTCCATTCCACGTGCATCATCTAAGCCTGGGACTAGTAACATCCAGAGAACTTCTCCAGAGGTCACAGGGGGCATTGGGGTCCGTCTGTAACTATGGGTTGTCTGTAAGTCTGGTGTCCTTAAGTAGGGGACTGCTTGTACTATAATAATAATCTTTAACTGTATAGCATATTCATATTTCCTAGTGCTATACAAATCATAGGGGACATCTAAAAATAAAATAATGTTACAAACAGTCATATGGAACAATAGGAACTAGGGCCCTCCTCACAAGAGCTTATAGTCTATGAGGATGAGGAGGTGACACAAGAGCTTACAGTCTATGAGGATGAGGGGGTGACACACAAGCTTACAGTAGATGAGGATGAGGGGGGACACCAGAGCTTACAGTCTATGAGGATGAGGGGGGGACACCAGAGCTTACAGTCTATGAGGATGAGGGGGGGACACCAGAGCTTACAGTCTATGAGGATGAGGAGGTGACACAAGACCTTAGTCTGAGGATGAGGGGGGGGGGGGGACACACGATCTTACAGTCTATGAGAATGAGGGGGACACGAGCTTACAGTCTATGAGGATGAGGTGTAACACAAGAGCTTACAGTCTATGAGGATGAGGGGGTGACACAAGAGCTGACATTCAATGAGGATGATGGGGTGACACAAGAGCTTGCAGTCTATGAGGATGAGGGAGTGACACAAGAGCTTCCAGTCTATGAGGATGAGGGGGTGACACAAGAGCTTACAGTCTATAAGGATGAAGAGGGTGACACAAGAGCTTCCAGTCTATGAGGATGAAGAGGGTGACACAAGAGCTTACAGTCTATGAGGATGAGGGGGTGACACAAGACCTTAGTCTGAGGATGAGGGGGGGACACACGATCTTACAGTCTATGAGGATGAGGGGGACACAAGCTTACAGTCTATGAGGATGAGGGGGTGACAGCAGAGCTTACAGTCTATGAGGATGAGGGGGTGACACAAGAGCTGACATTCAATGAGGATGACGGGGTGACACAAGAGCTTGCAGTCTATGATGATGAGGGAGTGACACAAGAGCTTCCAGTCTATGAGGATGAGGGGGTGACACAAGAGCTTCCAGTCTATAAGGATGAAGAGGGTGACACAAGAGCTTACAGTCTATGAGGATGACGGGGTGACACAAGAGCTTCCAGTCTATGAGGATGAAGAGGGTGACACAAGAGCTTCCAGTCTATGAGGATGACGGGGTGACACAAGAGCTTCCAGTCTATGAGGATGAAGAGGGTGACACAAGAGCTTCCAGTCTATGAGGGGGTGACACAAGAGCTTCCAGTCTATGAGGATGAAGAGGGTGACACAAGAGCTTCCAGTCTATGAGGATGAAGAGGGTGACACAAGAGCTTACAGTCTATGAGGGGGTGACACAAGAGCTTCCAGTCTATGAGGATGAGGGGGTGACACAAGAGCTTCCAGTCTATGAGGATGAAGAGGGTGACACAAGAGCTTCCAGTCTATGAGGGGGTGACACAAGAGCTGACAGTCTATGAGGATGAGGGGATGATACAAGAGCTGATATAATGGTCCAGCCATTCTTCAAGGGAACTGGATAAAATAATTTAATAAATATTCTGCTGCTTGAAACAGCCATCATCTTATATACAAAGTGCAGAGAATCCTGGAGCATGGGATATATTGGGTGCTGTATACCAGACAACCTATATATTTATTTAAAATATTGTATATAGTATCTACATCGCGTGTCTAAACTATGTAGTGTGTACACCTGGCATCAAATCATATCTGAATGATATGGTTATACATCATTTGCCTTATGTTACAAGAGAAATATACATAAAAACCACAGGTTATTTAATGTACTATAATAATCTTTAACTGTATGGCATATGCATAATTCTTAGTGCTCTACAAATCATAGGGGACATATAAAAATAAAAAAATATGTTTCAAACAGTCATATGGAACAATAGGAAGTAGGGCTCTGATGAAAAGAGCTTACAGTCTATGAGGATGAGGGGGTGACCTAAGATCTTGCAGTCTGAGGATGAGGGGGTGTTACAAGAGCTGATATAATGGCCCATCCCTTCTTTAAGGGAACTGAATAAAATAATTTAATAAATATTCTGCTGCTTGAAGCAGCCATCATCTTGAATACAAAGTGCAGAGAAGCCTGGAGCATGGGATATATCTGGTGTTTGCTGTATATAGAGATAGAGACATGTTGCCTATCAGACACTTCATAAATAATGTATAAATGAAAAGCAAGAAGTATGAATGTAAATAAAAATAGCTTACATACACACGGACTATGATTAGGGAGATGGGTCGGCAGAAGAGAACTGCCAAATTTGATGGTAAACAGCCTAAAGTGATGGCTTAACTGGCTCCTCTTAACTCCTGGACTGCCCACTGATAAAAGTCGTAATCAGTGGGCACTGGTCCAGAGTCTGCAGTAATGTCTTTTTACTTTGCTACAGTTTTCTTCAGCTCCTGTACTAATCACGGAAGCAGGACCGTTCAGAGGCAGCCGTAGACACTTGGGAGAAGCGGTATATTAATACTTCCTTCTCCAATCCTCACAGCACCGCGCTTGAAGCAGTGCGATGCAGAGAGGTGGAAAGCCGGGCCTGTAGGGGTTACTCAGATAGGCTCGGTGTGATCAGACCCAATCCAGCTCTGATTGAACATCTGCCCCCACAAGGGGTCATTTCCCCTATAACTGGGGCTCTTGGTTACAAAAAAAATAGTGAGGATATATTTGGCAGTAAAATTACTAAAAGGGTATATTCACGCAGCGATATGCCCGGGAGCTGGAGAGAAGGTGGCCCCTCCATAGAAAACAGCGGCGCACGGCCGCACACAGAGAGAAAGTTAGAGCATGCTGTGCTGCCACCATTGCCGTCTGTAGGGGCGTCTAAGGGGCCGCAAATTTGTGGCCGCATATACATTTGTGCCTACGCCATAGAGAAAGCTCCCCTGAGTTATTCCTACTCCCGTGTTTCTATGTTCCTGTTCCCGTGCTCCTCTCGTGTTTCTGTGTCCCTGTATGTTCCAGTCCGTCCTTGTGTTCCCGTTCCCATCTGCCTGGACCTCCCGTTGCTGATCCCGGATTGGACTTGACCTTGCATCTCTGCCGCCTGCCCTGACCCTGTGCCTGAACCTGACCACGAGACTGTCTTCTGCTAAGGTACCTTGACTTCGGTTGTCACCGCGGGCTAGTCGCACCTGTGGAACGACCCGGTGGTACCCCGCCACAGCAAGACCATCCCTCTTTGCAGCGGGCTCTGGTGAAGTCCCAGGTGTCGGCTAGTACCACCTCCCGTGGTGGTCCAGAGGATCCACTGATCCCGAATCCTGACAGCCAGCTATGTAATTTTTTGAAATATATGTATTTTTATACACTAATCTTGCCACCGTTCACATGCATCATTAGATTATCACAATGTACTTTAAATATTATGAATTTGTATATGCACATGCACTTTATATATAATTATGTATTGGTGTATATGGACTTAATATATCTTTTGGGTAATAGCTTATATTTATTGTATCTGTTTGCACTTTGAACTTTGTTTATATTGGTCAGTGTCGATCACGTGACCTCCTCCATTTTGTGTTTATATCTGTACAAAATCATTGACATTCAGCTTGAGCTCACTGTTGGGAGCCAAAACGTTGCTCTTTCACATGGAATAAATCCACAAAGGTATTTTTACTTTGACTCATGGTGTGCTCGTTTTTTAATTTTTTTTCTACTGTGTCTTTGTATCTCTCATACCTATCTACTTTATATTTAAGCATCTATAAATATGTCATCTTTCATATTTATTTTCTATCATCAATCTAACCATCATCTGTCTATCTGCTATACAATTCTAGTCCCATATTACAGATACTTGCCATATTACTGTTTGTAAAATAAAAAGTGTTATTATTTTACAGGGCTAAAGGAGCCTCTTACAGAATGTGCATGTTCATATAATAGCTTTATATTGGGGCCCCACTTTTCGTTTTGCCCGGGGCCCCACTTTTTCTAAAACCGGCTCTTATCAAGGCGCATTCTTAGAAGTAGAGATCATAGCAAATTGAGCTATCTGTGCCGTCTTATAGTATAATGCGAAGTTGGGGAGTGATAATCCAGAAACACTATTGTGTTCTAACATGGTGGCCAACGCTACGCGAAGGCATTTGTTTTTCCATAAGAATTTGGAAATGTGGAAGTGGATAAATTTAAACGTGTTCATGGGATTGTGTATAGGTAAGGACCTAAAAAGATATAGGAAATGAGGGAGTGATACCATTTTAATGGTATGCAGCCTGCCTAGCCAGGACAAAGAAGGCTTGGACCACTTGGTGAAGTCTGTTATTAATTGCTGTAATAATGGGCTATAGTTCCACTGGAACAGCATGGATTTATGTGGTCTCAAACGTCCTTCAAGATAGCTAATATAATGCCACAGCAACAGCCTCCGATGAAGTTTAAAAAAGGCTAAGTTGAAAAAAGCCACAACATTTCGATTCACCATGAATGCTTGACAAAGATTAATGGTGAATCAAAATGTTGCTGCTTTTTTTTCATGCCCATGTGAATAAAGGCGTACCGCCTTCTTTAAACTCAATTGGATGCTGTGGCTTTTCCTTGTTTTGTGAGTATTTGAAACCCAAGAGATGAGAGCGGCCATTGTATGAGGCGGAGATGAGAGGCCATGTTACAGGTGCTGCAGCGACCCATATCTCTGATCGCGGGCTCACCTGTGCCTGTGCCCCAGCTCCCCGCAGTCCATACTCACCCATCCTCGTTCCTGCCTCTGGTCCGGCAGTTGTGTGCGTGTCCCCGTCTCCTAGGGCACGCTTGCTGGCTTCAGAAGATTTAAAGGGCCAGCGCACCGTTAATTGGCGCTGGACACTTCACAAAATCTTTTATATTCCAGCCTCTCCCAGCACACACACCCTGCAGGATCTCCATGCCTAGTGCCATTGTAAAAGCTTGTTCCCTGATGCCTTGCGTTCTTAGTGGGATTTTGTGTCCCCTGTTCCGTATCTGACTTTGATCCTGTTCCGGCTACCCTGACCTGTTGCTTCGTATCCGACTCCGATTCCGTGCTACCCGTCCTGACCTCCTGCCTGTCCCCGTCTACGATCCTGCTCTGTGTACCGCGACTTGGCTGCCACCACGGACAAAATCTGACCTGTGGAATGACCTTTTGGTACCACGCTGCAATAAGTCCAACCCGCGTTGCGGCAGTCTGTTAAAAAGTGGGTGCCATTTAGATTCCGTTCCCAGGTGTCGGCTTACGTCATCGTCCGTGGTGGTCTAATGGGTCAACTACCCCTGGAGCCTGACAGACGGCCATGGACCCCACCAAGGTTCCACCACCTAAACTGGCTGATCTTACCACCTTTTGTGGTCCAGCAGTCCCAGCAGATTGCCACACAAGGTGAACAGCTCGGAGAAGTCACCACCATGGGGCAGCAGCAGATGGCTACTCAGCAACAGTGCCAGATTCCTGCGACTTCTCCTGCTACTCCAGTTTGCCTGCCTGCCGCTGAACCTAGGCTGAGACTTTCCATGCCTTCAAAGTATGATCGGGGACCCCAAGTTGTGCAGGGGCTTTATCTCCCAGTGCTCTCTACACATTGAGCTTATGCCAACTCAATTCCTTCACGGAACGGTCTAAGGTGGCATTCATCATCAACCTCCTCTCCGGGACAGAAAAGACCCGGTTACAGCTGGCATCTCCTCCTTCTTTGCTGAGTTCCGGTCTGTCTTTGAGAAACCTGCATGGGCGGCTTCATTTGAAACTGCACTGCTGAACATGCGTCAAGGGGACTCATCTGTTGGTGACTATGTGGTTCGGTTCCGTACTCTGGCCTCTGAGCTGTCCTAGAACGATGCAGCCTTGACTGCGACCTTTAAAAAGGGATTTTCATGACAAGTTAAAGATGCTCTGTCTGCACGTGACCTGCCATCTACTTTGAGTGATCTCATCTCTATGGCCACCCGGATTGATATCCGATTTATGGATCGCTCTGAGGAGCAACGTCTCGAAGTCTGGGCTCGACGTTTGCCTCACTTAGCTCCTGCCTTCCAAAGACCACTTCGGTCACCTGCCGGAGCAACCGATGCAGGTAAACAGAGCTCAGCTTTCTTCCTAGGAACGTTCCAGGCGATGTCAGGAGAACCTCTGGCACAGGTAGCTAGTTTCAGGTTTCTGCCTTCTTGGCCTCCGGTTCTGCAGGAAACATTGTGGATGCTGCTCTGCTCTCCCAGCATCACTTTCCTGTGGTCCGCCTCGAAAAGCCTTTGGTCATCTCGAACTGTGGCCAAATCCGGTCCAGTACCACACTGAGCCTCTGTTCCTGCAAGTCGGAACACTACATAAAGAGAGACTGTCTTTCTAGCTGGGTCAACGTCTTCCCTCCTGTTGGGTCGACGTCTTCCCTCCTGTTGGGTCTTTCATGGTTGCAACTCCACGCACCTGTGCTTAACTGGAAGACTGGGGAGATTCTACGTTGGGGATCTAATTGCCAGCCTCACTGCATGGTGGTACCTCATCCAGTACCTGTCATGGACTCTTCTATGGTCTTCAAGCCTCTGGAGTGCCTCCCAGCTTTCTATCAAGACTTTGCAGACATCTTTTCGAAGAAGCAAGCCGAGACAAGCCACCACACCTTTTGCCAGGTAGGTCCCCTCCTCAGCGTCGGGTGTACCCATCCTCTGTGCCCAAAACCGCAGCAATGTCGAACTACATTAAAGAGAACCTGCAAAGGAGGTTCATAGGCCCATATCCCGGGTCACAGGCACACCCGTGTGCCCTCCTGTGACCCCGGAGCCTGCCTGTATGAGAACTCACCTCTCCTGGCTCCAGTGGTGGTCTCCCCGGCTCCCGCGATCCGGCTCGCAAAGATTAAAAGGGCCAGTGCACAGATAATTGGCGCTGTCTGGCCCTCTTTCCTGATAAATTCCCAGCCCCTTCCTGTGTCCCCTGCCAGATCTTTGTGCTCCTATGTGCCTAAGAGAAAACTGTATTCCAAGCTCTTTGCGATTATTCTGATTTCCTGTTTTAACCTCTATTCTGTTCCTGACTCCAAACCCACGTTGCCGGTCCTGACCTACCGCTACGTCCCAGACCCTGATCCTGAGCTGCCTGTCTCCACCTCCTGCCTGTCCCCGACCACGAGTTTGCCTTACGATTCTGTACTACGCCTTGGCCACCCCCGTGGACAAAGCCGCGCCTGTGGAATGACCTGGTGGTATCACGCCGCAAGAAGTCCAACCTGCTTTGCGGCGGGCTCTGGTGAAAACCGGGTACCACTTAGACTCTGGTCCCAGGTGTCGGCTTATGTCATCGTCCACGGTGGTCCAGTGGGTCCACTACCCCTGGTTCCTGACAGTAAGATCGGGCATGGCTCTATATCGCCTGGCTGATCTTGCCACCATTGTGGCCCAGCAGTCCCAGCAGATTGCCGTGCAAGGTCAGCAACTCTGACAAGTCGCCTCCATGTTGCAGCAAGTAATGGCTACTCAGCACCAGCGTCAAGTTCCTGCGGTTCCTTCTGCTACTCCGGTTTGTCTGCCTTCCTCAGAACCCAAACTGAGACTCTCCATGCCATATAAATATGATGGGGATCCTAAGTTGTGCAGGGGCTTTATCACTCGTTGCATATTGAACTCTTGCCTACGCAGTTAGTCACAGAATGGTCTAAAGTGGCTTTCATCATCAGCCTCCTCTCCGGAAAGGCCCTGGCATGGGCTACTCCCCTATGGGAGAGCAAAGACCCAGTCATGCTCTCACCATGACTGCTTCCGTTTCCTCCAAGCCTCTGGAGGCTGTTCCCGCTGCTTATATATCTTCTCGGAGAAACAAGCAGAGATCCTGCCACCACGCCGTCCTTATGACTGTCCTGTAGAGCTGCTGCCGGGCAGGTCCCCGCCACAAGGTCGGGTATACCCATTGTCCGTACAGTAACCACGGCTATGTCAGCCTATATCAAGAAGATATAGACCTGCAGAAAGGATTCATCCGCAAGTCTTCGTCACCTGCCGGTGCTGGATTCTTTTTGTGGCCAAGAAAGATGGTTCTCTTCACTCCTGCGTAGACTATCGTGGGCTTAATAAAGTTACTGTGAAGAACCGCTACCCACTTCCCTTGATCACGGAACTCTGATCGACTCCGTGGAGCTAAGGTCGTCACTAAGTTGGACCTTCAGGGGGCATATAATCTCATCCGCATCCGTCAACGGGATCAATGGAAGAGTGCCTTCAGCACTTGAGATGGACACTTTGAGAATCTTTGGACTTTGCAATGTGCCTGCTGTCTTTCAAGAATTTGTCAACGACATTTTAAGAGACTTGTTATATACTTGTGTCGTGGTCTGCTTGGACGATATCCTGGTGTTCTCTACTGACCTGGAATCCTATTGTGCCCATTTACGACAAGTTCTCAGGCACCTATGGGCCAATCACCTATATGCAAAACTCAAGAAGTGCCATTTCCACCAGAAGTGGAACTCAAGTATATAATTTCTAATAAGGGTCTACAGATCCCATCAAGTTGTCTGCAGTTCTCCACTGCTCCTCGCCCAGTAGGACTATGAGCTATACAGAGATTCCTAGGCTTTGCTAACTACTACTGACAGCTCATACCACATTTCTCCTCCATCATGTTGCCTATAGGGGTTTTAACAAAGAAAAACACTGACCCTAAGCTCTGGCCTCCAGTGACAGAAGAAGCATTTTGTAAATAAGGGTTCATAATAGAAGCTGGCAGGGGCACTGATTGCTTTTAATAGGTCCTACTTAATGCTGGACCTTACATCCATCTTAACAAGATTGAGTTACATCTTAGGTGCATCTGTAGAATCTCCTCCCTGAATTCAGACTACTCAAGGGTCATATACCAAGGGGCACCAGCGTTACATAACCCTCCCCACTCCCATATGGCCCCTCTTGGGACCAGAACAATAGAGAAATTCTTGATAAGGGCTGGAGCATCAACGTTCACCTCAGGTTTCCAAGACCTTTCTTTAGGGCTGGATACCTTCTGGTCTACAAGATAAAAGGTTGATTCTTTCTATTCTGTTGTAGTCTAGAGTTTCCTTGACCTCGTAAACATCATTGACACCACTAGGAGAAGGCACAGAAATGTAATTTTACAGTAGCTATTAAGAACCAGCAGTTTGAGGAAAGAACATGGCATGAGCGTTATATCCTATGTCCTGGTTGGAGGCAGACAGAGCTTGTAAGTCATAGGGTTAATTTGATGTAGAACCTCAAATGGTCCAAGAAATCTAGGAGAAAACTTGTAGGAAGGCACCTTTAGATTTTTGGAAAATAATCATTCACTTTCTGTCTGCATTTTTATTCATGCAAGCTATCACCAGATTTAGTTTGGTGGCAGATCTGCAAGAACAAACCATCAGCTTTGTTAGCTGCAGGAACCTCGGAATTAGGGGAACAGGAAGAGGCACACAAGGATGTGGGCTAAATACTGTACAGTGAAGAATGTAGATGCAGCAGTAGATTCACTTGTATGATTATTATACAAGAATTCTGCCCAGGGAAGAAGCTTCACCCAGTAATCATCAAGTAGAGACAAAGGGGGATATTTATCAGGACCTCTGCGCACCGCCAGTGGCGCAGAGGCCCTGAAATAATCGCAAATGCTAGCTTATTGCTAGCTTTTGCGATTATTTTCCCCAATTCGCCACCTTCACGCCAGTGGGGCGTGAAAGGGGGGCGCGGCCGGCCGAGCGGGGTGCACGGCGGCCGGACAGGAGTGGGCCGGCGCGGGGCGTTACTGTCCCCGCGCCTGCGCAATCGCTGCTGCCGGCGACTTTTCATACGTGAAAAGTCGCCTGCCTGGCGTAGGATAAACGCTGCGCAGCTGGCAGCCCGATACATGAAGAGGCAGAAGCGAGGTACACAGATGTCAGGCAGAAGTCTGTAACAGGGAGGAGGTCAGGATGGGCAGCACGGGATCATATGCCGTGCAACAGGTCAGGTCAGACGGAACAGGATCAAAGTCAAACACGGAATCGGGGTCACAACGGGAAATTGATCAACAAGCACAAGGCAAGGGACACAAGCTTTCTCAATGGCATAGAGCATGAAGATCCGTCAGGGTCTTCGGGGAGAGGCTGGATTAAATAGGATTCTGGGTAAGGACAGCGCCAATTAATGGCACGCTGGCCCTTTAAATCTTCTGAAGCCAGCGCGTGCGTGCCATAGGAGACGGGGACGCTTGCACACGTCCGCGGGACTGGAATCCGGAGCAAACATGGGTGTGCAGGGGCACACGGTGAGGCACGTGTGACTACTGAGATAATTTTAGAAGGATCGATGATATGCTGAGAACTCGCTAGCTTGTCAGTAGTCTCAAAAGTTCTGGAAAGGGCATCTGCTTTAATGTTTTTCTCAGTGGGACAAAAATGGAGTTCAAAATCAAACCTGGTAAAGAACAGTGAGCATCTAGCTTGACGAGGATTCAAACACTGTGCAGATTGTAAGCAGGTAAAATTTTTGATCTTTATAAATAATTACGGGATATGCACATCTCCTTTCAGATAAGGTGCAATGACATCTGTCGACTCTGCCAATCTGCCAATTTTTCTTGTTCCATCACCCTTCCAAACACATTGAGGTAGGCCTCCACATCATAATATGAGGTAATTTTTTGCAGAGCTTGTTGCACAGTCCGCTTTACATCTCTGAGCTCCACAGGTCTCTGTGGACTAGTGACACCAGTCTCTTGTTGCTGCATATTGGACTGCACCAGATGCTTCAGTTGCTCCTCCATAGTGAGGGTCTGGTCTTGTATGGCGTCAGCAGCCTTCACCCACGACATTCACAATCTTTCAGCAAGCAGTTGCCGTGTTGCTGATCCTAGTTCCTGTTGAATGCCTGCATCTTCCACAAATTGTCAGGATCTGGTGTTGCTGGATCGCAATGACAGACTACATTGTTCGCAGTCCAATTGTTGATTTTTATTCACTCCAACAGTAGTTTGCAGCACAGAAACAACACATAAAATAAACACCTGCTCATCTGGGTGCTAACTAAACATACATTAGTATCATCGCCTATAGTAACAGAAAGTTCACACAGTCCAAGACAGTCTCCAGCTAGAGCAAACTCCTTTCTGGCTTGCTAGCCAAGCTGTATCTGATGGGACTAAGATGGAAACAATGTTGGGGTGTAAATTTGTGAATGTTCTAAAAATGTTGGCCGAATGACAAACGTCTGTTGCTCATAGGTGGCGCATTGAACTGAAAAACTGTGGACAGGGGTTTGTGTGTCTGGTGTGATTGAGGTGCATTGTATTGGAAGGGATTGTAAGGAGTGGTTTGTGATTTGGTTGTTTGAAATGTTTCCCTCTTTGTCCTAAAAAAGGACCTCATTATTTTAATTTCTGCAATGTTGCAGGTTTTACAGTTTTTAAATAAATTAGGCACTAGTATATCTGCAGATCTTTCATCTGGACAGGTGGTGCAATAGATAACGTATCTGATTACACACCAGAAAATTGTATGCACGACTTGGCTTGGACTTGCATAGTGGTTAGTACTCTGGTTTGTGTCGGCAGCAAGCTTTGGTCACTGCCGGTCCACTTTTGGACTACAGATAAGAAGACTATAGATTTCACTCACAAGTTGGTCATAACGTTACTGGGATTGTATAGTGATTAGCGTTGTGGCTAAGGCAACCCCGGTTCGAATCTAGGTCACGTCCATTGTTGGTCCTTCCTGGCTCGAAGCGTTGCCGTGATCGTATAGTGGTTAGTACTCTGCGTTGTGGCCGCAGCAACCCCGGTTCGAATCCGGGTCACGGCATGTCTTTTTTTGTTCCAATATTAACGCCAACTTCCCAAGGTGGAAAATTATTTTCAGAGTTTTAGGAAAAAAAGCAACTCATTTTTCTCCTGTATTATTTGTTGGCTTCTCTGAATTTCTTCGACCACATTTGGCAACATTGTGATTTCAACTCTCCCAAAATCACATTGTCAGAAAACTCACACCGTTTCCAGATCTCATGAAAATATGTTATCTTATCTCTGATGATTGGATTGGCAAGAAACGGATTGGACTTATTGCAATGTTGGAAGTTTGCTAGTTCTTTAAAATGAATCACATTTTGGGCTGCAGCACTCTCATCAGGGCCAGTGGCGCAATGGATAACGCGTCTGACTACGGATCAGAAGATTGTAGGTTCGACTCCTACCTGGCTCGAAGCGTTGCCGTGATCGTATAGTGGTTAGTACTCTGCGTTGTGGCCGCAGCAACCCCGGTTCGAATCCGGGTCACGGCATGTCTTTTTTTGTTCCAATATTAACGCCAACTTCCCAAGGTGGAAAATTATTTTCAGAGTTTTAGGAAAAAAAGCAACTCATGTTTCTCCTGTGTTATTTGTTGGCTTCTCTGAATTTCTTGGACCACATTTGGCAACATTGTGATTTCAACTCTCCCAAAATCACATTGTCAGAAAACTCACACCGTTTCCAGATCTCATGAAAATATGTTATCTCTGATGATTGGATTGGCAAGAAACGGATTGGACTTATTGCAATGTTGGAAGTTTGCTAGTTCTTTAAAATTAGTCACATTTTGGGCGGCAGCACTCTCATCAGGGCCAGTGGCGCAATGGATAACGCGTCTGACTACGGATCAGAAGATTGTAGGTTCGACTCCTACCTGGCTCGAAGCGTTGCCGTGATCGTATAGTGGTTAGTACTCTGTGTTGTGGCCGCAGCGACCCCGGTTCGAATCCTGGTCACGGCATGTCTTTTTTTGTTCCAATATTAACGCCAACTTCCCAAGGTGGAAAATTCTTTTCAGAGTTTTAGGAAAAAAAGCAACTCATGTTTCTCCTGTGTTATTTGTTGGCTTCTCTGAATTTCTTGGACCACATTTGGCAACATTGTGATTTCAACTCTCCCAAAATCACATTGTCAGAAAACTCACACCGTTTCCAGATCTCATGAAAATATGTTATCTCTGATGATTGGATTGGCAAGAAACGGATTGGACTTATTGCAATGTTGGAAGTTTGCTAGTTCTTTAAAATGAGTCACATTTTGGGCTGCAGCACTCTCATCAGGGCCAGTGGCGCAATGGATAACACGTCTGACTACGGATCAGGAGATTGTAGGTTCGACTCCTACCTGGCTCGAAGCGTTGCCGTGATCGTATAGTGGTTAGTACTCTGCGTTGTGGCCGCAGCAACCCCGGTTCGAATCCGGGTCACGGCATGTCTTTTTTTTGTTCCAATATTAACGCCAACTTCCCAAGGTGGAAAATTCTTTTCAGAGTTTTAGGAAAAAAAGCAACTCATGTTTCTCCTGTGTTATTTGTTGGCTTCTCTGAATTTCTTGGACCACATTTGGCAACATTGTGATTTCAACTCTCCCAAAATCACATTGTCAGAAAACTCACACCGTTTCCAGATCTCATGAAAATATGTTATCTCTGATGATTGGATTGGCAAGAAACGGATTGGACTTATTGCAATGTTGGAAGTTTGCTAGTTCTTTAAAATGAGTCACATTTTGGGCTGCAGCACTCTCATCAGGGCCAGTGGCGCAATGGATAACGCTTCTGACTACGGATCAGAAGATTGTAGGTTCGACTCCTACCTGGCTCGAAGCGTTGCCGTGATCGTATAGTGGTTAGTACTCTGCGTTGTGGCCGCAGCAACCCCGGTTCGAATCCGGGTCACGGCATGTCCTTTTTTGTTCCAATATTAACGCCTACTTCCCAAGGTGGAAAATTATTTTCAGAGTTTTAGGAAAAAAAGCAACTCATTTTTCTCCTGTATTATTTGTTGGCTTCTCTGAATTTCTTCGACCACATTTGGCAACATTGTGATTTCAACTCTCCCAAAATCACATTGTCAGAAAACTCACACCGTTTCCAGATCTCATGAAAATATGTTATCTTATCTCTGATGATTGGATTGGCAAGAAACGGATTGGACTTATTGCAATGTTGGAAGTTTGCTAGTTCTTTCAAATGAGTCACATTTTGGGCTGCAGCACTCTCATCAGGGACAGTGGCGCAATGGATAACGCGTCTGACTACGGATCAGAAGATTGTAGGTTCGACTCCTACCTGGCTCGAAGCGTTGCCGTGATCGTATAGTGGTTAGTACTCTGCGTTGTGGCCGCAGCAACCCCGGTTCGAATCCGGTTCACGGCATGTCTTTTTTTGTTCCAATATTAACGCCAACTTCCCAAGGTGGAAAATTCTTTTCAGAGTTTTAGGAAAAAAAGCAACTCATGTTTCTCCTGTGTTATTTGTTGGCTTCTCTGAATTTCTTGGACCACATTTGGCAACATTGTGATTTCAACTCTCCCAAAATCACATTGTCAGAAAACTCACTACGTTTCCAGATCTCATGAAAATATGTTATCTCTGATGATTGGATTGGCAAGAAACGGATTGGACTTATTGCAATGTTGGAAGTTTGCTAGTTCTTTAAAATGAGTCACATTTTGGGCTGCAGCACTCTCATCAGGGCCAGTGGCGCAATGGATAACGCGTCTGACTACGGATCAGAAGATTGTAGGTTCGACTCCTACCTGGCTCGAAGCGTTGCCGTGATCGTATAGTGGTTAGTACTCTGCGTTGTGGCCGCAGCAACCCCGGTTCGAATCCGGGTCACGGCATGTCTTTTTTTTGTTCCAATATTAACGCCAACTTCCCAAGGTGGAAAATTCTTTTCAGAGTTTTAGGAAAAAAAGCAACTCATGTTTCTCCTGTGTTATTTGTTGGCTTCTCTGAATTTCTTGGACCACATTTGGCAACATTGTGATTTCAACTCTCCCAAAATCACATTGTCAGAAAACTCACACCGTTTCCAGATCTCATGAAAATATGTTATCTTATCTCTGATGATTGGATTGGCAAGAAACGGATTGGACTTATTGCAATGTTGGAAGTTTGCTAGTTCTTTCAAATGAGTCACATTTTGGGCTGCAGCACTCTCATCAGGGCCAGTGGCGCAATGGATAACGCGTCTGACTACGGATCAGAAGATTGTAGGTTCGACTCCTACCTGGCTCGAAGCGTTGCCGTGATCGTATAGTGGTTAGTACTCTGCGTTGTGGCCGCAGCAACCCCGGTTCGAATCCGGGTCACGGCATGTCTTTTTTTGTTCCAATATTAACGCCAACTTCCCAAGGTGGAAAATTCTTTTCAGAGTTTTAGGAAAAAAAGCAACTCATGTTTCTCCTGTGTTATTTGTTGGCTTCTCTGAATTTCTTGGACCACATTTGGCAACATTGTGATTTCAACTCTCCCAAAATCACATTGTCAGAAAACTCACACCGTTTCCAGATCTCATGAAAATATGTTATCTCTGATGATTGGATTGGCAAGAAATGGATTGGACTTATTGCAATGTTGGAAGTTTGCTAGTTCTTTAAAATGAGTCACATTTTGGGCTGCAGCACTCTCATCAGGGCCAGTGGCGCAATGGATAACGCTTCTGACTACGGATCAGAAGATTGTAGGATCAACTCCTACCTGGCTCGAAGCGTTGCCGTGATCGTATAGTGGTTAGTACTCTGTGTTGTGGCCGCAGCAACCCCGGTTCGAATCCGGGTCACGGCATGTCTTTTTTTGTTCCAATATTAACGCCAACTTCCCAAGGTGGAAAATTCTTTTCAGAGTTTTAGGAAAAAAAGCAACTCATGTTTCTCCTGTGTTATTTGTTGGCTTCTCTGAATTTCTTGGACCACATTTGGCAACATTGTGATTTCAACTCTCCCAAAATCACATTGTCAGAAAACTCACTACGTTTCCAGATCTCATGAAAATATGTTATCTCTGATGATTGGATTGGCAAGAAACGGATTGGACTTATTGCAATGTTGGAAGTTTGCTAGTTCTTTCAAATGAGTCACATTTTGGGCTGCAGCACTCTCATCAGGGCCAGTGGCGCAATGGATAACGCGTCTGACTACGGATCAGAAGATTGTAGGTTCGACTCCTACCTGGCTCGAAGCGTTGCCGTGATCGTATAGTGGTTAGTACTCTGCGTTGTGGCCGCAGCAACCCCGGTTCGAATCCGGGTCACGGCATGTCTTTTTTTGTTCCAATATTAACGCCAACTTCCCAAGGTGGAAAATTCTTTTCAGAGTTTTAGGAAAAAAAGCAACTCATGTTTCTCCTGTGTTATTTGTTGGCTTCTCTGAATTTCTTGGACCACATTTGGCAACATTGTGATTTCAACTCTCCCAAAATCACATTGTCAGAAAACTCACACCGTTTCCAGATCTCATGAAAATATGTTATCTCTGATGATTGGATTGGCAAGAAATGGATTGGACTTATTGCAATGTTGGAAGTTTGCTAGTTCTTTAAAATGAGTCACATTTTGGGCTGCAGCACTCTCATCAGGGCCAGTGGCGCAATGGATAACGCTTCTGACTACGGATCAGAAGATTGTAGGATCAACTCCTACCTGGCTCGAAGCGTTGCCGTGATCGTATAGTGGTTAGTACTCTGTGTTGTGGCCGCAGCAACCCCGGTTCGAATCCGGGTCACGGCATGTCTTTTTTTGTTCCAATATTAACGCCAACTTCCCAAGGTGGAAAATTCTTTTCAGAGTTTTAGGAAAAAAAGCAACTCATGTTTCTCCTGTGTTATTTGTTGGCTTCTCTGAATTTCTTGGACCACATTTGGCAACATTGTGATTTCAACTCTCCCAAAATCACATTGTCAGAAAACTCACTACGTTTCCAGATCTCATGAAAATATGTTATCTCTGATGATTGGATTGGCAAGAAACGGATTGGACTTATTGCAATGTTGGAAGTTTGCTAGTTCTTTAAAATGAGTCACATTTTGGGCTGCAGCACTCTCATCAGGGCCAGTGGCGCAATGGATAACGCGTCTGACTACGGATCAGAAGATTGTAGGTTCGACTCCTACCTGGCTCGAAGCGTTGCCGTGATCGTATAGTGGTTAGTACTCTGCGTTGTGGCCACAGCAACCCCGGTTCGAATCCGGGTCACGGCATGTCTTTTTTTGTTCCAATATTAACGCCAACTTCCCAAGGTGGAAAATTCTTTTCAGAGTTTTAGGAAAAAAAGCAACTCATGTTTCTCCTGTGTTATTTGTTGGCTTCTCTGAATTTCTTGGACCACATTTGGCAACATTGTGATTTCAACTCTCCCAAAATCACATTGTCAGAAAACTCACACCGTTTCCAGATCTCATGAAAATATGTTATCTCTGATGATTGGATTGGCAAGAAACGGATTGGACTTATTGCAATGTTGGAAGTTTGCTAGTTCTTTAAAATTAGTCACATTTTGGGCGGCAGCACTCTCATCAGGGCCAGTGGCGCAATGGATAACGCGTCTGACTACGGATCAGAAGATTGTAGGTTCGACTCCTACCTGGCTCGAAGCGTTGCCGTGATCGTATAGTGGTTAGTACTCTGTGTTGTGGCTGCAGCGACCCCGGTACGAATCCTGGTCACGGCATGTCTTTTTTTGTTCCAATATTAACGCCAACTTCCCAAGGTGGAAAATTCTTTTCAGAGTTTTAGGAAAAAAAGCAACTCATGTTTCTCCTGTGTTATTTGTTGGCTTCTCTGAATTTCTTGGACCACATTTGGCAACATTGTGATTTCAACTCTCCCAAAATCACATTGTCAGAAAACTCACACCGTTTCCAGATCTCATGAAAATATGTTATCTCTGATGATTGGATTGGCAAGAAACGGATTGGACTTATTGCAATGTTGGAAGTTTGCTAGTTCTTTAAAATGAGTCACATTTTGGGCTGCAGCACTCTCATCAGGGCCAGTGGCGCAATGGATAACACGTCTGACTACGGATCAGGAGATTGTAGGTTCGACTCCTACCTGGCTCGAAGCGTTGCCGTGATCGTATAGTGGTTAGTACTCTGCGTTGTGGCCGCAGCAACCCCGGTTCGAATCCGGTTCACGGCATGTCTTTTTTTGTTCCAATATTAACGCCAACTTCCCAAGGTGGAAAATTCTTTTCAGAGTTTTAGGAAAAAAAGCAACTCATGTTTCTCCTGTGTTATTTGTTGGCTTCTCTGAATTTCTTGGACCACATTTGGCAACATTGTGATTTCAACTCTCCCAAAATCACATTGTCAGAAAACTCACTACGTTTCCAGATCTCATGAAAATATGTTATCTCTGATGATTGGATTGGCAAGAAACGGATTGGACTTATTGCAATGTTGGAAGTTTGCTAGTTCTTTAAAATGAGTCACATTTTGGGCTGCAGCACTCTCATCAGGGCCAGTGGCGCAATGGATAACGCGTCTGACTACGGATCAGAAGATTGTAGGTTCGACTCCTACCTGGCTCGAAGCGTTGCCGTGATCGTATAGTGGTTAGTACTCTGCGTTGTGGCCGCAGCAACCCCGGTTCGAATCCGGGTCACGGCATGTCTTTTTTTGTTCCAATATTAACGCCAACTTCCCAAGGTGGAAAATTCTTTTCAGAGTTTTAGGAAAAAAAGCAACTCATGTTTCTCCTGTGTTATTTGTTGGCTTCTCTGAATTTCTTGAACCACATTTGGCAACATTGTGATTTCAACTCTCCCAAAATCACATTGTCAGAAAACTCACACCGTTTCCAGATCTCATGAAAATATGTTATCTCTGATGATTGGATTGGCAAGAAACGGATTGGACTTATTGCAATGTTGGAAGTTTGCTAGTTCTTTAAAATGAGTCACATTTTGGGCTGCAGCACTCTCATCAGGGCCAGTGGCGCAATGGATAACGCTTCTGACTACGGATCAGAAGATTGTAGGATCAACTCCTACCTGGCTCGAAGCGTTGCCGTGATCGTATAGTGGTTAGTACTCTGTGTTGTGGCCGCAGCAACCCCGGTTCGAATCCGGGTCACGGCATGTCTTTTTTTGTTCCAATATTAACGCCAACTTCCCAAGGTGGAAAATTATTTTCAGAGTTTTAGGAAAAAAAGCAACTCATGTTTCTCCTGTGTTATTTGTTGGCTTCTCTGAATTTCTTGGACCACATTTGGCAACATTGTGATTTCAACTCTCCCAAAATCACATTGTCAGAAAACTCACACCGTTTCCAGATCTCATGAAAATATGTTATCTCTGATGATTGGATTGGCAAGAAACGGATTGGACTTATTGCAATGTTGGAAGTTTGCTAGTTTTTTAAAATGAGTCACATTTTGAACTGCAGCGCTCTCGTCAGGGCCAGTGGCGCAATGGATAACGCGTCTGACTACGGATCAGAAGATTGTAGGTTCGACTCCTACCTGGCTCGAAGCGTTGCCGTGATCGTATAGTGGTTAGTACTCTGCGTTGTGGCCGCAGCAACCCCGGTTCGAATCCGGGTCACGGCATGTCCTTTTTTGTTCCAATATTAACGCCAACTTCCCAAGGTGGAAAATTATTTTCAGAGTTTTAGGAAAAAAAGCAACTCATTTTTCTCCTGTATTATTTGTTGGCTTCTCTGAATTTCTTCGACCACATTTGGCAACATTGTGATTTCAACTCTCCCAAAATCACATTGTCAGAAAACTCACACCGTTTCCAGATCTCATGAAAATATGTTATCTTATCTCTGATGATTGGATTGGCAAGAAACGGATTGGACTTATTGCAATGTTGGAAGTTTGCTAGTTCTTTCAAATGAGTCACATTTTGGGCTGCAGCACTCTCATCAGGGCCAGTGGCGCAATGGATAACGCGTCTGACTACGGATCAGAAGATTGTAGGTTCGACTCCTACCTGGCTCGAAGCGTTGCCGTGATCGTATAGTGGTTAGTACTCTGTGTTGTGGCCGCAGCGACCCCGGTTCGAATCCTGGTCACGGCATGTCTTTTTTTGTTCCAATATTAACGCCAACTTCCCAAGGTGGAAAATTCTTTTCAGAGTTTTAGGAAAAAAAGCAACTCATGTTTCTCCTGTGTTATTTGTTGGCTTCTCTGAATTTCTTGGACCACATTTGGCAACATTGTGATTTCAACTCTCCCAAAATCACATTGTCAGAAAACTCACACCGTTTCCAGATCTCATGAAAATATGTTATCTCTGATGATTGGATTGGCAAGAAACGGATTGGACTTATTGCAATGTTGGAAGTTTGCTAGTTCTTTAAAATGAGTCACATTTTGGGCTGCAGCACTCTCATCAGGGCCAGTGGCGCAATGGATAACACGTCTGACTACGGATCAGGAGATTGTAGGTTCGACTCCTACCTGGCTCGAAGCGTTGCCGTGATCGTATAGTGGTTAGTACTCTGCGTTGTGGCCGCAGCAACCCCGGTTCGAATCCGGGTCACGGCATGTCTTTTTTTTGTTCCAATATTAACGCCAACTTCCCAAGGTGGAAAATTCTTTTCAGAGTTTTAGGAAAAAAAGCAACTCATGTTTCTCCTGTGTTATTTGTTGGCTTCTCTGAATTTCTTGGACCACATTTGGCAACATTGTGATTTCAACTCTCCCAAAATCACATTGTCAGAAAACTCACACCGTTTCCAGATCTCATGAAAATATGTTATCTCTGATGATTGGATTGGCAAGAAACGGATTGGACTTATTGCAATGTTGGAAGTTTGCTAGTTCTTTAAAATGAGTCACATTTTGGGCGGCAGCACTCTCATCAGGGCCAGTGGCGCAATGGATAACGCGTCTGACTACGGATCAGAAGATTGTAGGTTCGACTCCTACCTGGCTCGAAGCGTTGCCGTGATCGTATAGTGGTTAGTACTCTGCGTTGTGGCCGCAACAACCCCGGTTCGAATCCGGGTCACGGCATGTCTTTTTTTGTTCCAATATTAACGCCAACTTCCCAAGGTGGAAAATTATTTTCAGAGTTTTAGGAAAAAAAGCAACTCATGTTTCTCCTGTGTTATTTGTTGGCTTCTCTGAATTTCTTGAACCACATTTGGCAACATTGTGATTTCAACTCTCCCAAAATCACATTGTCAGAAAACTCACACCGTTTCCAGATCTCATGAAAATATGTTATCTCTGATGATTGGATTGGCAAGAAACGGATTGGACTTATTGCAATGTTGGAAGTTTGCTAGTTCTTTAAAATGAGTCACATTTTGGGCTGCAGCACTCTCATCAGGGCCAGTGGCGCAATGGATAACGCTTCTGACTACGGATCAGAAGATTGTAGGATCAACTCCTACCTGGCTCGAAGCGTTGCCGTGATCGTATAGTGGTTAGTACTCTGTGTTGTGGCCGCAGCAACCCCGGTTCGAATCCGGGTCACGGCATGTCTTTTTTTGTTCCAATATTAACGCCAACTTCCCAAGGTGGAAAATTATTTTCAGAGTTTTAGGAAAAAAAGCAACTCATGTTTCTCCTGTGTTATTTGTTGGCTTCTCTGAATTTCTTGGACCACATTTGGCAACATTGTGATTTCAACTCTCCCAAAATCACATTGTCAGAAAACTCACACCGTTTCCAGATCTCATGAAAATATGTTATCTCTGATGATTGGATTGGCAAGAAACGGATTGGACTTATTGCAATGTTGGAAGTTTGCTAGTTTTTTAAAATGAGTCACATTTTGAACTGCAGCGCTCTCGTCAGGGCCAGTGGCGCAATGGATAACGCGTCTGACTACGGATCAGAAGATTGTAGGTTCGACTCCTACCTGGCTCGAAGCGTTGCCGTGATCGTATAGTGGTTAGTACTCTGCGTTGTGGCCGCAGCAACCCCGGTTCGAATCCGGGTCACGGCATGTCCTTTTTTGTTCCAATATTAACGCCAACTTCCCAAGGTGGAAAATTATTTTCAGAGTTTTAGGAAAAAAAGCAACTCATTTTTCTCCTGTATTATTTGTTGGCTTCTCTGAATTTCTTCGACCACATTTGGCAACATTGTGATTTCAACTCTCCCAAAATCACATTGTCAGAAAACTCACACCGTTTCCAGATCTCATGAAAATATGTTATCTTATCTCTGATGATTGGATTGGCAAGAAACGGATTGGACTTATTGCAATGTTGGAAGTTTGCTAGTTCTTTCAAATGAGTCACATTTTGGGCTGCAGCACTCTCATCAGGGCCAGTGGCGCAATGGATAACGCGTCTGACTACGGATCAGAAGATTGTAGGTTCGACTCCTACCTGGCTCGAAGCGTTGCCGTGATCGTGTAGTGGTTAGTACTCTGCGTTGTGGCCGCAGCAACCCCGGTTCGAATCCGGTTCACGGCATGTCTTTTTTTGTTCCAATATTAACGCCAACTTCCCAAGGTGGAAAATTCTTTTCAGAGTTTTAGGAAAAAAAGGAACTCATGTTTCTCCTGTGTTATTTGTTGGCTTCTCTGAATTTCTTGGACCACATTTGGCAACATTGTGATTTCAACTCTCCCAAAATCACATTGTCAGAAAACTCACTACGTTTCCAGATCTCATGAAAATATGTTATCTCTGATGATTGGATTGGCAAGAAACGGATTGGACTTATTGCAATGTTGGAAGTTTGCTAGTTCTTTAAAATGAGTCACATTTTGGGCTGCAGCACTCTCATCAGGGCCAGTGGCGCAATGGATAACGCGTCTGACTACGGATCAGAAGATTGTAGGTTCGACTCCTACCTGGCTCGAAGCGTTGCCGTGATCGTATAGTGGTTAGTACTCTGCGTTGTGGCCGCAGCAACCCCGGTTCGAATCCGGGTCACGGCATGTCTTTTTTTTGTTCCAATATTAACGCCAACTTCCCAAGGTGGAAAATTCTTTTCAGAGTTTTAGGAAAAAAAGCAACTCATGTTTCTCCTGTGTTATTTGTTGGCTTCTCTGAATTTCTTGGACCACATTTGGCAACATTGTGATTTCAACTCTCCCAAAATCACATTGTCAGAAAACTCACACCGTTTCCAGATCTCATGAAAATATGTTATCTCTGATGATTGGATTGGCAAGAAACGGATTGGACTTATTGCAATGTTGGAAGTTTGCTAGTTCTTTAAAATTAGTCACATTTTGGGCTGCAGCACTCTCATCAGGGCCAGTGGCGCAATGGATAACGCGTCTGACTACAGATCAGGAGATTGTAGGTTCGACTCCTACCTGGCTCGAAGCGTTGCCGTGATCGTATAGTGGTTAGTACTCTGCGTTGTGGCCGCAGCAACCCCGGTTCGAATCCGGGTCACGGCATGTCTTTTTTTGTTCCAATATTAACGCCAACTTCCCAAGGTGGAAAATTCTTTTCAGAGTTTTAGGAAAAAAAGCAACTCATGTTTCTCCTGTGTTATTTGTTGGCTTCTCTGAATTTCTTGGACCACATTTGGCAACATTGTGATTTCAACTCTCCCAAAATCACATTGTCAGAAAACTCACACCGTTTCCAGATCTCATGAAAATATGTTATCTCTGATGATTGGATTGGCAAGAAACGGATTGGACTTATTGCAATGTTGGAAGTTTGCTAGTTCTTTAAAATTAGTCACATTTTGGGCTGCAGCACTCTCATCATGGCCAGTGGCGCAATGGATAACGCGTCTGACTACAGATCAGAAGATTGTAGGTTCGACTCCTACCTGGCTCGAAGTGTTGCCGTGATCGTATAGTGGTTAGTACTCTGCGTTGTGGCCGCAGCAACCCCGGTTCGAATCCGGATCACGGCATGTCCTTTTTTGTTCCAATATTAACGCCAACTTCCCAAGGTGGAAAATTATTTTCAGAGTTTTAGGAAAAAAAGCAACTCATTTTTCTCCTGTATTATTTGTTGGCTTCTCTGAATTTCTTCGACCACATTTGGCAACATTGTGATTTCAACTCTCCCAAAATCACATTGTCAGAAAACTCACACCGTTTCCAGATCTCATGAAAATATGTTATCTTATCTCTGATGATTGGATTGGCAAGAAACGGATTGGACTTATTGCAATGTTGGAAGTTTGCTAGTTCTTTCAAATGAGTCACATTTTGGGCTGCAGCACTCTCATCAGGGCCAGTGGCGCAATGGATAACGCGTCTGACTACGGATCAGAAGATTGTAGGTTCGACTCCTACCTGGCTCGAAGTGTTGCCGTGATCGTATAGTGGTTAGTACTCTGCGTTGTGGCCGCAGCAACCCCGGTTCGAATCCGGGTCACGGCATGTCCTTTTTTGTTCCAATATTAACGCCAACTTCCCAAGGTGGAAAATTATTTTCAGAGTTTTAGGAAAAAAAGCAACTCATTTTTCTCCTGTATTATTTGTTGGCTTCTCTGAATTTCTTCGACCACATTTGGCAACATTGTGATTTCAACTCTCCCAAAATCACATTGTCAGAAAACTCACACCGTTTCCAGATCTCATGAAAATATGTTATCTTATCTCTGATGATTGGATTGGCAAGAAACGGATTGGACTTATTGCAATGTTGGAAGTTTGCTAGTTCTTTCAAATGAGTCACATTTTGGGCTGCAGCACTCTCATCAGGGCCAGTGGCGCAATGGATAACGCGTCTGACTACGGATCAGAAGATTGTAGGTTCGACTCCTACCTGGCTCGAAGCGTTGCCGTGATCGTATAGTGGTTAGTACTCTGCGTTGTGGCCACAGCAACCCCGGTTCGAATCCGGGTCACGGCATGTCTTTTTTTGTTCCAATATTAACGCCAACTTCCCAAGGTGGAAAATTCTTTTCAGAGTTTTAGGAAAAAAAGCAACTCATG
Source organism: Engystomops pustulosus (assembly GCF_040894005.1). Classification (NCBI taxonomy): domain Eukaryota; kingdom Metazoa; phylum Chordata; class Amphibia; order Anura; family Leptodactylidae; genus Engystomops; species Engystomops pustulosus. The sequence goes on from NC_092414.1 coordinate 201,876,298, forward strand.
TTTCTCCTGTGTTATTTGTTGGCTTCTCTGAATTTCTTGGACCACATTTGGCAACATTGTGATTTCAACTCTCCCAAAATCACATTGTCAGAAAACTCACACCGTTTCCAGATCTCATGAAAATATGTTATCTCTGATGATTGGATTGGCAAGAAACGGATTGGACTTATTGCAATGTTGGAAGTTTGCTAGTTCTTTAAAATTAGTCACATTTTGGGCGGCAGCACTCTCATCAGGGCCAGTGGCGCAATGGATAACGCGTCTGACTACGGATCAGAAGATTGTAGGTTCGACTCCTACCTGGCTCGAAGCGTTGCCGTGATCGTATAGTGGTTAGTACTCTGTGTTGTGGCTGCAGCGACCCCGGTTCGAATCCTGGTCACGGCATGTCTTTTTTTGTTCCAATATTAACGCCAACTTCCCAAGGTGGAAAATTCTTTTCAGAGTTTTAGGAAAAAAAGCAACTCATGTTTCTCCTGTGTTATTTGTTGGCTTCTCTGAATTTCTTGGACCACATTTGGCAACATTGTGATTTCAACTCTCCCAAAATCACATTGTCAGAAAACTCACACCGTTTCCAGATCTCATGAAAATATGTTATCTCTGATGATTGGATTGGCAAGAAACGGATTGGACTTATTGCAATGTTGGAAGTTTGCTAGTTCTTTCAAATGAGTCACATTTTGGGCTGCAGCACTCTCATCAGGGCCAGTGGCGCAATGGATAACACGTCTGACTACGGATCAGGAGATTGTAGGTTCGACTCCTACCTGGCTCGAAGCGTTGCCGTGATCGTATAGTGGTTAGTACTCTGCGTTGTGGCCGCAGCAACCCCGGTTCGAATCCGGTTCACGGCATGTCTTTTTTTGTTCCAATATTAACGCCAACTTCCCAAGGTGGAAAATTCTTTTCAGAGTTTTAGGAAAAAAAGCAACTCATGTTTCTCCTGTGTTATTTGTTGGCTTCTCTGAATTTCTTGGACCACATTTGGCAACATTGTGATTTCAACTCTCCCAAAATCACATTGTCAGAAAACTCACACCGTTTCCAGATCTCATGAAAATATGTTATCTCTGATGATTGGATTGGCAAGAAACGGATTGGACTTATTGCAATGTTGGAAGTTTGCTAGTTCTTTAAAATTAGTCACATTTTGGGCTGCAGCACTCTCATCAGGGCCAGTGGCGCAATGGATAACGCGTCTGACTACGGATCAGAAGATTGTAGGTTCGACTCCTACCTGGCTCGAAGCGTTGCCGTGATCGTATAGTGGTTAGTACTCTGCGTTGTGGCCGCAGCAACCCCGGTTCGAATCCGGGTCACGGCATGTCTTTTTTTGTTCCAATATTAACGCCAACTTCCCAAGGTGGAAAATTCTTTTCAGAGTTTTAGGAAAAAAAGCAACTCATGTTTCTCCTGTGTTATTTGTTGGCTTCTCTGAATTTCTTGAACCACATTTGGCAACATTGTGATTTCAACTCTCCCAAAATCACATTGTCAGAAAACTCACACCGTTTCCAGATCTCATGAAAATATGTTATCTCTGATGATTGGATTGGCAAGAAACGGATTGGACTTATTGCAATGTTGGAAGTTTGCTAGTTCTTTAAAATGAGTCACATTTTGGGCTGCAGCACTCTCATCAGGGCCAGTGGCGCAATGGATAACGCTTCTGACTACGGATCAGAAGATTGTAGGATCAACTCCTACCTGGCTCGAAGCGTTGCCGTGATCGTATAGTGGTTAGTACTCTGTGTTGTGGCCGCAGCAACCCTGGTTCGAATCCGGGTCACGACATGTCTTTTTTTGTTCCAATATTAACGCCAACTTCCCAAGGTGGAAAATTATTTTCAGAGTTTTAGGAAAAAAAGCAACTCATGTTTCTCCTGTGTTATTTGTTGGCTTCTCTGAATTTCTTGGACCACATTTGGCAACATTGTGATTTCAACTCTCCCAAAATCACATTGTCAGAAAACTCACACCGTTTCCAGATCTCATGAAAATATGTTATCTCTGATGATTGGATTGGCAAGAAACGGATTGGACTTATTGCAATGTTGGAAGTTTGCTAGTTTTTTAAAATGAGTCACATTTTGAACTGCAGCGCTCTCGTCAGGGCCAGTGGCGCAATGGATAACGCGTCTGACTACGGATCAGAAGATTGTAGGTTCGACTCCTACCTGGCTCGAAGCGTTGCCGTGATCGTATAGTGGTTAGTACTCTGCGTTGTGGCCGCAGCAACCCCGGTTCGAATCCGGGTCACGGCATGTCCTTTTTTGTTCCAATATTAACGCCAACTTCCCAAGGTGGAAAATTATTTTCAGAGTTTTAGGAAAAAAAGCAACTCATTTTTCTCCTGTATTATTTGTTGGCTTCTCTGAATTTCTTCGACCACATTTGGCAACATTGTGATTTCAACTCTCCCAAAATCACATTGTCAGAAAACTCACACCGTTTCCAGATCTCATGAAAATATGTTATCTTATCTCTGATGATTGGATTGGCAAGAAACGGATTGGACTTATTGCAATGTTGGAAGTTTGCTAGTTCTTTCAAATGAGTCACATTTTGGGCTGCAGCACTCTCATCAGGGCCAGTGGCGCAATGGATAACGCGTCTGACTACGGATCAGAAGATTGTAGGTTCGACTCCTACCTGGCTCGAAGCGTTGCCGTGATCGTATAGTGGTTAGTACTCTGCGTTGTGGCCGCAGCAACCCCGGTTCGAATCCGGTTCACGGCATGTCTTTTTTTGTTCCAATATTAACGCCAACTTCCCAAGGTGGAAAATTCTTTTCAGAGTTTTAGGAAAAAAAGCAACTCATGTTTCTCCTGTGTTATTTGTTGGCTTCTCTGAATTTCTTGGACCACATTTGGCAACATTGTGATTTCAACTCTCCCAAAATCACATTGTCAGAAAACTCACTACGTTTCCAGATCTCATGAAAATATGTTATCTCTGATGATTGGATTGGCAAGAAACGGATTGGACTTATTGCAATGTTGGAAGTTTGCTAGTTCTTTAAAATGAGTCACATTTTGGGCTGCAGCACTCTCATCAGGGCCAGTGGCGCAATGGATAACGCGTCTGACTACGGATCAGAAGATTGTAGGTTCGACTCCTACCTGGCTCGAAGCGTTGCCGTGATCGTATAGTGGTTAGTACTCTGCGTTGTGGCCGCAGCAACCCCGGTTCGAATCCGGGTCACGGCATGTCTTTTTTTTGTTCCAATATTAACGCCAACTTCCCAAGGTGGAAAATTCTTTTCAGAGTTTTAGGAAAAAAAGCAACTCATGTTTCTCCTGTGTTATTTGTTGGCTTCTCTGAATTTCTTGGACCACATTTGGCAACATTGTGATTTCAACTCTCCCAAAATCACATTGTCAGAAAACTCACACCGTTTCCAGATCTCATGAAAATATGTTATCTCTGATGATTGGATTGGCAAGAAACGGATTGGACTTATTGCAATGTTGGAAGTTTGCTAGTTCTTTAAAATTAGTCACATTTTGGGCTGCAGCACTCTCATCAGGGCCAGTGGCGCAATGGGTAACGCGTCTGACTACGGATCAGAAGATTGTAGGTTCGACTCCTACCTGGCTCGAAGCGTTGCCGTGATCGTATAGTGGTTAGTACTCTGCGTTGTGGCCGCAGCAACCCCGGTTCGAATCCGGGTCACGGCATGTCTTTTTTTGTTCCAATATTAACGCCAACTTCCCAAGGTGGAAAATTCTTTTCAGAGTTTTAGGAAAAAAAGCAACTCATGTTTCTCCTGTGTTATTTGTTGGCTTCTCTGAATTTCTTGGACCACATTTGGCAACATTGTGATTTCAACTCTCCCAAAATCACATTGTCAGAAAACTCACACCGTTTCCAGATCTCATGAAAATATGTTATCTCTGATGATTGGATTGGCAAGAAACGGATTGGACTTATTGCAATGTTGGAAGTTTGCTAGTTCTTTAAAATTAGTCACATTTTGGGCTGCAGCACTCTCATCAGGGCCAGTGGCGCAATGGATAACGCGTCTGACTACGGATCAGAAGATTGTAGGTTCGACTCCTACCTGGCTCGAAGTGTTGCGGTGATCGTATAGTGGTTAGTACTCTGCGTTGTGGCCGCAGCAACCCCGGTTCGAATCCGGGTCACGGCATGTCCTTTTTTGTTCCAATATTAACGCCAACTTCCCAAGGTGGAAAATTATTTTCAGAGTTTTAGGAAAAAAAGCAACTCATTTTTCTCCTGTATTATTTGTTGGCTTCTCTGAATTTCTTCGACCACATTTGGCAACATTGTGATTTCAACTCTCCCAAAATCACATTGTCAGAAAACTCACACCGTTTCCAGATCTCATGAAAATATGTTATCTTATCTCTGATGATTGGATTGGCAAGAAACGGATTGGACTTATTGCAATGTTGGAAGTTTGCTAGTTCTTTCAAATGAGTCACATTTTGGGCTGCAGCACTCTCATCAGGGCCAGTGGCGCAATGGATAACGCGTCTGACTACGGATCAGAAGATTGTAGGTTCGACTCCTACCTGGCTCGAAGCGTTGCCGTGATCGTATAGTGGTTAGTACTCTGCGTTGTGGCCGCAGCAACCCCGGTTCGAATCCAAGTCACGGCATGTCTTTTTTTGTTCCAATATTAACGCCAACTTCCCAAGGTGGAAAATTCTTTTCAGAGTTTTAGGAAAAAAAGCAACTCATGTTTCTCCTGTGTTATTTGTTGGCTTCTCTGAATTTCTTGGACCACATTTGGCAACATTGTGATTTCAACTCTCCCAAAATCACATTGTCAGAAAACTCACACCGTTTCCAGATCTCATGAAAATATGTTATCTCTGATGATTGGATTGGCAAGAAATGGATTGGACTTATTGCAATGTTGGAAGTTTGCTAGTTCTTTAAAATGAGTCACATTTTGGGCTGCAGCACTCTCATCAGGGCCAGTGGCGCAATGGATAACGCTTCTGACTACGGATCAGAAGATTGTAGGATCAACTCCTACCTGGCTCGAAGCGTTGCCGTGATCGTATAGTGGTTAGTACTCTGTGTTGTGGCAGCAGCAACCCCGGTTCGAATCCGGGTCACGGCATGTCTTTTTTTGTTCCAATATTAACGCCAACTTCCCAAGGTGGAAAATTCTTTTCAGAGTTTTAGGAAAAAAAGCAACTCATGTTTCTCCTGTGTTATTTGTTGGCTTCTCTGAATTTCTTGGACCACATTTGGCAACATTGTGATTTCAACTCTCCCAAAATCACATTGTCAGAAAACTCACTACGTTTCCAGATCTCATGAAAATATGTTATCTCTGATGATTGGATTGGCAAGAAACGGATTGGACTTATTGCAATGTTGGAAGTTTGCTAGTTCTTTAAAATGAGTCACATTTTGGGCTGCAGCACTCTCATCAGGGCCAGTGGCGCAATGGATAACGCGTCTGACTACGGATCAGAAGATTGTAGGTTCGACTCCTACCTGGCTCGAAGCGTTGCCGTGATCGTATAGTGGTTAGTACTCTGCGTTGTGGCCACAGCAACCCCGGTTCGAATCCGGGTCACGGCATGTCTTTTTTTGTTCCAATATTAACGCCAACTTCCCAAGGTGGAAAATTCTTTTCAGAGTTTTAGGAAAAAAAGCAACTCATGTTTCTCCTGTGTTATTTGTTGGCTTCTCTGAATTTCTTGGACCACATTTGGCAACATTGTGATTTCAACTCTCCCAAAATCACATTGTCAGAAAACTCACACCGTTTCCAGATCTCATGAAAATATGTTATCTCTGATGATTGGATTGGCAAGAAACGGATTGGACTTATTGCAATGTTGGAAGTTTGCTAGTTCTTTAAAATTAGTCACATTTTGGGCGGCAGCACTCTCATCAGGGCCAGTGGCGCAATGGATAACGCGTCTGACTACGGATCAGAAGATTGTAGGTTCGACTCCTACCTGGCTCGAAGCGTTGCCGTGATCGTATAGTGGTTAGTACTCTGTGTTGTGGCCGCAGCGACCCCGGTTCGAATCCTGGTCACGGCATGTCTTTTTTTGTTCCAATATTAACGCCAACTTCCCAAGGTGGAAAATTCTTTTCAGAGTTTTAGGAAAAAAAGCAACTCATGTTTCTCCTGTGTTATTTGTTGGCTTCTCTGAATTTCTTGGACCACATTTGGCAACATTGTGATTTCAACTCTCCCAAAATCACATTGTCAGAAAACTCACACCGTTTCCAGATCTCATGAAAATATGTTATCTCTGATGATTGGATTGGCAAGAAACGGATTGGACTTATTGCAATGTTGGAAGTTTGCTAGTTCTTTCAAATGAGTCACATTTTGGGCTGCAGCACTCTCATCAGGGCCAGTGGCGCAAGGGATAACACGTCTGACTACGGATCAGGAGATTGTAGGTTCGACTCCTACCTGGCTCGAAGCGTTGCCGTGATCGTATAGTGGTTAGTACTCTGCGTTGTGGCCGCAGCAACCCCGGTTCGAATCCGGTTCACGGCATGTCTTTTTTTGTTCCAATATTAACGCCAACTTCCCAAGGTGGAAAATTCTTTTCAGAGTTTTAGGAAAAAAAGCAACTCATGTTTCTCCTGTGTTATTTGTTGGCTTCTCTGAATTTCTTGGACCACATTTGGCAACATTGTGATTTCAACTCTCCCAAAATCACATTGTCAGAAAACTCACACCGTTTCCAGATCTCATGAAAATATGTTATCTCTGATGATTGGATTGGCAAGAAACGGATTGGACTTATTGCAATGTTGGAAGTTTGCTAGTTCTTTAAAATTAGTCACATTTTGGGCTGCAGCACTCTCATCAGGGCCAGTGGCGCAATGGATAACGCGTCTGACTACGGATCAGAAGATTGTAGGTTCGACTCCTACCTGGCTCAAAGCGTTGCCGTGATCGTATAGTGGTTAGTACTCTGCGTTGTGGCCGCAGCAACCCCGGTTCGAATCCGGGTCACGGCATGTCTTTTTTTGTTCCAATATTAACGCCAACTTCCCAAGGTGGAAAATTCTTTTCAGAGTTTTAGGAAAAAAAGCAACTCATGTTTCTCCTGTGTTATTTGTTGGCTTCTCTGAATTTCTTGGACCACATTTGGCAACATTGTGATTTCAACTCTCCCAAAATCACATTGTCAGAAAACTCACACCGTTTCCAGATCTCATGAAAATATGTTATCTCTGATGATTGGATTGGCAAGAAACGGATTGGACTTATTGCAATGTTGGAAGTTTGCTAGTTTTTTAAAATGAGTCACATTTTGAACTGCAGCGCTCTCGTCAGGGCCAGTGGCGCAATGGATAACGCGTCTGACTACGGATCAGAAGATTGTAGGTTCGACTCCTACCTGGCTCGAAGTGTTGCCGTGATCGTATAGTGGTTAGTACTCTGCGTTGTGGCCGCAGCAACCCCGGTTCGAATCCGGGTCACGGCATGTCCTTTTTTGTTCCAATATTAACGCCAACTTCCCAAGGTGGAAAATTATTTTCAGAGTTTTAGGAAAAAAAGCAACTCATTTTTCTCCTGTATTATTTGTTGGCTTCTCTGAATTTCTTCGACCACATTTGGCAACATTGTGATTTCAACTCTCCCAAAATCACATTGTCAGAAAACTCACACCGTTTCCAGATCTCATGAAAATATGTTATCTCTGATGATTGGATTGGCAAGAAACGGATTGGACTTATTGCAATGTTGGAAGTTTGCTAGTTCTTTAAAATGAGTCACATTTTGGGCTGCAGCACTCTCATCAGGGCCAGTGGCGCAATGGATAATGCGTCTGACTACGGATCAGAAGATTGTAGGTTCGACTCCTACCTGGCTCGAAGCGTTGCCGTGATCGTATAGTGGTTAGTACTCTGCGTTGTGGCCGCAGCAACCTTGGTTCGAATCCGGGTCACGGCATGTCTTTTTTTGTTCCAATATTAACGCCAACTTCCCAAGGTGGAAAATTCTTTTCAGAGTTTTAGGAAAAAAAGCAACTCATGTTTCTCCTGTGTTATTTGTTGGCTTCTCTGAATTTCTTGAACCACATTTGGCAACATTGTGATTTCAACTCTCCCAAAATCACATTGTCAGAAAACTCACACCGTTTCCAGATCTCATGAAAATATGTTATCTCTGATGATTGGATTGGCAAGAAACGGATTGGACTTATTGCAATGTTGGAAGTTTGCTAGTTCTTTAAAATGAGTCACATTTTGGGCTGCAGCACTCTCATCAGGGCCAGTGGCGCAATGGATAACGCTTCTGACTACGGATCAGAAGATTGTAGGATCAACTCCTACCTGGCTCGAAGCGTTGCCGTGATCGTATAGTGGTTAGTACTCTGTGTTGTGGCCGCAGCAACCCCGGTTCGAATCCGGGTCACGGCATGTCTTTTTTTGTTCCAATATTAACGCCAACTTCCCAAGGTGGAAAATTCTTTTCAGAGTTTTAGGAAAAAAAGCAACTCATGTTTCTCCTGTGTTATTTGTTGGCTTCTCTGAATTTCTTGGACCACATTTGGCAACATTGTGATTTCAACTCTCCCAAAATCACATTGTCAGAAAACTCACACCGTTTCCAGATCTCATGAAAATATGTTATCTCTGATGATTGGATTGGCAAGAAACGGATTGGACTTATTGCAATGTTGGAAGTTTGCTAGTTCTTTAAAATTAGTCACATTTTGGGCGGCAGCACTCTCATCAGGGCAAGTGGCGCAATGGATAACGCGTCTGACTACGGATCAGAAGATTGTAGGTTCGACTCCTACCTGGCTCGAAGCGTTGCCGTGATCGTATACTGGTTAGTACTCTGTGTTGTGGCCGCAGCGACCCCGGTTCGAATCCTGGTCACGGCATGTCTTTTTTTGTTCCAATATTAACGCCAATTTCCCAAGGTGGAAAATTCTTTTCAGAGTTTTAGGAAAAAAAGCAACTCATGTTTCTCCTGTGTTATTTGTTGGCTTCTCTGAATTTCTTGGACCACATTTGGCAACATTGTGATTTCAACTCTCCCAAAATCACATTGTCAGAAAACTCACACCGTTTCCAGATCTCATGAAAATATGTTATCTCTGATGATTGGATTGGCAAGAAACGGATTGGACTTATTGCAATGTTGGAAGTTTGCTAGTTCTTTAAAATGAGTCACATTTTGGGCTGCAGCACTCTCATCAGGGCCAGTGGCGCAATGGATAACACGTCTGACTACGGATCAGGAGATTGTAGGTTCGACTCCTACCTGGCTCGAAGCGTTGCCGTGATCGTATAGTGGTTAGTACTCTGCGTTGTGGCCGCAGCAACCCCGGTTCGAATCCGGGTCACGGCATGTCTTTTTTTTGTTCCAATATTAACGCAAACTTCCCAAGGTGGAAAATTCTTTTCAGAGTTTTAGGAAAAAAAGCAACTCATGTTTCTCCTGTGTTATTTGTTGGCTTCTCTGAATTTCTTGGACCACATTTGGCAACATTGTGATTTCAACTCTCCCAAAATCACATTGTCAGAAAACTCACACCGTTTCCAGATCTCATGAAAATATGTTATCTCTGATGATTGGATTGGCAAGAAACGGATTGGACTTATTGCAATGTTGGAAGTTTGCTAGTTCTTTAAAATGAGTCACATTTTGGGCTGCAGCACTCTCATCAGGGCCAGTGGCGCAATGGATAATGCGTCTGACTACGGATCAGAAGATTGTAGGTTCGACTCCTACCTGGCTCGAAGCGTTGCCGTGATCGTATAGTGGTTAGTACTCTGCGTTGTGGCCGCAGCAACCTTGGTTCGAATCCGGGTCACGGCATGTCTTTTTTTGTTCCAATATTAACGCCAACTTCCCAAGGTGGAAAATTCTTTTCAGAGTTTTAGGAAAAAAAGCAACTCATGTTTCTCCTGTGTTATTTGTTGGCTTCTCTGAATTTCTTGGACCACATTTGGCAACATTGTGATTTCAACTCTCCCAAAATCACATTGTCAGAAAACTCACACCGTTTCCAGATCTCATGAAAATATGTTATCTCTGATGATTGGATTGGCAAGAAACGGATTGGACTTATTGCAATGTTGGAAGTTTGCTAGTTCTTTAAAATTAGTCACATTTTGGGCGGCAGCACTCTCATCAGGGCCAGTGGCGCAATGGATAACGCGTCTGACTACGGATCAGAAGATTGTAGGTTCGACTCCTACCTGGCTTGAAGCGTTGCTGTGATCGTATAGTGGTTAGTACTCTGCGTTGTGGCCGCAGCAACCCCGGTTCGAATCCGGGTCACGGCATGTCTTTTTTTGTTCCAATATTAACGCCAACTTCCCAAGGTGGAAAATTATTTTCAGAGTTTTAGGAAAAAAAGCAACTCATGTTTCTCCTGTGTTATTTGTTGGCTTCTCTGAATTTCTTGAACCACATTTGGCAACATTGTGATTTCAACTCTCCCAAAATCACATTGTCAGAAAACTCACACCGTTTCCAGATCTCATGAAAATATGTTATCTCTGATGATTGGATTGGCAAGAAACGGATTGGACTTATTGCAATGTTGGAAGTTTGCTAGTTCTTTAAAATGAGTCACATTTTGGGCTGCAGCACTCTCATCAGGGCCAGTGGCGCAATGGATAACGCTTCTGACTACGGATCAGAAGATTGTAGGATCAACTCCTACCTGGCTCGAAGCGTTGCCGTGATCGTATAGTGGTTAGTACTCTGTGTTGTGGCCGCAGCAACCCCGGTTCGAATCCGGGTTACGGCATGTCTTTTTTTGTTCCAATATTAACGCCAACTTCCCAAGGTGGAAAATTCTTTTCAGAGTTTTAGGAAAAAAAGCAACTCATGTTTCTCCTGTGTTATTTGTTGGCTTCTCTGAATTTCTTGGACCACATTTGGCAACATTGTGATTTCAACTCTCCCAAAATCACATTGTCAGAAAACTCACACCGTTTCCAGATCTCATGAAAATATGTTATCTCTGATGATTGGATTGGCAAGAAACGGATTGGACTTATTGCAATGTTGGAAGTTTGCTAGTTCTTTAAAATGAGTCACATTTTGGGCTGCAGCACTCTCATCAGGGCCAGTGGCGCAATGGATAACGCGTCTGACTACGGATCAGAAGATTGTAGGTTCGACTCCTACCTGGCTCGAAGCGTTGCCGTGATCGTATAGTGGTTAGTACTCTGCGTTGTGGCCGCAGCAACCTCGGTTCGAATCCGGGTCACGGCATATCTTTTTTTGTTCCAATATTAACGCCAACTTCCCAAGGTGGAAAATTCTTTTCAGAGTTTTAGGAAAAAAAGCAACTCATGTTTCTCCTGTGTTATTTGTTGGCTTCTCTGAATTTCTTGGACCACATTTGGCAACATTGTGATTTCAACTCTCCCAAAATCACATTGTCAGAAAACTCACACCGTTTCCAGATCTCATGAAAATATGTTATCTCTGAAGATTGGATTGGCAAGAAACGGATTGGACTTATTGCAATGTTGGAAGTTTGCTAGTTCTTTAAAATTAGTCACATTTTGGGCGGCAGCACTCTCATCAGGGCCAGTGGCGCAATGGATAACGCGTCTGACTACGGATCAGAAGATTGTAGGTTCGACTCCTACCTGGCTCAAAGCGTTGCCGTGATCGTATAGTGGTTAGTACTCTGCGTTGTGGCCGCAGCAACCCCGGTTCGAATCCGGGTCACGGCATGTCTTTTTTTGTTCCAATATTAACGCCAACTTCCCAAGGTGGAAAATTCTTTTCAGAGTTTTAGGAAAAAAAGCAACTCATGTTTCTCCTGTGTTATTTGTTGGCTTCTCTGAATTTCTTGGACCACATTTGGCAACATTGTGATTTCAACTCTCCCAAAATCACATTGTCAGAAAACTCACACCGTTTCCAGATCTCATGAAAATATGTTATCTCTGATGATTGGATTGGCAAGAAACGGATTGGACTTATTGCAATGTTGGAAGTTTGCTAGTTTTTTAAAATGAGTCACATTTTGAACTGCAGCGCTCTCGTCAGGGCCAGTGGCGCAATGGATAACGCGTCTGACTACGGATCAGAAGATTGTAGGTTCGACTCCTACCTGGCTCGAAGTGTTGCCGTGATCGTATAGTGGTTAGTACTCTGCGTTGTGGCCGCAGCAACCCCGGTTCGAATCCGGGTCACGGCATGTCCTTTTTTGTTCCAATATTAACGCCAACTTCCCAAGGTGGAAAATTATTTTCAGAGTTTTAGGAAAAAAAGCAACTCATTTTTCTCCTGTATTATTTGTTGGCTTCTCTGAATTTCTTCGACCACATTTGGCAACATTGTGATTTCAACTCTCCCAAAATCACATTGTCAGAAAACTCACACCGTTTCCAGATCTCATGAAAATATGTTATCTTATCTCTGATGATTGGATTGGCAAGAAACGGATTGGACTTATTGCAATGTTGGAAGTTTGCTAGTTCTTTCAAATGAGTCACATTTTGGGCTGCAGCACTCTCATCAGGGCCAGTGGCGCAATGGATAACGCGTCTGACTACGGATCAGAAGATTGTAGGTTCGACTCCTACCTGGCTCGAAGCGTTGCCGTGATCGTATAGTGGTTAGTACTCTGCGTTGTGGCCGCAGCAACCCCGGTTCGAATCCGGGTCACGGCATGTCTTTTTTTGTTCCAATATTAACGCCAACTTCCCAAGGTGGAAAATTCTTTTCAGAGTTTTAGGAAAAAAAGCAACTCATGTTTCTCCTGTGTTATTTGTTGGCTTCTCTGAATTTCTTGGACCACATTTGGCAACATTGTGATTTCAACTCTCCCAAAATCACATTGTCAGAAAACTCACACCGTTTCCAGATCTCATGAAAATATGTTATCTCTGATGATTGGATTGGCAAGAAACGGATTGGACTTATTGCAATGTTGGAAGTTTGCTAGTTCTTTAAAATGAGTCACATTTTGGGCTGCAGCACTCTCATCAGGGCCAGTGGCGCAATGGATAACGCGTCTGACTACGGATCAGAAGATTGTAGGTTCGACTCCTACCTGGCTCGAAGCGTTGCCGTGATCGTATAGTGGTTAGTACTCTGCGTTGTGGCCACAGCAACCCCGGTTCGAATCCGGGTCACGGCATGTCTTTTTTTGTTCCAATATTAACGCCAACTTCCCAAGGTGGAAAATTCTTTTCAGAGTTTTAGGAAAAAAAGCAACTCATGTTTCTCCTGTGTTATTTGTTGGCTTCTCTGAATTTCTTGGACCACATTTGGCAACATTGTGATTTCAACTCTCCCAAAATCACATTGTCAGAAAACTCACACCGTTTCCAGATCTCATGAAAATATGTTATCTCTGATGATTGGATTGGCAAGAAACGGATTGGACTTATTGCAATGTTGGAAGTTTGCTAGTTCTTTAAAATTAGTCACATTTTGGGCGGCAGCACTCTCATCAGGGCAAGTGGCGCAATGGATAACGCGTCTGACTACGGATCAGAAGATTGTAGGTTCGACTCCTACCTGGCTCGAAGCGTTGCCGTGATCGTATACTGGTTAGTACTCTGTGTTGTGGCCGCAGCGACCCCGGTTCGAATCCTGGTCACGGCATGTCTTTTTTTGTTCCAATATTAACGCCAATTTCCCAAGGTGGAAAATTCTTTTCAGAGTTTTAGGAAAAAAAGCAACTCATGTTTCTCCTGTGTTATTTGTTGGCTTCTCTGAATTTCTTGGACCACATTTGGCAACATTGTGATTTCAACTCTCCCAAAATCACATTGTCAGAAAACTCACACCGTTTCCAGATCTCATGAAAATATGTTATCTCTGATGATTGGATTGGCAAGAAACGGATTGGACTTATTGCAATGTTGGAAGTTTGCTAGTTCTTTAAAATGAGTCACATTTTGGGCTGCAGCACTCTCATCAGGGCCAGTGGCGCAATGGATAACGCGTCTGACTACGGATCAGAAGATTGTAGGTTCGACTCCTACCTGGCTCGAAGCGTTGCCGTGATCGTATAGTGGTTAGTACTCTGCGTTGTGGCCGCAGCAACCTCGGTTCGAATCCGGGTCACGGCATGTCTTTTTTTGTTCCAATATTAACGCCAACTTCCCAAGGTGGAAAATTCTTTTCAGAGTTTTAGGAAAAAAAGCAACTCATGTTTCTCCTGTGTTATTTGTTGGCTTCTCTGAATTTCTTGGACCACATTTGGCAACATTGTGATTTCAACTCTCCCAAAATCACATTGTCAGAAAACTCACACCGTTTCCAGATCTCATGAAAATATGTTATCTCTGATGATTGGATTGGCAAGAAACGGATTGGACTTATTGCAATGTTGGAAGTTTGCTAGTTCTTTAAAATGAGTCACATTTTGGGCTGCAGCACTCTCATCAGGGCCAGTGGCGCAATGGATAACGCTTCTGACTACGGATCAGAAGATTGTAGGATCAACTCCTACCTGGCTCGAAGCGTTGCCGTGATCGTATAGTGGTTAGTACTCTGCGTTGTGGCCGCAGCAACCTCGGTTCGAATCCGGGTCACGGCATGTCTTTTTTTGTTCCAATATTAACGCCAACTTCCCAAGGTGGAAAATTCTTTTCAGAGTTTTAGGAAAAAAAGCAACTCATGTTTCTCCTGTGTTATTTGTTGGCTTCTCTGAATTTCTTGGACCACATTTGGCAACATTGTGATTTCAACTCTCCCAAAATCACATTGTCAGAAAACTCACACCGTTTCCAGATCTCATGAAAATATGTTATCTCTGATGATTGGATTGGCAAGAAACGGATTGGACTTATTGCAATGTTGGAAGTTTGCTAGTTCTTTAAAATTAGTCACATTTTGGGCGGCAGCACTCTCATCAGGGCCAGTGGCGCAATGGATAACGCGTCTGACTACGGATCAGAAGATTGTAGGTTCGACTCCTACCTGGCTCGAAGCGTTGCCGTGATCGTATAGTGGTTAGTACTCTGCGTTGTGGCCGCAGCAACCCCGGTTCGAATCCGGGTCACGGCATGTCTTTTTTTGTTCCAATATTAACGCCAACTTCCCAAGGTGGAAAATTCTTTTCAGAGTTTTAGGAAAAAAAGCAACTCATGTTTCTCCTGTGTTATTTGTTGGCTTCTCTGAATTTCTTGAACCACATTTGGCAACATTGTGATTTCAACTCTCCCAAAATCACATTGTCAGAAAACTCACACCGTTTCCAGATCTCATGAAAATATGTTATCTCTGATGATTGGATTGGCAAGAAACGGATTGGACTTATTGCAATGTTGGAAGTTTGCTAGTTCTTTAAAATGAGTCACATTTTGGGCTGCAGCACTCTCATCAGGGCCAGTGGCGCAATGGATAACGCTTCTGACTACGGATCAGAAGATTGTAGGATCAACTCCTACCTGGCTCGAAGCGTTGCCGTGATCGTATAGTGGTTAGTACTCTGTGTTGTGGCCGCAGCAACCCCGGTTCGAATCCGGGTCACGGCATGTCTTTTTTTGTTCCAATATTAACGCCAACTTCCCAAGGTGGAAAATTCTTTTCAGAGTTTTAGGAAAAAAAGCAACTCATGTTTCTCCTGTGTTATTTGTTGGCTTCTCTGAATTTCTTGGACCACATTTGGCAACATTGTGATTTCAACTCTCCCAAAATCACATTGTCAGAAAACTCACACCGTTTCCAGATCTCATGAAAATATGTTATCTCTGATGATTGGATTGGCAAGAAACGGATTGGACTTATTGCAATGTTGGAAGTTTGCTAGTTTTTTAAAATGAGTCACATTTTGAACTGCAGCGCTCTCTTCAGGGCCAGTGGCGCAATGGATAACGCGTCTGACTACGGATCAGAAGATTGTAGGTTCGACTCCTACCTGGCTCGAAGCGTTGCCGTGATCGTATAGTGGTTAGTACTCTGCGTTGTGGCCGCAGCAACCCCGGTTCGAATCCGGGTCACGGCATGTCCTTTTTTGTTCCAATATTAACGCCAACTTCCCAAGGTGGAAAATTATTTTCAGAGTTTTAGGAAAAAAAGCAACTCATTTTTCTCCTGTATTATTTGTTGGCTTCTCTGAATTTCTTCGACCACATTTGGCAACATTGTGATTTCAACTCTCCCAAAATCACATTGTCAGAAAACTCACACCGTTTCCAGATCTCATGAAAATATGTTATCTTATCTCTGATGATTGGATTGGCAAGAAACGGATTGGACTTATTGCAATGTTGGAAGTTTGCTAGTTCTTTCAAATGAGTCACATTTTGGGCTGCAGCACTCTCATCAGGGCCAGTGGCGCAATGGATAACGCGTCTGACTACGGATCAGAAGATTGTAGGTTCGACTCCTACCTGGCTCGAAGCGTTGCCGTGATCGTATAGTGGTTAGTACTCTGCGTTGTGGCCGCAGCAACCTCGGTTCGAATCCGGGTCACGGCATGTCTTTTTTTGTTCCAATATTAACGCCAACTTCCCAAGGTGGAAAATTCTTTTCAGAGTTTTAGGAAAAAAAGCAACTCATGTTTCTCCTGTGTTATTTGTTGGCTTCTCTGAATTTCTTGGACCACATTTGGCAACATTGTGATTTCAACTCTCCCAAAATCACATTGTCAGAAAACTCACAGCGTTTCCAGATCTCATGAAAATATGTTATCTTATCTCTGATGATTGGATTGGCAAGAAACGGATTGGACTTATTGCAATGTTGGAAGTTTGCTAGTTCTTTCAAATGAGTCACATTTTGGGCTGCAGCACTCTCATCAGGGCCAGTGGCGCAATGGATAACGCGTCTGACTACGGATCAGAAGATTGTAGGTTCGACTCCTACCTGGCTCGAAGCGTTGCCGTGATCGTATAGTGGTTAGTACTCTGCGTTGCGGCCGCAGCAACCCCGGTTCGAATCCGGGTCACGGCATGTCTTTTTTTGTTCCAATATTAACGCCAACTTCCCAAGGTGGAAAATTCTTTTCAGAGTTTTAGGAAAAAAAGCAACTCATGTTTCTCCTGTGTTATTTGTTGGCTTCTCTGAATTTCTTGGACCACATTTGGCAACATTGTGATTTCAACTCTCCCAAAATCACATTGTCAGAAAACTCACACCGTTTCCAGATCTCATGAAAATATGTTATCTCTGATGATTGGATTGGCAAGAAACGGATTGGACTTATTGCAATGTTGGAAGTTTGCTAGTTCTTTAAAATGAGTCACATTTTGGTCTGCAGCACTCTCATCAGGGCCAGTGGCGCAATGGATAACGCGTCTGACTACGGATCAGAAGATTGTAGGTTTGACTCCTACCTGGCTCGAAGCGTTGCCGTGATCGTATAGTGGTTAGTACTCTGCGTTGTGGCCGCAGCAACCCTGGTTCGAATCCGGGTCACGGCATGTCTTTTTTTGTTCCAATATTAACGCCAACTTCCCAAGGTGGAAAATTCTTTTCAGAGTTTTAGGAAAAAAAGCAACTCATGTTTCTCCTGTGTTATTTGTTGGCTTCTCTGAATTTCTTGGACCACATTTGGCAACATTGTGATTTCAACTCTCCCAAAATCACATTGTCAGAAAACTCACACCGTTTCCAGATCTCATGAAAATATGTTATCTCTGATGATTGGATTGGCAAGAAACGGATTGGACTTATTGCAATGTTGGAAGTTTGCTAGTTCTTTAAAATGAGTCACATTTTGGGCTGCAGCACTCTCATCAGGGCCAGTGGCGCAATGGATAACGCTTCTGACTACGGATCAGAAGATTGTAGGATCAACTCCTACCTGGCTCGAAGCGTTGCCGTGATCGTATAGTGGTTAGTACTCTGTGTTGTGGCCGCAGCAACCCCGGTTCGAATCCGGGTCACGGCATGTCTTTTTTTGTTCCAATATTAACGCCAACTTCCCAAGGTGGAAAATTCTTTTCAGAGTTTTAGGAAAAAAAGCAACTCATGTTTCTCCTGTGTTATTTGTTGGCTTCTCTGAATTTCTTGGACCACATTTGGCAACATTGTGATTTCAACTCTCCCAAAATCACATTGTCAGAAAACTCACACCGTTTCCAGATCTCATGAAAATATGTTATCTCTGATGATTGGATTGGCAAGAAACGGATTGGACTTATTGCAATGTTGGAAGTTTGCTAGTTCTTTAAAATGAGTCACATTTTGGGCTGCAGCACTCTCATCAGGGCCAGTGGCGCAATGGATAACGCGTCTGACTACGGATCAGAAGATTGTAGGTTCGACTCCTACCTGGCTCGAAGCGTTGCCGTGATCGTATAGTGGTTAGTACTCTGCGTTGTGGCCGCAGCAACCCCGGTTCGAATCCGGGTCACGGCATGTCTTTTTTTGTTCCAATATTAACGCCAACTTCCCAAGGTGGAAAATTATTTTCAGAGTTTTAGGAAAAAAAGCAACTCATGTTTCTCCTGTGTTATTTGTTGGCTTCTCTGAATTTCTTGGACCACATTTGGCAACATTGTGATTTCAACTCTCCCAAAATCACATTGTCAGAAAACTCACACCGTTTCCAGATCTCATGAAAATATGTTATCTCTGATGATTGGATTGGCAAGAAACGGATTGGACTTATTGCAATGTTGGAAGTTTGCTAGTTCTTTAAAATGAGTCACATTTTGGGCTGCAGCACTCTCATCAGGGCCAGTGGCGCAATGGATAACGCGTCTGACTACGGATCAGAAGATTGTAGGTTCGACTCCTACCTGGCTCGAAGCGTTGCCGTGATCGTATAGTGGTTAGTACTCTGCGTTGTGGCCGCAGCAACCCCGGTTCGAATCCGGGTCACGGCATGTCTTTTTTTGTTCCAATATTAACGCCAACTTCCCAAGGTGGAAAATTATTTTCAGAGTTTTAGGAAAAAAAGCAACTCATGTTTCTCCTGTGTTATTTGTTGGCTTCTCTGAATTTCTTGGACCACATTTGGCAACATTGTGATTTCAACTCTCCCAAAATCACATTGTCAGAAAACTCACACCGTTTCCAGATCTCATGAAAATATGTTATCTCTGATGATTGGATTGGCAAGAAACGGATTGGACTTATTGCAATGTTGGAAGTTTGCTAGTTCTTTAAAATTAGTCACATTTTGGGCGGCAGCACTCTCATCAGGGCCAGTGGCGCAATGGATAACGCGTCTGACTACGGATCAGAAGATTGTAGGTTCGACTCCTACCTGGCTCGAAGCGTTGCCGTGATCGTATAGTGGTTAGTACTCTGTGTTGTGGCCGCAGCAACCCCGGTTCGAATCCTGGTCACGGCATGTCTTTTTTTGTTCCAATATTAACGCCAACTTCCCAAGGTGGAAAATTCTTTTCAGAGTTTTAGGAAAAAAAGCAACTCATGTTTCTCCTGTGTTATTTGTTGGCTTCTCTGAATTTCTTGGACCACATTTGGCAACATTGTGATTTCAACTCTCCCAAAATCACATTGTCAGAAAACTCACACCGTTTCCAGATCTCATGAAAATATGTTATCTCTGATGATTGGATTGGCAAGAAACGGATTGGACTTATTGCAATGTTAGAAGTTTGCTAGTTCTTTAAAATGAGTCACATTTTGGGCTGCAGCACTCTCATCAGGGCCAGTGGCGCAATGGATAACACGTCTGACTATGGATCAGGAGATTGTAGGTTCGACTCCTACCTGGCTCGAAGCGTTGCCGTGATCGTATAGTGGTTAGTACTCTGCGTTGTGGCCGCAGCAACCCCGGTTCGAATCCGGGTCACGGCATGTCTTTTTTTTGTTCCAATATTAACGCCAACTTCCCAAGGTGGAAAATTCTTTTCAGAGTTTTAGGAAAAAAAGCAACTCATGTTTCTCCTGTGTTATTTGTTGGCTTCTCTGAATTTCTTGGACCACATTTGGCAACATTGTGATTTCAACTCTCCCAAAATCACATTGTCAGAAAACTCACACCGTTTCCAGATCTCATGAAAATATGTTATCTCTGATGATTGGATTGGCAAGAAACGGATTGGACTTATTGCAATGTTGGAAGTTTGCTAGTTCTTTAAAATTAGTCACATTTTGGGCTGCAGCACTCTCATCAGGGCCAGTGGCGCAATGGATAACGCGTCTGACTACGGATCAGAAGATTGTAGGTTTGACTCCTACCTGGCTCGAAGCGTTGCCGTGATCGTATAGTGGTTAGTACTCTGCGTTGTGGCCGCAGCAACCCTGGTTCGAATCCGGGTCACGGCATGTCTTTTTTTGTTCCAATATTAACGCCAACTTCCCAAGGTGGAAAATTCTTTTCAGAGTTTTAGGAAAAAAAGCAACTCATGTTTCTCCTGTGTTATTTGTTGGCTTCTCTGAATTTCTTGGACCACATTTGGCAACATTGTAATTTCAACTCTCCCAAAATCACATTGTCAGAAAACTCACACCGTTTCCAGATCTCATGAAAATATGTTATCTCTGATGATTGGATTGGCAAGAAACGGATTGGACTTATTGCAATGTTGGAAGTTTGCTAGTTCTTTAAAATGAGTCACATTTTGGGCTGCAGCACTCTCATCAGGGCCAGTGGCGCAATGGATAACGCGTCTGACTACGGATCAGAAGATTGTAGGTTCGACTCCTACCTGGCTCGAAGCGTTGCCGTGATCGTATAGTGGTTAGTACTCTGCGTTGTGGCCGCAGCAACCCCGGTTCGAATCCGGGTCACGGCATGTCTTTTTTTGTTCCAATATTAACGCCAACTTCCCAAGGTGGAAAATTATTTTCAGAGTTTTAGGAAAAAAAGCAACTCATGTTTCTCCTGTGTTATTTGTTGGCTTCTCTGAATTTCTTGGACCACATTTGGCAACATTGTGATTTCAACTCTCCCAAAATCACATTGTCAGAAAACTCACACCGTTTCCAGATCTCATGAAAATATGTTATCTCTGATGATTGGATTGGCAAGAAACGGATTGGACTTATTGCAATGTTGGAAGTTTGCTAGTTCTTTAAAATTAGTCACATTTTGGGCGGCAGCACTCTCATCAGGGCCAGTGGCGCAATGGATAACGCGTCTGACTACGGATCAGAAGATTGTAGGTTCGACTCCTACCTGGCTCGAAGCGTTGCCGTGATCGTATAGTGGTTAGTACTCTGTGTTGTGGCCGCAGCAACCCCGGTTCGAATCCTGGTCACGGCATGTCTTTTTTTGTTCCAATATTAACGCCAACTTCCCAAGGTGGAAAATTCTTTTCAGAGTTTTAGGAAAAAAAGCAACTCATGTTTCTCCTGTGTTATTTGTTGGCTTCTCTGAATTTCTTGGACCACATTTGGCAACATTGTGATTTCAACTCTCCCAAAATCACATTGTCAGAAAACTCACACCGTTTCCAGATCTCATGAAAATATGTTATCTCTGATGATTGGATTGGCAAGAAACGGATTGGACTTATTGCAATGTTGGAAGTTTGCTAGTTCTTTAAAATGAGTCACATTTTGGGCGGCAGCACTCTCATCAGGGCCAGTGGCGCAATGGATAACGCGTCTGACTACGGATCAGAAGATTGTAGGTTCGACTCCTACCTGGCTCGAAGCGTTGCCGTGATCGTATAGTGGTTAGTACTCTGCGTTGTGGCCGCAACAACCCCGGTTCGAATCCGGGTCACGGCATGTCTTTTTTTGTTCCAATATTAACGCCAACTTCCCAAGGTGGAAAATTATTTTCAGAGTTTTAGGAAAAAAAGCAACTCATGTTTCTCCTGTGTTATTTGTTGGCTTCTCTGAATTTCTTGAACCACATTTGGCAACATTGTGATTTCAACTCTCCCAAAATCACATTGTCAGAAAACTCACACCGTTTCCAGATCTCATGAAAATATGTTATCTCTGATGATTGGATTGGCAAGAAACGGATTGGACTTATTGCAATGTTGGAAGTTTGCTAGTTCTTTAAAATGAGTCACATTTTGGGCTGCAGCACTCTCATCAGGGCCAGTGGCGCAATGGATAACGCTTCTGACTACGGATCAGAAGATTGTAGGATCAACTCCTACCTGGCTCGAAGCGTTGCCGTGATCGTATAGTGGTTAGTACTCTGTGTTGTGGCCGCAGCAACCCCGGTTCGAATCCGGGTCACGGCATGTCTTTTTTTGTTCCAATATTAACGCCAACTTCCCAAGGTGGAAAATTATTTTCAGAGTTTTAGGAAAAAAAGCAACTCATGTTTCTCCTGTGTTATTTGTTGGCTTCTCTGAATTTCTTGGACCACATTTGGCAACATTGTGATTTCAACTCTCCCAAAATCACATTGTCAGAAAACTCACACCGTTTCCAGATCTCATGAAAATATGTTATCTCTGATGATTGGATTGGCAAGAAACGGATTGGACTTATTGCAATGTTGGAAGTTTGCTAGTTTTTTAAAATGAGTCACATTTTGAACTGCAGCGCTCTCGTCAGGGCCAGTGGCGCAATGGATAACGCGTCTGACTACGGATCAGAAGATTGTAGGTTCGACTCCTACCTGGCTCGAAGCGTTGCCGTGATCGTATAGTGGTTAGTACTCTGCGTTGTGGCCGCAGCAACCCCGGTTCGAATCCGGGTCACGGCATGTCCTTTTTTGTTCCAATATTAACGCCAACTTCCCAAGGTGGAAAATTATTTTCAGAGTTTTAGGAAAAAAAGCAACTCATTTTTCTCCTGTATTATTTGTTGGCTTCTCTGAATTTCTTCGACCACATTTGGCAACATTGTGATTTCAACTCTCCCAAAATCACATTGTCAGAAAACTCACACCGTTTCCAGATCTCATGAAAATATGTTATCTTATCTCTGATGATTGGATTGGCAAGAAACGGATTGGACTTATTGCAATGTTGGAAGTTTGCTAGTTCTTTCAAATGAGTCACATTTTGGGCTGCAGCACTCTCATCAGGGCCAGTGGCGCAATGGATAACGCGTCTGACTACGGATCAGAAGATTGTAGGTTCGACTCCTACCTGGCTCGAAGCGTTGCCGTGATCGTGTAGTGGTTAGTACTCTGCGTTGTGGCCGCAGCAACCCCGGTTCGAATCCGGTTCACGGCATGTCTTTTTTTGTTCCAATATTAACGCCAACTTCCCAAGGTGGAAAATTCTTTTCAGAGTTTTAGGAAAAAAAGGAACTCATGTTTCTCCTGTGTTATTTGTTGGCTTCTCTGAATTTCTTGGACCACATTTGGCAACATTGTGATTTCAACTCTCCCAAAATCACATTGTCAGAAAACTCACTACGTTTCCAGATCTCATGAAAATATGTTATCTCTGATGATTGGATTGGCAAGAAACGGATTGGACTTATTGCAATGTTGGAAGTTTGCTAGTTCTTTAAAATGAGTCACATTTTGGGCTGCAGCACTCTCATCAGGGCCAGTGGCGCAATGGATAACGCGTCTGACTACGGATCAGAAGATTGTAGGTTCGACTCCTACCTGGCTCGAAGCGTTGCCGTGATCGTATAGTGGTTAGTACTCTGCGTTGTGGCCGCAGCAACCCCGGTTCGAATCCGGGTCACGGCATGTCTTTTTTTTGTTCCAATATTAACGCCAACTTCCCAAGGTGGAAAATTCTTTTCAGAGTTTTAGGAAAAAAAGCAACTCATGTTTCTCCTGTGTTATTTGTTGGCTTCTCTGAATTTCTTGGACCACATTTGGCAACATTGTGATTTCAACTCTCCCAAAATCACATTGTCAGAAAACTCACACCGTTTCCAGATCTCATGAAAATATGTTATCTCTGATGATTGGATTGGCAAGAAACGGATTGGACTTATTGCAATGTTGGAAGTTTGCTAGTTCTTTAAAATTAGTCACATTTTGGGCTGCAGCACTCTCATCAGGGCCAGTGGCGCAATGGATAACGCGTCTGACTACAGATCAGGAGATTGTAGGTTCGACTCCTACCTGGCTCGAAGCGTTGCCGTGATCGTATAGTGGTTAGTACTCTGCGTTGTGGCCGCAGCAACCCCGGTTCGAATCCGGGTCACGGCATGTCTTTTTTTGTTCCAATATTAACGCCAACTTCCCAAGGTGGAAAATTCTTTTCAGAGTTTTAGGAAAAAAAGCAACTCATGTTTCTCCTGTGTTATTTGTTGGCTTCTCTGAATTTCTTGGACCACATTTGGCAACATTGTGATTTCAACTCTCCCAAAATCACATTGTCAGAAAACTCACACCGTTTCCAGATCTCATGAAAATATGTTATCTCTGATGATTGGATTGGCAAGAAACGGATTGGACTTATTGCAATGTTGGAAGTTTGCTAGTTCTTTAAAATTAGTCACATTTTGGGCTGCAGCACTCTCATCATGGCCAGTGGCGCAATGGATAACGCGTCTGACTACGGATCAGAAGATTGTAGGTTCGACTCCTACCTGGCTCGAAGTGTTGCCGTGATCGTATAGTGGTTAGTACTCTGCGTTGTGGCCGCAGCAACCCCGGTTCGAATCCGGGTCACGGCATGTCCTTTTTTGTTCCAATATTAACGCCAACTTCCCAAGGTGGAAAATTATTTTCAGAGTTTTAGGAAAAAAAGCAACTCATTTTTCTCCTGTATTATTTGTTGGCTTCTCTGAATTTCTTCGACCACATTTGGCAACATTGTGATTTCAACTCTCCCAAAATCACATTGTCAGAAAACTCACACCGTTTCCAGATCTCATGAAAATATGTTATCTTATCTCTGATGATTGGATTGGCAAGAAACGGATTGGACTTATTGCAATGTTGGAAGTTTGCTAGTTCTTTCAAATGAGTCACATTTTGGGCTGCAGCACTCTCATCAGGGCCAGTGGCGCAATGGATAACGCGTCTGACTACGGATCAGAAGATTGTAGGTTCGACTCCTACCTGGCTCGAAGTGTTGCCGTGATCGTATAGTGGTTAGTACTCTGCGTTGTGGCCGCAGCAACCCCGGTTCGAATCCGGGTCACGGCATGTCCTTTTTTGTTCCAATATTAACGCCAACTTCCCAAGGTGGAAAATTATTTTCAGAGTTTTAGGAAAAAAAGCAACTCATTTTTCTCCTGTATTATTTGTTGGCTTCTCTGAATTTCTTCGACCACATTTGGCAACATTGTGATTTCAACTCTCCCAAAATCACATTGTCAGAAAACTCACACCGTTTCCAGATCTCATGAAAATATGTTATCTTATCTCTGATGATTGGATTGGCAAGAAACGGATTGGACTTATTGCAATGTTGGAAGTTTGCTAGTTCTTTCAAATGAGTCACATTTTGGGCTGCAGCACTCTCATCAGGGCCAGTGGCGCAATGGATAACGCGTCTGACTACGGATCAGAAGATTGTAGGTTCGACTCCTACCTGGCTCGAAGCGTTGCCGTGATCGTATAGTGGTTAGTACTCTGCGTTGTGGCCACAGCAACCCCGGTTCGAATCCGGGTCACGGCATGTCTTTTTTTGTTCCAATATTAACGCCAACTTCCCAAGGTGGAAAATTCTTTTCAGAGTTTTAGGAAAAAAAGCAACTCATGTTTCTCCTGTGTTATTTGTTGGCTTCTCTGAATTTCTTGGACCACATTTGGCAACATTGTGATTTCAACTCTCCCAAAATCACATTGTCAGAAAACTCACACCGTTTCCAGATCTCATGAAAATATGTTATCTCTGATGATTGGATTGGCAAGAAACGGATTGGACTTATTGCAATGTTGGAAGTTTGCTAGTTCTTTAAAATTAGTCACATTTTGGGCGGCAGCACTCTCATCAGGGCCAGTGGCGCAATGGATAACGCGTCTGACTACGGATCAGAAGATTGTAGGTTCGACTCCTACCTGGCTCGAAGCGTTGCCGTGATCGTATAGTGGTTAGTACTCTGTGTTGTGGCTGCAGCGACCCCGGTTCGAATCCTGGTCACGGCATGTCTTTTTTTGTTCCAATATTAACGCCAACTTCCCAAGGTGGAAAATTCTTTTCAGAGTTTTAGGAAAAAAAGCAACTCATGTTTCTCCTGTGTTATTTGTTGGCTTCTCTGAATTTCTTGGACCACATTTGGCAACATTGTGATTTCAACTCTCCCAAAATCACATTGTCAGAAAACTCACACCGTTTCCAGATCTCATGAAAATATGTTATCTCTGATGATTGGATTGGCAAGAAACGGATTGGACTTATTGCAATGTTGGAAGTTTGCTAGTTCTTTCAAATGAGTCACATTTTGGGCTGCAGCACTCTCATCAGGGCCAGTGGCGCAATGGATAACACGTCTGACTACGGATCAGGAGATTGTAGGTTCGACTCCTACCTGGCTCGAAGCGTTGCCGTGATCGTATAGTGGTTAGTACTCTGCGTTGTGGCCGCAGCAACCCCGGTTCGAATCCGGTTCACGGCATGTCTTTTTTTGTTCCAATATTAACGCCAACTTCCCAAGGTGGAAAATTCTTTTCAGAGTTTTAGGAAAAAAAGCAACTCATGTTTCTCCTGTGTTATTTGTTGGCTTCTCTGAATTTCTTGGACCACATTTGGCAACATTGTGATTTCAACTCTCCCAAAATCACATTGTCAGAAAACTCACTACGTTTCCAGATCTCATGAAAATATGTTATCTCTGATGATTGGATTGGCAAGAAACGGATTGGACTTATTGCAATGTTGGAAGTTTGCTAGTTCTTTAAAATGAGTCACATTTTGGGCTGCAGCACTCTCATCAGGGCCAGTGGCGCAATGGATAACGCGTCTGACTACGGATCAGAAGATTGTAGGTTCGACTCCTACCTGGCTCGAAGCGTTGCCGTGATCGTATAGTGGTTAGTACTCTGCGTTGTGGCCGCAGCAACCCCGGTTCGAATCCGGGTCACGGCATGTCTTTTTTTTGTTCCAATATTAACGCCAACTTCCCAAGGTGGAAAATTCTTTTCAGAGTTTTAGGAAAAAAAGCAACTCATGTTTCTCCTGTGTTATTTGTTGGCTTCTCTGAATTTCTTGGACCACATTTGGCAACATTGTGATTTCAACTCTCCCAAAATCACATTGTCAGAAAACTCACACCGTTTCCAGATCTCATGAAAATATGTTATCTCTGATGATTGGATTGGCAAGAAACGGATTGGACTTATTGCAATGTTGGAAGTTTGCTAGTTCTTTAAAATTAGTCACATTTTGGGCTGCAGCACTCTCATCAGGGCCAGTGGCGCAATGGATAACGCGTCTGACTACGGATCAGAAGATTGTAGGTTCGACTCCTACCTGGCTCGAAGCGTTGCCGTGATCGTATAGTGGTTAGTACTCTGCGTTGTGGCCGCAGCAACCCCGGTTCGAATCCGGGTCACGGCATGTCTTTTTTTGTTCCAATATTAACGCCAACTTCCCAAGGTGGAAAATTCTTTTCAGAGTTTTAGGAAAAAAAGCAACTCATGTTTCTCCTGTGTTATTTGTTGGCTTCTCTGAATTTCTTGAACCACATTTGGCAACATTGTGATTTCAACTCTCCCAAAATCACATTGTCAGAAAACTCACACCGTTTCCAGATCTCATGAAAATATGTTATCTCTGATGATTGGATTGGCAAGAAACGGATTGGACTTATTGCAATGTTGGAAGTTTGCTAGTTCTTTAAAATGAGTCACATTTTGGGCTGCAGCACTCTCATCAGGGCCAGTGGCGCAATGGATAACGCTTCTGACTACGGATCAGAAGATTGTAGGATCAACTCCTACCTGGCTCGAAGCGTTGCCGTGATCGTATAGTGGTTAGTACTCTGTGTTGTGGCCGCAGCAACCCTGGTTCGAATCCGGGTCACGACATGTCTTTTTTTGTTCCAATATTAACGCCAACTTCCCAAGGTGGAAAATTATTTTCAGAGTTTTAGGAAAAAAAGCAACTCATGTTTCTCCTGTGTTATTTGTTGGCTTCTCTGAATTTCTTGGACCACATTTGGCAACATTGTGATTTCAACTCTCCCAAAATCACATTGTCAGAAAACTCACACCGTTTCCAGATCTCATGAAAATATGTTATCTCTGATGATTGGATTGGCAAGAAACGGATTGGACTTATTGCAATGTTGGAAGTTTGCTAGTTTTTTAAAATGAGTCACATTTTGAACTGCAGCGCTCTCGTCAGGGCCAGTGGCGCAATGGATAACGCGTCTGACTACGGATCAGAAGATTGTAGGTTCGACTCCTACCTGGCTCGAAGCGTTGCCGTGATCGTATAGTGGTTAGTACTCTGCGTTGTGGCCGCAGCAACCCCGGTTCGAATCCGGGTCACGGCATGTCCTTTTTTGTTCCAATATTAACGCCAACTTCCCAAGGTGGAAAATTATTTTCAGAGTTTTAGGAAAAAAAGCAACTCATTTTTCTCCTGTATTATTTGTTGGCTTCTCTGAATTTCTTCGACCACATTTGGCAACATTGTGATTTCAACTCTCCCAAAATCACATTGTCAGAAAACTCACACCGTTTCCAGATCTCATGAAAATATGTTATCTTATCTCTGATGATTGGATTGGCAAGAAACGGATTGGACTTATTGCAATGTTGGAAGTTTGCTAGTTCTTTCAAATGAGTCACATTTTGGGCTGCAGCACTCTCATCAGGGCCAGTGGCGCAATGGATAACGCGTCTGACTACGGATCAGAAGATTGTAGGTTCGACTCCTACCTGGCTCGAAGCGTTGCCGTGATCGTATAGTGGTTAGTACTCTGCGTTGTGGCCGCAGCAACCCCGGTTCGAATCCGGTTCACGGCATGTCTTTTTTTGTTCCAATATTAACGCCAACTTCCCAAGGTGGAAAATTCTTTTCAGAGTTTTAGGAAAAAAAGCAACTCATGTTTCTCCTGTGTTATTTGTTGGCTTCTCTGAATTTCTTGGACCACATTTGGCAACATTGTGATTTCAACTCTCCCAAAATCACATTGTCAGAAAACTCACTACGTTTCCAGATCTCATGAAAATATGTTATCTCTGATGATTGGATTGGCAAGAAACGGATTGGACTTATTGCAATGTTGGAAGTTTGCTAGTTCTTTAAAATGAGTCACATTTTGGGCTGCAGCACTCTCATCAGGGCCAGTGGCGCAATGGATAACGCGTCTGACTACGGATCAGAAGATTGTAGGTTCGACTCCTACCTGGCTCGAAGCGTTGCCGTGATCGTATAGTGGTTAGTACTCTGCGTTGTGGCCGCAGCAACCCCGGTTCGAATCCGGGTCACGGCATGTCTTTTTTTTGTTCCAATATTAACGCCAACTTCCCAAGGTGGAAAATTCTTTTCAGAGTTTTAGGAAAAAAAGCAACTCATGTTTCTCCTGTGTTATTTGTTGGCTTCTCTGAATTTCTTGGACCACATTTGGCAACATTGTGATTTCAACTCTCCCAAAATCACATTGTCAGAAAACTCACACCGTTTCCAGATCTCATGAAAATATGTTATCTCTGATGATTGGATTGGCAAGAAACGGATTGGACTTATTGCAATGTTGGAAGTTTGCTAGTTCTTTAAAATTAGTCACATTTTGGGCTGCAGCACTCTCATCAGGGCCAGTGGCGCAATGGGTAACGCGTCTGACTACGGATCAGAAGATTGTAGGTTCGACTCCTACCTGGCTCGAAGCGTTGCCGTGATCGTATAGTGGTTAGTACTCTGCGTTGTGGCCGCAGCAACCCCGGTTCGAATCCGGGTCACGGCATGTCTTTTTTTGTTCCAATATTAACGCCAACTTCCCAAGGTGGAAAATTCTTTTCAGAGTTTTAGGAAAAAAAGCAACTCATGTTTCTCCTGTGTTATTTGTTGGCTTCTCTGAATTTCTTGGACCACATTTGGCAACATTGTGATTTCAACTCTCCCAAAATCACATTGTCAGAAAACTCACACCGTTTCCAGATCTCATGAAAATATGTTATCTCTGATGATTGGATTGGCAAGAAACGGATTGGACTTATTGCAATGTTGGAAGTTTGCTAGTTCTTTAAAATTAGTCACATTTTGGGCTGCAGCACTCTCATCAGGGCCAGTGGCGCAATGGATAACGCGTCTGACTACGGATCAGAAGATTGTAGGTTCGACTCCTACCTGGCTCGAAGTGTTGCGGTGATCGTATAGTGGTTAGTACTCTGCGTTGTGGCCGCAGCAACCCTGGTTCGAATCCGGGTCACGGCATGTCCTTTTTTGTTCCAATATTAACGCCAACTTCCCAAGGTGGAAAATTATTTTCAGAGTTTTAGGAAAAAAAGCAACTCATTTTTCTCCTGTATTATTTGTTGGCTTCTCTGAATTTCTTCGACCACATTTGGCAACATTGTGATTTCAACTCTCCCAAAATCACATTGTCAGAAAACTCACACCGTTTCCAGATCTCATGAAAATATGTTATCTTATCTCTGATGATTGGATTGGCAAGAAACGGATTGGACTTATTGCAATGTTGGAAGTTTGCTAGTTCTTTCAAATGAGTCACATTTTGGGCTGCAGCACTCTCATCAGGGCCAGTGGCGCAATGGATAACGCGTCTGACTACGGATCAGAAGATTGTAGGTTCGACTCCTACCTGGCTCGAAGCGTTGCCGTGATCGTATAGTGGTTAGTACTCTGCGTTGTGGCCGCAGCAACCCCGGTTCGAATCCAAGTCACGGCATGTCTTTTTTTGTTCCAATATTAACGCCAACTTCCCAAGGTGGAAAATTCTTTTCAGAGTTTTAGGAAAAAAAGCAACTCATGTTTCTCCTGTGTTATTTGTTGGCTTCTCTGAATTTCTTGGACCACATTTGGCAACATTGTGATTTCAACTCTCCCAAAATCACATTGTCAGAAAACTCACACCGTTTCCAGATCTCATGAAAATATGTTATCTCTGATGATTGGATTGGCAAGAAATGGATTGGACTTATTGCAATGTTGGAAGTTTGCTAGTTCTTTAAAATGAGTCACATTTTGGGCTGCAGCACTCTCATCAGGGCCAGTGGCGCAATGGATAACGCTTCTGACTACGGATCAGAAGATTGTAGGATCAACTCCTACCTGGCTCGAAGCGTTGCCGTCATCGTATAGTGGTTAGTACTCTGTGTTGTGGCAGCAGCAACCCCGGTTCGAATCCGGGTCACGGCATGTCTTTTTTTGTTCCAATATTAACGCCAACTTCCCAAGGTGGAAAATTCTTTTCAGAGTTTTAGGAAAAAAAGCAACTCATGTTTCTCCTGTGTTATTTGTTGGCTTCTCTGAATTTCTTGGACCACATTTGGCAACATTGTGATTTCAACTCTCCCAAAATCACATTGTCAGAAAACTCACTACGTTTCCAGATCTCATGAAAATATGTTATCTCTGATGATTGGATTGGCAAGAAACGGATTGGACT
Organism: Engystomops pustulosus; assembly: GCF_040894005.1. Classification (NCBI taxonomy): domain Eukaryota; kingdom Metazoa; phylum Chordata; class Amphibia; order Anura; family Leptodactylidae; genus Engystomops; species Engystomops pustulosus. The sequence goes on from NC_092414.1 coordinate 201,907,541, forward strand.
TATTGCAATGTTGGAAGTTTGCTAGTTCTTTAAAATGAGTCACATTTTGGGCTGCAGCACTCTCATCAGGGCCAGTGGCGCAATGGATAACGCGTCTGACTACGGATCAGAAGATTGTAGGTTCGACTCCTACCTGGCTCGAAGCGTTGCCGTGATCGTATAGTGGTTAGTACTCTGCGTTGTGGCCACAGCAACCCCGGTTCGAATCCGGGTCACGGCATGTCTTTTTTTGTTCCAATATTAACGCCAACTTCCCAAGGTGGAAAATTCTTTTCAGAGTTTTAGGAAAAAAAGCAACTCATGTTTCTCCTGTGTTATTTGTTGGCTTCTCTGAATTTCTTGGACCACATTTGGCAACATTGTGATTTCAACTCTCCCAAAATCACATTGTCAGAAAACTCACACCGTTTCCAGATCTCATGAAAATATGTTATCTCTGATGATTGGATTGGCAAGAAACGGATTGGACTTATTGCAATGTTGGAAGTTTGCTAGTTCTTTAAAATTAGTCACATTTTGGGCGGCAGCACTCTCATCAGGGCCAGTGGCGCAATGGATAACGCGTCTGACTACGGATCAGAAGATTGTAGGTTCGACTCCTACCTGGCTCGAAGCGTTGCCGTGATCGTATAGTGGTTAGTACTCTGTGTTGTGGCCGCAGCGACCCCGGTTCGAATCCTGGTCACGGCATGTCTTTTTTTGTTCCAATATTAACGCCAACTTCCCAAGGTGGAAAATTCTTTTCAGAGTTTTAGGAAAAAAAGCAACTCATGTTTCTCCTGTGTTATTTGTTGGCTTCTCTGAATTTCTTGGACCACATTTGGCAACATTGTGATTTCAACTCTCCCAAAATCACATTGTCAGAAAACTCACACCGTTTCCAGATCTCATGAAAATATGTTATCTCTGATGATTGGATTGGCAAGAAACGGATTGGACTTATTGCAATGTTGGAAGTTTGCTAGTTCTTTCAAATGAGTCACATTTTGGGCTGCAGCACTCTCATCAGGGCCAGTGGCGCAAGGGATAACACGTCTGACTACGGATCAGGAGATTGTAGGTTCGACTCCTACCTGGCTCGAAGCGTTGCCGTGATCGTATAGTGGTTAGTACTCTGCGTTGTGGCCGCAGCAACCCCGGTTCGAATCCGGTTCACGGCATGTCTTTTTTTGTTCCAATATTAACGCCAACTTCCCAAGGTGGAAAATTCTTTTCAGAGTTTTAGGAAAAAAAGCAACTCATGTTTCTCCTGTGTTATTTGTTGGCTTCTCTGAATTTCTTGGACCACATTTGGCAACATTGTGATTTCAACTCTCCCAAAATCACATTGTCAGAAAACTCACACCGTTTCCAGATCTCATGAAAATATGTTATCTCTGATGATTGGATTGGCAAGAAACGGATTGGACTTATTGCAATGTTGGAAGTTTGCTAGTTCTTTAAAATTAGTCACATTTTGGGCTGCAGCACTCTCATCAGGGCCAGTGGCGCAATGGATAACGCGTCTGACTACGGATCAGAAGATTGTAGGTTCGACTCCTACCTGGCTCAAAGCGTTGCCGTGATCGTATAGTGGTTAGTACTCTGCGTTGTGGCCGCAGCAACCCCGGTTCGAATCCGGGTCACGGCATGTCTTTTTTTGTTCCAATATTAACGCCAACTTCCCAAGGTGGAAAATTCTTTTCAGAGTTTTAGGAAAAAAAGCAACTCATGTTTCTCCTGTGTTATTTGTTGGCTTCTCTGAATTTCTTGGACCACATTTGGCAACATTGTGATTTCAACTCTCCCAAAATCACATTGTCAGAAAACTCACACCGTTTCCAGATCTCATGAAAATATGTTATCTCTGATGATTGGATTGGCAAGAAACGGATTGGACTTATTGCAATGTTGGAAGTTTGCTAGTTTTTTAAAATGAGTCACATTTTGAACTGCAGCGCTCTCGTCAGGGCCAGTGGCGCAATGGATAACGCGTCTGACTACGGATCAGAAGATTGTAGGTTCGACTCCTACCTGGCTCGAAGTGTTGCCGTGATCGTATAGTGGTTAGTACTCTGCGTTGTGGCCGCAGCAACCCCGGTTCGAATCCGGGTCACGGCATGTCCTTTTTTGTTCCAATATTAACGCCAACTTCCCAAGGTGGAAAATTATTTTCAGAGTTTTAGGAAAAAAAGCAACTCATTTTTCTCCTGTATTATTTGTTGGCTTCTCTGAATTTCTTCGACCACATTTGGCAACATTGTGATTTCAACTCTCCCAAAATCACATTGTCAGAAAACTCACACCGTTTCCAGATCTCATGAAAATATGTTATCTCTGATGATTGGATTGGCAAGAAACGGATTGGACTTATTGCAATGTTGGAAGTTTGCTAGTTCTTTAAAATGAGTCACATTTTGGGCTGCAGCACTCTCATCAGGGCCAGTGGCGCAATGGATAATGCGTCTGACTACGGATCAGAAGATTGTAGGTTCGACTCCTACCTGGCTCGAAGCGTTGCCGTGATCGTATAGTGGTTAGTACTCTGCGTTGTGGCCGCAGCAACCTTGGTTCGAATCCGGGTCACGGCATGTCTTTTTTTGTTCCAATATTAACGCCAACTTCCCAAGGTGGAAAATTCTTTTCAGAGTTTTAGGAAAAAAAGCAACTCATGTTTCTCCTGTGTTATTTGTTGGCTTCTCTGAATTTCTTGAACCACATTTGGCAACATTGTGATTTCAACTCTCCCAAAATCACATTGTCAGAAAACTCACACCGTTTCCAGATCTCATGAAAATATGTTATCTCTGATGATTGGATTGGCAAGAAACGGATTGGACTTATTGCAATGTTGGAAGTTTGCTAGTTCTTTAAAATGAGTCACATTTTGGGCTGCAGCACTCTCATCAGGGCCAGTGGCGCAATGGATAACGCTTCTGACTACGGATCAGAAGATTGTAGGATCAACTCCTACCTGGCTCGAAGCGTTGCCGTGATCGTATAGTGGTTAGTACTCTGTGTTGTGGCCGCAGCAACCCCGGTTCGAATCCGGGTCACGGCATGTCTTTTTTTGTTCCAATATTAACGCCAACTTCCCAAGGTGGAAAATTCTTTTCAGAGTTTTAGGAAAAAAAGCAACTCATGTTTCTCCTGTGTTATTTGTTGGCTTCTCTGAATTTCTTGGACCACATTTGGCAACATTGTGATTTCAACTCTCCCAAAATCACATTGTCAGAAAACTCACACCGTTTCCAGATCTCATGAAAATATGTTATCTCTGATGATTGGATTGGCAAGAAACGGATTGGACTTATTGCAATGTTGGAAGTTTGCTAGTTCTTTAAAATTAGTCACATTTTGGGCGGCAGCACTCTCATCAGGGCAAGTGGCGCAATGGATAACGCGTCTGACTACGGATCAGAAGATTGTAGGTTCGACTCCTACCTGGCTCGAAGCGTTGCCGTGATCGTATACTGGTTAGTACTCTGTGTTGTGGCCGCAGCGACCCCGGTTCGAATCCTGGTCACGGCATGTCTTTTTTTGTTCCAATATTAACGCCAATTTCCCAAGGTGGAAAATTCTTTTCAGAGTTTTAGGAAAAAAAGCAACTCATGTTTCTCCTGTGTTATTTGTTGGCTTCTCTGAATTTCTTGGACCACATTTGGCAACATTGTGATTTCAACTCTCCCAAAATCACATTGTCAGAAAACTCACACCGTTTCCAGATCTCATGAAAATATGTTATCTCTGATGATTGGATTGGCAAGAAACGGATTGGACTTATTGCAATGTTGGAAGTTTGCTAGTTCTTTAAAATGAGTCACATTTTGGGCTGCAGCACTCTCATCAGGGCCAGTGGCGCAATGGATAACACGTCTGACTACGGATCAGGAGATTGTAGGTTCGACTCCTACCTGGCTCGAAGCGTTGCCGTGATCGTATAGTGGTTAGTACTCTGCGTTGTGGCCGCAGCAACCCCGGTTCGAATCCGGGTCACGGCATGTCTTTTTTTTGTTCCAATATTAACGCAAACTTCCCAAGGTGGAAAATTCTTTTCAGAGTTTTAGGAAAAAAAGCAACTCATGTTTCTCCTGTGTTATTTGTTGGCTTCTCTGAATTTCTTGGACCACATTTGGCAACATTGTGATTTCAACTCTCCCAAAATCACATTGTCAGAAAACTCACACCGTTTCCAGATCTCATGAAAATATGTTATCTCTGATGATTGGATTGGCAAGAAACGGATTGGACTTATTGCAATGTTGGAAGTTTGCTAGTTCTTTAAAATGAGTCACATTTTGGGCTGCAGCACTCTCATCAGGGCCAGTGGCGCAATGGATAATGCGTCTGACTACGGATCAGAAGATTGTAGGTTCGACTCCTACCTGGCTCGAAGCGTTGCCGTGATCGTATAGTGGTTAGTACTCTGCGTTGTGGCCGCAGCAACCTTGGTTCGAATCCGGGTCACGGCATGTCTTTTTTTGTTCCAATATTAACGCCAACTTCCCAAGGTGGAAAATTCTTTTCAGAGTTTTAGGAAAAAAAGCAACTCATGTTTCTCCTGTGTTATTTGTTGGCTTCTCTGAATTTCTTGGACCACATTTGGCAACATTGTGATTTCAACTCTCCCAAAATCACATTGTCAGAAAACTCACACCGTTTCCAGATCTCATGAAAATATGTTATCTCTGATGATTGGATTGGCAAGAAACGGATTGGACTTATTGCAATGTTGGAAGTTTGCTAGTTCTTTAAAATTAGTCACATTTTGGGCGGCAGCACTCTCATCAGGGCCAGTGGCGCAATGGATAACGCGTCTGACTACGGATCAGAAGATTGTAGGTTCGACTCCTACCTGGCTCGAAGCGTTGCTGTGATCGTATAGTGGTTAGTACTCTGCGTTGTGGCCGCAGCAACCCCGGTTCGAATCCGGGTCACGGCATGTCTTTTTTTGTTCCAATATTAACGCCAACTTCCCAAGGTGGAAAATTATTTTCAGAGTTTTAGGAAAAAAAGCAACTCATGTTTCTCCTGTGTTATTTGTTGGCTTCTCTGAATTTCTTGAACCACATTTGGCAACATTGTGATTTCAACTCTCCCAAAATCACATTGTCAGAAAACTCACACCGTTTCCAGATCTCATGAAAATATGTTATCTCTGATGATTGGATTGGCAAGAAACGGATTGGACTTATTGCAATGTTGGAAGTTTGCTAGTTCTTTAAAATGAGTCACATTTTGGGCTGCAGCACTCTCATCAGGGCCAGTGGCGCAATGGATAACGCTTCTGACTACGGATCAGAAGATTGTAGGATCAACTCCTACCTGGCTCGAAGCGTTGCCGTGATCGTATAGTGGTTAGTACTCTGTGTTGTGGCCGCAGCAACCCCGGTTCGAATCCGGGTCACGGCATGTCTTTTTTTGTTCCAATATTAACGCCAACTTCCCAAGGTGGAAAATTCTTTTCAGAGTTTTAGGAAAAAAAGCAACTCATGTTTCTCCTGTGTTATTTGTTGGCTTCTCTGAATTTCTTGGACCACATTTGGCAACATTGTGATTTCAACTCTCCCAAAATCACATTGTCAGAAAACTCACACCGTTTCCAGATCTCATGAAAATATGTTATCTCTGATGATTGGATTGGCAAGAAACGGATTGGACTTATTGCAATGTTGGAAGTTTGCTAGTTCTTTAAAATGAGTCACATTTTGGGCTGCAGCACTCTCATCAGGGCCAGTGGCGCAATGGATAACGCGTCTGACTACGGATCAGAAGATTGTAGGTTCGACTCCTACCTGGCTCGAAGCGTTGCCGTGATCGTATAGTGGTTAGTACTCTGCGTTGTGGCCGCAGCAACCTCGGTTCGAATCCGGGTCACGGCATATCTTTTTTTGTTCCAATATTAACGCCAACTTCCCAAGGTGGAAAATTCTTTTCAGAGTTTTAGGAAAAAAAGCAACTCATGTTTCTCCTGTGTTATTTGTTGGCTTCTCTGAATTTCTTGGACCACATTTGGCAACATTGTGATTTCAACTCTCCCAAAATCACATTGTCAGAAAACTCACACCGTTTCCAGATCTCATGAAAATATGTTATCTCTGAAGATTGGATTGGCAAGAAACGGATTGGACTTATTGCAATGTTGGAAGTTTGCTAGTTCTTTAAAATTAGTCACATTTTGGGCGGCAGCACTCTCATCAGGGCCAGTGGCGCAATGGATAACGCGTCTGACTACGGATCAGAAGATTGTAGGTTCGACTCCTACCTGGCTCAAAGCGTTGCCGTGATCGTATAGTGGTTAGTACTCTGCGTTGTGGCCGCAGCAACCCCGGTTCGAATCCGGGTCACGGCATGTCTTTTTTTGTTCCAATATTAACGCCAACTTCCCAAGGTGGAAAATTCTTTTCAGAGTTTTAGGAAAAAAAGCAACTCATGTTTCTCCTGTGTTATTTGTTGGCTTCTCTGAATTTCTTGGACCACATTTGGCAACATTGTGATTTCAACTCTCCCAAAATCACATTGTCAGAAAACTCACACCGTTTCCAGATCTCATGAAAATATGTTATCTCTGATGATTGGATTGGCAAGAAACGGATTGGACTTATTGCAATGTTGGAAGTTTGCTAGTTTTTTAAAATGAGTCACATTTTGAACTGCAGCGCTCTCGTCAGGGCCAGTGGCGCAATGGATAACGCGTCTGACTACGGATCAGAAGATTGTAGGTTCGACTCCTACCTGGCTCGAAGTGTTGCCGTGATCGTATAGTGGTTAGTACTCTGCGTTGTGGCCGCAGCAACCCCGGTTCGAATCCGGGTCACGGCATGTCCTTTTTTGTTCCAATATTAACGCCAACTTCCCAAGGTGGAAAATTATTTTCAGAGTTTTAGGAAAAAAAGCAACTCATTTTTCTCCTGTATTATTTGTTGGCTTCTCTGAATTTCTTCGACCACATTTGGCAACATTGTGATTTCAACTCTCCCAAAATCACATTGTCAGAAAACTCACACCGTTTCCAGATCTCATGAAAATATGTTATCTTATCTCTGATGATTGGATTGGCAAGAAACGGATTGGACTTATTGCAATGTTGGAAGTTTGCTAGTTCTTTCAAATGAGTCACATTTTGGGCTGCAGCACTCTCATCAGGGCCAGTGGCGCAATGGATAACGCGTCTGACTACGGATCAGAAGATTGTAGGTTCGACTCCTACCTGGCTCGAAGCGTTGCCGTGATCGTATAGTGGTTAGTACTCTGCGTTGTGGCCGCAGCAACCCCGGTTCGAATCCGGGTCACGGCATGTCTTTTTTTGTTCCAATATTAACGCCAACTTCCCAAGGTGGAAAATTCTTTTCAGAGTTTTAGGAAAAAAAGCAACTCATGTTTCTCCTGTGTTATTTGTTGGCTTCTCTGAATTTCTTGGACCACATTTGGCAACATTGTGATTTCAACTCTCCCAAAATCACATTGTCAGAAAACTCACACCGTTTCCAGATCTCATGAAAATATGTTATCTCTGATGATTGGATTGGCAAGAAACGGATTGGACTTATTGCAATGTTGGAAGTTTGCTAGTTCTTTAAAATGAGTCACATTTTGGGCTGCAGCACTCTCATCAGGGCCAGTGGCGCAATGGATAACGCGTCTGACTACGGATCAGAAGATTGTAGGTTCGACTCCTACCTGGCTCGAAGCGTTGCCGTGATCGTATAGTGGTTAGTACTCTGCGTTGTGGCCACAGCAACCCCGGTTCGAATCCGGGTCACGGCATGTCTTTTTTTGTTCCAATATTAACGCCAACTTCCCAAGGTGGAAAATTCTTTTCAGAGTTTTAGGAAAAAAAGCAACTCATGTTTCTCCTGTGTTATTTGTTGGCTTCTCTGAATTTCTTGGACCACATTTGGCAACATTGTGATTTCAACTCTCCCAAAATCACATTGTCAGAAAACTCACACCGTTTCCAGATCTCATGAAAATATGTTATCTCTGATGATTGGATTGGCAAGAAACGGATTGGACTTATTGCAATGTTGGAAGTTTGCTAGTTCTTTAAAATTAGTCACATTTTGGGCGGCAGCACTCTCATCAGGGCAAGTGGCGCAATGGATAACGCGTCTGACTACGGATCAGAAGATTGTAGGTTCGACTCCTACCTGGCTCGAAGCGTTGCCGTGATCGTATACTGGTTAGTACTCTGTGTTGTGGCCGCAGCGACCCCGGTTCGAATCCTGGTCACGGCATGTCTTTTTTTGTTCCAATATTAACGCCAATTTCCCAAGGTGGAAAATTCTTTTCAGAGTTTTAGGAAAAAAAGCAACTCATGTTTCTCCTGTGTTATTTGTTGGCTTCTCTGAATTTCTTGGACCACATTTGGCAACATTGTGATTTCAACTCTCCCAAAATCACATTGTCAGAAAACTCACACCGTTTCCAGATCTCATGAAAATATGTTATCTCTGATGATTGGATTGGCAAGAAACGGATTGGACTTATTGCAATGTTGGAAGTTTGCTAGTTCTTTAAAATGAGTCACATTTTGGGCTGCAGCACTCTCATCAGGGCCAGTGGCGCAATGGATAACGCGTCTGACTACGGATCAGAAGATTGTAGGTTCGACTCCTACCTGGCTCGAAGCGTTGCCGTGATCGTATAGTGGTTAGTACTCTGCGTTGTGGCCGCAGCAACCTCGGTTCGAATCCGGGTCACGGCATGTCTTTTTTTGTTCCAATATTAACGCCAACTTCCCAAGGTGGAAAATTCTTTTCAGAGTTTTAGGAAAAAAAGCAACTCATGTTTCTCCTGTGTTATTTGTTGGCTTCTCTGAATTTCTTGGACCACATTTGGCAACATTGTGATTTCAACTCTCCCAAAATCACATTGTCAGAAAACTCACACCGTTTCCAGATCTCATGAAAATATGTTATCTCTGATGATTGGATTGGCAAGAAACGGATTGGACTTATTGCAATGTTGGAAGTTTGCTAGTTCTTTAAAATGAGTCACATTTTGGGCTGCAGCACTCTCATCAGGGCCAGTGGCGCAATGGATAACGCTTCTGACTACGGATCAGAAGATTGTAGGATCAACTCCTACCTGGCTCGAAGCGTTGCCGTGATCGTATAGTGGTTAGTACTCTGCGTTGTGGCCGCAGCAACCTCGGTTCGAATCCGGGTCACGGCATGTCTTTTTTTGTTCCAATATTAACGCCAACTTCCCAAGGTGGAAAATTCTTTTCAGAGTTTTAGGAAAAAAAGCAACTCATGTTTCTCCTGTGTTATTTGTTGGCTTCTCTGAATTTCTTGGACCACATTTGGCAACATTGTGATTTCAACTCTCCCAAAATCACATTGTCAGAAAACTCACACCGTTTCCAGATCTCATGAAAATATGTTATCTCTGATGATTGGATTGGCAAGAAACGGATTGGACTTATTGCAATGTTGGAAGTTTGCTAGTTCTTTAAAATTAGTCACATTTTGGGCGGCAGCACTCTCATCAGGGCCAGTGGCGCAATGGATAACGCGTCTGACTACGGATCAGAAGATTGTAGGTTCGACTCCTACCTGGCTCGAAGCGTTGCCGTGATCGTATAGTGGTTAGTACTCTGCGTTGTGGCCGCAGCAACCCCGGTTCGAATCCGGGTCACGGCATGTCTTTTTTTGTTCCAATATTAACGCCAACTTCCCAAGGTGGAAAATTCTTTTCAGAGTTTTAGGAAAAAAAGCAACTCATGTTTCTCCTGTGTTATTTGTTGGCTTCTCTGAATTTCTTGAACCACATTTGGCAACATTGTGATTTCAACTCTCCCAAAATCACATTGTCAGAAAACTCACACCGTTTCCAGATCTCATGAAAATATGTTATCTCTGATGATTGGATTGGCAAGAAACGGATTGGACTTATTGCAATGTTGGAAGTTTGCTAGTTCTTTAAAATGAGTCACATTTTGGGCTGCAGCACTCTCATCAGGGCCAGTGGCGCAATGGATAACGCTTCTGACTACGGATCAGAAGATTGTAGGATCAACTCCTACCTGGCTCGAAGCGTTGCCGTGATCGTATAGTGGTTAGTACTCTGTGTTGTGGCCGCAGCAACCCCGGTTCGAATCCGGGTCACGGCATGTCTTTTTTTGTTCCAATATTAACGCCAACTTCCCAAGGTGGAAAATTCTTTTCAGAGTTTTAGGAAAAAAAGCAACTCATGTTTCTCCTGTGTTATTTGTTGGCTTCTCTGAATTTCTTGGACCACATTTGGCAACATTGTGATTTCAACTCTCCCAAAATCACATTGTCAGAAAACTCACACCGTTTCCAGATCTCATGAAAATATGTTATCTCTGATGATTGGATTGGCAAGAAACGGATTGGACTTATTGCAATGTTGGAAGTTTGCTAGTTTTTTAAAATGAGTCACATTTTGAACTGCAGCGCTCTCTTCAGGGCCAGTGGCGCAATGGATAACGCGTCTGACTACGGATCAGAAGATTGTAGGTTCGACTCCTACATGGCTCGAAGCGTTGCCGTGATCGTATAGTGGTTAGTACTCTGCGTTGTGGCCGCAGCAACCCCGGTTCGAATCCGGGTCACGGCATGTCCTTTTTTGTTCCAATATTAACGCCAACTTCCCAAGGTGGAAAATTATTTTCAGAGTTTTAGGAAAAAAAGCAACTCATTTTTCTCCTGTATTATTTGTTGGCTTCTCTGAATTTCTTCGACCACATTTGGCAACATTGTGATTTCAACTCTCCCAAAATCACATTGTCAGAAAACTCACACCGTTTCCAGATCTCATGAAAATATGTTATCTTATCTCTGATGATTGGATTGGCAAGAAACGGATTGGACTTATTGCAATGTTGGAAGTTTGCTAGTTCTTTCAAATGAGTCACATTTTGGGCTGCAGCACTCTCATCAGGGCCAGTGGCGCAATGGATAACGCGTCTGACTACGGATCAGAAGATTGTAGGTTCGACTCCTACCTGGCTCGAAGCGTTGCCGTGATCGTATAGTGGTTAGTACTCTGCGTTGTGGCCGCAGCAACCTCGGTTCGAATCCGGGTCACGGCATGTCTTTTTTTGTTCCAATATTAACGCCAACTTCCCAAGGTGGAAAATTCTTTTCAGAGTTTTAGGAAAAAAAGCAACTCATGTTTCTCCTGTGTTATTTGTTGGCTTCTCTGAATTTCTTGGACCACATTTGGCAACATTGTGATTTCAACTCTCCCAAAATCACATTGTCAGAAAACTCACAGCGTTTCCAGATCTCATGAAAATATGTTATCTTATCTCTGATGATTGGATTGGCAAGAAACGGATTGGACTTATTGCAATGTTGGAAGTTTGCTAGTTCTTTCAAATGAGTCACATTTTGGGCTGCAGCACTCTCATCAGGGCCAGTGGCGCAATGGATAACGCGTCTGACTACGGATCAGAAGATTGTAGGTTCGACTCCTACCTGGCTCGAAGCGTTGCCGTGATCGTATAGTGGTTAGTACTCTGCGTTGCGGCCGCAGCAACCCCGGTTCGAATCCGGGTCACGGCATGTCTTTTTTTGTTCCAATATTAACGCCAACTTCCCAAGGTGGAAAATTCTTTTCAGAGTTTTAGGAAAAAAAGCAACTCATGTTTCTCCTGTGTTATTTGTTGGCTTCTCTGAATTTCTTGGACCACATTTGGCAACATTGTGATTTCAACTCTCCCAAAATCACATTGTCAGAAAACTCACACCGTTTCCAGATCTCATGAAAATATGTTATCTCTGATGATTGGATTGGCAAGAAACGGATTGGACTTATTGCAATGTTGGAAGTTTGCTAGTTCTTTAAAATTAGTCACATTTTGGTCTGCAGCACTCTCATCAGGGCCAGTGGCGCAATGGATAACGCGTCTGACTACGGATCAGAAGATTGTAGGTTTGACTCCTACCTGGCTCGAAGCGTTGCCGTGATCGTATAGTGGTTAGTACTCTGCGTTGTGGCCGCAGCAACCCTGGTTCGAATCCGGGTCACGGCATGTCTTTTTTTGTTCCAATATTAACGCCAACTTCCCAAGGTGGAAAATTCTTTTCAGAGTTTTAGGAAAAAAAGCAACTCATGTTTCTCCTGTGTTATTTGTTGGCTTCTCTGAATTTCTTGGACCACATTTGGCAACATTGTAATTTCAACTCTCCCAAAATCACATTGTCAGAAAACTCACACCGTTTCCAGATCTCATGAAAATATGTTATCTCTGATGATTGGATTGGCAAGAAACGGATTGGACTTATTGCAATGTTGGAAGTTTGCTAGTTCTTTAAAATGAGTCACATTTTGGGCTGCAGCACTCTCATCAGGGCCAGTGGCGCAATGGATAACGCTTCTGACTACGGATCAGAAGATTGTAGGATCAACTCCTACCTGGCTCGAAGCGTTGCCGTGATCGTATAGTGGTTAGTACTCTGTGTTGTGGCCGCAGCAACCCCGGTTCGAATCCGGGTCACGGCATGTCTTTTTTTGTTCCAATATTAACGCCAACTTCCCAAGGTGGAAAATTCTTTTCAGAGTTTTAGGAAAAAAAGCAACTCATGTTTCTCCTGTGTTATTTGTTGGCTTCTCTGAATTTCTTGGACCACATTTGGCAACATTGTGATTTCAACTCTCCCAAAATCACATTGTCAGAAAACTCACACCGTTTCCAGATCTCATGAAAATATGTTATCTCTGATGATTGGATTGGCAAGAAACGGATTGGACTTATTGCAATGTTGGAAGTTTGCTAGTTCTTTAAAATGAGTCACATTTTGGGCTGCAGCACTCTCATCAGGGCCAGTGGCGCAATGGATAACGCGTCTGACTACGGATCAGAAGATTGTAGGTTCGACTCCTACCTGGCTCGAAGCGTTGCCGTGATCGTATAGTGGTTAGTACTCTGCGTTGTGGCCGCAGCAACCCCGGTTCGAATCCGGGTCACGGCATGTCTTTTTTTGTTCCAATATTAACGCCAACTTCCCAAGGTGGAAAATTATTTTCAGAGTTTTAGGAAAAAAAGCAACTCATGTTTCTCCTGTGTTATTTGTTGGCTTCTCTGAATTTCTTGGACCACATTTGGCAACATTGTGATTTCAACTCTCCCAAAATCACATTGTCAGAAAACTCACACCGTTTCCAGATCTCATGAAAATATGTTATCTCTGATGATTGGATTGGCAAGAAACGGATTGGACTTATTGCAATGTTGGAAGTTTGCTAGTTCTTTAAAATTAGTCACATTTTGGGCGGCAGCACTCTCATCAGGGCCAGTGGCGCAATGGATAACGCGTCTGACTACGGATCAGAAGATTGTAGGTTCGACTCCTACCTGGCTCGAAGCGTTGCCGTGATCGTATAGTGGTTAGTACTCTGTGTTGTGGCCGCAGCAACCCCGGTTCGAATCCTGGTCACGGCATGTCTTTTTTTGTTCCAATATTAACGCCAACTTCCCAAGGTGGAAAATTCTTTTCAGAGTTTTAGGAAAAAAAGCAACTCATGTTTCTCCTGTGTTATTTGTTGGCTTCTCTGAATTTCTTGGACCACATTTGGCAACATTGTGATTTCAACTCTCCCAAAATCACATTGTCAGAAAACTCACACCGTTTCCAGATCTCATGAAAATATGTTATCTCTGATGATTGGATTGGCAAGAAACGGATTGGACTTATTGCAATGTTAGAAGTTTGCTAGTTCTTTAAAATGAGTCACATTTTGGGCTGCAGCACTCTCATCAGGGCCAGTGGCGCAATGGATAACACGTCTGACTATGGATCAGGAGATTGTAGGTTCGACTCCTACCTGGCTCGAAGCGTTGCCATGATCGTATAGTGGTTAGTACTCTGCGTTGTGGCCGCAGCAACCCCGGTTCGAATCCGGGTCACGGCATGTCTTTTTTTTGTTCCAATATTAACGCCAACTTCCCAAGGTGGAAAATTCTTTTCAGAGTTTTAGGAAAAAAAGCAACTCATGTTTCTCCTGTGTTATTTGTTGGCTTCTCTGAATTTCTTGGACCACATTTGGCAACATTGTGATTTCAACTCTCCCAAAATCACATTGTCAGAAAACTCACACCGTTTCCAGATCTCATGAAAATATGTTATCTCTGATGATTGGATTGGCAAGAAACGGATTGGACTTATTGCAATGTTGGAAGTTTGCTAGTTCTTTAAAATGAGTCACATTTTGGGCTGCAGCACTCTCATCAGGGCCAGTGGCGCAATGGATAACGCGTCTGACTACGGATCAGAAGATTGTAGGTTCGACTCCTACCTGGCTCGAAGCGTTGCCGTGATCGTATAGTGGTTAGTACTCTGCGTTGTGGCCGCAGCAACCCCGGTTCGAATCCGGGTCACGGCATGTCTTTTTTTGTTCCAATATTAACGCCAACTTCCCAAGGTGGAAAATTATTTTCAGAGTTTTAGGAAAAAAAGCAACTCATGTTTCTCCTGTGTTATTTGTTGGCTTCTCTGAATTTCTTGGACCACATTTGGCAACATTGTGATTTCAACTCTCCCAAAATCACATTGTCAGAAAACTCACACCGTTTCCAGATCTCATGAAAATATGTTATCTCTGATGATTGGATTGGCAAGAAACGGATTGGACTTATTGCAATGTTGGAAGTTTGCTAGTTCTTTAAAATTAGTCACATTTTGGGCGGCAGCACTCTCATCAGGGCCAGTGGCGCAATGGATAACGCGTCTGACTACGGATCAGAAGATTGTAGGTTCGACTCCTACCTGGCTCGAAGCGTTGCCGTGATCGTATAGTGGTTAGTACTCTGTGTTGTGGCCGCAGCAACCCCGGTTCGAATCCTGGTCACGGCATGTCTTTTTTTGTTCCAATATTAACGCCAACTTCCCAAGGTGGAAAATTCTTTTCAGAGTTTTAGGAAAAAAAGCAACTCATGTTTCTCCTGTGTTATTTGTTGGCTTCTCTGAATTTCTTGGACCACATTTGGCAACATTGTGATTTCAACTCTCCCAAAATCACATTGTCAGAAAACTCACACCGTTTCCAGATCTCATGAAAATATGTTATCTCTGATGATTGGATTGGCAAGAAACGGATTGGACTTATTGCAATGTTGGAAGTTTGCTAGTTCTTTAAAATGAGTCACATTTTGGGCTGCAGCACTCTCATCAGGGCCAGTGGCGCAATGGATAACACGTCTGACTATGGATCAGGAGATTGTAGGTTCGACTCCTACCTGGCTCGAAGCGTTGCCGTGATCGTATAGTGGTTAGTACTCTGCGTTGTGGCCGCAGCAACCCCGGTTCGAATCCGGGTCACGGCATGTCTTTTTTTTGTTCCAATATTAACGCCAACTTCCCAAGGTGGAAAATTCTTTTCAGAGTTTTAGGAAAAAAAGCAACTCATGTTTCTCCTGTGTTATTTGTTGGCTTCTCTGAATTTCTTGGACCACATTTGGCAACATTGTGATTTCAACTCTCCCAAAATCACATTGTCAGAAAACTCACTACGTTTCCAGATCTCATGAAAATATGTTATCTCTGATGATTGGATTGGCAAGAAACGGATTGGACTTATTGCAATGTTGGAAGTTTGCTAGTTCTTTAAAATGAGTCACATTTTGGGCTGCAGCACTCTCATCAGGGCCAGTGGCGCAATGGATAACGCGTCTGACTACGGATCAGAAGATTGTAGGTTCGACTCCTACCTGGCTCGAAGCGTTGCCGTGATCGTATAGTGGTTAGTACTCTGCGTTGTGGCCGCAGCAACCCCGGTTCGAATCCGGGTCACGGCATGTCTTTTTTTTGTTCCAATATTAACGCCAACTTCCCAAGGTGGAAAATTCTTTTCAGAGTTTTAGGAAAAAAAGCAACTCATGTTTCTCCTGTGTTATTTGTTGGCTTCTCTGAATTTCTTGGACCACATTTGGCAACATTGTGATTTCAACTCTCCCAAAATCACATTGTCAGAAAACTCACACCGTTTCCAGATCTCATGAAAATATGTTATCTCTGATGATTGGATTGGCAAGAAACGGATTGGACTTATTGCAATGTTGGAAGTTTGCTAGTTCTTTAAAATGAGTCACATTTTGGGCTGCAGCACTCTCATCAGGGCCAGTGGCGCAATGGATAACGCGTCTGACTACGGATCAGAAGATTGTAGGTTCGACTCCTACCTGGCTCGAAGCGTTGCCGTGATCGTATAGTGGTTAGTACTCTGCGTTGTGGCCGCAGCAACCCCGGTTCGAATCCGGGTCACGGCATGTCTTTTTTTGTTCCAATATTAACGCCAACTTCCCAAGGTGGAAAATTCTTTTCAGAGTTTTAGGAAAAAAAGCAACTCATGTTTCTCCTGTGTTATTTGTTGGCTTCTCTGAATTTCTTGAACCACATTTGGCAACATTGTGATTTCAACTCTCCCAAAATCACATTGTCAGAAAACTCACACCGTTTCCAGATCTCATGAAAATATGTTATCTCTGATGATTGGATTGGCAAGAAACGGATTGGACTTATTGCAATGTTGGAAGTTTGCTAGTTCTTTAAAATGAGTCACATTTTGGGCTGCAGCACTCTCATCAGGGCCAGTGGCGCAATGGATAACGCTTCTGACTACGGATCAGAAGATTGTAGGATCAACTCCTACCTGGCTCGAAGCGTTGCCGTGATCGTATAGTGGTTAGTACTCTGTGTTGTGGCCGCAGCAACCCCGGTTCGAATACGGGTCACGGCATGTCTTTTTTTGTTCCAATATTAACGCCAACTTCCCAAGGTGGAAAATTATTTTCAGAGTTTTAGGAAAAAAAGCAACTCATGTTTCTCCTGTGTTATTTGTTGGCTTCTCTGAATTTCTTGGACCACATTTGGCAACATTGTGATTTCAACTCTCCCAAAATCACATTGTCAGAAAACTCACACCGTTTCCAGATCTCATGAAAATATGTTATCTCTGATGATTGGATTGGCAAGAAACGGATTGGACTTATTGCAATGTTGGAAGTTTGCTAGTTTTTTAAAATGAGTCACATTTTGGGCTGCAGCACTCTCATCAGGGCCAGTGGCGCAATGGATAACGCGTCTGACTACGGATCAGAAGATTGTAGGTTCGACTCCTACCTGGCTCGAAGCGTTGCCGTGATCGTATAGTGGTTAGTACTCTGCGTTGTGGCCGCAGCAACCCCGGTTCGAATCCGGTTCACGGCATGTCTTTTTTTGTTCCAATATTAACGCCAACTTCCCAAGGTGGAAAATTCTTTTCAGAGTTTTAGGAAAAAAAGCAACTCATGTTTCTCCTGTGTTATTTGTTGGCTTCTCTGAATTTCTTGGACCACATTTGGCAACATTGTGATTTCAACTCTCCCAAAATCACATTGTCAGAAAACTCACACCGTTTCCAGATCTCATGAAAATATGTTATCTCTGATGATTGGATTGGCAAGAAACGGATTGGACTTATTGCAATGTTGGAAGTTTGCTAGTTCTTTCAAATGAGTCACATTTTGGGCTGCAGCACTCTCATCAGGGCCAGTGGCGCAATGGATAACGCGTCTGACTACGGATCAGAAGATTGTAGGTTCGACTCCTACCTGGCTCGAAGCGTTGCCGTGATCGTATAGTGGTTAGAACTCTGCGTTGTGGCCGCAGCAACCTCGGTTCGAATCCGGTTCACGGCATGTCTTTTTTTGTTCCAATATTAACGCCAACTTCCCAAGGTGGAAAATTCTTTTCAGAGTTTTAGGAAAAAAAGCAACTCATGTTTCTCCTGTGTTATTTGTTGGCTTCTCTGAATTTCTTGGACCACATTTGGCAACATTGTGATTTCAACTCTCCCAAAATCACATTGTCAGAAAACTCACTACGTTTCCAGATCTCATGAAAATATGTTATCTCTGATGATTGGATTGGCAAGAAACGGATTGGACTTATTGCAATGTTGGAAGTTTGCTAGTTCTTTAAAATGAGTCACATTTTGGGCTGCAGCACTCTCATCAGGGCCAGTGGCGCAATGGATAACGCGTCTGACTACGGATCAGAAGATTGTAGGTTCGACTCCTACCTGGCTCGAAGCGTTGCCGTGATCGTATAGTGGTTAGTACTCTGTGTTGTGGCCGCAGCGACCCCGGTTCGAATCCTGGTCACGGCATGTCTTTTTTTGTTCCAATATTAACGCCAACTTCCCAAGGTGGAAAATTCTTTTCAGAGTTTTAGGAAAAAAAGCAACTCATGTTTCTCCTGTGTTATTTGTTGGCTTCTCTGAATTTCTTGGACCACATTTGGCAACATTGTGATTTCAACTCTCCCAAAATCACATTGTCAGAAAACTCACACCGTTTCCAGATCTCATGAAAATATGTTATCTCTGATGATTGGATTGGCAAGAAACGGATTGGACTTATTGCAATGTTGGAAGTTTGCTAGTTCTTTAAAATTAGTCACATTTTGGGCTGCAGCACTCTCATCAGGGCCAGTGGCGCAATGGATAACGCGTCTGACTACGGATCAGAAGATTGTAGGTTCGACTCCTACCTGGCTCGAAGCGTTGCCGTGATCGTATAGTGGTTAGTACTCTGCGTTGTGGCCGCAGCAACCCCGGTTCGAATCCGGGTCACGGCATGTCTTTTTTTGTTCCAATATTAACGCCAACTTCCCAAGGTGGAAAATTCTTTTCAGAGTTTTAGGAAAAAAAGCAACTCATGTTTCTCCTGTGTTATTTGTTGGCTTCTCTGAATTTCTTGGACCACATTTGGCAACATTGTGATTTCAACTCTCCCAAAATCACATTGTCAGAAAACTCACACCGTTTCCAGATCTCATGAAAATATGTTATCTCTGATGATTGGATTGGCAAGAAACGGATTGGACTTATTGCAATGTTGGAAGTTTGCTAGTTCTTTAAAATTAGTCACATTTTGGGCTGCAGCACTCTCATCAGGGCCAGTGGCGCAATGGATAACGCGTCTGACTACGGATCAGAAGATTGTAGGTTCAACTCCTACCTGGCTCGAAGTGTTGCCGTGATCGTATAGTGGTTAGTACTCTGCGTTGTGGCCGCAGCAACCCCGGTTCGAATCCGGGTCACGGCATGTCCTTTTTTGTTCCAATATTAACGCCAACTTCCCAAGGTGGAAAATTATTTTCAGAGTTTTAGGAAAAAAAGCAACTCATTTTTCTCCTGTATTATTTGTTGGCTTCTCTGAATTTCTTGGACCACATTTGGCAACATTGTGATTTCAACTCTCCCAAAATCACATTGTCAGAAAACTCACACCGTTTCCAGATCTCATGAAAATATGTTATCTTATCTCTGATGATTGGATTGGCAAGAAACGGATTGGACTTATTGCAATGTTGGAAGTTTGCTAGTTCTTTCAAATGAGTCACATTTTGGGCTGCAGCACTCTCATCAGGGCCAGTGGCGCAATGGATAACGCGTCTGACTACGGATCAGAAGATTGTAGGTTCGACTCCTACCTGGCTCGAAGCGTTGCCGTGATCGTATAGTGGTTAGTACTCTGCGTTGTGGCCGCAGCAACCCCGGTTCGAATCCAAGTCACGGCATGACTTTTTTTGTTCCAATATTAACGCCAACTTCCCAAGGTGGAAAATTCTTTTCAGAGTTTTAGGAAAAAAAGCAACTCATGTTTCTCCTGTGTTATTTGTTGGCTTCTCTGAATTTCTTGGACCACATTTGGCAACATTGTGATTTCAACTCTCCCAAAATCACATTGTCAGAAAACTCACACCGTTTCCAGATCTCATGAAAATATGTTATCTCTGATGATTGGATTGGCAAGAAATGGATTGGACTTATTGCAATGTTGGAAGTTTGCTAGTTCTTTAAAATGAGTCACATTTTGGGCTGCAGCACTCTCATCAGGGCCAGTGGCGCAATGGATAACGCTTCTGACTACGGATCAGAAGATTGTAGGATCAACTCCTACCTGGCTCGAAGCGTTGCCTTGATCGTATAGTGGTTAGTACTCTGTGTTGTGGCCGCAGCAACCCCGGTTCGAATCCGGGTCACGGCATGTCTTTTTTTGTTCCAATATTAACGCCAACTTCCCAAGGTGGAAAATTCTTTTCAGAGTTTTAGGAAAAAAAGCAACTCATGTTTCTCCTGTGTTATTTGTTGGCTTCTCTGAATTTCTTGGACCACATTTGGCAACATTGTGATTTCAACTCTCCCAAAATCACATTGTCAGAAAACTCACTACGTTTCCAGATCTCATGAAAATATGTTATCTCTGATGATTGGATTGGCAAGAAACGGATTGGACTTATTGCAATGTTGGAAGTTTGCTAGTTCTTTAAAATGAGTCACATTTTGGGCTGCAGCACTCTCATCAGGGCCAGTGGCGCAATGGATAACGCGTCTGACTACGGATCAGAAGATTGTAGGTTCGACTCCTACCTGGCTCGAAGCGTTGCCGTGATCGTATAGTGGTTAGTACTCTGCGTTGTGGCCACAGCAACCCCGGTTCGAATCCGGGTCACGGCATGTCTTTTTTTGTTCCAATATTAACGCCAACTTCCCAAGGTGGAAAATTCTTTTCAGAGTTTTAGGAAAAAAAGCAACTCATGTTTCTCCTGTGTTATTTGTTGGCTTCTCTGAATTTCTTGGACCACATTTGGCAACATTGTGATTTCAACTCTCCCAAAATCACATTGTCAGAAAACTCACACCGTTTCCAGATCTCATGAAAATATGTTATCTCTGATGATTGGATTGGCAAGAAACGGATTGGACTTATTGCAATGTTGGAAGTTTGCTAGTTCTTTAAAATTAGTCACATTTTGGGCGGCAGCACTCTCATCAGGGCCAGTGGCGCAATGGATAACGCGTCTGACTACGGATCAGAAGATTGTAGGTTCGACTCCTACCTGGCTCGAAGCGTTGCCGTGATCGTATAGTGGTTAGTACTCTGTGTTGTGGCCGCAGCGACCCCTGTTCGAATCCTGGTCACGGCATGTCTTTTTTTGTTCCAATATTAACGCCAACTTCCCAAGGTGGAAAATTCTTTTCAGAGTTTTAGGAAAAAAAGCAACTCATGTTTCTCCTGTGTTATTTGTTGGCTTCTCTGAATTTCTTGGACCACATTTGGCAACATTGTGATTTCAACTCTCCCAAAATCACATTGTCAGAAAACTCACACCGTTTCCAGATCTCATGAAAATATGTTATCTCTGATGATTGGATTGGCAAGAAACGGATTGGACTTATTGCAATGTTGGAAGTTTGCTAGTTCTTTCAAATGAGTCACATTTTGGGCTGCAGCACTCTCATCAGGGCCAGTGGCGCAATGGATAACACGTCTGACTACGGATCAGGAGATTGTAGGTTCGACTCCTACCTGGCTCGAAGCGTTGCCGTGATCGTATAGTGGTTAGTACTCTGCGTTGTGGCCGCAGCAACCCCGGTTCGAATCCGGTTCACGGCATGTCTTTTTTTGTTCCAATATTAACGCCAACTTCCCAAGGTGGAAAATTCTTTTCAGAGTTTTAGGAAAAAAAGCAACTCATGTTTCTCCTGTGTTATTTGTTGGCTTCTCTGAATTTCTTGGACCACATTTGGCAACATTGTGATTTCAACTCTCCCAAAATCACATTGTCAGAAAACTCACACCGTTTCCAGATCTCATGAAAATATGTTATCTCTGATGATTGGATTGGCAAGAAACGGATTGGACTTATTGCAATGTTGGAAGTTTGCTAGTTCTTTAAAATTAGTCACATTTTGGGCTGCAGCACTCTCATCAGGGCCAGTGGCGCAATGGATAACGCGTCTGACTACGGATCAGAAGATTGTAGGTTCGACTCCTACCTGGCTCGAAGCGTTGCCGTGATCGTATAGTGGTTAGTACTCTGCGTTGTGGCCGCAGCAACCCCGGTTCGAATCCGGGTCACGGCATGTCTTTTTTTGTTCCAATATTAACGCCAACTTCCCAAGGTGGAAAATTCTTTTCAGAGTTTTAGGAAAAAAAGCAACTCATGTTTCTCCTGTGTTATTTGTTGGCTTCTCTGAATTTCTTGGACCACATTTGGCAACATTGTGATTTCAACTCTCCCAAAATCACATTGTCAGAAAACTCACACCGTTTCCAGATCTCATGAAAATATGTTATCTCTGATGATTGGATTGGCAAGAAACGGATTGGACTTATTGCAATGTTGGAAGTTTGCTAGTTTTTTAAAATGAGTCACATTTTGAACTGCAGCGCTCTCGTCAGGGCCAGTGGCGCAATGGATAACGCGTCTGACTACGGATCAGAAGATTGTAGGTTCGACTCCTACCTGGCTCGAAGTGTTGCCGTGATCGTATAGTGGTTAGTACTCTGCGTTGTGGCCGCAGCAACCCCGGTTCGAATCCGGGTCACGGCATGTCCTTTTTTGTTCCAATATTAACGCCAACTTCCCAAGGTGGAAAATTATTTTCAGAGTTTTAGGAAAAAAAGCAACTCATTTTTCTCCTGTATTATTTGTTGGCTTCTCTGAATTTCTTCGACCACATTTGGCAACATTGTGATTTCAACTCTCCCAAAATCACATTGTCAGAAAACTCACACCGTTTCCAGATCTCATGAAAATATGTTATCTTATCTCTGATGATTGGATTGGCAAGAAACGGATTGGACTTATTGCAATGTTGGAAGTTTGCTAGTTCTTTCAAATGAGTCACATTTTGGGCTGCAGCACTCTCATCTGGGCCAGTGGCGCAATGGATAACGCGTCTGACTACGGATCAGAAGATTGTAGGTTCGACTCCTACCTGGCTCGAAGCGTTGCCGTGATCGTATAGTGGTTAGTACTCTGCGTTGTGGCCGCAGCAACCCCGGTTCGAATCCGGGTCACGGCATGTCTTTTTTTGTTCCAATATTAACGCCAACTTCCCAAGGTGGAAAATTCTTTTCAGAGTTTTAGGAAAAAAAGCAACTCATGTTTCTCCTGTGTTATTTGTTGGCTTCTCTGAATTTCTTGGACCACATTTGGCAACATTGTGATTTCAACTCTCCCAAAATCACATTGTCAGAAAACTCACACCGTTTCCAGATCTCATGAAAATATGTTATCTCTGATGATTGGATTGGCAAGAAACGGATTGGACTTATTGCAATGTTGGAAGTTTGCTAGTTCTTTAAAATGAGTCACATTTTGGGCTGCAGCACTCTCATCAGGGCCAGTGGCGCAATGGATAACGCTTCTGACTACGGATCAGAAGATTGTAGGATCAACTCCTACCTGGCTCGAAGCGTTGCCGTGATCGTATAGTGGTTAGTACTCTGTGTTGTGGCCGCAGCAACCCCGGTTCGAATCCGGGTCACGGCATGTCTTTTTTTGTTCCAATATTAACGCCAACTTCCCAAGGTGGAAAATTCTTTTCAGAGTTTTAGGAAAAAAAGCAACTCATGTTTCTCCTGTGTTATTTGTTGGCTTCTCTGAATTTCTTGGACCACATTTGGCAACATTGTGATTTCAACTCTCCCAAAATCACATTGTCAGAAAACTCACTACGTTTCCAGATCTCATGAAAATATGTTATCTCTGATGATTGGATTGGCAAGAAACGGATTGGACTTATTGCAATGTTGGAAGTTTGCTAGTTCTTTAAAATGAGTCACATTTTGGGCTGCAGCACTCTCATCAGGGCCAGTGGCGCAATGGATAACGCGTCTGACTACGGATCAGAAGATTGTAGGTTCGACTCCTACCTGGCTCGAAGCGTTGCCGTGATCGTATAGTGGTTAGTACTCTGCGTTGTGGCCACAGCAACCCCGGTTCGAATCCGGGTCACGGCATGTCTTTTTTTGTTCCAATATTAACGCCAACTTCCCAAGGTGGAAAATTCTTTTCAGAGTTTTAGGAAAAAAAGCAACTCATGTTTCTCCTGTGTTATTTGTTGGCTTCTCTGAATTTCTTGGACCACATTTGGCAACATTGTGATTTCAACTCTCCCAAAATCACATTGTCAGAAAACTCACACCGTTTCCAGATCTCATGAAAATATGTTATCTCTGATGATTGGATTGGCAAGAAACGGATTGGACTTATTGCAATGTTGGAAGTTTGCTAGTTCTTTCAAATGAGTCACATTTTGGGCTGCAGCACTCTCATCAGGGCCAGTGGCGCAATGGATAACACGTCTGACTACGGATCAGGAGATTGTAGGTTCGACTCCTACCTGGCTCGAAGCGTTGCCGTGATCGTATAGTGGTTAGTACTCTGCGTTGTGGCCGCAGCAACCCCGGTTCGAATCCGGTTCACGGCATGTCTTTTTTTGTTCCAATATTAACGCCAACTTCCCAAGGTGGAAAATTCTTTTCAGAGTTTTAGGAAAAAAAGCAACTCATGTTTCTCCTGTGTTATTTGTTGGCTTCTCTGAATTTCTTGGACCACATTTGGCAACATTGTGATTTCAACTCTCCCAAAATCACATTGTCAGAAAACTCACACCGTTTCCAGATCTCATGAAAATATGTTATCTCTGATGATTGGATTGGCAAGAAACGGATTGGACTTATTGCAATGTTGGAAGTTTGCTAGTTCTTTAAAATTAGTCACATTTTGGGCTGCAGCACTCTCATCAGGGCCAGTGGCGCAATGGATAACGCGTCTGACTACGGATCAGAAGATTGTAGGTTCGACTCCTACCTGGCTCGAAGCGTTGCCGTGATCGTATAGTGGTTAGTACTCTGCGTTGTGGCCGCAGCAACCCCGGTTCGAATCCGGGTCACGGCATGTCTTTTTTTGTTCCAATATTAACGCCAACTTCCCAAGGTGGAAAATTCTTTTCAGAGTTTTAGGAAAAAAAGCAACTCATGTTTCTCCTGTGTTATTTGTTGGCTTCTCTGAATTTCTTGGACCACATTTGGCAACATTGTGATTTCAACTCTCCCAAAATCACATTGTCAGAAAACTCACACCGTTTCCAGATCTCATGAAAATATGTTATCTCTGATGATTGGATTGGCAAGAAACGGATTGGACTTATTGCAATGTTGGAAGTTTGCTAGTTTTTTAAAATGAGTCACATTTTGAACTGCAGCGCTCTCGTCAGGGCCAGTGGCGCAATGGATAACGCGTCTGACTACGGATCAGAAGATTGTAGGTTCGACTCCTACCTGGCTCGAAGTGTTGCCGTGATCGTATAGTGGTTAGTACTCTGCGTTGTGGCCGCAGCAACCCCGGTTCGAATCCGGGTCACGGCATGTCCTTTTTTGTTCCAATATTAACGCCAACTTCCCAAGGTGGAAAATTATTTTCAGAGTTTTAGGAAAAAAAGCAACTCATTTTTCTCCTGTATTATTTGTTGGCTTCTCTGAATTTCTTCGACCACATTTGGCAACATTGTGATTTCAACTCTCCCAAAATCACATTGTCAGAAAACTCACACCGTTTCCAGATCTCATGAAAATATGTTATCTTATCTCTGATGATTGGATTGGCAAGAAACGGATTGGACTTATTGCAATGTTGGAAGTTTGCTAGTTCTTTCAAATGAGTCACATTTTGGGCTGCAGCACTCTCATCTGGGCCAGTGGCGCAATGGATAACGCGTCTGACTACGGATCAGAAGATTGTAGGTTCGACTCCTACCTGGCTCGAAGCGTTGCCGTGATCGTATAGTGGTTAGTACTCTGCGTTGTGGCCGCAGCAACCCCGGTTCGAATCCGGGTCACGGCATGTCTTTTTTTGTTCCAATATTAACGCCAACTTCCCAAGGTGGAAAATTCTTTTCAGAGTTTTAGGAAAAAAAGCAACTCATGTTTCTCCTGTGTTATTTGTTGGCTTCTCTGAATTTCTTGGACCACATTTGGCAACATTGTGATTTCAACTCTCCCAAAATCACATTGTCAGAAAACTCACACCGTTTCCAGATCTCATGAAAATATGTTATCTCTGATGATTGGATTGGCAAGAAACGGATTGGACTTATTGCAATGTTGGAAGTTTGCTAGTTCTTTAAAATGAGTCACATTTTGGGCTGCAGCACTCTCATCAGGGCCAGTGGCGCAATGGATAACGCTTCTGACTACGGATCAGAAGATTGTAGGATCAACTCCTACCTGGCTCGAAGCGTTGCCGTGATCGTATAGTGGTTAGTACTCTGTGTTGTGGCCGCAGCAACCCCGGTTCGAATCCGGGTCACGGCATGTCTTTTTTTGTTCCAATATTAACGCCAACTTCCCAAGGTGGAAAATTCTTTTCAGAGTTTTAGGAAAAAAAGCAACTCATGTTTCTCCTGTGTTATTTGTTGGCTTCTCTGAATTTCTTGGACCACATTTGGCAACATTGTGATTTCAACTCTCCCAAAATCACATTGTCAGAAAACTCACTACGTTTCCAGATCTCATGAAAATATGTTATCTCTGATGATTGGATTGGCAAGAAACGGATTGGACTTATTGCAATGTTGGAAGTTTGCTAGTTCTTTAAAATGAGTCACATTTTGGGCTGCAGCACTCTCATCAGGGCCAGTGGCGCAATGGATAACGCGTCTGACTACGGATCAGAAGATTGTAGGTTCGACTCCTACCTGGCTCGAAGCGTTGCCGTGATCGTATAGTGGTTAGTACTCTGCGTTGTGGCCACAGCAACCCCGGTTCGAATCCGGGTCACGGCATGTCTTTTTTTGTTCCAATATTAACGCCAACTTCCCAAGGTGGAAAATTCTTTTCAGAGTTTTAGGAAAAAAAGCAACTCATGTTTCTCCTGTGTTATTTGTTGGCTTCTCTGAATTTCTTGGACCACATTTGGCAACATTGTGATTTCAACTCTCCCAAAATCACATTGTCAGAAAACTCACACCGTTTCCAGATCTCATGAAAATATGTTATCTCTGATGATTGGATTGGCAAGAAACGGATTGGACTTATTGCAATGTTGGAAGTTTGCTAGTTCTTTAAAATTAGTCACATTTTGGGCGGCAGCACTCTCATCAGGGCCAGTGGCGCAATGGATAACGCGTCTGACTACGGATCAGAAGATTGTAGGTTCGACTCCTACCTGGCTCGAAGCGTTGCCGTGATCGTATACTGGTTAGTACTCTGTGTTGTGGCCGCAGCGACCCCGGTTCGAATCCTGGTCACGGCATGTCTTTTTTTGTTCCAATATTAACGCCAATTTCCCAAGGTGGAAAATTCTTTTCAGAGTTTTAGGAAAAAAAGCAACTCATGTTTCTCCTGTGTTATTTGTTGGCTTCTCTGAATTTCTTGGACCACATTTGGCAACATTGTGATTTCAACTCTCCCAAAATCACATTGTCAGAAAACTCACACCGTTTCCAGATCTCATGAAAATATGTTATCTCTGAAGATTGGATTGGCAAGAAACGGATTGGACTTATTGCAATGTTGGAAGTTTGCTAGTTCTTTAAAATTAGTCACATTTTGGGCGGCAGCACTCTCATCAGGGCCAGTGGCGCAATGGATAACGCGTCTGACTACGGATCAGAAGATTGTAGGTTCGACTCCTACCTGGCTCGAAGCGTTGCCGTGATCGTATAGTGGTTAGTACTCTGCGTTGTGGCCGCAGCAACCCCGGTTCGAATCCGGGTCACGGCATGTCTTTTTTTGTTCCAATATTAACGCCAACTTCCCAAGGTGGAAAATTCTTTTCAGAGTTTTAGGAAAAAAAGCAACTCATGTTTCTCCTGTGTTATTTGTTGGCTTCTCTGAATTTCTTGAACCACATTTGGCAACATTGTGATTTCAACTCTCCCAAAATCACATTGTCAGAAAACTCACACCGTTTCCAGATCTCATGAAAATATGTTATCTCTGATGATTGGATTGGCAAGAAACGGATTGGACTTATTGCAATGTTGGAAGTTTGCTAGTTCTTTAAAATGAGTCACATTTTGGGCTGCAGCACTCTCATCAGGGCCAGTGGCGCAATGGATAACGCTTCTGACTACGGATCAGAAGATTGTAGGATCAACTCCTACCTGGCTCGAAGCGTTGCCGTGATCGTATAGTGGTTAGTACTCTGTGTTGTGGCCGCAGCAACCCCGGTTCGAATCCGGGTCACGGCATGTCTTTTTTTGTTCCAATATTAACGCCAACTTCCCAAGGTGGAAAATTCTTTTCAGAGTTTTAGGAAAAAAAGCAACTCATGTTTCTCCTGTGTTATTTGTTGGCTTCTCTGAATTTCTTGGACCATATTTGGCAACATTGTGATTTCAACTCTCCCAAAATCACATTGTCAGAAAACTCACACCGTTTCCAGATCTCATGAAAATATGTTATCTCTGATGATTGGATTGGCAAGAAACGGATTGGACTTATTGCAATGTTGGAAGTTTGCTAGTTTTTTAAAATGAGTCACATTTTGAACTGCAGCGCTCTCGTCAGGGCCAGTGGCGCAATGGATAACGCGTCTGACTACGGATCAGAAGATTGTAGGTTCGACTCCTACCTGGCTCGAAGCGTTGCCGTGATCGTATAGTGGTTAGTACTCTGCGTTGTGGCCGCAGCAACCCCGGTTCGAATCCGGGTCACGGCATGTCCTTTTTTGTTCCAATATTAACGCCAACTTCCCAAGGTGGAAAATTATTTTCAGAGTTTTAGGAAAAAAAGCAACTCATTTTTCTCCTGTATTATTTGTTGGCTTCTCTGAATTTCTTCGACCACATTTGGCAACATTGTGATTTCAACTCTCCCAAAATCACATTGTCAGAAAACTCACACCGTTTCCAGATCTCATGAAAATATGTTATCTTATCTCTGATGATTGGATTGGCAAGAAACGGATTGGACTTATTGCAATGTTGGAAGTTTGCTAGTTCTTTCAAATGAGTCACATTTTGGGCTGCAGCACTCTCATCAGGGCCAGTGGCGCAATGGATAACGCGTCTGACTACGGATCAGAAGATTGTAGGTTCGACTCCTACCTGGCTCGAAGCGTTGCCGTGATCGTATAGTGGTTAGTACTCTGCGTTGTGGCCGCAGCAACCCCGGTTCGAATCCGGGTCACGGCATGTCTTTTTTTGTTCCAATATTAACGCCAACTTCCCAAGGTGGAAAATTCTTTTCAGAGTTTTAGGAAAAAAAGCAACTCATGTTTCTCCTGTGTTATTTGTTGGCTTCTCTGAATTTCTTGGACCACATTTGGCAACATTGTGATTTCAACTCTCCCAAAATCACATTGTCAGAAAACTCACTACGTTTCCAGATCTCATGAAAATATGTTATCTCTGATGATTGGATTGGCAAGAAACGGATTGGACTTATTGCAATGTTGGAAGTTTGCTAGTTCTTTAAAATGAGTCACATTTTGGGCTGCAGCACTCTCATCAGGGCCAGTGGCGCAATGGATAACGCGTCTGACTACGGATCAGAAGATTGTAGGTTCGACTCCTACCTGGCTCGAAGCGTTGCCGTGATCGTATAGTGGTTAGTACTCTGCGTTGTGGCCGCAGCAACCCCGGTTCGAATCCGGGTCACGGCATGTCTTTTTTTTGTTCCAATATTAACGCCAACTTCCCAAGGTGGAAAATTCTTTTCAGAGTTTTAGGAAAAAAAGCAACTCATGTTTCTCCTGTGTTATTTGTTGGCTTCTCTGAATTTCTTGGACCACATTTGGCAACATTGTGATTTCAACTCTCCCAAAATCACATTGTCAGAAAACTCACACCGTTTCCAGATCTCATGAAAATATGTTATCTCTGATGATTGGATTGGCAAGAAACGGATTGGACTTATTGCAATGTTGGAAGTTTGCTAGTTCTTTAAAATGAGTCACATTTTGGGCTGCAGCACTCTCATCAGGGCCAGTGGCGCAATGGATAACGCGTCTGACTACGGATCAGAAGATTGTAGGTTCGACTCCTACCTGGCTCGAAGCGTTGCCGTGATCGTATAGTGGTTAGTACTCTGCGTTGTGGCTGCAGCAACCTCGGTTCGAATCCGGGTCACGGCATGTCTTTTTTTGTTCCAATATTAACGCCAACTTCCCAAGGTGGAAAATTCTTTTCAGAGTTTTAGGAAAAAAAGCAACTCATGTTTCTCCTGTGTTATTTGTTGGCTTCTCTGAATTTCTTGGACCACATTTGGCAACATTGTGATTTCAACTCTCCCAAAATCACATTGTCAGAAAACTCACACCGTTTCCAGATCTCATGAAAATATGTTATCTTATCTCTGATGATTGGATTGGCAAGAAACGGATTGGACTTATTGCAATGTTGGAAGTTTGCTAGTTCTTTCAAATGAGTCACATTTTGGGCTGCAGCACTCTCATCAGGGCCAGTGGCGCAATGGATAACGCGTCTGACTACGGATCAGAAGATTGTAGGTTCGACTCCTACCTGGCTCGAAGCGTTGCCGTGATCGTATAGTGGTTAGTACTCTGTGTTGTGGCCGCAGCGACCCCGGTTCGAATCCTGGTCACGGCATGTCTTTTTTTGTTCCAATATTAACGCCAACTTCCCAAGGTGGAAAATTCTTTTCAGAGTTTTAGGAAAAAAAGCAACTCATGTTTCTCCTGTGTTATTTGTTGGCTTCTCTGAATTTCTTGGACCACATTTGGCAACATTGTGATTTCAACTCTCCCAAAATCACATTGTCAGAAAACTCACACCGTTTCCAGATCTCATGAAAATATGTTATCTCTGATGATTGGATTGGCAAGAAACGGATTGGACTTATTGCAATGTTGGAAGTTTGCTAGTTCTTTAAAATGAGTCACATTTTGGGCTGCAGCACTCTCATCAGGGCCAGTGGCGCAATGGATAACGCGTCTGACTACGGATCAGAAGATTGTAGGTTCGACTCCTACCTGGCTCGAAGCGTTGCCGTGATCGTATAGTGGTTAGTACTCTGCGTTGTGGCCGCAGCAACCTTGGTTCGAATCCGGGTCACGGCATGTCTTTTTTTGTTCCAATATTAACGCCAACTTCCCAAGGTGGAAAATTCTTTTCAGAGTTTTAGGAAAAAAAGCAACTCATGTTTCTCCTGTGTTATTTGTTGGCTTCTCTGAATTTCTTGGACCACATTTGGCAACATTGTGATTTCAACTCTCCCAAAATCACATTGTCAGAAAACTCACACCGTTTCCAGATCTCATGAAAATATGTTATCTCTGAAGATTGGATTGGCAAGAAACGGATTGGACTTATTGCAATGTTGGAAGTTTGCTAGTTCTTTAAAATTAGTCACATTTTGGGCGGCAGCACTCTCATCAGGGCCAGTGGCGCAATGGATAACGCGTCTGACTACGGATCAGAAGATTGTAGGTTCGACTCCTACCTGGCTCGAAGCGTTGCCGTGATCGTATAGTGGTTAGTACTCTGCGTTGTGGCCGCAGCAACCCCGGTTCGAATCCGGGTCACGGCATGTCTTTTTTTGTTCCAATATTAACGCCAACTTCCCAAGGTGGAAAATTCTTTTCAGAGTTTTAGGAAAAAAAGCAACTCATGTTTCTCCTGTGTTATTTGTTGGCTTCTCTGAATTTCTTGAACCACATTTGGCAACATTGTGATTTCAACTCTCCCAAAATCACATTGTCAGAAAACTCACACCGTTTCCAGATCTCATGAAAATATGTTATCTCTGATGATTGGATTGGCAAGAAACGGATTGGACTTATTGCAATGTTGGAAGTTTGCTAGTTCTTTAAAATGAGTCACATTTTGGGCTGCAGCACTCTCATCAGGGCCAGTGGCGCAATGGATAACGCTTCTGACTACGGATCAGAAGATTGTAGGATCAACTCCTACTTGGCTCGAAGCGTTGCCGTGATCGTATAGTGGTTAGTACTCTGTGTTGTGGCCGCAGCAACCCCGGTTCGAATCCGGGTCACGGCATGTCTTTTTTTGTTCCAATATTAACGCCAACTTCCCAAGGTGGAAAATTCTTTTCAGAGTTTTAGGAAAAAAAGCAACTCATGTTTCTCCTGTGTTATTTGTTGGCTTCTCTGAATTTCTTGGACCATATTTGGCAACATTGTGATTTCAACTCTCCCAAAATCACATTGTCAGAAAACTCACACCGTTTCCAGATCTCATGAAAATATGTTATCTCTGATGATTGGATTGGCAAGAAACGGATTGGACTTATTGCAATGTTGGAAGTTTGCTAGTTTTTTAAAATGAGTCACATTTTGAACTGCAGCGCTCTCGTCAGGGCCAGTGGCGCAATGGATAACGCGTCTGACTACGGATCAGAAGATTGTAGGTTCGACTCCTACCTGGCTCGAAGCGTTGCCGTGATCGTATAGTGGTTAGTACTCTGCGTTGTGGCCGCAGCAACCCCGGTTCGAATCCGGGTCACGGCATGTCCTTTTTTGTTCCAATATTAACGCCAACTTCCCAAGGTGGAAAATTATTTTCAGAGTTTTAGGAAAAAAAGCAACTCATTTTTCTCCTGTATTATTTGTTGGCTTCTCTGAATTTCTTCGACCACATTTGGCAACATTGTGATTTCAACTCTCCCAAAATCACATTGTCAGAAAACTCACACCGTTTCCAGATCTCATGAAAATATGTTATCTTATCTCTGATGATTGGATTGGCAAGAAACGGATTGGACTTATTGCAATGTTGGAAGTTTGCTAGTTCTTTCAAATGAGTCACATTTTGGGCTGCAGCACTCTCATCAGGGCCAGTGGCGCAATGGATAACGCGTCTGACTACGGATCAGAAGATTGTAGGTTCGACTCCTACCTGGCTCGAAGCGTTGCCGTGATCGTATAGTGGTTAGTACTCTGCGTTGTGGCCGCAGCAACCCCGGTTCGAATCCGGGTCACGGCATGTCTTTTTTTGTTCCAATATTAACGCCAACTTCCCAAGGTGGAAAATTCTTTTCAGAGTTTTAGGAAAAAAAGCAACTCATGTTTCTCCTGTGTTATTTGTTGGCTTCTCTGAATTTCTTGGACCACATTTGGCAACATTGTGATTTCAACTCTCCCAAAATCACATTGTCAGAAAACTCACTACGTTTCCAGATCTCATGAAAATATGTTATCTCTGATGATTGGATTGGCAAGAAACGGATTGGACTTATTGCAATGTTGGAAGTTTGCTAGTTCTTTAAAATGAGTCACATTTTGGGCTGCAGCACTCTCATCAGGGCCAGTGGCGCAATGGATAACGCGTCTGACTACGGATCAGAAGATTGTAGGTTCGACTCCTACCTGGCTCGAAGCGTTGCCGTGATCGTATAGTGGTTAGTACTCTGCGTTGTGGCCGCAGCAACCCCGGTTCGAATCCGGGTCACGGCATGTCTTTTTTTTGTTCCAATATTAACGCCAACTTCCCAAGGTGGAAAATTCTTTTCAGAGTTTTAGGAAAAAAAGCAACTCATGTTTCTCCTGTGTTATTTGTTGGCTTCTCTGAATTTCTTGGACCACATTTGGCAACATTGTGATTTCAACTCTCCCAAAATCACATTGTCAGAAAACTCACACCGTTTCCAGATCTCATGAAAATATGTTATCTCTGATGATTGGATTGGCAAGAAACGGATTGGACTTATTGCAATGTTGGAAGTTTGCTAGTTCTTTAAAATGAGTCACATTTTGGGCTGCAGCACTCTCATCAGGGCCAGTGGCGCAATGGATAACGCGTCTGACTACGGATCAGAAGATTGTAGGTTCGACTCCTACCTGGCTCGAAGCGTTGCCGTGATCGTATAGTGGTTAGTACTCTGCGTTGTGGCTGCAGCAACCTCGGTTCGAATCCGGGTCACGGCATGTCTTTTTTTGTTCCAATATTAACGCCAACTTCCCAAGGTGGAAAATTCTTTTCAGAGTTTTAGGAAAAAAAGCAACTCATGTTTCTCCTGTGTTATTTGTTGGCTTCTCTGAATTTCTTGGACCACATTTGGCAACATTGTGATTTCAACTCTCCCAAAATCACATTGTCAGAAAACTCACACCGTTTCCAGATCTCATGAAAATATGTTATCTTATCTCTGATGATTGGATTGGCAAGAAACGGATTGGACTTATTGCAATGTTGGAAGTTTGCTAGTTCTTTCAAATGAGTCACATTTTGGGCTGCAGCACTCTCATCAGGGCCAGTGGCGCAATGGATAACGCGTCTGACTACGGATCAGAAGATTGTAGGTTCGACTCCTACCTGGCTCGAAGCGTTGCCGTGATCGTATAGTGGTTAGTACTCTGTGTTGTGGCCGCAGCGACCCCGGTTCGAATCCTGGTCACGGCATGTCTTTTTTTGTTCCAATATTAACGCCAACTTCCCAAGGTGGAAAATTCTTTTCAGAGTTTTAGGAAAAAAAGCAACTCATGTTTCTCCTGTGTTATTTGTTGGCTTCTCTGAATTTCTTGGACCACATTTGGCAACATTGTGATTTCAACTCTCCCAAAATCACATTGTCAGAAAACTCACACCGTTTCCAGATCTCATGAAAATATGTTATCTCTGATGATTGGATTGGCAAGAAACGGATTGGACTTATTGCAATGTTGGAAGTTTGCTAGTTCTTTAAAATGAGTCACATTTTGGGCTGCAGCACTCTCATCAGGGCCAGTGGCGCAATGGATAACGCGTCTGACTACGGATCAGAAGATTGTAGGTTCGACTCCTACCTGGCTCGAAGCGTTGCCGTGATCGTATAGTGGTTAGTACTCTGCGTTGTGGCCGCAGCAACCTTGGTTCGAATCCGGGTCACGGCATGTCTTTTTTTGTTCCAATATTAACGCCAACTTCCCAAGGTGGAAAATTCTTTTCAGAGTTTTAGGAAAAAAAGCAACTCATGTTTCTCCTGTGTTATTTGTTGGCTTCTCTGAATTTCTTGGACCACATTTGGCAACATTGTGATTTCAACTCTCCCAAAATCACATTGTCAGAAAACTCACACCGTTTCCAGATCTCATGAAAATATGTTATCTCTGATGATTGGATTGGCAAGAAACGGATTGGACTTATTGCAATGTTGGAAGTTTGCTAGTTCTTTAAAATTAGTCACATTTTGGGCGGCAGCACTCTCATCAGGGCCAGTGGCGCAATGGATAACGCGTCTGACTACGGATCAGAAGATTGTAGGTTCGACTGCTACCTGGCTCGAAGCGTTGCCGTGATCGTATAGTGGTTAGTACTCTGCGTTGTGGCCGCAGCAACCCCGGTTCGAATCCGGGTCACGGCATGTCTTTTTTTGTTCCAATATTAACGCCAACTTCCCAAGGTGGAAAATTCTTTTCAGAGTTTTAGGAAAAAAAGCAACTCATGTTTCTCCTGTGTTATTTGTTGGCTTCTCTGAATTTCTTGAACCACATTTGGCAACATTGTGATTTCAACTCTCCCAAAATCACATTGTCAGAAAACTCACACCGTTTCCAGATCTCATGAAAATATGTTATCTCTGATGATTGGATTGGCAAGAAACGGATTGGACTTATTGCAATGTTGGAAGTTTGCTAGTTCTTTAAAATGAGTCACATTTTGGGCTGCAGCACTCTCATCAGGGCCAGTGGCGCAATGGATAACGCTTCTGACTACGGATCAGAAGATTGTAGGATCAACTCCTACCTGGCTCGAAGCGTTGCCGTGATCGTATAGTGGTTAGTACTCTGTGTTGTGGCCGCAGCAACCCCGGTTCGAATCCGGGTCACGGCATGTCTTTTTTTGTTCCAATATTAACGCCAACTTCCCAAGGTGGAAAATTCTTTTCAGAGTTTTAGGAAAAAAAGCAACTCATGTTTCTCCTGTGTTATTTGTTGGCTTCTCTGAATTTCTTGGACCACATTTGGCAACATTGTGATTTCAACTCTCCCAAAATCACATTGTCAGAAAACTCACACCGTTTCCAGATCTCATGAAAATATGTTATCTCTGATGATTGGATTGGCAAGAAACGGATTGGACTTATTGCAATGTTGGAAGTTTGTTAGTTCTTTAAAATGAGTCACATTTTGGGCGGCAGCACTCTCATCAGGGCCAGTGGCGCAATGGATAACGCGTCTGACTACGGATCAGAAGATTGTAGGTTCGACTCCTACCTGGCTCGAAGCGTTGCCGTGATCGTATAGTGGTTAGTACTCTGTGTTGTGGCCGCAGCAACCCCGGTTCGAATCCGGGTCACGGCATGTCTTTTTTTGTTCCAATATTAACGCCAACTTCCCAAGGTGGAAAATTATTTTCAGAGTTTTAGGAAAAAAAGCAACTCATGTTTCTCCTGTGTTATTTGTTGGCTTCTCTGAATTTCTTGAACCACATTTGGCAACATTGTGATTTCAACTCTCCCAAAATCACATTGTCAGAAAACTCACACCGTTTCCAGATCTCATGAAAATATGTTATCTCTGATGATTGGATTGGCAAGAAACGGATTGGACTTATTGCAATGTTGGAAGTTTGCTAGTTCTTTAAAATGAGTCACATTTTGGGCTGCAGCACTCTCATCAGGGCCAGTGGCGCAATGGATAACGCTTCTGACTACGGATCAGAAGATTGTAGGATCAACTCCTACCTGGCTCGAAGCGTTGCCGTGATCGTATAGTGGTTAGTACTCTGTGTTGTGGCCGCAGCAACCCCGGTTCGAATCCGGGTCACGGCATGTCTTTTTTTGTTCCAATATTAATGCCAACTTCCCAAGGTGGAAAATTCTTTTCAGAGTTTTAGGAAAAAAAGCAACTCATGTTTCTCCTGTGTTATTTGTTGGCTTCTCTGAATTTCTTGGACCATATTTGGCAACATTGTGATTTCAACTCTCCCAAAATCACATTGTCAGAAAACTCACACCGTTTCCAGATCTCATGAAAATATGTTATCTCTGATGATTGGATTGGCAAGAAACGGATTGGACTTATTGCAATGTTGGAAGTTTGCTAGTTTTTTAAAATGAGTCACATTTTGAACTGCAGCGCTCTCGTCAGGGCCAGTGGCGCAATGGATAACGCGTCTGACTACGGATCAGAAGATTGTAGGTTCGACTCCTACCTGGCTCGAAGCGTTGCCGTGATCGTATAGTGGTTAGTACTCTGCGTTGTGGCCGCAGCAACCCCGGTTCGAATCCGGGTCACGGCATGTCCTTTTTTGTTCCAATATTAACGCCAACTTCCCAAGGTGGAAAATTATTTTCAGAGTTTTAGGAAAAAAAGCAACTCATTTTTCTCCTGTATTATTTGTTGGCTTCTCTGAATTTCTTCGACCACATTTGGCAACATTGTGATTTCAACTCTCCCAAAATCACATTGTCAGAAAACTCACACCGTTTCCAGATCTCATGAAAATATGTTATCTTATCTCTGATGATTGGATTGGCAAGAAACGGATTGGACTTATTGCAATGTTGGAAGTTTGCTAGTTCTTTCAAATGAGTCACATTTTGGGCTGCAGCACTCTCATCAGGGCCAGTGGCGCAATGGATAACGCGTCTGACTACGGATCAGAAGATTGTAGGTTCGACTCCTACCTGGCTCGAAGCGTTGCCGTGATCGTATAGTGGTTAGTACTCTGCGTTGTGGCCGCAGCAACCCCGGTTCGAATCCGGGTCACGGCATGTCTTTTTTTGTTCCAATATTAACGCCAACTTCCCAAGGTGGAAAATTCTTTTCAGAGTTTTAGGAAAAAAAGCAACTCATGTTTCTCCTGTGTTATTTGTTGGCTTCTCTGAATTTCTTGGACCACATTTGGCAACATTGTGATTTCAACTCTCCCAAAATCACATTGTCAGAAAACTCACTACGTTTCCAGATCTCATGAAAATATGTTATCTCTGATGATTGGATTGGCAAGAAACGGATTGGACTTATTGCAATGTTGGAAGTTTGCTAGTTCTTTAAAATGAGTCACATTTTGGGCTGCAGCACTCTCATCAGGGCCAGTGGCGCAATGGATAACGCGTCTGACTACGGATCAGAAGATTGTAGGTTCGACTCCTACCTGGCTCGAAGCGTTGCCGTGATCGTATAGTGGTTAGTACTCTGCGTTGTGGCCGCAGCAACCCCGGTTAGAATCCGGGTCACGGCATGTCTTTTTTTTGTTCCAATATTAACGCCAACTTCCCAAGGTGGAAAATTCTTTTCAGAGTTTTAGGAAAAAAAGCAACTCATGTTTCTCCTGTGTTATTTGTTGGCTTCTCTGAATTTCTTGGACCACATTTGGCAACATTGTGATTTCAACTCTCCCAAAATCACATTGTCAGAAAACTCACACCGTTTCCAGATCTCATGAAAATATGTTATCTCTGATGATTGGATTGGCAAGAAACGGATTGGACTTATTGCAATGTTGGAAGTTTGCTAGTTCTTTAAAATTAGTCACATTTTGGGCGGTAGCACTCTCATCAGGGCCAGTGGCGCAATGGATAACGCGTCTGACTACGGATCAGAAGATTGTAGGTTCGACTCCTACCTGGCTCGAAGCGTTGCCGTGATCGTATAGTGGTTAGTACTCTGCGTTGTGGCCGCAGCAACCCCGGTTCGAATCCGGGTCACGGCATGTCTTTTTTTGTTCCAATATTAACGCCAACTTCCCAAGGTGGAAAATTCTTTTCAGAGTTTTAGGAAAAAAAGCAACTCATGTTTCTCCTGTGTTATTTGTTGGCTTCTCTGAATTTCTTGGACCACATTTGGCAACATTGTGATTTCAACTCTCCCAAAATCACATTGTCAGAAAACTCACACCGTTTCCAGATCTCATGAAAATATGTTATCTTATCTCTGATGATTGGATTGGCAAGAAACGGATTGGACTTATTGCAATGTTGGAAGTTTGCTAGTTCTTTCAAATGAGTCACATTTTGGGCTGCAGCACTCTCATCAGGGCCAGTGGCGCAATGGATAACGCTTCTGACTACGGATCAGAAGATTGTAGGATCAACTCCTACCTGGCTCGAAGCGTTGCCGTGATCGTATAGTGGTTAGTACTCTGTGTTGTGGCCGCAGCAACCCCGGTTCGAATCCGGGTCACGGCATGTCTTTTTTTGTTCCAATATTAACGCCAACTTCCCAAGGTGGAAAATTCTTTTCAGAGTTTTAGGAAAAAAAGCAACTCATGTTTCTCCTGTGTTATTTGTTGGCTTCTCTGAATTTCTTGGACCACATTTGGCAACATTGTGATTTCAACTCTCCCAAAATCACATTGTCAGAAAACTCACACCGTTTCCAGATCTCATGAAAATATGTTATCTCTGATGATTGGATTGGCAAGAAACGGATTGGACTTATTGCAATGTTGGAAGTTTGCTAGTTTTTTAAAATGAGTCACATTTTGAACTGCAGCGCTCTCGTCAGGCCAGTGGCGCAATGGATAACGCGTCTGACTACGGATCAGAAGATTGTAGGTTCGACTCCTGGCTCGAAGCGTTGCCGTGATCGTGTAGTGGTTAGTACTCTGCGTTGTGGCCGCAGCAACCCCGGTTCGAATCCGGGTCACGGCATGTCCTTTTTTGTTCCAATATTAACGCCAACTTCCCAAGGTGGAAAATTATTTTCAGAGTTTTAGGAAAAAAAGCAACTCATTTTTCTCCTGTATTATTTGTTGGCTTCTCTGAATTTCTTCGACCACATTTGGCAACATTGTGATTTCAACTCTCCCAAAATCACATTGTCAGAAAACTCACACCGTTTCCAGATCTCATGAAAATATGTTATCTTATCTCTGATGATTGGATTGGCAAGAAACGGATTGGACTTATTGCAATGTTGGAAGTTTGCTAGTTCTTTCAAATGAGTCACATTTTGGGCTGCAGCACTCTCATCAGGGCCAGTGGCGCAATGGATAACGCGTCTGACTACGGATCAGAAGATTGTAGGTTCGACTCCTACCTGGCTCGAAGCGTTGCCGTGATCGTATAGTGGTTAGTACTCTGCGTTGTGACCGCAGCAACCCCGGTTCGAATCCGGGTCACGGCACGTCTTTTTTTGTTCCAATATTAACGCCAACTTCCCAAGGTGGAAAATTCTTTTCAGAGTTTTAGGAAAAAAAGCAACTCATGTTTCTCCTGTGTTATTTGTTGGCTTCTCTGAATTTCT
Organism: Engystomops pustulosus; assembly: GCF_040894005.1. Classification (NCBI taxonomy): domain Eukaryota; kingdom Metazoa; phylum Chordata; class Amphibia; order Anura; family Leptodactylidae; genus Engystomops; species Engystomops pustulosus. Next base: position 201,947,428 of record NC_092414.1, read on the forward strand.
TGGACCACATTTGGCAACATTGTGATTTCAACTCTCCCAAAATCACATTGTCAGAAAACTCACTACGTTTCCAGATCTCATGAAAATATGTTATCTCTGATGATTGGATTGGCAAGAAACGGATTGGACTTATTGCAATGTTGGAAGTTTGCTAGTTCTTTAAAATGAGTCACATTTTGGGCTGCAGCACTCTCCTCAGGGCCAGTGGCGCAATGGATAACGCGTCTGTCTACGGATCAGAAGATTGTAGGTTCGACTCCTACCTGGCTCGAAGCGTTGCCGTGATCGTATAGTGGTTAGTACTCTGCGTTGTGGCCGCAGCAACCCCGGTTCGAATCCGGGTCACGGAATGTCTTTTTTTTGTTCCAATATTAACGCCAACTTCCCAAGGTGGAAAATTCTTTTCAGAGTTTTAGGAAAAAAAGCAACTCATGTTTCTCCTGTGTTATTTGTTGGCTTCTCTGAATTTCTTGGACCACATTTGGCAACATTGTGATTTCAACTCTCCCAAAATCACATTGTCAGAAAACTCACACCGTTTCCAGATCTCATGAAAATATGTTATCTCTGATGATTGGATTGGCAAGAAACGGATTGGACTTATTGCAATGTTGGAAGTTTGCTAGTTCTTTAAAATGAGTCCCATTTTGGGCTGCAGCACTCTCATCAGGGCCAGTGGCGCAATGGATAACGCGTCTGACTACGGATCAGAAGATTGTAGGTTCGACTCCTACCTGGCTCGAAGCGTTGCCGTGATCGTATAGTGGTTGTGGCCGCAGCAACCCCGGTTCAAATCCGGGTCACGGCATGTCTTTTTTTGTTCCAATATTAACGCCAACTTCCCAAGGTGGAAAATTCTTTTCAGAGTTTTAGGAAAAAAAGCAACTCATGTTTCTCCTGTGTTATTTGTTGGCTTCTCTGAATTTCTTGGACCACATTTGGCAACATTGTGATTTCAACTCTCCCAAAATCACATTGTCAGAAAACTCACACCGTTTCCAGATCTCATGAAAATATGTTATCTCTGATGATTGGATTGGCAAGAAACGGATTGGACTTATTGCAATGTTGGAAGTTTGCTAGTTTTTTAAAATGAGTCACATTTTGAACTGCAGCGCTCTCGTCAGGGCCAGTGGCGCAATGGATAACGCGTCTGACTACGGATCAGAAGATTGTAGGTTCGACTCCTACCTGGCTCGAAGCGTTGCCGTGATCGTATAGTGGTTAGTACTCTGCGTTGTGGCCGCAGCAACCCCGGTTCGAATCCGGGTCACGGCAAGTCTTTTTTTGTTCCAATATTAACGCCAACTTCCCAAGGTGGAAAATTCTTTTCAGAGTTTTAGGAAAAAAAGCAACTCATTTTTCTCCTGTATTATTTGTTGGCTTCTCTGAATTTCTTCGACCACATTTGGCAACATTGTGATTTCAACTCTCCCAAAATCACATTGTCAGAAAACTCACACCGTTTCCAGATCTCATGAAAATATGTTATCTCTGATGATTGGATTGGCAAGAAACGGATTGGACTTATTGCAATGTTGGAAGTTTGCTAGTTCTTTAAAATTAGTCACATTTTGGGCGGCAGCACTCTCATCAGGGCCAGTGACGCAATGGATAACACGTCTGACTACGGATCAGAAGATTGTAGGTTCGACTCCTACCTGGCTCGAAGCGTTGCCGTGATCGTATAGTGGTTAGTACTCTGCGTTGTGGCCGCAGCAACCCCGGTTCGAATCCGGGTCACGGCATGTCTTTTTTTGTTCCAATATTAACGCCAACTTCCCAAGGTGGAAAATTCTTTTCAGAGTTTTAGGAAAAAAAGCAACTCATGTTTCTCCTGTGTTATTTGTTGGCTTCTCTGAATTTCTTGAACCACATTTGGCAACATTGTGATTTCAACTCTCCCAAAATCACATTGTCAGAAAACTCACACCGTTTCCAGATCTCATGAAAATATGTTATCTCTGATGATTGGATTGGCAAGAAACGGATTGGACTTATTGCAATGTTGGAAGTTTGCTAGTTCTTTAAAATGAGTCACATTTTGGGCTGCAGCACTCTCATCAGGGCCAGTGGCGCAATGGATAACGCTTCTGACTACGGATCAGAAGATTGTAGGATCAACTCCTACCTGGCTCGAAGCGTTGCCGTGATCGTATAGTGGTTAGTACTCTGTGTTGTTGCCGCAGCAACCCCGGTTCGAATCCGGGTCACGGCATGTCTTTTTTTGTTCCAATATTAACGCCAACTTCCCAAGGTGGAAAATTATTTTCAGAGTTTTAGGAAAAAAAGCAACTCATGTTTCTCCTGTGTTATTTGTTGGCTTCTCTGAATTTCTTGGACCACATTTGGCAACATTGTGATTTCAACTCTCCCAAAATCACATTGTCAGAAAACTCACACCGTTTCCAGATCTCATGAAAATATGTTATCTCTGATGATTGGATTGGCAAGAAACGGATTGGACTTATTGCAATGTTGGAAGTTTGCTAGTTTTTTAAAATGAGTCACATTTTGAACTGCAGCGCTCTCGTCAGGGCCAGTGGCGCAATGGATAACGCGTCTGACTATGGATCAGAAGATTGTAGGTTCGACTCCTACCTGGCTCGAAGCGTTGCCGTGATCGTATAGTGGTTAGTACTCTGCGTTGTGGCCGCAGCAACCCCGGTTCGAATCCGGGTCACGGCATGTCTTTTTTTGTTCCAATATTAACGCCAACTTCCCAAGGTGGAAAATTCTTTTCAGAGTTTTAGGAAAAAAAGCAACTCATGTTTCTCCTGTGTTATTTGTTGGCTTCTCTGAATTTCTTGAACCACATTTGGCAACATTGTGATTTCAACTCTCCCAAAATCACATTGTCAGAAAACTCACACCGTTTCCAGATCTCATGAAAATATGTTATCTCTGATGATTGGATTGGCAAGAAACGGATTGGACTTATTGCAATGTTGGAAGTTTGCTAGTTCTTTAAAATGAGTCACATTTTGGGCTGCAGCACTCTCATCAGGGCCAGTGGCGCAATGGATAACACGTCTGACTACGGATCAGGAGATTGTAGGTTCGACTCCTACCTGGCTCGAAGCGTTGCCGTGATTGTATAGTGGTTAGTACTCTGCGTTGTGGCCGCAGCAACCCCGGTTCGAATCCGGGTCACGGCATGTCTTTTTTTGTTCCAATATTAACGCCAACTTCCCAAGGTGGAAAATTATTTTCAGAGTTTTAGGAAAAAAAGCAACTCATGTTTCTCCTGTGTTATTTGTTGGCTTCTCTGAATTTCTTGGACCACATTTGGCAACATTGTGATTTCTACTCTCCCAAAATCACATTGTCAGAAAACTCACACCGTTTCCAGATCTCTTGAAAATATGTTATCTCTGATGATTGGATTGGCAAGAAACGGATTGGACTTATTGCAATGTTGGAAGTTTGCTAGTTCTTTAAAATTAGTCACATTTTGGGCTGCAGCACTCTCATCAGGGCCAGTGGCGCAATGGATAACGCTTCTGACTACGGATCAGAAGCTTGTAGGATCAACTCCTACCTGGCTCGAAGCGTTGCCGTGATCGTATAGTGGTTAGTACTCTGTGTTGTGGCCGCAGCAACCCCGGTTCGAATCCGGGTCACGGCATGTCTTTTTTTGTTCCAATATTAACGCCAACTTCCCAAGGTGGAAAATTCTTTTCAGAGTTTTAGGAAAAAAAGCAACTCATGTTTCTCCTGTGTTATTTGTTGGCTTCTCTGAATTTCTTGGACCACATTTGGCAACATTGTGATTTCAACTCTCCCAAAATCACATTGTCAGAAAACTCACACCGTTTCCAGATCTCATGAAAATATGTTATCTCTGATGATTGGATTGGCAAGAAACGGATTGGACTTATTGCAATGTTGGAAGTTTGCTAGTTCTTTAAAATGAGTCACATTTTGGGCTGCAGCACTCTCATCAGGGCCAGTGGCGCAATGGATAACGCGTCTGACTACGGATCAGGAGATTGTAGGTTCGACTCCTACCTGGCTCGAAGCTTTGCCGTGGTCGTATAGTGGTTAGTACTCTGCGTTGTGGACGCAGCAACCCTGGTTCGGATCCGGTTCACGGCATGCCTTTTTTTGTTCCAATATTAACGCCAACTTCCCAAGGTGGAAAATTCTTTTCAGAGTTTTAGGAAAAAAAGCAACTCATGTTTCTCCTGTGTTATTTGTTGGCTTCTCTGAATTTCTTGGACCACATTTGGCAACATTGTGATTTCAACTCTCCCAAAATCACATTGTCAGAAAACTCACACCGTTTCCAGATCTCATGAAAATATGTTATCTCTGATGATTGGATTGGCAAGAAACGGATTGGACTTATTGCAATGTTGGAAGTTTGCTAGTTTTTTAAAATGAGTCACATTTTGAACTGCAGCTCTCTCGTCAGGGCCAGTGGCGCAATGGATAACGCGTCTGACTACGGATCAGAAGATTGTAGGTTCGACTCCTACCTGGCTCGAAGCGTTGCCGTGATCGTATAGTGGTTAGTACTCTGCGTTGTGGCCGCAGCAACCCCGGTTCGAATCCGGATCACGGCATGTCCTTTTTTGTTCCAATATTAACACCAACTTCCCAAGGTGGAAAATTATTTTCAGAGTTTTAGGAAAAAAAGCAACTCATTTTTCTCCTGTATTATTTGTTGGCTTCTCTGAATTTCTTCGACCACATTTGGCAACATTGTGATTTCAACTCTCCCAAAATCACATTGTCAGAAAACTCACACCGTTTCCAGATCTCATGAAAATATGTTATCTTATCTCTGATGATTGGATTGGCAAGAAACGGATTGGACTTATTGCAATGTTGGAAGTTTGCTAGTTCTTTCAAATGAGTCACATTTTGGGCTGCAGCACTCTCATCAGGGCCAGTGGCGCAATGGATAACGCGTCTGACTACGTATCAGAAGATTGTAGGTTCGACTCCTACCTGGCTCGAAGCGTTGCCGTGATCGTATAGTGGTTAGTACTCTGCGTTGTGGCCGCAGCAACCCCGGTTCGAATCCGGATCACGGCATGTCTTTTTTTGTTCCAATATTAACGCCAACTTCCCAAGGTGGAAAATTCTTTTCAGAGTTTTAGGAAAAAAGCAACTCATGTTTCTCCTGTGTTATTTGTTGGCTTCTCTGAATTTCTTGGACCACATTTGGCAACATTGTGATTTCAACTCTCCCAAAATCACATTGTCAGAAAACTCACTACGTTTCCAGATCTCATGAAAATATGTTATCTCTGATGATTGGATTGGCAAGAAACGGATTGGACTTATTGCAATGTTGGAAGTTTGCTAGTTCTTTAAAATGAGTCACATTTTGGGCTGCAGCACTCTCATCAGGGCCAGTGGCGCAATGGATAACGCGTCTGACTACGGATCAGAAGATTGTAGGTTCGACTCCTACCTGGCTCGAATCGTTGCCGTGATCGTATAGTGGTTAGTACTCTGCGTTGTGGCCGCAGCAACCCCGGTTCGAATCCGGGTCACGGCATGTCTTTTTTTTGTTCCAATATTAACGCCAACTTCCCAAGGTGGAAAATTCTTTTCAGAGTTTTAGGAAAAAAAGCAACTCATGTTTCTCCTGTGTTATTTGTTGGCTTCTCTGAATTTCTTGGACCACATTTGGCAACATTGTGATTTCAACTCTCCCAAAATCACATTGTCAGAAAACTCACACCGTTTCCAGATCTCATGAAAATATGTTATCTCTGATGATTGGATTGGCAAGAAACGGATTGGACTTATTGCAATGTTGGAAGTTTGCTAGTTCTTTAAAATTAGTCACATTTTGGGCTGCAGCACTCTCATCATGGCCAGTGGCGCAATGGATAACGCGTCTGACTACGGATCAGAAGATTGTAGGTTCCACTCCTACTCTGGCTCGAAGCGTTGCCGTGATCGTATAGTGGTTAGTACTCTGCGTTGTGGCCGCAGCAACCCCGGTTCGAATCCGGGTCACGGCATGTCTTTTTTTGTTCCAATATTAACGCCAACTTCCCAAGGTGGAAAATTCTTTTCAGAGTTTTAGGAAAAAAAGCAACTCATGTTTCTCCTGTGTTATTTGTTGGCTTCTCTGAATTTCTTGGACCACATTTGGCAACATTGTGATTTCAACTCTCCCAAAATCACATTGTCAGAAAACTCACACCGTTTCCAGATCTCATGAAAATATGTTATCTCTGATGATTGGATTGGCAAGAAACGGATTGGACTTATTGCAATGTTGGAAGTTTGCTAGTTCTTTAAAATGAGTCACATTTTGGGCTGCAGCACTCTCATCAGGGCCAGTGGCGCAATGGATAACGCTTCTGACTACGGATCAGAAGATTGTAGGATCAACTCCTACCTGGCTCGAAGCGTTGCCGTGATCGTATAGTGGTTAGTACTCTGTGTTGTGGCCGCAGCAACCCCGGTTCGAATCCGGGTCACGGCATGTCTTTTTTTGTTCCAATATTAACGCCAACTTCCCAAGGTGGAAAATTCTTTTCAGAGTTTTAGGAAAAAAAGCAACTCATGTTTCTCCTGTGTTATTTGTTGGCTTCTCTGAATTTCTTGGACCACATTTGGCAACATTGTGATTTCAACTCTCCCAAAATCACATTGTCAGAAAACTCACACCGTTTCCAGATCTCATGAAAATATGTTATCTCTGATGATTGGATTGGCAAGAAACGGATTGGACTTATTGCAATGTTGGAAGTTTGCTAGTTCTTTAAAATGAGTCACATTTTGGGCTGCAGCACTCTCATCAGGGCCAGTGGCGCAATGGATAACGCGTCTGACTACGGATCAGAAGATTGTAGGTTCGACTCCTACCTGGCTCGAAGCGTTGCCGTGATCGTATAGTGGTTGTGGCCGCAGCAACCCCGGTTCAAATCCGGGTCACGGCATGTCTTTTTTTGTTCCAATATTAACGCCAACTTCCCAAGGTGGAAAATTCTTTTCAGAGTTTTAGGAAAAAAAGCAACTCATGTTTCTCCTGTGTTATTTGTTGGCTTCTCTGAATTTCTTGGACCACATTTGGCAACATTGTGATTTCAACTCTCCCAAAATCACATTGTCAGAAAACTCACACCGTTTCCAGATCTCATGAAAATATGTTATCTCTGATGATTGGATTGGCAAGAAACGGATTGGACTTATTGCAATGTTGGAAGTTTGCTAGTTTTTTAAAATGAGTCACATTTTGAACTGCAGCGCTCTCGTCAGGGCCAGTGGCGCAATGGATAACGCGTCTGACTACGGATCAGAAGATTGTAGGTTCGACTCCTACCTGGCTCGAAGCGTTGCCGTGATCGTATAGTGGTTAGTACTCTGCGTTGTGGCCGCAGCAACCCCGGTTCGAATCCGGGTCACGGCAAGTCTTTTTTTGTTCCAATATTAACGCCAACTTCCCAAGGTGGAAAATTATTTTCAGAGTTTTAGGAAAAAAAGCAACTCATTTTTCTCCTGTATTATTTGTTGGCTTCTCTGAATTTCTTCGACCACATTTGGCAACATTGTGATTTCAACTCTCCCAAAATCACATTGTCAGAAAACTCACACCGTTTCCAGATCTCATGAAAATATGTTATCTCTGATGATTGGATTGGCAAGAAACGGATTGGACTTATTGCAATGTTGGAAGTTTGCTAGTTCTTTAAAATTAGTCACATTTTGGGCGGCAGCACTCTCATCAGGGCCAGTGACGCAATGGATAACACGTCTGACAAGGGATCAGAAGATTGTAGGTTCGACTCCTACCTGGCTCGAAGCGTTGCCGTGATCGTATAGTGGTTAGTACTCTGCGTTGTGGCCGCAGCAACCCCGGTTCGAATCCAGGTCACGGCATGTCTTTATTTGTTCCAATATTAACGCCAACTTCCCAAGGTGGAAAATTCTTTTCAGAGTTTTAGGAAAAAAAGCAACTCATGTTTCTCCTGTGTTATTTGTTGGCTTCTCTGAATTTCTTGAACCACATTTGGCAACATTGTGATTTCAACTCTCCCAAAATCACATTGTCAGAAAACTCACACCGTTTCCAGATCTCATGAAAATATGTTATCTCTGATGATTGGATTGGCAAGAAACGGATTGGACTTATTGCAATGTTGGAAGTTTGCTAGTTCTTTAAAATGAGTCACATTTTGGGCTGCAGCACTCTCATCAGGGCCAGTGGCGCAATGGATAACGCTTCTGACTACGGATCAGAAGATTGTAGGATCAACTCCTACCTGGCTCGAAGCGTTGCCGTGATCGTATAGTGGTTAGTACTCTGTGTTGTTGCCGCAGCAACCCCGGTTCGAATCCGGGTCACGGCATGTCTTTTTTTGTTCCAATATTAACGCCAACTTCCCAAGGTGGAAAATTATTTTCAGAGTTTTAGGAAAAAAAGCAACTCATGTTTCTCCTGTGTTATTTGTTGGCTTCTCTGAATTTCTTGGACCACATTTGGCAACATTGTGATTTCAACTCTCCCAAAATCACATTGTCAGAAAACTCACACCGTTTCCAGATCTCATGAAAATATGTTATCTCTGATGATTGGATTGGCAAGAAACGGATTGGACTTATTGCAATGTTGGAAGTTTGCTAGTTTTTTAAAATGAGTCACATTTTGAACTGCAGCGCTCTCGTCAGGGCCAGTGGCGCAATGGATAACGCGTCTGACTATGGATCAGAAGATTGTAGGTTCGACTCCTACCTGGCTCGAAGCGTTGCCGTGATCGTATAGTGGTTAGTACTCTGCGTTGTGGCCGCAGCAACCCCGGTTCGAATCCGGGTCACGGCATGTCTTTTTTTGTTCCAATATTAACGCCAACTTCCCAAGGTGGAAAATTATTTTCAGAGTTTTAGGAAAAAAAGCAACTCATTTTTCTCCTGTATTATTTGTTGGCTTCTCTGAATTTCTTCGACCACATTTGGCAACATTGTGATTTCAACTCTCCCAAAATCACATTGTCAGAAAACTCACACCGTTTCCAGATCTCATGAAAATATGTTATCTCTGATGATTGGATTGGCAAGAAACGGATTGGACTTATTGCAATGTTGGAAGTTTGCTAGTTCTTTAAAATTAGTCACATTTTGGGCGGCAGCACTCTCATCAGGGCCAGTGGCGCAATGGATAACGCGTCTGACTACGGATCAGAAGATTGTAGGTTCGACTCCTACCTGGCTCGAAGCGTTGCCGTGATCGTATAGTGGTTAGTACTCTGCGTTGTGGCTGCAGCAACCCCGGTTCGAATCCGGGTCACGGCATGTCTTTTTTTGTTCCAATATTAACGCCAACTTCCCAAGGTGGAAAATTATTTTCAGAGTTTTAGGAAAAAAAGCAACTCATGTTTCTCCTGTGTTATTTGTTGGCTTCTCTGAATTTCTTGAACCACATTTAGCAACATTGTGATTTCAACTCTCCCAAAATCACATTGTCAGAAAACTCACACCGTTTCCAGATCTCATGAAAATATGTTATCTCTGATGATTGAATTGGCAAGAAACGGATTGGACTTATTGCAATGTTGGAAGTTTGCTAGTTTTTTAAAATGAGTCACATTTTGGGCTGCAGCACTCTCATCAGGGCCAGTGGCGCAATGGATAACGCTTCTGACTACAGATCAGAAGATTGTAGGATCAACTCCTACCTGGCTCGAAGCGTTGCCGTGATCGTATAGTGGTTAGTACTCTGTGTTGTGGCCGCAGCAACCCCGGTTCGAATCCGGGTCACGGCATGCCTTTTTTTGTTCCAATATTAACGCCAACTTCCCAAGGTGGAAAATTATTTTCAGAGTTTTAGGAAAAAAAGCAACTCATGTTTCTCCTGTGTTATTTGTTGGCTTCTCTGAATTTCTTGGACCACATTTGGCAACATTGTGATTTCAACTCTCCCAAAATCACATTGTCAGAAAACTCACACCGTTTCCAGATCTCATGAAAATATGTTATCTCTGATGATTGGATTGGCAAGAAACGGATTGGACTTATTGCAATGTTGGAAGTTTGCTAGTTTTTTAAAATGAGTCACATTTTGAACTGCAGCGCTCTCGTCAGGGCCAGTGGCGCAATGGATAACGCGTCTGACTATGGATCAGAAGATTGTAGGTTCGACTCCTACCTGGCTCGAAGCGTTGCCGTGATCGTATAGTGGTTAGTACTCTGCGTTGTGGCCGCAGCAACCCCGGTTCGAATCCGGGTCACGGCATGTCTTTTTTTGTTCCAATATTAACGCCAACTTCCCAAGGTGGAAAATTCTTTTCAGAGTTTTAGGAAATAAAGCAACTCATGTTTCTCCTGTGTTATTTGTTGGCTTCTCTGAATTTCTTGGACCACATTTGGCAACATTGTGATTTCTACTCTCCCAAAATCACATTGTCAGAAAACTCACACCGTTTCCAGATCTCTTGAAAATATGTTATCTCTGATGATTGGATTGGCAAGAAACGGATTGGACTTATTGCAATGTTGGAAGTTTGCTAGTTCTTTAAAATTAGTCACATTTTGGGCTGCAGCACTCTCATCAGGGCCAGTGGCGCAATGGATAACGCGTCTGACTACGGATCAGGAGTTTGTAGGTTCGACTCCTACCTGGCTCGAAGCTTTGCCGTGGTCGTATAGTGGTTAGTACTCTGCGTTGTGGCCGCAGCAACCCTGGTTTGGATCCGGGTCACGGCATGCCTTTTTTTGTTCCAATATTAACGCCAACTTCCCAAGGTGGAAAATTCTTTTCAGAGTTTTAGGAAAAAAAGCAACTCATGTTTCTCCTGTGTTATTTGTTGGCTTCTCTGAATTTCTTGGACCACATTTGGCAACATTGTGATTTCAACTCTCCCAAAATCACATTGTCAGAAAACTCACAACGTTTCCAGATCTCATGAAAATATGTTATCTCTGATGATTGGATTGGCAAGAAACGGATTGGACTTATTGCAATGTTGGAAGTTTGCTAGTTCTTTAAAATGAGTCACATTTTGGGCTGCAGCACTCTCATCAGGGCCAGTGGCGCAATGGATAACGCGTCTGACTACGGATCAGGAGATTGTAGGTTCGACTCCTACCTGGCTCGAAGCTTTGCCGTGATCGTATGTATAGTGGTTAGTACTCTGCGTTGTGGCCGCAGCAACCCCGGTTCGAATCCGGGTCACGGCATGCCTTTTTTTGTTCCAATATTAACGCCAACTTCCCAAGGTGGAAAATTCTTTTCAGAGTTTTAGGAAATAAAGCAACTCATGTTTCTCCTGTGTTATTTGTTGGCTTCTCTGAATTTCTTGGACCACATTTGGCAACATTGTGATTTCAACTCTCCCAAATCACATTGTCAGAAAACTCACACCGTTTCCAGATCTCATGAAAATATGTTATCTTATCTCTGATGATTGGATTGGCAAGAAACGGATTGGACTTATTGCAATGTTGGAAGTTTGCTAGTTCTTTAAAATTAGTCACATTTTGGGCGGCAGCACTCTCATCAGGGCCAGTGGCGCAATGGATAACGCGTCTGACTACGGATCAGAAGATTGTAGGTTCGACTCCTACCTGGCTCGAAGCGTTGCCGTGATCGTATAGTGGTTAGTACTCTGCGTTGTGGCCGCAGCAACCCCGGTTCAAATCCGGGTCACGGCATGTCTTTTTTTGTTCCAATATTAACGCCAACTTCCCAAGGTGGAAAATTATTTTCAGAGTTTTAGGAAAAAAAGCAACTCATGTTTCTCCTGTGTTATTTGTTGGCTTCTCTGAATTTCTTGAACCACATTTGGCAACATTGTGATTTCAACTCTCCCAAAATCACATTGTCAGAAAACTCACACCGTTTCCAGATCTCATGAAAATATGTTATCTTATCTCTGATGATTGGATTGGCAAGAAACGGATTGGACTTATTGCAATGTTGGAAGTTTGCTAGTTCTTTAAAATGAGTCACATTTTGGGCTGCAGCACTCTCATCAGGGCCAGTGGCGCAATGGATAACGTGTCTGACTACGGATCAGAAGATTGTAGGTTCGACTCCTACCTGGCTCGAAGCGTTGCCGTGTTCGTATAGTGGTTAGTACTCTGCGTTGTGGCCACAGCAACCCCGGTTCGAATCCGGGTCACGGCATGTCTTTTTTTGTTCCAATATTAACGCCAACTTCCCAAGGTGGAAAATTATTTTCAGAGTTTTAGGAAAAAAAGCAACTCATGTTTCTCCTGTGTTATTTGTTGGCTTCTCTGAATTTCTTGAACCACATTTGGCAACATTGTGATTTCAACTCTCCCAAAATCACATTGTCAGAAAACTCACACCGTTTCCAGATCTCATGAAAATATGTTATCTCTGATGATTGGATTGGCAAGAAACGGATTGGACTTATTGCAATGTTGGAAGTTCGCTAGTTCTTTAAAATGAGTCACATTTTGGGCTGCAGCACTCTCATCAGGGCCAGTGGCGCAATGGATAACGCTTCTGACTACGGATCAGAAGATTGTAGGATCAACTCCTACCTGGCTCGAAGCGTTGCCGTGATCGTATAGTGGTTAGTACTCTGTGTTGTGGCCGCAGCAACCCCGTTTCGAATCCGGGTCACGGCATGTCTTTTTTTGTTCCAATATTAACGCCAACTTCCCAAGGTGGAAAATTCTTTTCAGAGTTTTAGGAAAAAAAGCAACTCATGTTTCTCCTGTGTTATTTGTTGGCTTCTCTGAATTTCTTGGACCACATTTGGCAACATTGTGATTTCAACTCTCCCAAAATCACATTGTCAGAAAACTCACACCGTTTCCAGATCTCATGAAAATATGTTATCTCTGATGATTGAATTGGCAAGAAATGGATTGGACTTATTGCAGTGTTGGAAGTTTGCTAGTTCTTTAAAATGAGTCACATTTTGGGCTGCAGCACTCTCATCAGGGCCAGTGGCGCAATGGATAACGCGTCTGACTACGGATCAGGAGATTGTAGGTTCGACTCCTACCTGGCTCGAAGCTTTGCCGTGATCGTATAGTGGTTAGTACTCTGCGTTGTGGCCGCAGCAACCCCGGTTCGAATCCGGGTCACGGCATGCCTTTTTTTGTTCCAATATTAACGCCAACTTCTAAAGGTGGAAAATTCTTTTCAGAGTTTTAGGAAATAAAGCAACTCATGTTTCTCCTGTGTTATTTGTTGGCTTCTCTGAATTTCTTGGACCACATTTGGCAACATTGTGATTTCAACTCTCCCAAATCACATTGTCAGAAAACTCACACCGTTTCCAGATCTCATGAAAATATGTTATCTTATCTCTGATGATTGGATTGGCAAGAAACGGATTGGACTTATTGCAATGTTGGAAGTTTGCTAGTTCTTTAAAATTAGTCACATTTTGGGCGGCAGCACTCTCATCAGGGCCAGTGGCGCAATGGATAACGCGTCTGACTACGGATCAGAAGATTGTAGGTTCGACTCCTACCTGGCTCGAAGCGTTGCCGTGATCGTATAGTGGTTAGTACTCTGCGTTGTGGCCGCAGCAACCCCGGTTCAAATCCGGGTCACGGCATGTCTTTTTTTGTTCCAATATTAACGCCAACTTCCCAAGGTGGAAAATTATTTTCAGAGTTTTAGGAAAAAAAGCAACTCATGTTTCTCCTGTATTATTTGTTGGCTTCTCTGAATTTCTTGAACCACATTTGGCAACATTGTGATTTCAACTCTCCCAAAATCACATTGTCAGAAAACTCACACCGTTTCCAGATCTCATGAAAATATGTTATCTTATCTCTGATGATTGGATTGGCAAGAAACGGATTGGACTTATTGCAATGTTGGAAGTTTGCTAGTTCTTTAAAATGAGTCACATTTTGGGCTGCAGCACTCTCATCAGGGCCAGTGGCCCAATGGATAACGTGTCTGACTACGGATCAGAAGATTGTAGGATCAACTCCTACCTGGCTCGAAGCGTTGCCGTGATCGTATAGTGGTTAGTACTCTGTGTTGTGGCCGCAGCAACCCCGTTTCGAATCCGGGTCACGGCATGTCTTTTTTTGTTCCAATATTAACGCCAACTTCCCAAGGTGGAAAATTCTTTTCAGAGTTTTAGGAAAAAAAGCAACTCATGTTTCTCCTGTGTTATTTGTTGGCTTCTCTGAATTTCTTGGACCACATTTGGCAACATTGTGATTTCAACTCTCCCAAAATCACATTGTCAGAAAACTCACACCGTTTCCAGATCTCATGAAAATATGTTATCTCTGATGATTGGATTGGCAAGAAACGGATTGGACTTATTGCAATGTTGGAAGTTTGCTAGTTCTTTAAAATGAGTCACATTTTGGGCGGCAGCACTCTCATCAGGGCCAGTGGCGCAATGGATAACGCGTCTGACTACGGATCAGAAGATTGTAGGTTCGACTCCTACCTGGCTCGAAGCGTTGGCGTGTTCGTATAGTGGTTAGTACTCTGCGTTGTGGCCGCAGCAACCCCGGTTCGAATCCGGGTCACGACATGTTTTTTTTTTGTTCCAATATTAACGCCAACTTCCCAAGGTGGAAAATTATTTTCAGAGTTTTAGGAAAAAAAGCAACTCATGTTTCTCCTGTGTTATTTGTTGGCTTCTCTGAATTTCTTGAACCACATTTGGCAACATTGTGATTTCAACTCTCCCAAAATCACATTGTCAGAAAACTCACACCGTTTCCAGATCTCATGAAAATATGTTATCTCTGATGATTGGATTGGCAAGAAACGGATTGGACTTATTGCAATGTTGGAAGTTTGCTAGTTCTTTAAAATGAGTCACATTTTGGGCTGCAGCACTCTCATCAGGGCCATTGGCGCAATGGATAACGCGTCTGACTACGGATCAGGAGATTGTAGGTTCGACTCCTACCTGGCTCGAAGCTTTGCCGTGGTCGTATAGTGGTTAGTACTCTGCGTTGTGGCCGCAGCAACCCTGGTTCGGATCCGGGTCACGGCATGCCTTTTTTTGTTCCAATATTAACGCCAACTTCCCAAGGTGGAAAATTCTTTTCAGAGTTTTAGGAAAAAAAGCAACTCATGTTTCTCCTGTGTTATTTGTTGGCTTCTCTGAATTTCTTGGACCACATTTGGCAACATTGTGATTTCAACTCTCCCAAAATCACATTGTCAGAAAACTCACACCGTTTCCAGATCTCATGAAAATATGTTATCTCTGATGATTGGATTGGCAAGAAACGGATTGGACTTATTGCAATGTTGGAAGTTTGCTAGTTCTTTAAAATGAGTCACATTTTGGGCGGCAGCACTCTCATCAGGGCCAGTGGCGCAATGGATAACGCGTCTGACTACGGATCAGAAGATTGTAGGTTCGACTCCTACCTGGCTCGAAGCGTTGGCGTGTTCGTATAGTGGTTAATACTCTGCGTTGTGGCCGCAGCATCCCCGGTTCGAATCCGGGTCACGACATGTTTTTTTTTTGTTCCAATATTAACGCCAACTTCCCAAGGTGGAAAATTATTTTCAGAGTTTTAGGAAAAAAAGCAACTCATGTTTCTCCTGTGTTATTTGTTGGCTTCTCTGAATTTCTTGAACCACATTTGGCAACATTGTGATTTCAACTCTCCCAAAATCACATTGTCAGAAAACTCACACCGTTTCCAGATCTCATGAAAATATGTTATCTCTGATGATTGGATTGGCAAGAAACGGATTGGACTTATTGCAATGTTGGAAGTTTGCTAGTTCTTTAAAATGAGTCACATTTTGGGCTGCAGCACTCTCATCAGGGCCATTGGCGCAATGGATAACGCGTCTGACTACGGATCAGGAGATTGTAGGTTCGACTCCTACCTGGCTCGAAGCTTTGCCGTGGTCGTATAGTGGTTAGTACTCTGCGTTGTGGCCGCAGCAACCCTGGTTCGGATCCGGGTCACGGCATGCCTTTTTTTGTTCCAATATTAACGCCAACTTCCCAAGGTGGAAAATTCTTTTCAGAGTTTTAGGAAAAAAAGCAACTCATGTTTCTCCTGTGTTATTTGTTGGCTTCTCTGAATTTCTTGGACCACATTTGGCAACATTGTGATTTCAACTCTCCCAAAATCACATTGTCAGAAAACTCACACCGTTTCCAGATCTCATGAAAATATGTTATCTCTGATGATTGGATTGGCAAGAAACGGATTGGACTTATTGCAATGTTGGAAGTTTGCTAGTTCTTTAAAATGAGTCACATTTTGGGCTGCAGCACTCTCATCAGGGCCAGTGGCGCAATGGATAACGCGTCTGACTACGGATCAGGAGATTGTAGGTTCGACTCCTACCTGGCTCGAAGCTTTGCCGTGGTCGTATAGTGGTTAGTACTCTGCGTTGTGGCCGCAGCAACCCTGGTTTGGATCCGGGTCACGGCATGCCTTTTTTTGTTCCAATATTAACGCCAACTTCCCAAGGTGGAAAATTCTTTTCAGAGTTTTAGGAAAAAAAGCAACTCATGTTTCTCCTGTGTTATTTGTTGGCTTCTCTGAATTTCTTGGACCACATTTGGCAACATTGTGATTTCAACTCTCCCAAAATCACATTGTCAGAAAACTCACACCGTTTCCAGATCTCATGAAAATATGTTATCTTATCTCTGATGATTGGATTGGCAAGAAACGGATTGGACTTATTGCAATGTTGGAAGTTTGCTAGTTCTTTAAAATGAGTCACATTTTGGGCTGCAGCACTCTCATCAGGGCCAGTGGCGCAATGGATAACGCGTCTGACTACGGATCAGAAGATTGTAGGTTCGACTCCTACCTGGCTCGAAGCGTTGCCGTGATCGTATAGTGGTTAGTACTCTGCGTTGTGGCTGCAGCAACCCCGGTTCGAATCCAAGTCACGGCATGTCTTTTTTTGTTCCAATATTAACGCCAACTTCCCAAGGTGGAAAATTCTTTTCAGAGTTTTAGGAAAAAAAGCAACTTATGTTTCTCCTGTGTTATTTGTTGGCTTCTCTGAATTTCTTGGACCACATTTGGCAACATTGTGATTTCAACTCTCCCAAAATCACATTGTCAGAAAACTCACACCGTTTCCAGATCTCATGAAAATATGTTATCTCTGATGATTGGATTGGCAAGAAATGGATTGGACTTATTGCAGTGTTGGAAGTTTGCTAGTTCTTTAAAATGAGTCACATTTTGGGCTGCAGCACTCTCATCAGGGCCAGTGGCGCAATGGATAACGCGTCTGACTACGGATCAGGAGATTGTAGGTTCGACTCCTACCTGGCTCGAAGCTTTGCCGTGATCGTATAGTGGTTAGTACTCTGCGTTGTGGCCGCAGCAACCCCGGTTCGAATCCGGGTCACGGCATGCCTTTTTTTGTTCCAATATTAACGCCAACTTCCCAAGGTGGAAAATTCTTTTCAGAGTTTTAGGAAATAAAGCAACTCATGTTTCTCCTGTGTTATTTGTTGGCTTCTCTGAATTTCTTGGACCACATTTGGCAACATTGTGATTTCAACTCTCCCAAATCACATTGTCAGAAAACTCACACCGTTTCCAGATCTCATGAAAATATGTTATCTTATCTCTGATGATTGGATGGGCAAGAAACGGATTGGACTTATTGCAATGTTGGAAGTTTGCTAGTTCTTTAAAATTAGTCACATTTTGGGCGGCAGCACTCTCATCAGGGCCAGTGGCGCAATGGATAACGCGTCTGACTACGGATCAGAAGATTGTAGGTTCGACTCCTACATGGCTCGAAGCGTTGCCCTGATCGTATAGTGGTTAGTACTCTGCGTTGTGGCCGCAGCAACCCCGGTTCAAATCCGGGTCACGGCATGTCTTTTTTTGTTCCAATATTAACGCCAACTTCCCAAGGTGGAAAATTATTTTCAGAGTTTTAGGAAAAAAAGCAACTCATGTTTCTCCTGTGTTATTTGTTGGCTTCTCTGAATTTCTTGAACCACATTTGGCAACATTGTGATTTCAACTCTCCCAAAATCACATTGTCAGAAAACTCACACCGTTTCCAGATCTCATGAAAATATGTTATCTTATTTCTGATGATTGGATTGGCAAGAAACGGATTGGACTTATTGCAATGTTGGAAGTTTGCTAGTTCTTTAAAATGAGTCACATTTTGGGCTGCAGCACTCTCATCAGGGCCAGTGGCGCAATGGATAACGTGTCTGACTACGGATCAGAAGATTGTAGGTTCGACTCCTACCTGGCTCGAAGCGTTGCCGTGTTCGTATAGTGGTTAGTACTCTGCGTTGTGGCCGCAGCAACCCCGGTTCGAATCCGGGTCACGGCATGTCTTTTTTTGTTCCAATATTAACGCCAACTTCCCAAGGTGGAAAATTCTTTTCAGAGTTTTAGGAAAAAAAGCAACTCATGTTTCTCCTGTGTTATTTGTTGGCTTCTCTGAATTTCTTGGACCACATTTGGCAACATTGTGATTTCAACTCTCCCAAAATCACATTGTCAGAAAACTCACACCGTTTCCAGATCTCATGAAAATATGTTATCTCTGATGATTGGATTGGCAAGAAACGGATTGGACTTATTGCAATGTTGGAAGTTTGCTAGTTCTTTAAAATGAGTCACATTTTGGGCTGCAGCACTCTCATCAGGGCCAGTGGCGCAATGGATAACGCTTCTGACTACGGATCAGAAGATTGTAGGATCAACTCCTACCTGGCTCGAAGCGTTGCCATGATCGTATAGTGGTTAGTACTCTGTGTTGTGGCCGCAGCAACCCCGGTTCGAATCCGGGTCACGGCATGTCTTTTTTTGTTCCAATATTAACGCCAACTTCCCAAGGTGGAAAATTCTTTTCAGAGTTTTAGGAAAAAAAGCAACTCATGTTTCTCCTGTGTTATTTGTTGGCTTCTCTGAA
Organism: Engystomops pustulosus; assembly: GCF_040894005.1. Lineage (NCBI taxonomy): Eukaryota > Metazoa > Chordata > Amphibia > Anura > Leptodactylidae > Engystomops > Engystomops pustulosus. Next base: position 201,966,242 of record NC_092414.1, read on the forward strand.
TTTCTTGGACCACATTTGGCAACATTGTGATTTCAACTCTCCCAAAATCACATTGTCAGAAAACTCACACCGTTTCCAGATCTCATGAAAATATGTTATCTCTGATGATTGGATTGGCAAGAAACGGATTGGACTTATTGCAATGTTGGAAGTTTGCTAGTTCTTTAAAATGAGTCACATTTTGGGCTGCAGCACTCTCATCAGGGCCAGTGGCGCAATGGATAACGCTTCTGACTACGGATCAGAAGATTGTAGGTTCGACTCCTACCTGGCTCGAAGCGTTGCCGTGTTCGTATAGTGGTTAGTACTCTGCGTTGTGGCCGCAGCAACCCCGGTTCGAATCCGGGTCACGGCATGTCTTTTTTTGTTCCAATATTAACGCCAACTTCCCAAGGTGGAAAATTCTTTTCAGAGTTTTAGGAAAAAAAGCAACTCATGTTTCTCCTGTGTTATTTGTTGGCTTCTCTGAATTTCTTGGACCACATTTGGCAACATTGTGATTTCAACTCTCCCAAAATCACATTGTCAGAAAACTCACACCGTTTCCAGATCTCATGAAAATATGTTATCTCTGATGATTGGATTGGCAAGAAACGGATTGGACTTATTGCAATGTTGGAAGTTTGCTAGTTCTTTAAAATGAGTCACATTTTGGGCGGCAGCACTCTCATCAGGGCCAGTGGCGCAATGGATAACGCGTCTGACTACGGATCAGAAGATTGTAGGATCAACTCCTACCTGGCTCGAAGCGTTGCCATGATCGTATAGTGGTTAGTACTCTGTGTTGTGGCCGCAGCAACCCCGGTTCGAATCCGGGTCACGGCATGTCTTTTTTTGTTCCAATATTAACGCCAACTTCCCAAGGTGGAAAATTCTTTTCAGAGTTTTAGGAAAAAAAGCAACTCATGTTTCTCCTGTGTTATTTGTTGGCTTCTCTGAATTTCTTGGACCACATTTGGCAACATTGTGATTTCAACTCTCCCAAAATCACATTGTCAGAAAACTCACACCGTTTCCAGATCTCATGAAAATATGTTATCTCTGATGATTGGATTGGCAAGAAACGGATTGGACTTATTGCAATGTTGGAAGTTTGCTAGTTCTTTAAAATGAGTCACATTTTGGGCTGCAGCACTCTCATCAGGGCCAGTGGCGCAATGGATAACGCTTCTGACTACGGATCAGAAGATTGTAGGATCAACTCCTACCTGGCTCGAAGCGTTGCCATGATCGTATAGTGGTTAGTACTCTGTGTTGTGGCCGCAGCAACCCCGGTTCGAATCCGGGTCACGGCATGTCTTTTTTTGTTCCAATATTAACGCCAACTTCCCAAGGTGGAAAATTCTTTTCAGAGTTTTAGGAAAAAAAGCAACTCATGTTTCTCCTGTGTTATTTGTTGGCTTCTCTGAATTTCTTGGACCACATTTGGCAACATTGTGATTTCAACTCTCCCAAAATCACATTGTCAGAAAACTCACACCGTTTCCAGATCTCATGAAAATATGTTATCTCTGATGATTGGATTGGCAAGAAACGGATTGGACTTATTGCAATGTTGGAAGTTTGCTAGTTCTTTAAAATGAGTCACATTTTGGGCGGCAGCACTCTCATCAGGGCCAGTGGCGCAATGGATAACGCGTCTGACTACGGATCAGAAGATTGTAGGTTCGACTCCTACCTGGCTCGAAGCGTTGCCGTGTTCGTATAGTGGTTAGTACTCTGCGTTGTGGCCGCAGCAACCCCGGTTCGAATCCGGGTCACGACATGTTTTTTTTTTGTTCCAATATTAACGCCAACTTCCCAAGGTGGAAAATTATTTTCAGAGTTTTAGGAAAAAAAGCAACTCATGTTTCTCCTGTGTTATTTGTTGGCTTCTCTGAATTTCTTGAACCACATTTGGCAACATTGTGATTTCAACTCTCCCAAAATCACATTGTCAGAAAACTCACACCGTTTCCAGATCTCATGAAAATATGTTATCTCTGATGATTGGATTGGCAAGAAACGGATTGGACTTATTGCAATGTTGGAAGTTTGCTAGTTCTTTAAAATGAGTCACATTTTGGGCTGCAGCACTCTCATCAGGGCCAGTGGCGCAATGGATAACGCGTCTGACTACGGATCAGGAGATTGTAGGTTCGACTCCTACCTGGCTTGAAGCTTTGCCGTGGTCGTATAGTGGTTAGTACTCTGCGTTGTGGCCGCAGCAACCCTGGTTCGGGTCACGGCATGCCTTTTTTTGTTCCAATATTAACGCCAACTTCCCAAGGTGGAAAATTCTTTTCAGAGTTTTAGGAAAAAAAGCAACTTATGTTTCTCCTGTGTTATTTGTTGGCTTCTCTGAATTTCTTGGACCACATTTGGCAACATTGTGATTTCAACTCTCCCAAAATCACATTGTCAGAAAACTCACACCGTTTCCAGATCTCATGAAAATATGTTATCTCTGATGATTGGATTGGCAAGAAATGGATTGGACTCATTGCAGTGTTGGAAGTTTGCTAGTTCTTTAAAATGAGTCACATTTTGGGCTGCAGCACTCTCATCAGGGCCAGTGGCGCAATGGATAACGCGTCTGACTACGGATCAGGAGATTGTAGGTTAGACTCCTACCTGGCTCGAAGCTTTGCCGTGATCGTATAGTGGTTAGTACTCTGCGTTGTGGCCGCAGCAACCCCGGTTCGAATCCGGGTCACGGCATGCCTTTTTTTGTTCCAATATTAACGCCAACTTCCCAAGGTGGAAAATTCTTTTCAGAGTTTTAGGAAATAAAGCAACTCATGTTTCTCCTGTGTTATTTGTTGGCTTCTCTGAATTTCTTGGACCACATTTGGCAACATTGTGATTTCAACTCTCCCAAATCACATTGTCAGAAAACTCACACCGTTTCCAGATCTCATGAAAATATGTTATCTTATCTCTGATGATTGGATTGGCAAGAAACGGATTGGACTTATTGCAATGTTGGAAGTTTGCTAGTTCTTTAAAATGAGTCACATTTTGGGTTGCAGCACTCTCATCAGGGCCAGTGGCGCAATGGATAACGCGTCTGACTACGGATCAGAAGATTGTAGGTTCGACTCCTACCTGGCTCGAAGCGTTGCCGTGATCGTATAGTGGTTAGTACTCTGCGTTGTGGCCGCAGCAACCCCGGTTCGAATCCGGGTCACGGCATGTCTTTTTTTGTTCCAATATTAACGCCAACTTCCCAAGGTGGAAAATTCTTTTCAGAGTTTTAGGAAAAAAAGCAACTCATGTTTCTCCTGTGTTATTTGTTGGCTTCTCTGAATTTCTTGGACCACATTTGGCAACATTGTGATTTCAACTCTCCCAAAATCACATTGTCAGAAAACTCACACCGTTTCCAGATCTCATGAAAATATGTTATCTCTGATGATTGGATTGGCAAGAAACGGATTGGACTTATTGCAATGTTGGAAGTTTGCTAGTTTTTTTAAAATGAGTCACATTTTGAACTGCAGCGCTCTCGTCAGGGCCAGTGGCGCAATGGATAACGCGTCTGACTACGGATCAGAAGATTGTAGGTTCGACTCCTACCTGGCTCGAAGCGTTGCCGTGATCGTATAGTGGTTAGTACTCTGCGTTGTGGCCGCAGCAACCCCGGTTCGAATCCTGGTCACAGCATGTCTTTTTTTGTTCCAATATTAACGCCAACTTCCCAAGGTAGAAAATTATTTTCAGAGTTTTAGGAAAAAAAGCAACTCATTTTTCTCCTGTATTATTTGTTGGCTTCTCTGAATTTCTTTGACCACATTTGGCAACATTGTGATTTCAACTCTCCCAAAATCACATTGTCAGAAAACTCACACCGTTTCCAGATCTCATGAAAATATGTTATCTCTGATGATTGGATTGGCAAGAAACGGATTGGACTTATTGCAATGTTGGAAGTTTGCTAGTTCTTTAAAATTAGTCACATTTTGGGCGGCAGCACTCTCATCAGGGCCAGTGGCGCAATGGATTACGCATCTGACTACGGATCAGAAGATTGTAGGTTCGACTCCTACCTGGCTCGAAGCGTTGCCGTGATCGTATAGTGGTTAGTACTCTGCGTTGTGGCCGCAGCAACCCCGGTTCGAATCCGGGTCACGGCATGTCTTTTTTTGTTCCAATATTAACGCCAACTTCCCAAGGTGGAAAATTCTTTTCAGAGTTTTAGGAAAAAAAGCAACTCATGTTTCTCCTGTGTTATTTGTTGGCTTCTCTGAATTTCTTGGACCACATTTGGCAACATTGTGATTTCAACTCTCCCAAAATCACATTGTCAGAAAACTCACACCGTTTCCAGATCTCATGAAAATATGTTATCTCTGATGATTGGATTGGCAAGAAACGGATTGGACTTATTGCAATGTTGGAAGTTTGCTAGTTCTTTAAAATTAGTCACATTTTGGGCGGCAGCACTCTCGTCAGGGCCAGTGGCGCAATGGATAACGCGTCTGACTACGGATCAGAAGATTGTAGGTTCGACTCCTACCTGGCTCGAAGCGTTGCCGTGATCGTATAGTGGTTAGTACTCTGCGTTGTGGCCGCAGCAACCCCGGTTCGAATCCGGGTCACGGCATGTCTTTTTTTGTTCCAATATTAACGCCAACTTCCCAAGGTGGAAAATTATTTTCAGAGTTTTAGAAAAAAAAGCAACTCATTTTTCTCCTGTATTATTTGTTGGCTTCTCTGAATTTCTTCGACCACATTTGGCAACATTGTGATTTCAACTCTCCCAAAATCACATTGTCAGAAAACTCACACCGTTTCCAGATCTCATGAAAATATGTTATCTCTGATGATTGGATTGGCAAGAAACGGATTGGACTTATTGCAATGTTGGAAGTTTGCTAGTTCTTTAAAATTAGTCACATTTTGGGCGGCAGCACTCTCATCAGGGCCAGTGGCGCAATGGATAACGCGTCTGAGTACGGATCAGAAGATTGTAGGTTCGACTCCTACCTGGCTCGGAGCATTGCCGTGATCGTATAGTGGTTAGTACTCTGCGTTGTGGCCGCAGCAACCCCGGTTCGAATCCGGGTCACGGCATGTCTTTTTTTGTTCCAATATTAACGCCAACTTCCCAAGGTGGAAAATTATTTTCAGAGTTTTAGGAAAAAAAGCAACTCATGTTTCTCCTGTGTTATTTGTTGGCTTCTCTGAATTTCTTGAACCACATTTGGCAACATTGTGATTTCAACTCTCCCAAAATCACATTGTCAGAAAACTCACACCGTTTCCAGATCTCATGAAAATATGTTATCTCTGATGATTGGATTGGCAAGAAACGGATTGGACTTATTGCAATGTTGGAAGTTTGCTAGTTCTTTAAAATGAGTCACATTTTGGGCTGCAGCACTCTCATCAGGGCCAGTGGCGCAATGGATAACGCTTCTGACTACAGATCAGAAGATTGTAGGATCAACTCCTACCTGGCTCGAAGCGTTGCCGTGATCGTATAGTGGTTAGTACTCTGTGTTGTGGCCGCAGCAACCCCGGTTCGAATCTGGGTCACGGCATGCCTTTTTTTGTTCCAATATTAACGCCAACTTCCCAAGGTGGAAAATTCTTTTCAGAGTTTTAGGAAAAAAAGCAACTCATGTTTCTCCTGTGTTATTTGTTGGCTTCTCTGAATTTCTTGGACCACATTTGGCAACATTGTGATTTCAACTCTCCCAAAATCACATTGTCAGAAAACTCACACCGTTTCCAGATCTCATGAAAATATGTTATCTCTGATGATTGGATTGGCAAGAAACGGATTGGACTTATTGCAATGTTGGAAGTTTGCTAGTTTTTTAAAATGAGTCACATTTTGAACTGCAGCACTCTCGTCAGGGCCAGTGGCGCAATGGATAACGCGTCTGACTACGGATCAGAAGATTGTCGGTTCGACTCCTACCTGGCTCGAAGCGTTGCCGTGATCGTATAGTGGTTAGTACTCTGCGTTGTGGCTGCAGCAACCCCGGTTCGAATCCAAGTCACGGCATGTCTTTTTTTGTTCCAATATTAACACCAACTTCCCAAGGTGGAAAATTCTTTTCAGAGTTTTAGGAAAAAAAGCAACTCATGTTTCTCCTGTGTTATTTGTTGGCTTCTCTGAATTTCTTGGACCACATTTGGCAACATTGTGATTTCAACTCTCCCAAAATCACATTGTCAGAAAACTCACACCGTTTCCAGATCTCATGAAAATATGTTATCTCTGATGATTGGATTGGCAAGAAACGGATTGGACTTATTGCAATGTTGGAAGTTTGCTAGTTCTTTAAAATGAGTCACATTTTGGGCTGCAGCGCTCTCATCAGGGCCAGTGGCGCAATGGATAAGGAATAGAATGCTCTCTTGCACTCATGCATCTTATCATGAAATATGAGGAAGACAAGCTTAATCAAATTAAAGAGGAAATTACTACATTACAAAATACCCTTAAAAATGATGCTCTCATTTCTAATTTCAATGAACAAATAGACAAAATTAAAAACGCGGTCTCTAAAATGGAGGATGAAATCATGGTAACTAAGAAAAATAAATTTCAAAGGGATTCCTTTGATTATGCACAAAATCAAGTATATGAGTGGGGGCGTTGGGAACGTCCCATCAAAACGCCCAAATCCATCCTCAAAAGACGAGGCAACTATGCCAAGACAGCAAGCCATGTTAATTTCACCTCCTCAGAACTTGACTCCTCAGATGGCGCATCAGATCATACCTCAGGTGAAACATCTCAACACAAATCTTCTTACTATAGAAAACCCAAAAGAAACCAACGCAAGAAATCAACTCAGGATGCCTCCACTCCAGCAAAAAACGGAGAGCTGGGCGCAAGCATAAACACTCCCGACACAGCGCTGATGAAACTTCGGAGCCAGAAATAACAGGAAATTCATCTGTGGATGTTTTGAATTTATCATCACATCAACTAACTAAAGAACAAACAGAGGTACTTTCACTAGGTCTGAATTTTGTTCCAACCAATAATTTCAATGTTTTTTCTACAGTTTGTGACATCAACAAATTCGTCCGAGATCTTACTGTCAAGAGACATTTTCTTACGGACGATGACATTTCATCCCACACATCTAATGCTGAGACTATTAACACTAATGTCAATGTTGAAAGCAATCTGTCTGGTATTAATGTTAATCCTAACTATAATCTGTTCAGTGATTTTGGTTTCCAGGAACAACTTACTTTGCTGAATCTGATATCACTCGATACCACTTCTTCCAATGATCATTATATCAACGTCTCTGGTGATCTCAAACTCAGCAATAGGTTCTTTTACCCACTACAGTCACGCACACCTTCCATGAAAATGTTTCAGGAACGAATTATGCGTGATTTATGGAGCCTCAAACAGAATCAGGCTCGCTCTGTTAGGGGTAATCTATCACCACAACAGTCCCTTGCCTTGACCGAACTCAAAAACAATACTGACTTAATTGTCAAGATGTCGGACAAGGGGGGGACGGTTGTCCTCATGGATAAATCTCTTTACTGTTCCCAAATCTTATCTTTACTTGCCGATCAAGATGTTTACAGAGAATTAAGTTGTAATCCCACAAAAATCTTCAATGAAAAACTTTTGAATATTATTAATGAAGGTGTTTCTCTTAATGTTATTACACACAAACAAAGGGACCACCTACATGTTTGTGAACCGGTGATTCCCATTATACACGGGTTACCAAAGACCCATAAGAATGTCTCACCACCTCCCATGAGACCTATCATCTCTGGCATAGGTTCCATTAATGAAAAAATGGGAGAATGGCTAGACACTCTTTTACAACCTTTAGTCAAGAGAGTCCCAGGTTACCTCCAGGACTCCTCTGACGTTATTAGAAATCTTAATGAGTTCATTTGGCGTGATCACCATCATTGGGTAGGCTGCGATGTTGTTTCTCTCTACACCTCTATTCCTTACACAGTAGCCATCAGAGCGTTGGAGTTTCACCTCAACACATACAGCAACTACTCCCCTGATTTGAAAGAATACATCATGCAGGTAACGCACCATCTCGTGACTCACAACTACTTCATGTTTTCCAACAAATTCTACTTACAAATACAAGGAGTCCCCATGGGGGCGAAATATTCGCCCTCCTTGGCCAACTTAGTCATGTCATGGTGGGAGTTGCAGTTTCTATACACTGAGGAGAATCCCTTTTTGGCGTCTATTGAGTGGTATGGCAGGTACATCGATGATCTCCTCTTAATTTGGGGGGGGCGATGTATCTGCCATACCCTCATTTTTAGCTTATGTGAACTCCAATAATTTCAATTTACGATTCACTCATTATTCTCATTCGAGTGAAGTCACGTTTCTGGATTTGAGATTGCGAGGTGAGGTTAATGCCCCAATCAGCACATCCACATTTAGGAAGCCCACTGCGGGTAACACCATTCTGCATTACACCAGTCATCACCCAAAACACACAACAAAAGCCATACCTGTTGGAGAAATGGTTAGAAGTAGGAGAAACTGTAGTTCTGATACTGACTTTCAGCTGGAAACCACACAAATCTCCAACAGACTAACCCACAGAGGTTATCCCCGGTGGACACTTGATAGGGCAAAACGCATTGCCAACAATAAAAACCGCAATACCTTACTGAACCGCGAACGACACAGCAACACCAATGCCAGGCACATAGATACACCGGTACTTTCTCTCCAGCACAGCTTACAATTTCAGAACATAAAACGCATTGTCTCAAAACATCTTCCTCTCTTACTTGATGATAACAAAATTGAACACATCCTCAAAGATGGTTGCAGATTCGTTGCACGTAGAGGTTGTACATTAGGCAACATTCTTTCCCCCTCATTGATTAATGAACAACTTCCTCAGAGATCCTGGTTACAGAACCAAGGCTTTTTTCGTTGCAGTTCAAGACGTTGCAAATGTTGCACATACATCAAACCCACCAAGTCATTTCATGACACCTCACAGAAAAATACTTACCTCATTAGACATCATTTAACATGCAACAGTTACAATGTTGTTTACATAATACAATGCATCGAATGTAACATTCTCTATGTTGGTTGTACCACACGCAAATTCAAAACTAGAATTGTGGAGCACCTGAATGATATTTCAGGATCAGACTCGCGTAATATTAGTGGAGCCTCGACCCATTTCAGAGATGTTCACCAGAAACGTACCTGCAATTTTACAGCCTTTGCGATAGAAAAAATTACAATCCCCAAAAGAGGAGGTGACATTAGGAGATTACTATTAGACCGTGAGGCTTTTTGGATCATGCAACTGAACTCCATGTCACCTTTTGGTATGAACATTAGAAATGAAATTATGCTTCATTATTAATTCTTGTCTATCCTTGTGCATACATTGAGATTGCATTCTGTCTCTCTCCTATTTCACCTGTTTAATCCAGCCAGTGAATGATTGATTTTATTACATATTCTTTATATGTTTTATCATAAAATACCTTCATGTCTATGTTTACATTTCCAATGTCGCATTCCGGTATATTTGGTACTAATAATTCGTCCTTAGATTGTTTTGATCCCATTATTGTAATCAAACTTACCTTTATTCCTCATGCGACATTGATCCCTCGCTGCATTCCACCTACAGCGGAGTGTTTGATGGTTGCCATGGCGACATTGTATGCCATGTAGCTAACTGTCTGACCACTCCCCTGGGGGACATGATTGGCTACACAGCCCCATGACGGTGCTTTACACACACCAGCTGCTAGCCTTTCCAATTAAACCTCCCCTCCCTACGGAGGAGGGTTCCTGTCACATGACATGATTTCGTTCATTTAAATACTAGTGTGTTGAAATGTCTTTTTATCCATGACTAAGGACGCCGTGAGCGTCTGAAACGCGTTGGATTTTGTATTGTCTCCCATGTCTCTTTTAACAATGGACTAAATAAAAGAAACTATTTTACGCTGCCACAATTGGATTTGAGCTGGATCAATTTCTCGGCTATTGTGATTCCACTCGTCTGGGGCGAGGACCCGTGCTCTCCAGCATACAGCGTTCCACACGTGGTTTCGAGCTGAACTATCCTCTGCATTCCTTTTAGGAAAAAAAGCAACTCATGTTTCTCCTGTATTATTTGTTGGCTTCTCTGAATTTCTTGGACCACATTTGGCAACATTGTGATTTCAACTCTCCCAAAATCACATTGTCAGAAAACTCACACCGTTTCCAGATCTCATGAAAATATGTTATCTCTGATGATTGGATTGGCAAGAAACGGATTGGACTTATTGCAATGTTGGAAGTTTGCTAGTTCTTTAAAATGAGTCACATTTTGGGCTGCAGCACTCTCATCAGGGCCAGTGGCGCAATGGATAACGCGTCTGACTACGGATCAGAAGATTGTAGGTTTGACTCCAACCTGGCTCGAAGCGTTGCCGTGATCGTATAGTGGTTAGTACTCTTCGTTGTGGCCGCAGCAACCCCGGTTCGAATCCGGGTCACGGCATGTCTTTTTTTGTTCCAATATTAACGCCAACTTCCCAAGGTGGAAAATTCTTTTCAGAGTTTTAGGAAAAAAAGCAACTCATGTTTCTCCTGTGTTATTTGTTGGCTTCTCTGAATTTCTTGGACCACATTTGGCAACATTGTGATTTCAACTCTCCCAAAATCACATTGTCAGAAAACTCACACCGTTTCCAGATCTCATGAAAATATGTTATCTCTGATGATTGGATTGGCAAGAAATGGATTGGACTTATTGCAATGTTGGAAGTTTGCTAGTTCTTTAAAATGAGTCACATTTTGGGCTGCAGCACTCTCATCAGGGCCAGTGGCGCAATGGATAACGCGTCTGACTACGGATCAGGAGATTGTAGGTTCGACTCCTACCTGGCTCGAAGCTTTGCCGTGATCGTATAGTGGTTAGTACTCTGCGTTTTGGCCGCTTCAACCCCGGTTAGAATCCGGGTCACGGCATGCCTTTTTTTGTTCCAATATTAACGCCAACTTCCCAAGGTGGAAAATTCTTTTCAGAGTTTTAGGAAATAAAGCAACTCATGTTTCTCCTGTGTTATTTGTTGGCTTCTCTGAATTTCTTGGACCACATTTGGCAACATTGTGATTTCAACTCTCCCAAAATCACATTGTCAGAAAACTCACACCGTTTCCAGATCTCATGAAAATATGTTATCTTATCTCTGATGATTGGATTGGCAAGAAACGGATTGGACTTATTGCAATGTTGGAAGTTTGCTAGTTCTTTAAAATGAGTCACATTTTGGGCTGCAGCACTCTCATCAGGGCCAGTGGCGCAATGGATAACGCGTCTGACTACGGATCAGAAGATTGTAGGTTCGACTCCTACCTGGCTCGAAGCGTTGCCGTGATCGTATAGTGGTTAGTACTCTGCGTTGTGGCCGCAGCAACCCCGGTTCGAATCCGGGTCACGGCATGTCTTTTTTTGTTCCAATATTAACGCCAACTTCCCAAGGTGGAAAATTCTTTTCAGAGTTTTAGGAAAAAAAGCAACTCATGTTTCTCCTGTGTTATTTGTTGGCTTCTCTGAATTTCTTGGACCACATTTGGCAACATTGTGATTTCAACTCTCCCAAAATCACATTGTCAGAAAACTCACACCGTTTCCAGATCTCATGAAAATATGTTATCTCTGATGATTGGATTGGCAAGAAATGGATTGGACTTATTGCAATGTTGGAAGTTTGCTAGTTCTTTAAAATGAGTCACATTTTGGGCTGCAGCACTCTCATCAGGGCCAGTGGCGCAATGGATAACGCGTCTGACTACGGATCAGGAGATTGTAGGTTCGACTCCTACCTGGCTCGAAGCTTTGCCGTGATCGTATAGTGGTTAGTACTCTGCGTTTTGGCCGCTTCAACCCCGGTTCGAATCCGGGTCACGGCATGCCTTTTTTTGTTCCAATATTAACGCCAACTTCCCAAGGTGGAAAATTCTTTTCAGAGTTTTAGGAAATAAAGCAACTCATGTTTCTCCTGTGCTATTTGTTGGCTTCTCTGAATTTCTTGGACCACATTTGGCAACATTGTGATTTCAACTCTCCCAAAATCACATTGTCAGAAAACTCACACCGTTTCCAGATCTCATGAAAATATGTTATCTTATCTCTGATGATTGGATTGGCAAGAAACGGATTGGACTTATTGCAATGTTGGAAGTTTGCTAGTTCTTTAAAATGAGTCACATTTTGGGCTGCAGCACTCTCATCAGGGCCAGTGGCGCAATGGATAACACGTCTGACTACGGATCAGAAGATTGTAGGTTCGACTCCTACCTGGCTCGAAGCGTTGCCGTGATCGTATAGTGGTAAGTACTCTGCTTTGTGGCCGCAGCAACCCCGGTTCGAATCCGGGTCACGGCATGTCTTTTTTTGTTCCAATATTAACGCCAACTTCCCAAGGTGGAAAATTATTTTCAGAGTTTTAGGAAAAAAAGCAACTCATTTTTCTCCTGTATTATTTGTTGGCTTCTCTGAATTTCTTGGACCACATTTGGCAACATTGTGATTTCAACTCTCCCAAAATCACATTGTCAGAAAACTCACACCGTTTCCAGATCTCATGAAAATATGTTATCTCTGATGATTGGATTGGCATGAAACGGATTGGACTTATTGCAATGTTGGAAGTTTGCTAGTTCTTTAAAATGAGTCACATTTTGGGCTGCAGCACTCTCATCAGGGCCAGTGGCGCAATGGGTAACGCGTCTGACTACGGATCAGAAGATTGTAGGTTCGACTCCTACCTGGCTCGAAGCGTTGCCGTGATCGTATAGTGGTTAGTACTCTGCGTTGTGGCCGCAGCAACCCCGGTTCGAATCCGGGTCACGGCATGTCTTTTTTTGTTCCAATATTAACGCCAACTTCCCAAGGTGGAAAATTCTTTTCAGAGTTTTAGGAAAAAAAGCAACTCATTTTTCTCCTGTGTTATTTGTTGGCTTCTCTGAATTTCTTGGACCACATTTGGCAACATTGTGATTTCAACTCTCCCAAAATCACATTGTCAGAAAACTCACACCGTTTCCAGATCTCATGAAAATATGTTATCTCTGATGATTGGATTGGCAAGAAACGGATTGGACTTATTGCAATGTTGGAAGTTTGCTAGTTCTTTAAAATGAGTCACATTTTGGGCTGCAGGACTCTCATCAGGGCCAGTGGCGCAATGGATAACGCGTCTGACTACGGATCAGAAGATTGTAGGTTCGACTCCTACCTGGCTCGAAGCGTTGCCGTGATCGTATAGTGGTTAGTACTCTGCGTTGTGGCCGCAGCAACCCCGGTTTGAATCCGGGTCACGGCATGTCTTTTTTTGTTCCAATATTAACGCCAACTTCCCAAGGTGGAAAATTCTTTTCAGAGTTTTAGGAAAAAAAGCAACTCATGTTTCTCCTGTGTTATTTGTTGGCTTCTCTGAATTTCTTGGACCACATTTGGCAACATTGTGATTTCAACTCTCCCAAAATCACATTGTCAGAAAACTCACACCGTTTCCAGATCTCATGAAAATATGTTATCTTATCTCTGATGATTGGATTGGCAAGAAACGGATTGGACTTATTGCAATGTTGGAAGTTTGCTAGTTCTTTAAAATGAGTCACATTTTGGGCTGCAGCACTCTCATCAGGGCCAGTGGCGCAATGGATAACGCGTCTGACTACGGATCAGAAGATTGTAGGTTCGACTCCTACCTGGCTCGAAGCGTTGCCGTGATCGTATAGTGGTTAGTACTCTGCGTTGTGGCCGCAGCAACCCCGGTTCGAATCCGGGTCACGGCATGTCTTTTTTTGTTCCAATATTAACGCCAACTTCCCAAGGTGGAAAATTCTTTTCAGAGTTTTAGGAAAAAAAGCAACTCATGTTTCTCCTGTGTTATTTGTTGGCTTCTCTGAATTTCTTGGACCACATTTGGCAACATTGTGATTTCAACTCTCCCAAAATCACATTGTCAGAAAACTCACACCGTTTCCAGATCTCATGAAAATATGTTATCTCTGATGATTGGATTGGCAAGAAATGGATTGGACTTATTGCAATGTTGGAAGTTTGCTAGTTCTTTAAAATGAGTCACATTTTGGGCTGCAGCACTCTCATCAGGGCCAGTGGCGCAATGGATAACGCGTCTGACTACGGATCAGGAGATTGTAGGTTCGACTCCTACCTGGCTCGAAGCTTTGCCGTGATCGTATAGTGGTTAGTACTCTGCGTTTTGGCCGCTTCAACCCCGGTTCGAATCCGGGTCACGGCATGCCTTTTTTTGTTCCAATATTAACGCCAACTTCCCAAGGTGGAAAATTCTTTTCAGAGTTTTAGGAAATAAAGCAACTCATGTTTCTCCTGTGCTATTTGTTGGCTTCTCTGAATTTCTTGGACCACATTTGGCAACATTGTGATTTCAACTCTCCCAAAATCACATTGTCAGAAAACTCACACCGTTTCCAGATCTCATGAAAATATGTTATCTTATCTCTGATGATTGGATTGGCAAGAAACGGATTGGACTTATTGCAATGTTGGAAGTTTGCTAGTTCTTTAAAATGAGTCACATTTTGGGCTGCAGCACTCTCATCAGGGCCAGTGGCGCAATGGATAACACGTCTGACTACGGATCAGAAGATTGTAGGTTCGACTCCTACCTGGCTCGAAGCGTTGCCGTGATCGTATAGTGGTAAGTACTCTGCTTTGTGGCCGCAGCAACCCCGGTTCGAATCCGGGTCACGGCATGTCTTTTTTTGTTCCAATATTAACGCCAACTTCCCAAGGTGGAAAATTATTTTCAGAGTTTTAGGAAAAAAAGCAACTCATTTTTCTCCTGTATTATTTGTTGGCTTCTCTGAATTTCTTGGACCACATTTGGCAACATTGTGATTTCAACTCTCCCAAAATCACATTGTCAGAAAACTCACACCGTTTCCAGATCTCATGAAAATATGTTATCTCTGATGATTGGATTGGCATGAAACGGATTGGACTTATTGCAATGTTGGAAGTTTGCTAGTTCTTTAAAATGAGTCACATTTTGGGCTGCAGCACTCTCATCAGGGCCAGTGGCGCAATGGGTAACGCGTCTGACTACGGATCAGAAGATTGTAGGTTCGACTCCTACCTGGCTCGAAGCGTTGCCGTGATCGTATAGTGGTTAGTACTCTGCGTTGTGGCCGCAGCAACCCCGGTTCGAATCCGGGTCACGGCATGTCTTTTTTTGTTCCAATATTAACGCCAACTTCCCAAGGTGGAAAATTCTTTTCAGAGTTTTAGGAAAAAAAGCAACTCATTTTTCTCCTGTGTTATTTGTTGGCTTCTCTGAATTTCTTGGACCACATTTGGCAACATTGTGATTTCAACTCTCCCAAAATCACATTGTCAGAAAACTCACACCGTTTCCAGATCTCATGAAAATATGTTATCTCTGATGATTGGATTGGCAAGAAACGGATTGGACTTATTGCAATGTTGGAAGTTTGCTAGTTCTTTAAAATGAGTCACATTTTGGGCTGCAGGACTCTCATCAGGGCCAGTGGCGCAATGGATAACGCGTCTGACTACGGATCAGAAGATTGTAGGTTCGACTCCTACCTGGCTCGAAGCGTTGCCGTGATCGTATAGTGGTTAGTACTCTGCGTTGTGGCCGCAGCAACCCCGGTTTGAATCCGGGTCACGGCATGTCTTTTTTTGTTCCAATATTAACGCCAACTTCCCAAGGTGGAAAATTCTTTTCAGAGTTTTAGGAAAAAAAGCAACTCATGTTTCTCCTGTGTTATTTGTTGGCTTCTCTGAATTTCTTGGACCACATTTGGCAACATTGTGATTTCAACTCTCCCAAAATCACATTGTCAGAAAACTCACACCGTTTCCAGATCTCATGAAAATATGTTATCTCTGATGATTGGATTGGCAAGAAACGGATTGGACTTATTGCAATGTTGGAAGTTTGCTAGTTCTTTAAAATTAGTCACATTTTGGGCGGCAGCACTCTCATCAGGGCCAGTGGCGCAATGGATAACGCGTCTGACTACGGATCAGAAGATTGTAGGTTCGACTCCTACCTGGCTCGAAGCGTTGCCGTGATCGTATAGTGGTTAGTACTCTGCGTTGTGGCCGCAGCAACCCCGGTTCAAATCCGGGTCACGGCATGCCTTTTTTTGTTCCAATATTAACGCCAACTTCCCAAGGTGGAAAATTCTTTTCAGAGTTTTAGGAAAAAAAGCAACTTATGTTTCTCCTGTGTTATTTGTTGGCTTCTCTGAATTTCTTGGACCACATTTGGCAACATTGTGATTTCAACTCTCCCAAAATCACATTGTCAGAAAACTCACACCGTTTCCAGATCTCATGAAAATATGTTATCTCTGATGATTGGATTGGCAAGAAATGGATTGGACTCATTGCAGTGTTGGAAGTTTGCTAGTTCTTTAAAATGAGTCACATTTTGGGCTGCAGCACTCTCATCAGGGCCAGTGGCGCAATGGATAACGCGTCTGACTACGGATCAGGAGATTGTAGGTTCGACTCCTACCTGGCTCGAAGCTTTGCCGTGATCGTATAGTGGTTAGTACTCTGCGTTGTGGCCGCAGCAACCCCGGTTCGAATCCGGGTCACGGCATGCCTTTTTTTGTTCCAATATTAACGCCAACTTCCCAAGGTGGAAAATTCTTTTCAGAGTTTTAGGAAATAAAGCAACTCATGTTTCTCCTGTGTTATTTGTTGGCTTCTCTGAATTTCTTGGACCACATTTGGCAACATTGTGATTTCAACTCTCCCAAATCACATTGTCAGAAAACTCACACCGTTTCCAGATCTCATGAAAATATGTTATCTTATCTCTGATGATTGGATTGGCAAGAAACGGATTGGACTTATTGCAATGTTGGAAGTTTGCTAGTTCTTTAAAATGAGTCACATTTTGGGTTGCAGCACTCTCATCAGGGCCAGTGGCGCAATGGATAACGCGTCTGACTACGGATCAGAAGATTGTAGGTTCGACTCCTACCTGGCTCGAAGCGTTGCCGTGATCGTATAGTGGTTAGTACTCTGCGTTGTGGCCGCAGCAACCCCGGTTCGAATCCGGGTCACGGCATGTCTTTTTTTGTTCCAATATTAACGCCAACTTCCCAAGGTGGAAAATTCTTTTCAGAGTTTTAGGAAAAAAAGCAACTCATGTTTCTCCTGTGTTATTTGTTGGCTTCTCTGAATTTCTTGGACCACATTTGGCAACATTGTGATTTCAACTCTCCCAAAATCACATTGTCAGAAAACTCACACCGTTTCCAGATCTCATGAAAATATGTTATCTCTGATGATTGGATTGGCAAGAAACGGATTGGACTTATTGCAATGTTGGAAGTTTGCTAGTTTTTTTAAAATGAGTCACATTTTGAACTGCAGCGCTCTCGTCAGGGCCAGTGGCGCAATGGATAACGCGTCTGACTACGGATCAGAAGATTGTAGGTTCGACTCCTACCTGGCTCGAAGCGTTGCCGTGATCGTATAGTGGTTAGTACTCTGCGTTGTGGCCGCAGCAACCCCGGTTCGAATCCGGGTCACAGCATGTCTTTTTTTGTTCCAATATTAACGCCAACTTCCCAAGGTAGAAAATTATTTTCAGAGTTTTAGGAAAAAAAGCAACTCATTTTTCTCCTGTATTATTTGTTGGCTTCTCTGAATTCTTCGACCACATTTGGCAACATTGTGATTTCAACTCTCCCAAAATCACATTGTCAGAAAACTCACACCGTTTCCAGATCTCATGAAAATATGTTATCTCTGATGATTGGATTGGCAAGAAACGGATTGGACTTATTGCAATGTTGGAAGTTTGCTAGTTCTTTAAAATTAGTCACATTTTGGGCGGCAGCACTCTCATCAGGGCCAGTGGCGCAATGGATTACGCATCTGACTACGGATCAGAAGATTGTAGGTTCGACTCCTACCTGGCTCGAAGCGTTGCCGTGATCGTATAGTGGTTAGTACTCTGCGTTGTGGCCGCAGCAACCCCGGTTCGAATCCGGGTCACGGCATGTCTTTTTTTGTTCCAATATTAACGCCAACTTCCCAAGGTGGAAAATTCTTTTCAGAGTTTTAGGAAAAAAAGCAACTCATGTTTCTCCTGTGTTATTTGTTGGCTTCTCTGAATTTCTTGGACCACATTTGGCAACATTGTGATTTCAACTCTCCCAAAATCACATTGTCAGAAAACTCACACCGTTTCCAGATCTCATGAAAATATGTTATCTCTGATGATTGGATTGGCAAGAAACGGATTGGACTTATTGCAATGTTGGAAGTTTGCTAGTTCTTTAAAATTAGTCACATTTTGGGCGGCAGCACTCTCGTCAGGGCCAGTGGCGCAATGGATAACGCGTCTGACTACGGATCAGAAGATTGTAGGTTCGACTCCTACCTGGCTCGAAGCGTTGCCGTGATCGTATAGTGGTTAGTACTCTGCGTTGTGGCCGCAGCAACCCCGGTTCGAATCCGGGTCACGGCATGTCTTTTTTTGTTCCAATATTAACGCCAACTTCCCAAGGTGGAAAATTATTTTCAGAGTTTTAGAAAAAAAAGCAACTCATTTTTCTCCTGTATTATTTGTTGGCTTCTCTGAATTTCTTCGACCACATTTGGCAACATTGTGATTTCAACTCTCCCAAAATCACATTGTCAGAAAACTCACACCGTTTCCAGATCTCATGAAAATATGTTATCTCTGATGATTGGATTGGCAAGAAACGGATTGGACTTATTGCAATGTTGGAAGTTTGCTAGTTCTTTAAAATTAGTCACATTTTGGGCGGCAGCACTCTCATCAGGGCCAGTGGCGCAATGGATAACGCGTCTGAGTACGGATCAGAAGATTGTAGGTTCGACTCCTACCTGGCTCGGAGCGTTGCCGTGATCGTATAGTGGTTAGTACTCTGCGTTGTGGCCGCAGCAACCCCGGGTCACGGCATGTCTTTTTTTGTTCCAATATTAACGCCAACTTCCCAAGGTGGAAAATTATTTTCAGAGTTTTAGGAAAAAAAGCAACTCATGTTTCTCCTGTGTTATTTGTTGGCTTCTCTGAATTTCTTGAACCACATTTGGCAACATTGTGATTTCAACTCTCCCAAAATCACATTGTCAGAAAACTCACACCGTTTCCAGATCTCATGAAAATATGTTATCTCTGATGATTGGATTGGCAAGAAACGGATTGGACTTATTGCAATGTTGGAAGTTTGCTAGTTCTTTAAAATGAGTCACATTTTGGGCTGCAGCACTCTCATCAGGGCCAGTGGCGCAATGGATAACGCTTCTGACTACAGATCAGAAGATTGTAGGATCAACTCCTACCTGGCTCGAAGCGTTGCCGTGATCGTATAGTGGTTAGTACTCTGTGTTGTGGCCGCAGCAACCCCGGTTCGAATCTGGGTCACGGCATGCCTTTTTTTGTTCCAATATTAACGCCAACTTCCCAAGGTGGAAAATTCTTTTCAGAGTTTTAGGAAAAAAAGCAACTCATGTTTCTCCTGTGTTATTTGTTGGCTTCTCTGAATTTCTTGGACCACATTTGGCAACATTGTGATTTCAACTCTCCCAAAATCACATTGTCAGAAAACTCACACCGTTTCCAGATCTCATGAAAATATGTTATCTCTGATGATTGGATTGGCAAGAAACGGATTGGACTTATTGCAATGTTGGAAGTTTGCTAGTTTTTTAAAATGAGTCACATTTTGAACTGCAGCACTCTCGTCAGGGCCAGTGGCGCAATGGATAACGCGTCTGACTACGGATCAGAAGATTGTCGGTTCGACTCCTACCTGGCTCGAAGCGTTGCCGTGATCGTATAGTGGTTAGTACTCTGCGTTGTGGCTGCAGCAACCCCGGTTCGAATCCAAGTCACGGCATGTCTTTTTTTGTTCCAATATTAACGCCAACTTTCCAAGGTGGAAAATTCTTTTCAGAGTTTTAGGAAAAAAAGCAACTCATGTTTCTCCTGTGTTATTTGTTGGCTTCTCTGAATTTCTTGGACCACATTTGGCAACATTGTGATTTCAACTCTCCCAAAATCACATTGTCAGAAAACTCACACCGTTTCCAGATCTCATGAAAATATGTTATCTTATCTCTGATGATTGGATTGGCAAGAAACGGATTGGACTTATTGCAATGTTGGAAGTTTGCTAGTTCTTTAAAATGAGTCACATTTTGGGTTGCAGCACTCTCATCAGGGCCAGTGGCGCAATGGATAACGCGTCTGACTACGGATCAGAAGATTGTAGGTTCGACTCCTACCTGGCTCGAAGCGTTGCCGTGATCGTATAGTGGTTAGTACTCTGCGTTGTGGCCGCAGCAACCCCGGTTCGAATCCGGGTCACGGCATGTCTTTTTTTGTTCCAATATTAACGCCAACTTCCCAAGGTGGAAAATTCTTTTCAGAGTTTTAGGAAAAAAAGCAACTCATGTTTCTCCTGTGTTATTTGTTGGCTTCTCTGAATTTCTTGGACCACATTTGGCAACATTGTGATTTCAACTCTCCCAAAATCACATTGTCAGAAAACTCACACCGTTTCCAGATCTCATGAAAATATGTTATCTCTGATGATTGGATTGGCAAGAAACGGATTGGACTTATTGCAATGTTGGAAGTTTGCTAGTTTTTTTAAAATGAGTCACATTTTGAACTGCAGCGCTCTCGTCAGGGCCAGTGGCGCAATGGATAACGCGTCTGACTACGGATCAGAAGATTGTAGGTTCGACTCCTACCTGGCTCGAAGCGTTGCCGTGATCGTATAGTGGTTAGTACTCTGCGTTGTGGCCGCAGCAACCCCGGTTCGAATCCGGGTCACAGCATGTCTTTTTTTGTTCCAATATTAACGCCAACTTCCCAAGGTAGAAAATTATTTTCAGAGTTTTAGGAAAAAAAGCAACTAATTTTTCTCCTGTATTATTTGTTGGCTTCTCTGAATTTCTTCGACCACATTTGGCAACATTGTGATTTCAACTCTCCCAAAATCACATTGTCAGAAAACTCACACCGTTTCCAGATCTCATGAAAATATGTTATCTCTGATGATTGGATTGGCAAGAAACGGATTGGACTTATTGCAATGTTGGAAGTTTGCTAGTTCTTTAAAATTAGTCACATTTTGGGCGGCAGCACTCTCATCAGGGCCAGTGGCGCAATGGATTACGCATCTGACTACGGATCAGAAGATTGTAGGTTCGACTCCTACCTGGCTCGAAGCGTTGCCGTGATCGTATAGTGGTTAGTACTCTGCGTTGTGGCCGCAGCAACCCCGGTTCGAATCCGGGTCACGGCATGTCTTTTTTTGTTCCAATATTAACGCCAACTTCCCAAGGTGGAAAATTCTTTTCAGAGTTTTAGGAAAAAAAGCAACTCATGTTTCTCCTGTGTTATTTGTTGGCTTCTCTGAATTTCTTGGACCACATTTGGCAACATTGTGATTTCAACTCTCCCAAAATCACATTGTCAGAAAACTCACACCGTTTCCAGATCTCATGAAAATATGTTATCTCTGATGATTGGATTGGCAAGAAACGGATTGGACTTATTGCAATGTTGGAAGTTTGCTAGTTCTTTAAAATTAGTCACATTTTGGGCGGCAGCACTCTCGTCAGGGCCAGTGGCGCAATGGATAACGCGTCTGACTACGGATCAGAAGATTGTAGGTTCGACTCCTACCTGGCTCGAAGCGTTGCCGTGATCGTATAGTGGTTAGTACTCTGCGTTGTGGCCGCAGCAACCCCGGTTCGAATCCGGGTCACGGCATGTCTTTTTTTGTTCCAATATTAACGCCAACTTCCCAAGGTGGAAAATTATTTTCAGAGTTTTAGAAAAAAAAGCAACTCATTTTTCTCCTGTATTATTTGTTGGCTTCTCTGAATTTCTTCGACCACATTTGGCAACATTGTGATTTCAACTCTCCCAAAATCACATTGTCAGAAAACTCACACCGTTTCCAGATCTCATGAAAATATGTTATCTCTGATGATTGGATTGGCAAGAAACGGATTGGACTTATTGCAATGTTGGAAGTTTGCTAGTTCTTTAAAATGAGTCACATTTTGGGCGGCAGCACTCTCATCAGGGCCAGTGGCGCAATGGATAACGCGTCTGAGTACGGATCAGAAGATTGTAGGTTCGACTCCTACCTGGCTCGGAGCGTTGCCGTGATCGTATAGTGGTTAGTACTCTGCGTTGTGGCCGCAGCAACCCCGGTTCGAATCCGGGTCACGGCATGTCTTTTTTTGTTCCAATATTAACGCCAACTTCCCAAGGTGGAAAATTATTTTCAGAGTTTTAGGAAAAAAAGCAACTCATGTTTCTCCTGTGTTATTTGTTGGCTTCTCTGAATTTCTTGAACCACATTTGGCAACATTGTGATTTCAACTCTCCCAAAATCACATTGTCAGAAAACTCACACCGTTTCCAGATCTCATGAAAATATGTTATCTCTGATGATTGGATTGGCAAGAAACGGATTGGACTTATTGCAATGTTGGAAGTTTGCTAGTTCTTTAAAATGAGTCACATTTTGGGCTGCAGCACTCTCATCAGGGCCAGTGGCGCAATGGATAAGGAATAGAATGCTCTCTTGCACTCATGCATCTTATCATGAAATATGAGGAAGACAAGCTTAATCAAATTAAAGAGGAAATTACTACATTACAAAATACCCTTAAAAATGATGCTCTCATTTCTAATTTCAATGAACAAATAGACAAAATTAAAAACGCGGTCTCTAAAATGGAGGATGAAATCATGGTAACTAAGAAAAATAAATTTCAAAGGGATTCCTTTGATTATGCACAAAATCAAGTATATGAGTGGGGGCGTTGGGAACGTCCCATCAAAACGCCCAAATCCATCCTCAAAAGACGAGGCAACTATGCCAAGACAGCAAGCCATGTTAATTTCACCTCCTCAGAACTTGACTCCTCAGATGGCGCATCAGATCATACCTCAGGTGAAACATCTCAACACAAATCTTCTTACTATAGAAAACCCAAAGGAAACCAACGCAAGAAATCAACTCAGGATGCCTCCACTCCAGCAAAAAACGGAGAGCTGGGCGCAAGCATAAACACTCCCGACACAGCGCTGATGAAACTTCGGAGCCAGAAATAACAGGAAATTCATCTGTGGATGTTTTGAATTTATCATCACATCAACTAACTAAAGAACAAACAGAGGTACTTTCACTAGGTCTGAATTTTGTTCCAACCAATAATTTCAATTTTTTTTCTACAGTTTGTGACATCAACAAATTCGTCCGAGATCTTACTGTCAAGAGACATTTTCTTACGGACGATGACATTTCATCCCACACATCTAATGCTGAGACTATTAACACTAATGTCAATGTTGAAAGCAATCTGTCTGGTATTAATGTTAATCCTAACTATAATCTGTTCAGTGATTTTGGTTTCCAGGAACAACTTACTTTGCTGAATCTGATATCACTCGATACCACTTCTTCCAATGATCATTATATCAACGTCTCTGGTGATCTCAAACTCAGCAATAGGTTCTTTTACCCACTACAGTCACGCACACCTTCCATGAAAATGTTTTAGGAACGAATTATGCGTGATTTATGGAGCCTCAAACAGAATCAGGCTCGCTCTGTTAGGGGTAATCTATCACCACAACAGTCCCTTGCCTTGACCGAACTCAAAAACAATACTGACTTAATTGTCAAGATGTCGGACAAGGGGGGGACGGTTGTCCTCATGGATAAATCTCTTTACTGTTCCCAAATCTTATCTTTACTTGCCGATCAAGATGTTTACAGAGAATTAAGTTGTAATCCCACAAAAATCTTCAATGAAAAACTTTGTAATATTATTAATGAAGGTGTTTCTCTTAATGTTATTACACACAAACAAAGGGACCACCTACATGTTTGTGAACCGGTGATTCCCATTATACACGGGTTACCAAAGACCCATAAGAATGTCTCACCACCTCCCATGAGACCTATCATCTCTGGCATAGGTTCCATTAATGAAAAAATGGGAGAATGGCTAGACACTCTTTTACAACCTTTAGTCAAGAGAGTCCCAGGTTACCTCCAGGACTCCTCTGACGTTATTAGAAATCTTAATGAGTTCATTTGGCGTGATCACCATCATTGGGTAGGCTGCGATGTTGTTTCTCTCTACACCTCTATTCCTTACACAGTAGCCATCAGAGCGTTGGAGTTTCACCTCAACACATACAGCAACTACTCCCCTGATTTGAAAGAATACATCATGCAGGTAACGCACCATCTCGTGACTCACAACTACTTCATGTTTTCCAACAAATTCTACTTACAAATACAAGGAGTCCCCATGGGGGCGAAATATTCGCCCTCCTTGGCCAACTTAGTCATGTCATGGTGGGAGTTGCAGTTTCTATACACTGAGGAGAATCCCTTTTTGGCGTCTATTGAGTGGTATGGCAGGTACATCGATGATCTCCTCTTAATTTGGGGGGGCGATGTATCTGCCATACCCTCATTTTTAGCTTATGTGAACTCCAATAATTTCAATTTACGATTCACTCATTATTCTCATTCGAGTGAAGTCACGTTTCTGGATTTGAGATTGCGAGGTGAGGTTAATGCCCCAATCAGCACATCCACATTTAGGAAGCCCACTGCGGGTAACACCATTCTGCATTACACCAGTCATCACCCAAAACACACAACAAAAGCCATACCTGTTGGAGAAATGGTTAGAAGTAGGAGAAACTGTAGTTCTGATACTGACTTTCAGCTGGAAACCACACAAATCTCCAACAGACTAACCCACAGAGGTTATCCCCGGTGGACACTTGATAGGGCAAAACGCATTGCCAACAATAAAAACCGCAATACCTTACTGAACCGCGAACGACACAGCAACACCAATGCCAGGCACATAGATACACCGGTACTTTCTCTCCAGCACAGCTTACAATTTCAGAACATAAAACGCATTGTCTCAAAACATCTTCCTCTCTTACTTGATGATAACAAAATTGAACACATCCTCAAAGATGGTTGCAGATTCGTTGCACGTAGAGGTTGTACATTAGGCAACATTCTTTCCCCCTCATTGATTAATGAACAACTTCCTCAGAGATCCTGGTTACAGAACCAAGGCTTTTTTCGTTGCAGTTCAAGACGTTGCAAATGTTGCACATACATCAAACCCACCAAGTCATTTCATGACACCTCACAGAAAAATACTTACCTCATTAGACATCATTTAACATGCAACAGTTACAATGTTGTTTACATAATACAATGCATCGAATGTAACATTCTCTATGTTGGTTGTACCACACGCAAATTCAAAACTAGAATTGTGGAGCACCTGAATGATATTTCAGGATCAGACTCGCGTAATATTAGTGGAGCCTCGACCCATTTCAGAGATGTTCACCAGAAACGTACCTGCAATTTTACAGCCTTTGCGATAGAAAAAATTACAATCCCCAAAAGAGGAGGTGACATTAGGAGATTACTATTAGACCGTGAGGCTTTTTGGATCATGCAACTGAACTCCATGTCACCTTTTGGTATGAACATTAGAAATGAAATTATGCTTCATTATTAATTCTTGTCTATCCTTGTGCATACATTGAGATTGCATTCTGTCTCTCTCCTATTTCACCTGTTTAATCCAGCCAGTGAATGATTGATTTTATTACATATTCTTTATATGTTTTATCATAAAATACCTTCATGTCTATGTTTACATTTCCAATGTCGCATTCCGGTATATTTGGTACTAATAATTCGTCCTTAGATTGTTTTGATCCCATTATTGTAATCAAACTTACCTTTATTCCTCATGCGACATTGATCCCTCGCTGCATTCCACCTACAGCGGAGTGTTTGATGGTTGCCATGGCGACATTGTATGCCATGTAGCTAACTGTCTGACCACTCCCCTGGGGGACATGATTGGCTACACAGCCCCATGACGGTGCTTTACACACACCAGCTGCTAGCCTTTCCAATTAAACCTCCCCTCCCTACGGAGGAGGGTTCCTGTCACATGACATGATTTCGTTCATTTAAATACTAGTGTGTTGAAATGTCTTTTTATCCATGACTAAGGACGCCGTGAGCGTCTGAAACGCGTTGGATTTTGTATTGTCTCCCATGTCTCTTTTAACAATGGACTAAATAAAAGAAACTATTTTACGCTGCCACAATTGGATTTGAGCTGGATCAATTTCTCGGCTATTGTGATTCCACTCGTCTGGGGCGAGGACCCGTGCTCTCCAGCATACAGCGTTCCACACGTGGTTTCGAGCTGAACTATCCTCTGCATTCCTTTTAGGAAAAAAAGCAACTCATGTTTCTCCTGTATTATTTGTTGGCTTCTCTGAATTTCTTGGACCACATTTGGCAACATTGTGATTTCAACTCTCCCAAAATCACATTGTCAGAAAACTCACACCGTTTCCAGATCTCATGAAAATATGTTATCTCTGATGATTGGATTGGCAAGAAACGGATTGGACTTATTGCAATGTTGGAAGTTTGCTAGTTCTTTAAAATGAGTCACATTTTGGGCTGCAGCACTCTCATCAGGGCCAGTGGCGCAATGGATAACGCGTCTGACTACGGATCAGAAGATTGTAGGTTTGACTCCAACCTGGCTCGAAGCGTTGCCGTGATCGTATAGTGGTTAGTACTCTTCGTTGTGGCCGCAGCAACCCCGGTTCGAATCCGGGTCACGGCATGTCTTTTTTTGTTCCAATATTAACGCCAACTTCCCAAGGTGGAAAATTCTTTTCAGAGTTTTAGGAAAAAAAGCAACTCATGTTTCTCCTGTGTTATTTGTTGGCTTCTCTGAATTTCTTGGACCACATTTGGCAACATTGTGATTTCAACTCTCCCAAAATCACATTGTCAGAAAACTCACACCGTTTCCAGATCTCATGAAAATATGTTATCTCTGATGATTGGATTGGCAAGAAATGGATTGGACTTATTGCAATGTTGGAAGTTTGCTAGTTCTTTAAAATGAGTCACATTTTGGGCTGCAGCACTCTCATCAGGGCCAGTGGCGCAATGGATAACGCGTCTGACTACGGATCAGGAGATTGTAGGTTCGACTCCTACCTGGCTCGAAGCTTTGCCGTGATCGTATAGTGGTTAGTACTCTGCGTTTTGGCCGCTTCAACCCCGGTTAGAATCCGGGTCACGGCATGCCTTTTTTTGTTCCAATATTAACGCCAACTTCCCAAGGTGGAAAATTCTTTTCAGAGTTTTAGGAAATAAAGCAACTCATGTTTCTCCTGTGTTATTTGTTGGCTTCTCTGAATTTCTTGGACCACATTTGGCAACATTGTGATTTCAACTCTCCCAAAATCACATTGTCAGAAAACTCACACCGTTTCCAGATCTCATGAAAATATGTTATCTTATCTCTGATGATTGGATTGGCAAGAAACGGATTGGACTTATTGCAATGTTGGAAGTTTGCTAGTTCTTTAAAATGAGTCACATTTTGGGCTGCAGCACTCTCATCAGGGCCAGTGGCGCAATGGATAACGCGTCTGACTACGGATCAGAAGATTGTAGGTTCGACTCCTACCTGGCTCGAAGCGTTGCCGTGATCGTATAGTGGTTAGTACTCTGCGTTGTGGCCGCAGCAACCCCGGTTCGAATCCGGGTCACGGCATGTCTTTTTTTGTTCCAATATTAACGCCAACTTCCCAAGGTGGAAAATTCTTTTCAGAGTTTTAGGAAAAAAAGCAACTCATGTTTCTCCTGTGTTATTTGTTGGCTTCTCTGAATTTCTTGGACCACATTTGGCAACATTGTGATTTCAACTCTCCCAAAATCACATTGTCAGAAAACTCACACCGTTTCCAGATCTCATGAAAATATGTTATCTCTGATGATTGGATTGGCAAGAAATGGATTGGACTTATTGCAATGTTGGAAGTTTGCTAGTTCTTTAAAATGAGTCACATTTTGGGCTGCAGCACTCTCATCAGGGCCAGTGGCGCAATGGATAACGCGTCTGACTACGGATCAGGAGATTGTAGGTTCGACTCCTACCTGGCTCGAAGCTTTGCCGTGATCGTATAGTGGTTAGTACTCTGCGTTTTGGCCGCTTCAACCCCGGTTCGAATCCGGGTCACGGCATGCCTTTTTTTGTTCCAATATTAACGCCAACTTCCCAAGGTGGAAAATTCTTTTCAGAGTTTTAGGAAATAAAGCAACTCATGTTTCTCCTGTGCTATTTGTTGGCTTCTCTGAATTTCTTGGACCACATTTGGCAACATTGTGATTTCAACTCTCCCAAAATCACATTGTCAGAAAACTCACACCGTTTCCAGATCTCATGAAAATATGTTATCTTATCTCTGATGATTGGATTGGCAAGAAACGGATTGGACTTATTGCAATGTTGGAAGTTTGCTAGTTCTTTAAAATGAGTCACATTTTGGGCTGCAGCACTCTCATCAGGGCCAGTGGCGCAATGGATAACACGTCTGACTACGGATCAGAAGATTGTAGGTTCGACTCCTACCTGGCTCGAAGCGTTGCCGTGATCGTATAGTGGTAAGTACTCTGCTTTGTGGCCGCAGCAACCCCGGTTCGAATCCGGGTCACGGCATGTCTTTTTTTGTTCCAATATTAACGCCAACTTCCCAAGGTGGAAAATTATTTTCAGAGTTTTAGGAAAAAAAGCAACTCATTTTTCTCCTGTATTATTTGTTGGCTTCTCTGAATTTCTTGGACCACATTTGGCAACATTGTGATTTCAACTCTCCCAAAATCACATTGTCAGAAAACTCACACCGTTTCCAGATCTCATGAAAATATGTTATCTCTGATGATTGGATTGGCATGAAACGGATTGGACTTATTGCAATGTTGGAAGTTTGCTAGTTCTTTAAAATGAGTCACATTTTGGGCTGCAGCACTCTCATCAGGGCCAGTGGCGCAATGGGTAACGCGTCTGACTACGGATCAGAAGATTGTAGGTTCGACTCCTACCTGGCTCGAAGCGTTGCCGTGATCGTATAGTGGTTAGTACTCTGCGTTGTGGCCGCAGCTACCCCGGTTCGAATCCGGGTCACGGCATGTCTTTTTTTGTTCCAATATTAACGCCAACTTCCCAAGGTGGAAAATTATTTTCAGAGTTTTAGGAAAAAAAGCAACTCATGTTTCTCCTGTGTTATTTGTTGGCTTCTCTGAATTTCTTGAACCACATTTGGCAACATTGTGATTTCAACTCTCCCAAAATCACATTGTCAGAAAACTCACACCGTTTCCAGATCTCATGAAAATATGTTATCTCTGATGATTGGATTGGCAAGAAACGGATTGGACTTATTGCAATGTTGGAAGTTTGCTAGTTCTTTAAAATGAGTCACATTTTGGGCTGCAGCACTCTCATCAGCGCCAGTGGCGCAATGGATAACACGTCTGACTACGGATCAGGAGATTGTAGGTTCGACTCCTACCTGGCTCGAAGCTTTGCCGTGATCGTATAGTGGTTAGTACTCTGCTTTGTGGCCGCAGCAACCCCGGTTCGAATCTGGGTCACGGCATGTCTTTTTTTGTTCCAATATTAACGCCAACTTCCCAAGGTGGAAAATTCTTTTCAGAGTTTTAGGAAAAAAAGCAACTCATTTTTCTCCTGTGTTATTTGTTGGCTTCTCTGAATTTCTTGGACCACATTTGGCAACATTGTGATTTCAACTCTCCCAAAATCACATTGTCAGAAAACTCACACCGTTTCCAGATCTCATGAAAATATGTTATCTCTGATGATTGGATTGGCAAGAAACGGATTGGACTTATTGCAATGTTGGAAGTTTGCTAGTTCTTTAAAATGAGTCACATTTTGGGCTGCAGGACTCTCATCAGGGCCAGTGGCGCAATGGATAACGCGTCTGACTACGGATCAGAAGATTGTAGGTTCGACTCCTACCTGGCTCGAAGCGTTGCCGTGATCGTATAGTGGTTAGTACTCTGCGTTGTGGCCGCAGCAACCCCGGTTTGAATCCGGGTCACGGCATGTCTTTTTTTGTTCCAATATTAACGCCAACTTCCCAAGGTGGAAAATTCTTTTCAGAGTTTTAGGAAAAAAAGCAACTCATGTTTCTCCTGTGTTATTTGTTGGCTTCTCTGAATTTCTTGGACCACATTTGGCAACATTGTGATTTCAACTCTCCCAAAATCACATTGTCAGAAAACTCACACCGTTTCCAGATCTCATGAAAATATGTTATCTCTGATGATTGGATTGGCAAGAAACGGATTGGACTTATTGCAATGTTGGAAGTTTGCTAGTTCTTTAAAATGAGTCACATTTTGGGCTGCAGCACTCTCATCAGCGCCAGTGGCGCAATGGATAACACGTCTGACTACGGATCAGGAGATTGTAGGTTCGACTCCTACCTGGCTCGAAGCTTTGCCGTGATCGTATAGTGGTTAGTACTCTGCGTTGTGGCCGCAGCAACCCCGGTTCGAATCTGGGTCACAGCATGTCTTTTTTTGTTCCAATATTAACGCCAACTTCCCAAGGTGGAAAATTCTTTTCAGAGTTTTAGGAAAAAAAGCAACTCATTTTTCTCCTGTGTTATTTGTTGGCTTCTCTGAATTTCTTGGACCACATTTGGCAACATTGTGATTTCAACTCTCCCAAAATCACATTGTCAGAAAACTCACACCGTTTCCAGATCTCATGAAAATATGTTATCTCTGATGATTGGATTGGCAAGAAACGGATTGGACTTATTGCAATGTTGGAAGTTTGCTAGTTCTTTAAAATGAGTCACATTTTGGGCTGCAGGACTCTCATCAGGGCCAGTGGCGCAATGGATAACGCGTCTGACTACGGATCAGAAGATTGTAGGTTCGACTCCTACCTGGCTCGAAGCGTTGCCGTGATCGTATAGTGGTTAGTACTCTGCGTTGTGGCCGCAGCAACCCCGGTTTGAATCCGGGTCACGGCATGTCTTTTTTTGTTCCAATATTAACGCCAACTTCCCAAGGTGGAAAATTCTTTTCAGAGTTTTAGGAAAAAAAGCAACTCATGTTTCTCCTGTGTTATTTGTTGGCTTCTCTGAATTTCTTGGACCACATTTGGCAACATTGTGATTTCAACTCTCCCAAAATCACATTGTCAGAAAACTCACACCGTTTCCAGATCTCATGAAAATATGTTATCTCTGATGATTGGATTGGCAAGAAACGGATTGGACTTATTGCAATGTTGGAAGTTGGCTAGTTCTTTAAAATGAGTCACATTTTGGGCTGCAGCACTCTCATCAGGGCCAGTGGCGCAATGGATAACGCATCTGACTACGGATCAGAAGATTGTAGGTTCGACTCCTACCTGGCTCGAAGCGTTGCCGTGATCGTATAGTGGTTAGTACTCTGCGTTGTGGCCGCAGCAACCCCGGTTTGAATCCGGGTCACGGCATGTCTTTTTTTGTTCCAATTTTAACGCCAACTTCCCAAGGTGGAAAATTCTTTTCAGAGTTTTAGGAAAAAAAGCAACTCATGTTTCTCCTGTGTTATTTGTTGGCTTCTCTGAATTTCTTGGACCACATTTGGCAACATTGTGATTTCAACTCTCCCAAAATCACATTGTCAGAAAACTCACACCGTTTCCAGATCTCATGAAAATATGTTATCTTATCTCTGATGATTGGATTGGCAAGAAACGGATTGGACTTATTGCAATGTTGGAAGTTTGCTAGTTCTTTAAAATGAGTCACATTTTGGGCTGCAGCACTCTCATCAGGGCCAGTGGCGCAATGGATAACGCGTCTGACTACGGATCAGGAGATTGTAGGTTCGACTCCTACCTGGCTCGAAGCTTTGCCGTGGTCGTATAGTGGTTAGTACTCTGCGTTGTGGCCGCAGCAACCCTGGTTTGGATCCGGGTCACGGCATGCCTTTTTTTGTTCCAATATTAACGCCAACTTCCCAAGGTGGAAAATTCTTTTCAGAGTTTTAGGAAAAAAAGCAACTCATGTTTCTCCTGTGTTATTTGTTGGCTTCTCTGAATTTCTTGGACCACATTTGGCAACATTGTGATTTCAACTCTCCCAAAATCACATTGTCAGAAAACTCACACCGTTTCCAGATCTCATGAAAATATGTTATCTTATCTCTGATGATTGGATTGGCAAGAAACGGATTGGACTTATTGCAATGTTGGAAGTTTGCTAGTTCTTTAAAATGAGTCACATTTTGGGCTGCAGCACTCTCATCAGGGCCAGTGGCGCAATGGATAACGCGTCTGACTACGGATCAGAAGATTGTAGGTTCGACTCCTACCTGGCTCGAAGCGTTGCCGTGATCGTATAGTGGTTAGTACTCTGCGTTGTGGCTGCAGCAACCCCGGTTCGAATCCAAGTCACGGCATGTCTTTTTTTGTTCCAATATTAACGCCAACTTCCCAAGGTGGAAAATTCTTTTCAGAGTTTTAGGAAAAAAAGCAACTTATGTTTCTCCTGTGTTATTTGTTGGCTTCTCTGAATTTCTTGGACCACATTTGGCAACATTGTGATTTCAACTCTCCCAAAATCACATTGTCAGAAAACTCACACCGTTTCCAGATCTCATGAAAATATGTTATCTCTGATGATTGGATTGGCAAGAAATGGATTGGACTTATTGCAGTGTTGGAAGTTTGCTAGTTCTTTAAAATGAGTCACATTTTGGGCTGCAGCACTCTCATCAGGGCCAGTGGCGCAATGGATAACGCGTCTGACTACGGATCAGGAGATTGTAGGTTCGACTCCTACCTGGCTCGAAGCTTTGCCGTGATCGTATAGTGGTTAGTACTCTGCGTTGTGGCCGCAGCAACCCCGGTTCGAATCTGGGTCACGGCATGTCTTTTTTTGTTCCAATATTAA
This sequence comes from Engystomops pustulosus, assembly GCF_040894005.1. Lineage (NCBI taxonomy): Eukaryota > Metazoa > Chordata > Amphibia > Anura > Leptodactylidae > Engystomops > Engystomops pustulosus. The sequence goes on from NC_092414.1 coordinate 201,999,131, forward strand.
CGCCAACTTCCCAAGGTGGAAAATTCTTTTCAGAGTTTTAGGAAAAAAAGCAACTCATTTTTCTCCTGTGTTATTTGTTGGCTTCTCTGAATTTCTTGGACCACATTTGGCAACATTGTGATTTCAACTCTCCCAAAATCACATTGTCAGAAAACTCACACCGTTTCCAGATCTCATGAAAATATGTTATCTCTGATGATTGGATTGGCAAGAAACGGATTGGACTTATTGCAATGTTGGAAGTTTGCTAGTTCTTTAAAATGAGTCACATTTTGGGCTGCAGGACTCTCATCAGGGCCAGTGGCGCAATGGATAACGCGTCTGACTACGGATCAGAAGATTGTAGGTTCGACTCCTACCTGGCTCGAAGCGTTGCCGTGATCGTATAGTGGTTAGTACTCTGCGTTGTGGCCGCAGCAACCCCGGTTTGAATCCGGGTCACGGCATGTCTTTTTTTGTTCCAATATTAACGCCAACTTCCCAAGGTGGAAAATTCTTTTCAGAGTTTTAGGAAAAAAAGCAACTCATGTTTCTCCTGTGTTATTTGTTGGCTTCTCTGAATTTCTTGGACCACATTTGGCAACATTGTGATTTCAACTCTCCCAAAATCACATTGTCAGAAAACTCACACCGTTTCCAGATCTCATGAAAATATGTTATCTCTGATGATTGGATTGGCAAGAAACGGATTGGACTTATTGCAATGTTGGAAGTTGGCTAGTTCTTTAAAATGAGTCACATTTTGGGCTGCAGCACTTTCATCAGGGCCAGTGGCGCAATGGATAACGCATCTGACTACGGATCAGAAGATTGTAGGTTCGACTCCTACCTGGCTCGAAGCATTGCCGTGATCGTATAGTGGTTAGTACTCTGCGTTGTGGCCGCAGCAACCCCGGTTCGAATCCGGGTCACGGCATGTCTTTTTTTGTTCCAATTTTAACGCCAACTTCCCAAGGTGGAAAATTCTTTTCAGAGTTTTAGGAAAAAAAGCAACTCATGTTTCTCCTGTGTTATTTGTTGGCTTCTCTGAATTTCTTGGACCACATTTGGCAACATTGTGATTTCAACTCTCCCAAAATCACATTGTCAGAAAACTCACACCGTTTCCAGATCTCATGAAAATATGTTATCTTATCTCTGATGATTGGATTGGCAAGAAACGGATTGGACTTATTGCAATGTTGGAAGTTTGCTAGTTCTTTAAAATGAGTCACATTTTGGGCTGCAGCACTCTCATCAGGGCCAGTGGCGCAATGGATAACGCGTCTGACTACGGATCAGGAGATTGTAGGTTCGACTCCTACCTGGCTCGAAGCTTTGCCGTGGTCGTATAGTGGTTAGTACTCTGCGTTGTGGCCGCAGCAACCCTGGTTTGGATCCGGGTCACGGCATGCCTTTTTTTGTTCCAATATTAACGCCAACTTCCCAAGGTGGAAAATTCTTTTCAGAGTTTTAGGAAAAAAAGCAACTCATGTTTCTCCTGTGTTATTTGTTGGCTTCTCTGAATTTCTTGGACCACATTTGGCAACATTGTAATTTCAACTCTCCCAAAATCACATTGTCAGAAAACTCACACCGTTTCCAGATCTCATGAAAATATGTTATCTTATCTCTGATGATTGGATTGGCAAGAAACGGATTGGACTTATTGCAATGTTGGAAGTTTGCTAGTTCTTTAAAATGAGTCACATTTTGGGCTGCAGCACTCTCATCAGGGCCAGTGGCGCAATGGATAACGCGTCTGACTACGGATCAGAAGATTGTAGGTTCGACTCCTACCTGGCTCGAAGCGTTGCCGTGATCGTATAGTGGTTAGTACTCTGCATTGTGGCCGCAGCAACCCCGGTTCGAATCCAAGTCACGGCATGTCTTTTTTTGTTCCAATATTAACGCCAACTTCCCAAGGTGGAAAATTCTTTTCAGAGTTTTAGGAAAAAAAGCAACTTATGTTTCTCCTGTGTTATTTGTTGGCTTCTCTGAATTTCTTGGACCACATTTGGCAACATTGTGATTTCAACTCTCCCAAAATCACATTGTCAGAAAACTCACACCGTTTCCAGATCTCATGAAAATATGTTATCTCTGATGATTGGATTGGCAAGAAATGGATTGGACTTATTGCAGTGTTGGAAGTTTGCTAGTTCTTTAAAATGAGTCACATTTTGGGCTGCAGCACTCTCATCAGGGCCAGTGGCGCAATGGATAACGCGTCTGACTACGGATCAGGAGATTGTAGGTTCGACTCCTACCTGGCTCGAAGCTTTGCCGTGATCGTATAGTGGTTAGTACTCTGCGTTGTGGCCGCAGCAACCCCGGTTCGAATCCGGGTCACGGCATGCCTTTTTTTGTTCCAATATTAACGCCAACTTCCCAAGGTGGAAAATTCTTTTCAGAGTTTTAGGAAATAAAGCAACTCATGTTTCTCCTGTGTTATTTGTTGGCTTCTCTGAATTTCTTGGACCACATTTGGCAACATTGTGATTTCAACTCTCCCAAATCACATTGTCAGAAAACTCACACCGTTTCCAGATCTCATGAAAATATGTTATCTTATCTCTGATGATTGGATGGGCAAGAAACGGATTGGACTTATTGCAATGTTGGAAGTTTGCTAGTTCTTTAAAATTAGTCACATTTTGGGCGGCAGCACTCTCATCAGGGCCAGTGGCGCAATGGATAACGCGTCTGACTACGGATCAGAAGATTGTAGGTTCGACTCCTACCTGGCTCGAAGCGTTGCCGTGATCGTATAGTGGTTAGTACTCTGCGTTGTGGCCGCTGCAACCCCGGTTCAAATCCGGGTCACGGCATGCCTTTTTTTGTTCCAATATTAACGCCAACTTCCCAAGGTAGAAAAATTTTTTTCAGAGTTTTAGGAAAAAAAGCAACTTATGTTTCTCCTGTGTTATTTGTTGGCTTCTCTGAATTTCTTGGACCACATTTGGCAACATTGTGATTTCAACTCTCCCAAAATCACATTGTCAGAAAACTCACACCGTTTCCAGATCTCATGAAAATATGTTATCTCTGATGATTGGATTGGCAAGAAATGGATTGGACTCATTGCAGTGTTGGAAGTTTGCTAGTTCTTTAAAATGAGTCACATTTTGGGCTGCAGCACTCTCATCAGGGCCAGTGGCGCAATGGATAACGCGTCTGACTACGGATCAGGAGATTGTAGGTTCGACTCCTACCTGGCTCGAAGCTTTGCCGTGATCGTATAGTGGTTAGTACTCTGCGTTGTGGCCGCAGCAACCCCGGTTCGAATCCGGGTCACGGCATGCCTTTTTTTGTTCCAATATTAACGCAAACTTCCCAAGGTGGAAAATTCTTTTCAGAGTTTTAGGAAATAAAGCAACTCATGTTTCTCCTGTGTTATTTGTTGGCTTCTCTGAATTTCTTGGACCACATTTGGCAACATTGTGATTTCAACTCTCCCAAATCACATTGTCAGAAAACTCACACCGTTTCCAGATCTCATGAAAATATGTTATCTTATCTCTGATGATTGGATTGGCAAGAAACGGATTGGACTTATTGCAATGTTGGAAGTTTGCTAGTTCTTTAAAATGAGTCACATTTTGGGCTGCAGGACTCTCATCAGGGCCAGTGGCGCAATGGATAACGCGTCTGACTACGGATCAGAAGATTGTAGGTTCGACTCCTACCTGGCTCGAAGCGTTGCCGTGATCGTATAGTGGTTAGTACTCTGCGTTGTGGCCGCAGCAACCCCGGTTCGAATCTGGGTCACGGCATGTCTTTTTTTGTTCCAATATTAACGCCAACTTCCCAAGGTGGAAAATTCTTTTCAGAGTTTTAGGAAAAAAAGCAACTCATGTTTCTCCTGTGTTATTTGTTGGCTTCTCTGAATTTCTTGGACCACATTTGGCAACATTGTGATTTCAACTCTCCCAAAATCACATTGTCAGAAAACTCACACCGTTTCCAGATCTCATGAAAATATGTTATCTCTGATGATTGGATTGGCAAGAAACGGATTGGACTTATTGCAATGTTGGAAGTTTGCTAGTTTTTTTAAAATGAGTCACATTTTGAACTGCAGCGCTCTCGTCAGGGCCAGTGGCGCAATGGATAACGCGTCTGACTACGGATCAGAAGATTGTAGGTTCGACTCCTACCTGGCTCGAAGCGTTGCCGTGATCGTATAGTGGTTAGTACTCTGCGTTGTGGCCGCAGCAACCCCGGTTCGAATCCGGGTCACAGCATGTCTTTTTTTGTTCCAATATTAACGCCAACTTCCCAAGGTAGAAAATTATTTTCAGAGTTTTAGGAAAAAAAGCAACTCATTTTTCTCCTGTATTATTTGTTGGCTTCTCTGAATTTCTTCGACCACATTTGGCAACATTGTGATTTCAACTCTCCCAAAATCACATTGTCAGAAAACTCACACCGTTTCCAGATCTCATGAAAATATGTTATCTCTGATGATTGGATTGGCAAGAAACGGATTGGACTTATTGCAATGTTGGAAGTTTGCTAGTTCTTTAAAATTAGTCACATTTTGGGCGGCAGCACTCTCATCAGGGCCAGTGGCGCAATGGATTACGCATCTGACTACGGATCAGAAGATTGTAGGTTCGACTCCTACCTGGCTCGAAGCGTTGCCGTGATCGTATAGTGGTTAGTACTCTGCGTTGTGGCCGCAGCAACCCCGGTTCGAATCCGGGTCACGGCATGTCTTTTTTTGTTCCAATATTAACGCCAACTTCCCAAGGTGGAAAATTCTTTTCAGAGTTTTAGGAAAAAAAGCAACTCATGTTTCTCCTGTGTTATTTGTTGGCTTCTCTGAATTTCTTGGACCACATTTGGCAACATTGTGATTTCAACTCTCCCAAAATCACATTGTCAGAAAACTCACACCGTTTCCAGATCTCATGAAAATATGTTATCTCTGATGATTGGATTGGCAAGAAACGGATTGGACTTATTGCAATGTTGGAAGTTTGCTAGTTCTTTAAAATTAGTCACATTTTGGGCGGCAGCACTCTCGTCAGGGCCAGTGGCGCAATGGATAACGCGTCTGACTACGGATCAGAAGATAGTAGGTTCGACTCCTACCTGGCTCGAAGCGTTGCCGTGATCGTATAGTGGTTAGTACTCTGCGTTGTGGCCGCAGCAACCCCGGTTCGAATCCGGGTCACGGCATGTCTTTTTTTGTTCCAATATTAACGCCAACTTCCCAAGGTGGAAAATTATTTTCAGAGTTTTAGAAAAAAAAGCAACTCATTTTTCTCCTGTATTATTTGTTGGCTTCTCTGAATTTCTTCGACCACATTTGGCAACATTGTGATTTCAACTCTCCCAAAATCACATTGTCAGAAAACTCACACCGTTTCCAGATCTCATGAAAATATGTTATCTCTGATGATTGGATTGGCAAGAAACGGATTGGACTTATTGCAATGTTGGAAGTTTGCTAGTTCTTTAAAATTAGTCACATTTTGGGCGGCAGCACTCTCATCAGGGCCAGTGGCGCAATGGATAACGCGTCTGAGTACGGATCAGAAGATTGTAGGTTCGACTCCTACCTGGCTCGGAGCGTTGCCGTGATCGTATAGTGGTTAGTACTCTGCGTTGTGGCCGCAGCAACCCCGGGTCACGGCATGTCTTTTTTTGTTCCAATATTAACGCCAACTTCCCAAGGTGGAAAATTATTTTCAGAGTTTTAGGAAAAAAAGCAACTCATGTTTCTCCTGTGTTATTTGTTGGCTTCTCTGAATTTCTTGAACCACATTTGGCAACATTGTGATTTCAACTCTCCCAAAATCACATTGTCAGAAAACTCACACCGTTTCCAGATCTCATGAAAATATGTTATCTCTGATGATTGGATTGGCAAGAAACGGATTGGACTTATTGCAATGTTGGAAGTTTGCTAGTTCTTTAAAATGAGTCACATTTTGGGCTGCAGCACTCTCATCAGGGCCAGTGGCGCAATGGATAACGCTTCTGACTACAGATCAGAAGATTGTAGGATCAACTCCTACCTGGCTCGAAGCGTTGCCGTGATCGTATAGTGGTTAGTACTCTGTGTTGTGGCCGCAGCAACCCCGGTTCGAATCTGGGTCACGGCATGCCTTTTTTTGTTCCAATATTAACGCCAACTTCCCAAGGTGGAAAATTCTTTTCAGAGTTTTAGGAAAAAAAGCAACTCATGTTTCTCCTGTGTTATTTGTTGGCTTCTCTGAATTTCTTGGACCACATTTGGCAACATTGTGATTTCAACTCTCCCAAAATCACATTGTCAGAAAACTCACACCGTTTCCAGATCTCATGAAAATATGTTATCTCTGATGATTGGATTGGCAAGAAACGGATTGGACTTATTGCAATGTTGGAAGTTTGCTAGTTTTTTAAAATGAGTCACATTTTGAACTGCAGCACTCTCGTCAGGGCCAGTGGCGCAATGGATAACGCGTCTGACTACGGATCAGAAGATTGTCGGTTCGACTCCTACCTGGCTCGAAGCGTTGCCGTGATCGTATAGTGGTTAGTACTCTGCGTTGTGGCTGCAGCAACCCCGGTTCGAATCCAAGTCACGGCATGTCTTTTTTTGTTCCAATATTAACGCCAACTTTCCAAGGTGGAAAATTCTTTTCAGAGTTTTAGGAAAAAAAGCAACTCATGTTTCTCCTGTGTTATTTGTTGGCTTCTCTGAATTTCTTGGACCACATTTGGCAACATTGTGATTTCAACTCTCCCAAAATCACATTGTCAGAAAACTCACACCGTTTCCAGATCTCATGAAAATATGTTATCTTATCTCTGATGATTGGATTGGCAAGAAACGGATTGGACTTATTGCAATGTTGGAAGTTTGCTAGTTCTTTAAAATGAGTCACATTTTGGGTTGCAGCACTCTCATCAGGGCCAGTGGCGCAATGGATAACGCGTCTGACTACGGATCAGAAGATTGTAGGTTCGACTCCTACCTGGCTCGAAGCGTTGCCGTGATCGTATAGTGGTTAGTACTCTGCGTTGTGGCCGCAGCAACCCCGGTTCGAATCCGGGTCACGGCATGTCTTTTTTTGTTCCAATATTAACGCCAACTTCCCAAGGTGGAAAATTCTTTTCAGAGTTTTAGGAAAAAAAGCAACTCATGTTTCTCCTGTGTTATTTGTTGGCTTCTCTGAATTTCTTGGACCACATTTGGCAACATTGTGATTTCAACTCTCCCAAAATCACATTGTCAGAAAACTCACACCGTTTCCAGATCTCATGAAAATATGTTATCTCTGATGATTGGATTGGCAAGAAACGGATTGGACTTATTGCAATGTTGGAAGTTTGCTAGTTTTTTTAAAATGAGTCACATTTTGAACTGCAGCGCTCTCATCAGGGCCAGTGGCGCAATGGATTACGCATCTGACTACGGATCAGAAGATTGTAGGTTCGACTCCTACCTGGCTCGAAGCGTTGCCGTGATCGTATAGTGGTTAGTACTCTGCGTTGTGGCCGCAGCAACCCCGGTTCGAATCCGGGTCACGGCATGTCTTTTTTTGTTCCAATATTAACGCCAACTTCCCAAGGTGGAAAATTCTTTTCAGAGTTTTAGGAAAAAAAGCAACTCATGTTTCTCCTGTGTTATTTGTTGGCTTCTCTGAATTTCTTGGACCACATTTGGCAACATTGTGATTTCAACTCTCCCAAAATCACATTGTCAGAAAACTCACACCGTTTCCAGATCTCATGAAAATATGTTATCTCTGATGATTGGATTGGCAAGAAACGGATTGGACTTATTGCAATGTTGGAAGTTTGCTAGTTCTTTAAAATTAGTCACATTTTGGGCGGCAGCACTCTCGTCAGGGCCAGTGGCGCAATGGATAACGCGTCTGACTACGGATCAGAAGATTGTAGGTTCGACTCCTACCTGGCTCGAAGCGTTGCCGTGATCGTATAGTGGTTAGTACTCTGCGTTGTGGCCGCAGCAACCCCGGTTCGAATCCGGGTCACGGCATGTCTTTTTTTGTTCCAATATTAACGCCAACTTCCCAAGGTGGAAAATTATTTTCAGAGTTTTAGAAAAAAAAGCAACTCATTTTTCTCCTGTATTATTTGTTGGCTTCTCTGAATTTCTTCGACCACATTTGGCAACATTGTGATTTCAACTCTCCCAAAATCACATTGTCAGAAAACTCACACCGTTTCCAGATCTCATGAAAATATGTTATCTCTGATGATTGGATTGGCAAGAAACGGATTGGACTTATTGCAATGTTGGAAGTTTGCTAGTTCTTTAAAATGAGTCACATTTTGGGCGGCAGCACTCTCATCAGGGCCAGTGGCGCAATGGATAACGCGTCTGAGTACGGATCAGAAGATTGTAGGTTCGACTCCTACCTGGCTCGGAGCGTTGCCGTGATCGTATAGTGGTTAGTACTCTGCGTTGTGGCCGCAGCAACCCCGGTTCGAATCCGGGTCACGGCATGTCTTTTTTTGTTCCAATATTAACGCCAACTTCCCAAGGTGGAAAATTATTTTCAGAGTTTTAGGAAAAAAAGCAACTCATGTTTCTCCTGTGTTATTTGTTGGCTTCTCTGAATTTCTTGAACCACATTTGGCAACATTGTGATTTCAACTCTCCCAAAATCACATTGTCAGAAAACTCACACCGTTTCCAGATCTCATGAAAATATGTTATCTCTGATGATTGGATTGGCAAGAAACGGATTGGACTTATTGCAATGTTGGAAGTTTGCTAGTTCTTTAAAATGAGTCACATTTTGGGCTGCAGCACTCTCATCAGGGCCAGTGGCGCAATGGATAAGGAATAGAATGCTCTCTTGCACTCATGCATCTTATCATGAAATATGAGGAAGACAAGCTTAATCAAATTAAAGAGGAAATTACTACATTACAAAATACCCTTAAAAATGATGCTCTCATTTCTAATTTCAATGAACAAATAGACAAAATTAAAAACGCGGTCTCTAAAATGGAGGATGAAATCATGGTAACTAAGAAAAATAAATTTCAAAGGGATTCCTTTGATTATGCACAAAATCAAGTATATGAGTGGGGGCGTTGGGAACGTCCCATCAAAACGCCCAAATCCATCCTCAAAAGACGAGGCAACTATGCCAAGACAGCAAGCCATGTTAATTTCACCTCCTCAGAACTTGACTCCTCAGATGGCGCATCAGATCATACCTCAGGTGAAACATCTCAACACAAATCTTCTTACTATAGAAAACCCAAAGGAAACCAACGCAAGAAATCAACTCAGGATGCCTCCACTCCAGCAAAAAACGGAGAGCTGGGCGCAAGCATAAACACTCCCGACACAGCGCTGATGAAACTTCGGAGCCAGAAATAACAGGAAATTCATCTGTGGATGTTTTGAATTTATCATCACATCAACTAACTAAAGAACAAACAGAGGTACTTTCACTAGGTCTGAATTTTGTTCCAACCAATAATTTCAATTTTTTTTCTACAGTTTGTGACATCAACAAATTCGTCCGAGATCTTACTGTCAAGAGACATTTTCTTACGGACGATGACATTTCATCCCACACATCTAATGCTGAGACTATTAACACTAATGTCAATGTTGAAAGCAATCTGTCTGGTATTAATGTTAATCCTAACTATAATCTGTTCAGTGATTTTGGTTTCCAGGAACAACTTACTTTGCTGAATCTGATATCACTCGATACCACTTCTTCCAATGATCATTATATCAACGTCTCTGGTGATCTCAAACTCAGCAATAGGTTCTTTTACCCACTACAGTCACGCACACCTTCCATGAAAATGTTTCAGGAACGAATTATGCGTGATTTATGGAGCCTCAAACAGAATCAGGCTCGCTCTGTTAGGGGTAATCTATCACCACAACAGTCCCTTGCCTTGACCGAACTCAAAAACAATACTGACTTAATTGTCAAGATGTCGGACAAGGGGGGGACGGTTGTCCTCATGGATAAATCTCTTTACTGTTCCCAAATCTTATCTTTACTTGCCGATCAAGATGTTTACAGAGAATTAAGTTGTAATCCCACAAAAATCTTCAATGAAAAACTTTGTAATATTATTAATGAAGGTGTTTCTCTTAATGTTATTACACACAAACAAAGGGACCACCTACATGTTTGTGAACCGGTGATTCCCATTATACACGGGTTACCAAAGACCCATAAGAATGTCTCACCACCTCCCATGAGACCTATCATCTCTGGCATAGGTTCCATTAATGAAAAAATGGGAGAATGGCTAGACACTCTTTTACAACCTTTAGTCAAGAGAGTCCCAGGTTACCTCCAGGACTCCTCTGACGTTATTAGAAATCTTAATGAGTTCATTTGGCGTGATCACCATCATTGGGTAGGCTGCGATGTTGTTTCTCTCTACACCTCTATTCCTTACACAGTAGCCATCAGAGCGTTGGAGTTTCACCTCAACACATACAGCAACTACTCCCCTGATTTGAAAGAATACATCATGCAGGTAACGCACCATCTCGTGACTCACAACTACTTCATGTTTTCCAACAAATTCTACTTACAAATACAAGGAGTCCCCATGGGGGCGAAATATTCGCCCTCCTTGGCCAACTTAGTCATGTCATGGTGGGAGTTGCAGTTTCTATACACTGAGGAGAATCCCTTTTTGGCGTCTATTGAGTGGTATGGCAGGTACATCGATGATCTCCTCTTAATTTGGGGGGGCGATGTATCTGCCATACCCTCATTTTTAGCTTATGTGAACTCCAATAATTTCAATTTACGATTCACTCATTATTCTCATTCGAGTGAAGTCACGTTTCTGGATTTGAGATTGCGAGGTGAGGTTAATGCCCCAATCAGCACATCCACATTTAGGAAGCCCACTGCGGGTAACACCATTCTGCATTACACCAGTCATCACCCAAAACACACAACAAAAGCCATACCTGTTGGAGAAATGGTTAGAAGTAGGAGAAACTGTAGTTCTGATACTGACTTTCAGCTGGAAACCACACAAATCTCCAACAGACTAACCCACAGAGGTTATCCCCGGTGGACACTTGATAGGGCAAAACGCATTGCCAACAATAAAAACCGCAATACCTTACTGAACCGCGAACGACACAGCAACACCAATGCCAGGCACATAGATACACCGGTACTTTCTCTCCAGCACAGCTTACAATTTCAGAACATAAAACGCATTGTCTCAAAACATCTTCCTCTCTTACTTGATGATAACAAAATTGAACACATCCTCAAAGATGGTTGCAGATTCGTTGCACGTAGAGGTTGTACATTAGGCAACATTCTTTCCCCCTCATTGATTAATGAACAACTTCCTCAGAGATCCTGGTTACAGAACCAAGGCTTTTTTCGTTGCAGTTCAAGACGTTGCAAATGTTGCACATACATCAAACCCACCAAGTCATTTCATGACACCTCACAGAAAAATACTTACCTCATTAGACATCATTTAACATGCAACAGTTACAATGTTGTTTACATAATACAATGCATCGAATGTAACATTCTCTATGTTGGTTGTACCACACGCAAATTCAAAACTAGAATTGTGGAGCACCTGAATGATATTTCAGGATCAGACTCGCGTAATATTAGTGGAGCCTCGACCCATTTCAGAGATGTTCACCAGAAACGTACCTGCAATTTTACAGCCTTTGCGATAGAAAAAATTACAATCCCCAAAAGAGGAGGTGACATTAGGAGATTACTATTAGACCGTGAGGCTTTTTGGATCATGCAACTGAACTCCATGTCACCTTTTGGTATGAACATTAGAAATGAAATTATGCTTCATTATTAATTCTTGTCTATCCTTGTGCATACATTGAGATTGCATTCTGTCTCTCTCCTATTTCACCTGTTTAATCCAGCCAGTGAATGATTGATTTTATTACATATTCTTTATATGTTTTATCATAAAATACCTTCATGTCTATGTTTACATTTCCAATGTCGCATTCCGGTATATTTGGTACTAATAATTCGTCCTTAGATTGTTTTGATCCCATTATTGTAATCAAACTTACCTTTATTCCTCATGCGACATTGATCCCTCGCTGCATTCCACCTACAGCGGAGTGTTTGATGGTTGCCATGGCGACATTGTATGCCATGTAGCTAACTGTCTGACCACTCCCCTGGGGGACATGATTGGCTACACAGCCCCATGACGGTGCTTTACACACACCAGCTGCTAGCCTTTCCAATTAAACCTCCCCTCCCTACGGAGGAGGGTTCCTGTCACATGACATGATTTCGTTCATTTAAATACTAGTGTGTTGAAATGTCTTTTTATCCATGACTAAGGACGCCGTGAGCGTCTGAAACGCGTTGGATTTTGTATTGTCTCCCATGTCTCTTTTAACAATGGACTAAATAAAAGAAACTATTTTACGCTGCCACAATTGGATTTGAGCTGGATCAATTTCTCGGCTATTGTGATTCCACTCGTCTGGGGCGAGGACCCGTGCTCTCCAGCATACAGCGTTCCACACGTGGTTTCGAGCTGAACTATCCTCTGCATTCCTTTTAGGAAAAAAAGCAACTCATGTTTCTCCTGTATTATTTGTTGGCTTCTCTGAATTTCTTGGACCACATTTGGCAACATTGTGATTTCAACTCTCCCAAAATCACATTGTCAGAAAACTCACACCGTTTCCAGATCTCATGAAAATATGTTATCTCTGATGATTGGATTGGCAAGAAACGGATTGGACTTATTGCAATGTTGGAAGTTTGCTAGTTCTTTAAAATGAGTCACATTTTGGGCTGCAGCACTCTCATCAGGGCCAGTGGCGCAATGGATAACGCGTCTGACTACGGATCAGAAGATTGTAGGTTTGACTCCAACCTGGCTCGAAGCGTTGCCGTGATCGTATAGTGGTTAGTACTCTTCGTTGTGGCTGCAGCAACCCCGGGTCACGGCATGTCTTTTTTTGTTCCAATATTAACGCCAACTTCCCAAGGTGGAAAATTCTTTTCAGAGTTTTAGGAAAAAAAGCAACTCATGTTTCTCCTGTGTTATTTGTTGGCTTCTCTGAATTTCTTGGACCACATTTGGCAACATTGTGATTTCAACTCTCCCAAAATCACATTGTCAGAAAACTCACACCGTTTCCAGATCTCATGAAAATATGTTATCTCTGATGATTGGATTGGCAAGAAACGGATTGGACTTATTGCAATGTTGGAAGTTTGCTAGTTCTTTAAAATGAGTCACATTTTGGGCTGCAGCACTCTCATCAGGGCCAGTGGCGCAATGGATAACGCGTCTGACTACAGATCAGAAGATTGTAGGGTCGACTCCTACCTGGCTCGAAGCGTTGCCGTGATCGTATAGTGGTTAGTACTTTTCGTTGTGGCCGCAGCAACCCCGGTTCGAATCCGGGTCACGGCATGTCTTTTTTTGTTCCAATATTAACGCCAACTTCCCAAGGTGGAAAATTCTTTTCAGAGTTTTAGGAAAAAAAGCAACTCATGTTTCTCCTGTGTTATTTGTTGGCTTCTCTGAATTTCTTGGACCACATTTGGCAACATTGTGATTTCAACTCTCCCAAAATCACATTGTCAGAAAACTCACACCGTTTCCAGATCTCATGAAAATATGTTATCTCTGATGATTGGATTGGCAAGAAATGGATTGGACTTATTGCAATGTTGGAAGTTTGCTAGTTCTTTAAAATGAGTCACATTTTGGGCTGCAGCACTCTCATAAGGGCCAGTGGCGCAATGGATAACGCGTCTGACTACGGATCAGGAGATTGTAGGTTCGACTCCTACCTGGCTCGAAGCTTTGCCGTGATCGTATAGTGGTTAGTACTCTGCGTTTTGGCCGCTTCAACCCCGGTTAGAATCCGGGTCACGGCATGCCTTTTTTTGTTCCAATATTAACGCCAACTTCCCAAGGTGGAAAATTCTTTTCAGAGTTTTAGGAAATAAAGCAACTCATGTTTCTCCTGTGTTATTTGTTGGCTTCTCTGAATTTCTTGGACCACATTTGGCAACATTGTGATTTCAACTCTCCCAAAATCACATTGTCAGAAAACTCACACCGTTTCCAGATCTCATGAAAATATGTTATCTTATCTCTGATGATTGGATTGGCAAGAAACGGATTGGACTTATTGCAATGTTGGAAGTTTGCTAGTTCTTTAAAATGAGTCACATTTTGGGCTGCAGCACTCTCATCAGGGCCAGTGGCGCAATGGATAACGCGTCTGACTACGGATCAGAAGATTGTAGGTTCGACTCCTACCTGGCTCGAAGCGTTGCCGTGATCGTATAGTGGTTAGTACTTTTCGTTGTGGCCGCAGCAACCCCGGTTCGAATCCGGGTCACGGCATGTCTTTTTTTGTTCCAATATTAACGCCAACTTCCCAAGGTGGAAAATTCTTTTCAGAGTTTTAGGAAAAAAAGCAACTCATGTTTCTCCTGTGTTATTTGTTGGCTTCTCTGAATTTCTTGGACCACATTTGGCAACATTGTGATTTCAACTCTCCCAAAATCACATTGTCAGAAAACTCACACCGTTTCCAGATCTCATGAAAATATGTTATCTCTGATGATTGGATTGGCAAGAAACGGATTGGACTTATTGCAATGTTGGAAGTTTGCTAGTTCTTTAAAATGAGTCACATTTTGGGCTGCAGCACTCTCATCAGGGCCAGTGGCGCAATGGATAACGCGTCTGACTACGGATCAGAAGATTGTAGGTTCGACTCCTACCTGGCTCGAAGCGTTGCCGTGATCGTATAGTGGTAAGTACTCTGCTTTGTGGCCGCAGCAACCCCGGTTCGAATCCGGGTCACGGCATGTCTTTTTTTGTTCCAATATTAACGCCAACTTCCCAAGGTGGAAAATTATTTTCAGAGTTTTAGGAAAAAAAGCAACTCATTTTTCTCCTGTATTATTTGTTGGCTTCTCTGAATTTCTTCGACCACATTTGGCAACATTGTGATTTCAACTCTCCCAAAATCACATTGTCAGAAAACTCACACCGTTTCCAGATCTCATGAAAATATGTTATCTCTGATGATTGGATTGGCATGAAACGGATTGGACTTATTGCAATGTTGGAAGTTTGCTAGTTCTTTAAAATGAGTCACATTTTGGGCTGCAGCACTCTCATCAGGGCCAGTGGCGCAATGGGTAACGCGTCTGACTACGGATCAGAAGATTGTAGGTTCGACTCCTACCTGGCTCGAAGCGTTGCCGTGATCGTATAGTGGTTAGTACTCTGCGTTGTGGCCGCAGCAACCCCGGTTCGAATCCGGGTCACGGCATGTCTTTTTTTGTTCCAATATTAACGCCAACTTCCCAAGGTGGAAAATTCTTTTCAGAGTTTTAGGAAAAAAAGCAACTCATGTTTCTCCTGTGTTATTTGTTGGCTTCTCTGAATTTCTTGAACCACATTTGGCAACATTGTGATTTCAACTCTCCCAAAATCACATTGTCAGAAAACTCACACCGTTTCCAGATCTCATGAAAATATGTTATCTCTGATGATTGGATTGGCAAGAAACGGATTGGACTTATTGCAATGTTGGAAGTTTGCTAGTTCTTTAAAATGAGTCACATTTTGGGCTGCAGCACTCTCATCAGGGCCAGTGGCGCAATGGATAACACGTCTGACTACGGATCAGGAGATTGTAGGTTCGACTCCTACCTGGCTCGAAGCTTTGCCGTGATCGTATAGTGGTTAGTACTCTGCGTTGTGGCCGCAGCAACCCCGCTTCGAATCTGGGTCACGGCATGTCTTTTTTTGTTCCAATATTAACGCCAACTTCCCAAGGTGGAAAATTCTTTTCAGAGTTTTAGGAAAAAAAGCAACTCATTTTTCTCCTGTGTTATTTGTTGGCTTCTCTGAATTTCTTGGACCACATTTGGCAACATTGTGATTTCAACTCTCCCAAAATCACATTGTCAGAAAACTCACACCGTTTCCAGATCTCATGAAAATATGTTATCTCTGATGATTGGATTGGCAAGAAACGGATTGGACTTATTGCAATGTTGGAAGTTTGCTAGTTCTTTAAAATGAGTCACATTTTGGGCTGCAGGACTCTCATCAGGGCCAGTGGCGCAATGGATAACGCGTCTGACTACGGATCAGAAGATTGTAGGTTCGACTCCTACCTGGCTCGAAGCGTTGCCGTGATCGTATAGTGGTTAGTACTCTGCGTTGTGGCCGCAGCAACCCCGGTTCGAATCCGGGTCACGGCATGTCTTTTTTTGTTCCAATATTAACGCCAACTTCCCAAGGTGGAAAATTCTTTTCAGAGTTTTAGGAAAAAAAGCAACTCATGTTTCTCCTGTGTTATTTGTTGGCTTCTCTGAATTTCTTGGACCACATTTGGCAACATTGTGATTTCAACTCTCCCAAAATCACATTGTCAGAAAACTCACACCGTTTCCAGATCTCATGAAAATATGTTATCTCTGATGATTGGATTGGCAAGAAACGGATTGGACTTATTGCAATGTTGGAAGTTTGCTAGTTTTTTAAAATGAGTCACATTTTGAACTGCAGCGCTCTCGTCAGGGCCAGTGGCGCAATGGATAACGCGTCTGACTACGGATCAGAAGATTGTAGGTTCGACTCCTACCTGGCTTGAAGCGTTGCCGTGATCATATAGTGGTTAGTACTCTGCGTTGTGGCCGCAGCAACCCCGGTTCGAATCCGGGTAACGGCATGTCTTTTTTTGTTCCAATATTAACGCCAACTTCCCAAGGTGGAAAATTATTTTCAGAGTTTTAGGAAAAAAAGCAACTCATTTTTCTCCTGTATTATTTGTTGGCTTCTCTGAATTTCTTCGACCACATTTGGCAACATTGTGATTTCAACTCTCCCAAAATCACATTGTCAGAAAACTCACACCGTTTCCAGATCTCATGAAAATATGTTATCTCTGATGATTGGATTGGCAAGAAACGGATTGGACTTATTGCAATGTTGGAAGATGGCTAGTTCTTTAAAATTAGTCACATTTTGGGCGGCAGCACTCTCATCAGGGCCAGTGGCGCAATGGATAACGCGTCTGACTACGGATCAGAAGATTGTAGGTTCGACTCCTACCTGGCTCGAAGCGTTGCCGTGATCGTATAGTGGTTAGTACTCTGCGTTGTGGCCGCAGCAACCCCGGTTCGAATCCGGGTCACGGCATGTCTTTTTTTGTTCCAATATTAACGCCAACTTCCCAAGGTGGAAAATTCTTTTCAGATTTTTAGGAAAAAAAGCAACTCATGTTTCTCCTGTGTTATTTGTTGGCTTCTCTGAATTTCTTGAACCACATTTGGCAACATTGTGATTTCAACTCTCCCAAAATCACATTGTCAGAAAACTCACACCGTTTCCAGATCTCATGAAAATATGTTATCTCTGATGATTGGATTGGCAAGAAACGGATTGGACTTATTGCAATGTTGGAAGTTTGCTAGTTCTTTAAAATGAGTCACATTTTGGGCTGCAGCACTCTCATCAGGGCCAGTGGCGCAATGGATAACGCTTCTGACTACGGATCAGAAGATTGTAGGATCAACTCCTACCTGGCTCGAAGCGTTGCCGTGATCGTATAGTGGTTAGTACTCTGTGTTGTGGCCGCAGCAACCCCGGTTCGAATCCGGGTCACGGCATGTCTTTTTTTGTTCCAATATTAACGCCAACTTCCCAAGGTGGAAAATTCTTTTCAGAGTTTTAGGAAAAAAAGCAACTCATGTTTCTCCTGTGTTATTTGTTGGCTTCTCTGAATTTCTTGGACCACATTTGGCAACATTGTGATTTCAACTCTCCCAAAATCACATTGTCAGAAAACTCACACCGTTTCCAGATCTCATGAAAATATGTTATCTCTGATGATTGGATTGGCAAGAAACGGATTGGACTTATTGCAATGTTGGAAGTTTGCTAGTTCTTTAAAATGAGTCACATTTTGGGCTGCAGCTCTCTCATCAGGGCCAGTGGCGCAATGGATAACGCGTCTGACTACGGATCAGAAGATTGTAGGTTCGACTCCTACCTGGCTCGAAGCGTTGCCGTGATCGTATAGTGGTTAGTACTCTGCGTTGTGGTCGCAGCAACCCTGGTTCGAATCCGGGTCACGGCATGTCTTTTTTTGTTCCAATATTAACGCCAACTTCCCAAGGTGGAAAATTCTTTTCAGAGTTTTAGGAAAAAAAGCAACTCATGTTTCTCCTGTGTTATTTGTTGGCTTCTCTGAATTTCTTGGACCACATTTGGCAACATTGTGATTTCAACTCTCCCAAAATCACATTGTCAGAAAACTCACACCGTTTCCAGATCTCATGAAAATATGTTATCTCTGATGATTGGATTGGCAAGAAACGGATTGGACTTATTGCAATGTTGGAAGTTTGCTAGTTTTTTAAAATGAGTCACATTTTGAACTGCAGCGCTCTCGTCAGGGCCAGTGGCGCAATGGATAACGCGTCTGACTACGGATCAGAAGATTGTAGGTTCGACTCCTACCTGGCTCGAAGCGTTGCCGTGATCGTATAGTGGTTAGTACTCTGCGTTGTGGCCGCAGCAACCCCGGTTCGAATCCGAGTCACGGCATGTCTTTTTTTGTTCCAATATTAACGCCAACTTCCCAAGGTGGAAAATTATTTTCAGAGTTTTAGGAAAAAAAGCAACTCATGTTTCTCCTGTATTATTTGTTGGCTTCTCTGAATTTCTTCGACCACATTTGGCAACATTGTGATTTCAACTCTCCCAAAATCACATTGTCAGAAAACTCACACCGTTTCCAGATCTCATGAAAATATGTTATCTTATCTCTGATGATTGGATTGGCAAGAAACGGATTGGACTTATTGCAATGTTGGAAGTTTGCTAGTTCTTTAAAATGAGTCACATTTTGGGCTGCAGCACTCTCATCAGGGCCAGTGGCGCAATGGATAACGCGTCTGACTACGGATCAGAAGATTGTAGGTTCGACTCCTACCTGGCTCGAAGCGTTGCCGTGATCGTATAGTGGTTAGTACTCTGCGTTGTGGCCGCAGCAACCCCGGTTCGAATCCGGGTCACGGCATGTCTTTTTTTGTTCCAATATTAACGCCAACTTCCCAAGGTGGAAAATTCTTTTTAGAGTTTTAGGAAAAAAAGCAACTCATGTTTCTCCTGTGTTATTTGTTGGCTTCTCTGAATTTCTTGGACCACATTTGGCAACATTGTGATTTCAACTCTCCCAAAATCACATTGTCAGAAAACTCACACCGTTTCCAGATCTCATGAAAATATGTTATCTTATCTCTGATGATTGGATTGGCAAGAAACGGATTGGACTTATTGCAATGTTGGAAGTTTGCTAGTTCTTTAAAATGAGTCACATTTTGGGCTGCAGTACTCTCATCAGGGCCAGTGGCGCAATTGATAACGCGTCTGACTACGGATCAGAAGATTGTAGGTTCGACTCCTACCTGGCTCGAAGCGTTGCCGTGATCGTATAGTGGTTAGTACTCTGCGTTGTGGCCGCAGCAACCCCGGTTCGAATCCGGGTCACAGCATGTCTTTTTTTGTTCCAATATTAACGCCAACTTCCCAAGGTGGAAAATTCTTTTCAGAGTTTTAGGAAAAAAAGCAACTCATGTTTCTCCTGTGTTATTTGTTGGCTTCTCTGAATTTCTTGGACCACATTTGGCAACATTGTGATTTCAACTCTCCCAAAATCACATTGTCAGAAAACTCACACCGTTTCCAGATCTCATGAAAATATGTTATCTCTGATGATTGGATTGGCAAGAAACGGATTGGACTTATTGCAATGTTGGAAGTTTGCTAGTTCTTTAAAATGAGTCACATTTTGGGCTGCAGCACTCTCATCAGGGCCAGTGGCGCAATGGATAACGCGTCTGACTACGGATCGGGAGATTGTAGGTTCGACTCCTACCTGGCTCGAAGCTTTGCCGTGATCGTATAGTGGTTAGTACTCTGCGTTGTGGCCGCAGCAACCCTGGTTCGAATCCGGGTCACAGCATGCCTTTTTTTGTTAGAATATTAACGCCAACTTCCCAAGGTGGAAAATTCTTTTCAGAGTTTTAGGAAAAAAAGCAACTCATGTTTCTCCTGTGTTATTTTTTGGCTTCTCTGAATTTCTTGGACCACATTTGGCAACATTGTGATTTCAACTCTCCCAAAATCACATTGTCAGAAAACTCACACCGTTTCCAGATCTCATGAAAATATGTTATCTCTGATGATTGGATTGGCAAGAAACGGATTGGACTTATTGCAATGTTGGAAGTTTGCTAGTTTTTTAAAATTAGTCACATTTTGTACTGCAGCGCTCTCGTCAGGGCCAGTGGCGCAATGGATAACGCATCTGACTACGGATCAGAAGATTGTAGGTTCGACTCCTACCTGGCTCGAAGCGTTGCCGTGATCGTATAGTGGTTAGTACTCTGCGTTGTGGCCGCAGCAACCCCGGTTCAAATCCGGGTCACGGCATGTCTTTTTTTGTTCCAATATTAACACCAACTTCCCAAGGTGGAAAATTCTTTTCAGAGTTTTAGGAAAAAAAGCAACTCATGTTTCTCCTGTGTTATTTGTTGGCTTCTCTGAATTTCTTGGACCACATTTGGCAACATTGTGATTTCAACTCTCCCAAAATCACATTGTCAGAAAACTCACACCGTTTCCAGATCTCATGAAAATATGTTATCTCTGATGATTGGATTGGCAAGAAACGGATTGGACTTATTGCAATGTTGGAAGTTTGCTAGTTTTTTAAAATGAGTAACATTTTGAACTGCAGCACTCTCGTCAGGGCCAGTGGCGCAATGGATAACGCATCTGACTATGGATCAGAAGATTGTCGGTTCGACTCCTACCTGGCTCGAAGCGTTGCCGTGATCGTATAGTGGTTAGTACTCTGCGTTGTGGCTGCAGCAACCCCGGTTCGAATCCGGGTCACGGCATGTCTTTTTTTGTTCCAATATTAACGCCAACTTCCCAAGGTGGAAAATTCTTTTCAGAGTTTTAGGAAAAAAAGCAACTCATGTTTCTCCTGTGTTATTTGTTGGCTTCTCTGAATTTCTTGGACCACATTTGGCAACATTGTGATTTCAACTCTCCCAAAATCACATTGTCAGAAAACTCACACCGTTTCCAGATCTCATGAAAATATGTTATCTCTGATGATTGGATTGGCAAGAAACGGATTGGACTTATTGCAATGTTGGAAGTTTACTAGTTCTTTAAAATGAGTCACATTTTGGGCTGCAGCACTCTCATCAGGGCCAGTGGTGCAATGGATAACGCTTCTGACTACGGATCAGAAGATTGTAGGATCAACTCCTACCTGGCTCGAAGCGTTGCCGTGATCGTATAGTGGTTAGTACTCTGCGTTGTGGCCGCAGCAACCCCGGTTCGAATCCGGGTCACGGCATGTCTTTTTTTGTTCCAATATTAACGCCAACTTCCCAAGGTGGAAAATTCTTTTCAGAGTTTTAGGAAAAAAAGCAACTCATGTTTCTCCTGTGTTATTTGTTGGCTTCTCTGAATTTCTTGGACCACATTTGGCAACATTGTGATTTCAACTCTCCCAAAATCACATTGTCAGAAAACTCACACCGTTTCCAGATCTCATGAAAATATGTTATCTCTGATGATTGGATTGGCAAGAAACGGATTGGACTTATTGCAATGTTGGAAGTTGGCTAGTTCTTTAAAATGAGTCACATTTTGGGCTGCAGCACTCTCATCAGGGCCAGTGGCGCAATGGATAACGCGTCTGACTACGGATCAGAAGATTGTAGGTTCGACTCCTACCTGGCTCGAAGTGTTGCCGTGATCGTATAGTGGTTAGTACTCTGCGTTGTGGCCGCAGCAACCCCGGTTCGAATCCGGGTCACGGCATGTCTTTTTTTGTTCCAATATTAACGCCAACTTCCCAAGGTGGAAAATTCTTTTCAGAGTTTTAGGAAAAAAAGCAACTCATGTTTCTCCTGTGTTATTTGTTGGCTTCTCTGAATTTCTTGGACCACATTTGGCAACATTGTGATTTCAACTCTCCCAAAATCACATTGTCAGAAAACTCACACCGTTTCCAGATCTCATGAAAATATGTTATCTTATCTCTGATGATTGGATTGGCAAGAAACGGATTGGACTTATTGCAATGTTGGAAGTTTGCTAGTTCTTTAAAATGAGTCACATTTTGGGCTGCAGCACTCTCATCAGGGCCAGTGGCGCAATGGATAACGCATCTGACTACGGATCAGAAGATTGTAGGTTCGACTCCTACCTGGCTCGAAGCATTGCCGTGATCGTATAGTGGTTAGTACTCTGCGTTGTGGCCGCAGCAACCCCGGTTCGAATCCGGTTCACGGCATGTCTTTTTTTGTTCCAATTTTAACGCCAACTTCCCAAGGTGGAAAATTCTTTTCAGAGTTTTAGGAAAAAAAGCAACTCATGTTTCTCCTGTGTTATTTGTTGGCTTCTCTGAATTTCTTGGACCACATTTGGCAACATTGTGATTTCAACTTTCCCAAAATCACATTGTCAGAAAACTCACACCGTTTCCAGATCTCATGAAAATATGTTATCTCTGATGATTGGATTGGCAAGAAACGGATTGGACTTATTGCAATGTTGGAAGTTTGCTAGTTCTTTAAAATGAGTCACATTTTGGGCTGCACCTCTCTCATCAGGGCCAGTGGCGCAATGGATAACGCGTCTGACTACGGATCAGAAGATTGTAGGTTCGACTCCTACCTGGCTCGAAGCGTTGCCGTGATCGTATAGTGGTTATTACTCTGCGTTGTGGCCGCAGCAACCCTGGTTCGAATCCGGGTCACGGCATGTCTTTTTTTGTTCCAATATTAACGCCAACTTCCCAAGGTGGAAAATTCTTTTCAGAGTTTTAGGAAAAAAAGCAACTCATGTTTCTCCTGTGTTATTTGTTGGCTTCTCTGAATTTCTTGGACCACATTTGGCAACATTGTGATTTCAACTCTCCCAAAATCACATTGTCAGAAAACTCACACCGTTTCCAGATCTCATGAAAATATGTTATCTCTGATGATTGGATTGGCAAGAAACGGATTGGACTTATTGCAATGTTGGAAGTTTGCTAGTTTTTTAAAATGAGTCACATTTTGAACTGCAGCGCTCTCGTCAGGGCCAGTGGCGCAATGGATAACGCGTCTGACTACGGATCAGAAGATTGTAGGTTCGACTCCTACCTGGCTCGAAGCGTTGCCGTGATCGTATAGTGGTTAGTACTCTGCGTTGTGGCCGCAGCAACCCCGGTTCGAATCCGGGTCACGGCATGTCTTTTTTTGTTCCAATATTAACGCCAACTTCCCAAGGTGGAAAATTCTTTTCAGAGTTTTAGGAAAAAAAGCAACTCATTTTTCTCCTGTATTATTTGTTGGCTTCTCTGAATTTCTTCGACCACATTTGGCAACATTGTGATTTCAACTCTCCCAAAATCACATTGTCAGAAAACTCACACCGTTTCCAGATCTCATGAAAATATGTTATCTTATCTCTGATGATTGGATTGGCAAGAAACGGATTGGACTTATTGCAATGTTGGAAGTTTGCTAGTTCTTTAAAATGAATCACATTTTGGGCTGCAGCACTCTCATCAGGGCCAGTGGCGCAATGGATAACGCGTCTGACTACGGATCAGAAGATTGTAGCTTCGACTCCTACCTGGCTCGAAGCGTTGCCGTGATCGTATAGTGGTTAGTACTCTGCGTTGTGGCCGCAGCAACCCCGGTTCGAATCCGGGTCACAGCATGTCTTTTTTTGTTCCAATATTAACGCCAACTTCCCAAGGTGGAAAATTCTTTTCAGAGTTTTAGGAAAAAAAGCAACTCATGTTTCTCCTGTGTTATTTGTTGGCTTCTCTGAATTTCTTGGACCACATTTGGCAACATTGTGATTTCAACTCTCCCAAAATCACATTGTCAGAAAACTCACACCGTTTCCAGATCTCATGAAAATATGTTATCTCTGATGATTGGATTGGCAAGAAACGGATTGGACTTATTGCAATGTTGGAAGTTTGCTAGTTCTTTAAAATGAGTCACATTTTGGGCTGCAGCACTCTCATCAGGGCCAGTGGCGCAATGGATAACGCGTCTGACTACGGATCGGGAGATTGTAGGTTCGACTCCTACCTGGCTCGAAGCTTTGCCGTGATCGTATAGTGGTTAGTACTCTGCGTTGTGGCCGCAGCAACCCTGGTTCGAATCCGGGTCACAGCATGCCTTTTTTTGTTAGAATATTAACGCCAACTTCCCAAGGTGGAAAATTCTTTTCAGAGTTTTAGGAAAAAAAGCAACTCATGTTTCTCCTGTGTTATTTGTTGGCTTCTCTGAATTTCTTGGACCACATTTGGCAACATTGTGATTTCAACTCTCCCAAAATCACATTGTCAGAAAACTCACACCGTTTCCAGATCTCATGAAAATATGTTATCTCTGATGATTGGATTGGCAAGAAACGGATTGGACTTATTGCAATGTTGGAAGTTTGCTAGTTTTTTAAAATTAGTCACATTTTGTACTGCAGCGCTCTCGTCAGGGCCAGTGGCGCAATGGATAACGCATCTGACTACGGATCAGAAGATTGTAGGTTCGACTCCTACCTGGCTCGAAGCGTTGCCGTGATCGTATAGTGGTTAGTACTCTGCGTTGTGGCCGCAGCAACCCCGGTTCGAATCCGGGTCACGGCATGTCTTTTTTTGTTCCAATATTAACACCAACTTCCCAAGGTGGAAAATTCTTTTCAGAGTTTTAGGAAAAAAAGCAACTCATGTTTCTCCTGTGTTATTTGTTGGCTTCTCTGAATTTCTTGGACCACATTTGGCAACATTGTGATTTCAACTCTCCCAAAATCACATTGTCAGAAAACTCACACCGTTTCCAGATCTCATGAAAATATGTTATCTCTGATGATTGGATTGGCAAGAAACGGATTGGACTTATTGCAATGTTGGAAGTTTGCTAGTTCTTTAAAATGAGTCACATTTTGGGCTGCAGCACTCTCATCAGGGCCAGTGGCACAATGGATAACGCATCTGACTACGGATCAGAAGATTGTAGGTTCGACTCCTACCTGGCTCGAAGCATTGCCGTGATCGTATAGTGGTTAGTACTCTGCGTTGTGGCCGCAGCAACCCCGGTTCGAATCCGGGTCACGGCATGTCTTTTTTTGTTCCAATTTTAACGCCAACTTACCAAGGTGGAAAATTATTTTCAGAGTTTTAGGAAAAAAAGCAACTCATGTTTCTCCTGTGTTATTTGTTGGCTTCTCTGAATTTCTTGGACCACATTTGGCAACATTGTGATTTCAACTCTCCCAAAATCACATTGTCAGAAAACTCACACCGTTTCCAGATCTCATGAAAATATGTTATCTCTGATGATTGGATTGGCAAGAAACGGATTGGACTTATTGCAATGTTGGAAGTTTGCTAGTTTTTTAAAATGAGTAACATTTTGAACTGCAGCACTCTCGTCAGGGCCAGTGGCGCAATGGATAACGCATCTGACTATGGATCAGAAGATTGTCGGTTCGACTCCTACCTGGCTCGAAGCGTTGCCGTGATCGTATAGTGGTTAGTACTCTGCGTTGTGGCTGCAGCAACCCCGGTTCGAATCCGGGTCACGGCATGTCTTTTTTTGTTCCAATATTAACGCCAACTTCCCAAGGTGGAAAATTCTTTTCAGAGTTTTAGGAAAAAAAGCAACTCATGTTTCTCCTGTGTTATTTGTTGGCTTCTCTGAATTTCTTGGACCACATTTGGCAACATTGTGATTTCAACTCTCCCAAAATCACATTGTCAGAAAACTCACACCGTTTCCAGATCTCATGAAAATATGTTATCTCTGATGATTGGATTGGCAAGAAACGGATTGGACTTATTGCAATGTTGGAAGTTTGCTAGTTCTTTAAAATGAGTCACATTTTGGGCTGCAGCACTCTCATCAGGGCCAGTGGCGCAATGGATAACGCGTCTGACTACGGATCAGAAGATTGTAGGTTCGACTCCTACCTGGCTCGAAGCGTTGCCGTGATCGTATAGTGGTTAGTACTCTGCGTTGTGGCCGCAGCAACCCCGGTTCGAATCCGGGTCACGGCATGTCTTTTTTTGTTCCAATAATAACGCCAACTTCCCAAGGTGGAAAATTCTTTTCAGAGATTTAGGAAAAAAAGCAACTCATGTTTCTCCTGTGTTATTTGTTGGCTTCTCTGAATTTCTTGGACCACATTTGGCAACATTGTGATTTCAACTCTCCCAAAATCACATTGTCAGAAAACTCACACCGTTTCCAGATCTCATGAAAATATGTTATCTTATCTCTGATGATTGGATTGGCAAGAAACGGATTGGACTTATTGCAATGTTGGAAGTTTGCTAGTTCTTTAAAATGAGTCACATTTTGGGCTGCAGCACTCTCATCAGGGCCAGTGGCGCAATGGATAACGCATCTGACTACGGATCAGAAGATTGTAGGTTCGACTCCTACCTGGCTCGAAGCATTGCCGTGATCGTATAGTGGTTAGTACTCTGCGTTGTGGCCGCAGCAACCCCGGTTCGAATCCGGGTCACGGCATGTCTTTTCTTGTTCCAATTTTAACGCCAACTTCCCAAGGTGGAAAATTCTTTTCAGAGTTTTAGGAAAAAAAGCAACTCATGTTTCTCCTGTGTTATTTGTTGGCTTCTCTGAATTTCTTGGACCACATTTGGCAACATTGTGATTTCAACTCTCCCAAAATCACATTGTCAGAAAACTCACACCGTTTCCAGATCTCATGAAAATATGTTATCTCTGATGATTGGATTGGCAAGAAACGGATTGGACTTATTGCAATGTTGGAAGTTTGCTAGTTTTTTAAAATTAGTCACATTTTGTACTGCAGCGCTCTCGTCAGGGCCAGTGGCGCAATGGATAACGCATCTGACTACGGATCAGAAGAATGTAGGTTCGACTCCTACCTGGCTCGAAGCGTTGCCGTGATCGTATAGTGGTTAGTACTCTGCGTTGTGGCCGCAGCAACCCCGGTTCGAATCCGGGTCACGGCATGTCTTTTTTTGTTCCAATATTAACACCAACTTCCCAAGGTGGAAAATTCTTTTCAGAGTTTTAGGAAAAAAAGCAACTCATGTTTCTCCTGTGTTATTTGTTGGCTTCTCTGAATTTCTTGGACCACATTTGGCAACATTGTGATTTCAACTCTCCCAAAATCACATTGTCAGAAAACTCACACCGTTTCCAGATCTCATGAAAATATGTTATCTCTGATGATTGGATTGGCAAGAAACGGATTGGACTTATTGCAATGTTGGAAGTTTGCTAGTTCTTTAAAATGAGTCACATTTTGGGCTGCATCACTCTCATCAGGGCCAGTGGCACAATGGATAACGCATCTGACTACGGATCAGAAGATTGTAGGTTCGACTCCTACCTGGCTCGAAGCATTGCCGTGATCGTATAGTGGTTAGTACTCTGCGTTGTGGCCGCAGCAACCCTGGTTCGAATCCGGGTCACAGCATGCCTTTTTTTGTTAGAATATTAACGCCAACTTCCCAAGGTGGAAAATTCTTTTCAGAGTTTTAGGAAAAAAAGCAACTCATGTTTCTCCTGTGTTATTTGTTGGCTTCTCTGAATTTCTTGGACCACATTTGGCAACATTGTGATTTCAACTCTCCCAAAATCACATTGTCAGAAAACTCACACCGTTTCCAGATCTCATGAAAATATGTTATCTCTGATGATTGGATTGGCAAGAAACGGATTGGACTTATTGCAATGTTGGAAGTTTGCTAGTTTTTTAAAATGAGTCACATTTTGAACTGCAGCACTCTCGTCAGGGCCAGTGGCGCAATGGATAACGCGTCTGACTACGGATCAGAAGATTGTCGGTTCGACTCCTACCTGGCTCGAAGCGTTGCCGTGATCGTATAGTGGTTAGTACTCTGCGTTGTGGCTGCAGCAACCCCGGTTCGAATCCAAGTCACGGCATGTCTTTTTTTGTTCCAATATTAACGCCAACTTCCCAAGGTGGAAAATTCTTTTCAGAGTTTTAGGAAAAAAAGCAACTCATGTTTCTCCTGTGTTATTTGTTGGCTTCTCTGAATTTCTTGGACCACATTTGGCAACATTGTGATTTCAACTCTCCCAAAATCACATTGTCAGAAAACTCACACCGTTTCCAGATCTCATGAAAATATGTTATCTCTGATGATTGGATTGGCAAGAAACGGATTGGACTTATTGCAATGTTGGAAGTTTGCTAGTTCTTTAAAATGAGTCACATTTTGGGCTGCAGCTCTCTCATCAGGGCCAGTGGCGCAATGGATAACTCGTCTGACTACGGATCAGAAGATTGTAGGTTCGACTCCTACCTGGCTCGAAGCGTTGCCGTGATCGTATAGTGGTTATTACTCTGCGTTGTGGCCGCAGCAACCCTGGTTCGAATCCGGGTCACGGCATGTCTTTTTTTGTTCCAATATTAACGCCAACTTCCCAAGGTGGAAAATTCTTTTCAGAGTTTTAGGAAAAAAAGCAACTCATGTTTCTCCTGTGTTATTTGTTGGCTTCTCTGAATTTCTTGGACCACATTTGGCAACATTGTGATTTCAACTCTCCCAAAATCACATTGTCAGAAAACTCACACCGTTTCCAGATCTCATGAAAATATGTTATCTCTGATGATTGGATTGGCAAGAAACGGATTGGACTTATTGCAATGTTGGAAGTTTGCTAGTTTTTTAAAATGAGTCACATTTTGAACTGCAGCGCTCTCGTCAGGGCCAGTGGCGCAATGGATAACGCGTCTGACTACGGATCAGAAGATTGTAGGTTCGACTCCTACCTGGCTCGAAGCGTTGCCGTGATCGTATAGTGGTTAGTACTCTGCGTTGTGGCCGCAGCAACCCCGGTTCGAATCCGGGTCACGGCATGTCTTTTTTTGTTCCAATATTAACGCCAACTTCCCAAGGTGGAAAATTATTTTCAGAGTTTTAGGAAAAAAAGCAACTCATTTTTCTCCTGTATTATTTGTTGGCTTCTCTGAATTTCTTCGACCACATTTGGCAACATTGTGATTTCAACTCTCCCAAAATCACATTGTCAGAAAACTCACACCGTTTCCAGATCTCATGAAAATATGTTATCTTATCTCTGATGATTGGATTGGCAAGAAACGGATTGGACTTATTGCAATGTTGGAAGTTTGCTAGTTCTTTAAAATGAATCACATTTTGGGCTGCAGCACTCTCATCAGGGCCAGTGGCGCAATGGATAACGCGTCTGACTACGGATCAGAAGATTGTAGGTTCGACTCCTACCTGGCTCGAAGCGTTGCCGTGATCGTATAGTGGTTAGTACTCTGCGTTGTGGCCGCAGCAACCCCGGTTCGAATCCGGGTCACGGCATGTCTTTTTTTGTTCCAATATTAACGCCAACTTCCCAAGGTGGAAAATTCTTTTCAGAGTTTTAGGAAAAAAAGCAACTCATGTTTCTCCTGTGTTATTTGTTGGCTTCTCTGAATTTCTTGGACCACATTTGGCAACATTGTGATTTCAACTCTCCCAAAATCACATTGTCAGAAAACTCACACCGTTTCCAGATCTCATGAAAATATGTTATCTCTGATGATTGGATTGGCAAGAAACGGATTGGACTTATTGCAATGTTGGAAGTTTGCTAGTTTTTTAAAATGAGTCACATTTTGAACTGCAGCGCTCTCGTCAGGGCCAGTGGCGCAATGGATAACGCGTCTGACTACGGATCAGAAGATTGTAGGTTCGACTCCTACCTGGCTCGAAGCGTTGCCGTGATCGTATAGTGGTTAGTACTCTGCGTTGTGGCCGCAGCAACCCCGGTTCGAATCCGGGTCACGGCATGTCTTTTTTTGTTCCAATATTAACGCCAACTTCCCAAGGTGGAAAATTCTTTTCAGAGTTTTAGGAAAAAAAGCAACTCATGTTTCTCCTGTGTTATTTGTTGGCTTCTCTGAATTTCTTGGACCACATTTGGCAACATTGTGATTTCAACTCTCCCAAAATCACATTGTCAGAAAACTCACACCGTTTCCAGATCTCATGAAAATATGTTATCTTATCTCTGATGATTGGATTGGCAAGAAACGGATTGGACTTATTGCAATGTTGGAAGTTTGCTAGTTCTTTAAAATGAGTCACATTTTGGGCTGCAGCACTCTCATCAGGGCCAGTGGCGCAATTGATAACGCGTCTGACTACGGATCAGAAGATTGTAGCTTCGACTCCTACCTGGCTCGAAGCGTTGCCGTGATCGTATAGTGGTTAGTACTCTGCGTTGTGGCCGCAGCAACCCCGGTTCGAATCCGGGTCACAGCATGTCTTTTTTTGTTCCAATATTAACGCCAACTTCCCAAGGTGGAAAATTATTTTCAGAGTTTTAGGAAAAAAAAGCAACTCATGTTTCTCCTGTGTTATTTGTTGGCTTCTCTGAATTTCTTGGACCACATTTGGCAACATTGTGATTTCAACTCTCCCAAAATCACATTGTCAGAAAACTCACACCGTTTCCAGATCTCATGAAAATATGTTATCTCTGATGATTGGATTGGCAAGAAACGGATTGGACTTATTGCAATGTTGGAAGTTTGCTAGTTCTTTAAAATGAGTCACATTTTGGGCTGCAACACTCTCATCAGGGCCAGTGGCGCAATGGATAACGCGTCTGACTACGGATCGGGAGATTGTAGGTTCGACTCCTACCTGGCTCGAAGCTTTGCCGTGATCGTATAGTGGTTAGTACTCTGCGTTGTGGCCGCAGCAACCCTGGTTCGAATCCGGGTCACAGCATGCCTTTTTTTGTTAGAATATTAACGCCAACTTCCCAAGGTGGAAAATTCTTTTCAGAGTTTTAGGAAAAAAAGCAACTCATGTTTCTCCTGTGTTATTTGTTGGCTTCTCTGAATTTCTTGGACCACATTTGGCAACATTGTGATTTCAACTCTCCCAAAATCACATTGTCAGAAAACTCACACCGTTTCCAGATCTCATGAAAATATGTTATCTCTGATGATTGGATTGGCAAGAAACGGATTGGACTTATTGCAATGTTGGAAGTTTGCTAGTTTTTTAAAATTAGTCACATTTTGTACTGCAGCGCTCTCGTCAGGGCCAGTGGTGCAATGGATAACGCATCTGACTACGGATCAGAAGATTGTAGGTTCGACTCCTACCTGGCTCGAAGCGTTGCCGTGATCGTATAGTGGTTAGTACTCTGCGTTGTGGCCGCAGCAACCCCGGTTCGAATCCGGGTCACGGCATGTCTTTTTTTGTTCCAATATTAACACCAACTTCCCAAGGTGGAAAATTCTTTTCAGAGTTTTAGGAAAAAAAGCAACTCATGTTTCTCCTGTGTTATTTGTTGGCTTCTCTGAATTTCTTGGACCACATTTGGCAACATTGTGATTTCAACTCTCCCAAAATCACATTGTCAGAAAACTCACACCGTTTCCAGATCTCATGAAAATATGTTATCTCTGATGATTGGATTGGCAAGAAACGGATTGGACTTATTGCAATGTTGGAAGTTTGCTAGTTCTTTAAAATGAGTCACATTTTGGGCTGCAGCACTCTCATCAGGGCCAGTGGCACAATGGATAACGCATCTGACTACGGATCAGAAGATTGTAGGTTCGACTCCTACCTGGCTCGAAGCATTGCCGTGATCGTATAGTGGTTAGTACTCTGCGTTGTGGCCGCAGCAACCCCGGTTCGAATCCGGGTCACGGCATGTCTTTTTTTGTTCCAATTTTAACGCCAACTTACCAAGGTGGAAAATTATTTTCAGAGTTTTAGGAAAAAAAGCAACTCATGTTTCTCCTGTGTTATTTGTTGGCTTCTCTGAATTTCTTGGACCACATTTGGCAACATTGTGATTTCAACTCTCCCAAAATCACATTGTCAGAAAACTCACACCGTTTCCAGATCTCATGAAAATATGTTATCTCTGATGATTGGATTGGCAAGAAACGGATTGGACTTATTGCAATGTTGGAAGTTTGCTAGTTTTTTAAAATGAGTAACATTTTGAACTGCAGCACTCTCGTCAGGGCCAGTGGCGCAATGGATAACGCATCTGACTATGGATCAGAAGATTGTCGGTTCGACTCCTACCTGGCTCGAAGCGTTGCCGTGATCGTATAGTGGTTAGTACTCTGCGTTGTGGCTGCAGCAACCCCGGTTCGAATCCGGGTCACGGCATGTCTTTTTTTGTTCCAATATTAACGCCAACTTCCCAAGGTGGAAAATTCTTTTCAGAGTTTTAGGAAAAAAAGCAACTCATGTTTCTCCTGTGTTATTTGTTGGCTTCTCTGAATTTCTTGGACCACATTTGGCAACATTGTGATTTCAACTCTCCCAAAATCACATTGTCAGAAAACTCACACCGTTTCCAGATCTCATGAAAATATGTTATCTCTGATGATTGGATTGGCAAGAAACGGATTGGACTTATTGCAATGTTGGAAGTTTGCTAGTTCTTTAAAATGAGTCACATTTTGGGCTGCAGCACTCTCATCAGGGCCAGTGGCGCAATGGATAACGCGTCTGACTACGGATCAGAAGATTGTAGGTTCGACTCCTACCTGGCTCGAAGCGTTGCCGTGATCGTATAGTGGTTAGTACTCTGCGTTGTGGCCGCAGCAACCCCGGTTCGAATCCGGGTCACGGCATGTCTTTTTTTGTTCCAATAATAACGCCAACTTCCCAAGGTGGAAAATTCTTTTCAGAGATTTAGGAAAAAAAGCAACTCATGTTTCTCCTGTGTTATTTGTTGGCTTCTCTGAATTTCTTGGACCACATTTGGCAACATTGTGATTTCAACTCTCCCAAAATCACATTGTCAGAAAACTCACACCGTTTCCAGATCTCATGAAAATATGTTATCTTATCTCTGATGATTGGATTGGCAAGAAACGGATTGGACTTATTGCAATGTTGGAAGTTTGCTAGTTCTTTAAAATGAGTCACATTTTGGGCTGCAGCACTCTCATCAGGGCCAGTGGCGCAATGGATAACGCATCTGACTACGGATCAGAAGATTGTAGGTTCGACTCCTACCTGGCTCGAAGCATTGCCGTGATCGTATAGTGGTTAGTACTCTGCGTTGTGGCCGCAGCAACCCCGGTTCGAATCCGGGTCACGGCATGTCTTTTTTTGTTCCAATTTTAACGCCAACTTCCCAAGGTGGAAAATTCTTTTCAGAGTTTTAGGAAAAAAAGCAACTCATGTTTCTCCTGTGTTATTTGTTGGCTTCTCTGAATTTCTTGGACCACATTTGGCAACATTGTGATTTCAACTCTCCCAAAATCACATTGTCAGAAAACTCACACCGTTTCCAGATCTCATGAAAATATGTTATCTCTGATGATTGGATTGGCAAGAAACGGATTGGACTTATTGCAATGTTGGAAGTTTGCTAGTTTTTTAAAATTAGTCACATTTTGTACTGCAGCGCTCTCGTCAGGGCCAGTGGCGCAATGGATAACGCATCTGACTACGGATCAGAAGAATGTAGGTTCGACTCCTACCTGGCTCGAAGCGTTGCCGTGATCGTATAGTGGTTAGTACTCTGCGTTGTGGCCGCAGCAACCCCGGTTCGAATCCGGGTCACGGCATGTCTTTTTTTGTTCCAATATTAACACCAACTTCCCAAGGTGGAAAATTCTTTTCAGAGTTTTAGGAAAAAAAGCAACTCATGTTTCTCCTGTGTTATTTGTTGGCTTCTCTGAATTTCTTGGACCACATTTGGCAACATTGTGATTTCAACTCTCCCAAAATCACATTGTCAGAAAACTCACACCGTTTCCAGATCTCATGAAAATATGTTATCTCTGATGATTGGATTGGCAAGAAACGGATTGGACTTATTGCAATGTTGGAAGTTTGCTAGTTCTTTAAAATGAGTCACATTTTGGGCTGCATCACTCTCATCAGGGCCAGTGGCACAATGGATAACGCATCTGACTACGGATCAGAAGATTGTAGGTTCGACTCCTACCTGGCTCGAAGCATTGCCGTGATCGTATAGTGGTTAGTACTCTGCGTTGTGGCCGCAGCAACCCTGGTTCGAATCCGGGTCACAGCATGCCTTTTTTTGTTAGAATATTAACGCCAACTTCCCAAGGTGGAAAATTCTTTTCAGAGTTTTAGGAAAAAAAGCAACTCATGTTTCTCCTGTGTTATTTGTTGGCTTCTCTGAATTTCTTGGACCACATTTGGCAACATTGTGATTTCAACTCTCCCAAAATCACATTGTCAGAAAACTCACACCGTTTCCAGATCTCATGAAAATATGTTATCTCTGATGATTGGATTGGCAAGAAACGGATTGGACTTATTGCAATGTTGGAAGTTTGCTAGTTTTTTAAAATGAGTCACATTTTGAACTGCAGCACTCTCGTCAGGGCCAGTGGCGCAATGGATAACGCGTCTGACTACGGATCAGAAGATTGTCGGTTCGACTCCTACCTGGCTCGAAGCGTTGCCGTGATCGTATAGTGGTTAGTACTCTGCGTTGTGGCTGCAGCAACCCCGGTTCGAATCCAAGTCACGGCATGTCTTTTTTTGTTCCAATATTAACGCCAACTTCCCAAGGTGGAAAATTCTTTTCAGAGTTTTAGGAAAAAAAGCAACTCATGTTTCTCCTGTGTTATTTGTTGGCTTCTCTGAATTTCTTGGACCACATTTGGCAACATTGTGATTTCAACTCTCCCAAAATCACATTGTCAGAAAACTCACACCGTTTCCAGATCTCATGAAAATATGTTATCTCTGATGATTGGATTGGCAAGAAACGGATTGGACTTATTGCAATGTTGGAAGTTTGCTAGTTCTTTAAAATGAGTCACATTTTGGGCTGCAGCTCTCTCATCAGGGCCAGTGGCGCAATGGATAACTCGTCTGACTACGGATCAGAAGATTGTAGGTTCGACTCCTACCTGGCTCGAAGCGTTGCCGTGATCGTATAGTGGTTATTACTCTGCGTTGTGGCCGCAGCAACCCTGGTTCGAATCCGGGTCACGGCATGTCTTTTTTTGTTCCAATATTAACGCCAACTTCCCAAGGTGGAAAAT
This sequence comes from Engystomops pustulosus, assembly GCF_040894005.1. NCBI lineage: Eukaryota > Metazoa > Chordata > Amphibia > Anura > Leptodactylidae > Engystomops > Engystomops pustulosus. The sequence goes on from NC_092414.1 coordinate 202,034,240, forward strand.
TCTTTTCAGAGTTTTAGGAAAAAAAGCAACTCATGTTTCTCCTGTGTTATTTGTTGGCTTCTCTGAATTTCTTGGACCACATTTGGCAACATTGTGATTTCAACTCTCCCAAAATCACATTGTCAGAAAACTCACACCGTTTCCAGATCTCATGAAAATATGTTATCTCTGATGATTGGATTGGCAAGAAACGGATTGGACTTATTGCAATGTTGGAAGTTTGCTAGTTTTTTAAAATGAGTCACATTTTGAACTGCAGCGCTCTCGTCAGGGCCAGTGGCGCAATGGATAACGCGTCTGACTACGGATCAGAAGATTGTAGGTTCGACTCCTACCTGGCTCGAAGCGTTGCCGTGATCGTATAGTGGTTAGTACTCTGCGTTGTGGCCGCAGCAACCCCGGTTCGAATCCGGGTCACGGCATGTCTTTTTTTGTTCCAATATTAACGCCAACTTCCCAAGGTGGAAAATTATTTTCAGAGTTTTAGGAAAAAAAGCAACTCATTTTTCTCCTGTATTATTTGTTGGCTTCTCTGAATTTCTTCGACCACATTTGGCAACATTGTGATTTCAACTCTCCCAAAATCACATTGTCAGAAAACTCACACCGTTTCCAGATCTCATGAAAATATGTTATCTTATCTCTGATGATTGGATTGGCAAGAAACGGATTGGACTTATTGCAATGTTGGAAGTTTGCTGGTTCTTTAAAATGAATCACATTTTGGGCTGCAGCACTCTCATCAGGGCCAGTGGCGCAATGGATAACGCGTCTGACTACGGATCAGAAGATTGTAGGTTCGACTCCTACCTGGCTCGAAGCGTTGCCGTGATCGTATAGTGGTTAGTACTCTGCGTTGTGGCCGCAGCAACCCCGGTTCGAATCCGGGTCACGGCATGTCTTTTTTTGTTCCAATATTAACGCCAACTTCCCAAGGTGGAAAATTCTTTTCAGAGTTTTAGGAAAAAAAGCAACTCATGTTTCTCCTGTGTTATTTGTTGGCTTCTCTGAATTTCTTGGACCACATTTGGCAACATTGTGATTTCAACTCTCCCAAAATCACATTGTCAGAAAACTCACACCGTTTCCAGATCTCATGAAAATATGTTATCTCTGATGATTGGATTGGCAAGAAACGGATTGGACTTATTGCAATGTTGGAAGTTTGCTAGTTTTTTAAAATGAGTCACATTTTGAACTGCAGCGCTCTCGTCAGGGCCAGTGGCGCAATGGATAACGCGTCTGACTACGGATCAGAAGATTGTAGGTTCGACTCCTACCTGGCTCGAAGCGTTGCCGTGATCGTATAGTGGTTAGTACTCTGCGTTGTGGCCGCAGCAACCCCGGTTCGAATCCGGGTCACGGCATGTCTTTTTTTGTTCCAATATTAACGCCAACTTCCCAAGGTGGAAAATTCTTTTCAGAGTTTTAGGAAAAAAAGCAACTCATGTTTCTCCTGTGTTATTTGTTGGCTTCTCTGAATTTCTTGGACCACATTTGGCAACATTGTGATTTCAACTCTCCCAAAATCACATTGTCAGAAAACTCACACCGTTTCCAGATCTCATGAAAATATGTTATCTTATCTCTGATGATTGGATTGGCAAGAAACGGATTGGACTTATTGCAATGTTGGAAGTTTGCTAGTTCTTTAAAATGAGTCACATTTTGGGCTGCAGCACTCTCATCAGGGCCAGTGGCGCAATTGATAACGCGTCTGACTACGGATCAGAAGATTGTAGCTTCGACTCCTACCTGGCTCGAAGCGTTGCCGTGATCGTATAGTGGTTAGTACTCTGCGTTGTGGCCGCAGCAACCCCGGTTCGAATCCGGGTCACAGCATGTCTTTTTTTGTTCCAATATTAACGCCAACTTCCCAAGGTGGAAAATTATTTTCAGAGTTTTAGGAAAAAAAAGCAACTCATGTTTCTCCTGTGTTATTTGTTGGCTTCTCTGAATTTCTTGGACCACATTTGGCAACATTGTGATTTCAACTCTCCCAAAATCACATTGTCAGAAAACTCACACCGTTTCCAGATCTCATGAAAATATGTTATCTCTGATGATTGGATTGGCAAGAAACGGATTGGACTTATTGCAATGTTGGAAGTTTGCTAGTTCTTTAAAATGAGTCACATTTTGGGCTGCAACACTCTCATCAGGGCCAGTGGCGCAATGGATAACGCGTCTGACTACGGATCGGGAGATTGTAGGTTCGACTCCTACCTGGCTCGAAGCTTTGCCGTGATCGTATAGTGGTTAGTACTCTGCGTTGTGGCCGCAGCAACCCTGGTTCGAATCCGGGTCACAGCATGCCTTTTTTTGTTAGAATATTAACGCCAACTTCCCAAGGTGGAAAATTCTTTTCAGAGTTTTAGGAAAAAAAGCAACTCATGTTTCTCCTGTGTTATTTGTTGGCTTCTCTGAATTTCTTGGACCACATTTGGCAACATTGTGATTTCAACTCTCCCAAAATCACATTGTCAGAAAACTCACACCGTTTCCAGATCTCATGAAAATATGTTATCTCTGATGATTGGATTGGCAAGAAACGGATTGGACTTATTGCAATGTTGGAAGTTTGCTAGTTTTTTAAAATTAGTCACATTTTGTACTGCAGCGCTCTCGTCAGGGCCAGTGGCGCAATGGATAACGCATCTGACTACGGATCAGAAGATTGTAGGTTCGACTCCTACCTGGCTCGAAGCGTTGCCGTGATCGTATAGTGGTTAGTACTCTGCGTTGTGGCCGCAGCAACCCCGGTTCGAATCCGGGTCACGGCATGTCTTTTTTTGTTCCAATATTAACACCAACTTCCCAAGGTGGAAAATTCTTTTCAGAGTTTTAGGAAAATAAGCAACTCATGTTTCTCCTGTGTTATTTGTTGGCTTCTCTGAATTTCTTGGACCACATTTGGCAACATTGTGATTTCAACTCTCCCAAAATCACATTGTCAGAAAACTCACACCGTTTCCAGATCTCATGAAAATATGTTATCTCTGATGATTGGATTGGCAAGAAACGGATTGGACTTATTGCAATGTTGGAAGTTTGCTAGTTCTTTAAAATGAGTCACATTTTGGGCTGCAGCACTCTCATCAGGGCCAGTGGCACAATGGATAACGCATCTGACTACGGATCAGAAGATTGTAGGTTCGACTCCTACCTGGCTCGAAGCATTGCCGTGATCGTATAGTGGTTAGTACTCTGCGTTGTGGCCGCAGCAACCCCGGTTCGAATCCGGGTCACGGCATGTCTTTTTTTGTTCCAATTTTAACGCCAACTTACCAAGGTGGAAAATTATTTTCAGAGTTTTAGGAAAAAAAGCAACTCATGTTTCTCCTGTGTTATTTGTTGGCTTCTCTGAATTTCTTGGACCACATTTGGCAACATTGTGATTTCAACTCTCCCAAAATCACATTGTCAGAAAACTCACACCGTTTCCAGATCTCATGAAAATATGTTATCTCTGATGATTGGATTGGCAAGAAACGGATTGGACTTATTGCAATGTTGGAAGTTTGCTAGTTTTTTAAAATGAGTAACATTTTGAACTGCAGCACTCTCGTCAGGGCCAGTGGCGCAATGGATAACGCATCTGACTATGGATCAGAAGATTGTCGGTTCGACTCCTACCTGGCTCGAAGCGTTGCCGTGATCGTATAGTGGTTAGTACTCTGCGTTGTGGCTGCAGCAACCCCGGTTCGAATCCGGGTCACGGCATGTCTTTTTTTGTTCCAATATTAACGCCAACTTCCCAAGGTGGAAAATTCTTTTCAGAGTTTTAGGAAAAAAAGCAACTCATGTTTCTCCTGTGTTATTTGTTGGCTTCTCTGAATTTCTTGGACCACATTTGGCAACATTGTGATTTCAACTCTCCCAAAATCACATTGTCAGAAAACTCACACCGTTTCCAGATCTCATGAAAATATGTTATCTCTGATGATTGGATTGGCAAGAAACGGATTGGACTTATTGCAATGTTGGAAGTTTGCTAGTTCTTTAAAATGAGTCACATTTTGGGCTGCAGCACTCTCATCAGGGCCAGTGGCGCAATGGATAACGCGTCTGACTACGGATCAGAAGATTGTAGGTTCAACTCCTACCTGGCTCGAAGCGTTGCCGTGATCGTATAGTGGTTAGTACTCTGCGTTGTGGCCGCAGCAACCCCGGTTCGAATCCGGGTCACGGCATGTCTTTTTTTGTTCCAATAATAACGCCAACTTCCCAAGGTGGAAAATTCTTTTCAGAGATTTAGGAAAAAAAGCAACTCATGTTTCTCCTGTGTTATTTGTTGGCTTCTCTGAATTTCTTGGACCACATTTGGCAACATTGTGATTTCAACTCTCCCAAAATCACATTGTCAGAAAACTCACACCGTTTCCAGATCTCATGAAAATATGTTATCTCTGATGATTGGATTGGCAAGAAACGGATTGGACTTATTGCAATGTTGGAAGTTTGCTAGTTCTTTAAAATGAGTCACATTTTGGGCTGCAGCACTCTCATCAGGGCCAGTGGCGCAATGGATAACGCTTCTGACTACGGATCAGAAGATTGTAGGATCAACTCCTACCTGGCTCGAAGCGTTGCCGTGATCGTATAGTGGTTAGTACTCTGCGTTGTGGCCGCAGCAACCCCGGTTCGAATCCGGGTCACGGCATGTCTTTTTTTGTTCCAATATTAACGCCAACTTCCCAAGGTGGAAAATTCTTTTCAGAGTTTTAGGAAAAAAAGCAACTCATGTTTCTCCTGTGTTATTTGTTGGCTTCTCTGAATTTCTTGGACCACATTTGGCAACATTGTGATTTCAACTCTCCCAAAATCACATTGTCAGAAAACTCACACCGTTTCCAGATCTCATGAAAATATGTTATCTCTGATGATTGGATTGGCAAGAAACGGATTGGACTTATTGCAATGTTGGAAGTTTGCTAGTTCTTTAAAATGAGTCACATTTTGGGCTGCAGCACTCTCATCAGGGCCAGTGGCGCAATGGATAACGTGTCTGACTACGGATCAGAAGATTGTAGGTTCGACTCCTACCTGGCTCGAAGCGTTGCCGTGTTCGTATAGTGGTTAGTACTCTGCGTTGTGGCCGCAGCAACCCCGGTTCGAATCCGGGTCACGGCATGTCTTTTTTTGTTCCAATATTAACGCCAACTTCCCAAGGTGGAAAATTCTTTTCAGAGTTTTAGGAAAAAAAGCAACTCATGTTTCTCCTGTGTTATTTGTTGGCTTCTCTGAATTTCTTGAACCACATTTGGCAATATTGTGATTTCAACTCTCCCAAAATCACATTGTCAGAAAACTCACACCGTTTCCAGATCTCATGAAAATATGTTATCTCTGATGATTGGATTGGCAAGAAACGGATTGGACTTATTGCAATGTTGGAAGTTTGCTAGTTCTTTAAAATGAGTCACATTTTGGGCTGCAGCACTCTCATCAGGGCCAGTGGCGCAATGGATCACGCGTCTGACTACGGATCAGGAGATTGTAGGTTCGACTCCTACCTGGCTCGAAGCTTTGCCGTGGTCGTATAGTGGTTAGTACTCTGCGTTGTGGCCGCAGCAACCCTGGTTCGGATCCGGGTCACGGCATGCCTTTTTTTGTTCCAATATTAACGCCAACTTCCCAAGGTGAAAAATTCTTTTCAGAGTTTTAGGAAAAAAAGCAACTCATGTTTCTCCTGTGTTATTTGTTGGCTTCTCTGAATTTCTTGGACCACATTTGGCAACATTGTGATTTCAACTCTCCCAAAATCACATTGTCAGAAAACTCACACCGTTTCCAGATCTCATGAAAATATGTTATCTCTGATGATTGGATTGGCAAGAAACGGATTGGACTTATTGCAATGTTGGAAGTTTGCTAGTTTTTTAAAATGAGTCACATTTTGAACTGCAGCGCTCTCGACAGGGCCAGTGGCGCAATGGATAACGCGTCTGACTACGGATCAGAAGATTGTAGGTTCGACTCCTACCTGGCTCGAAGCGTTGCCGTGATCGTATAGTGGTTAGTACTCTGCGTTGTGGCCGCAGCAACCCCGGTTCGAATCCGGGTCACGGCATGTCCTTTTTTGTTCCAATATTAACGCCAACTTCCCAAGGTGGAAAATTATTTTCAGAGTTTTAGGAAAAAAAGCAACTCATTTTTCTCCTGTATTATTTGTTGGCTTCTCTGAATTTCTTGGACCACATTTGGCAACATTGTGATTTCAACTCTCCCAAATCACATTGTCAGAAAACTCACACCGTTTCCAGATCTCATGAAAATATGTTATCTTATCTCTGATGATTGGATTGGCAAGAAACGGATTGGACTTATTGCAATGTTGGAAGTTTGCTAGTTCTTTAAAATGAGTCACATTTTGGGCTGCAGCACTCTCATCAGGGCCAGTGGCGCAATGGATAACGCGTCTGACTACGGATCAGAAGATTTTAGGTTCGACTCCTACCTGGCTCGAAGCGTTGCCGTGATCGTATAGTGGTTAGTACTCTGCGTTGTGGCCGCAGCAACCCCGGTTCGAATCCGGGTCACGGCATGTCTTTTTTTGTTCCAATATTAACGCCAACTTCCCAAGGTGGAAAATTATTTTCAGAGTTTTAGGAAAAAAAGCAACTCATGTTTCTCCTGTGTTATTTGTTGGCTTCTCTGAATTTCTTGGACCACATTTGGCAACATTGTGATTTCAACTCTCCCAAAATCACATTGTCAGAAAACTCACACCGTTTCCAGATCTCATGAAAATATGTTATCTCTGATGATTGGATTGGCAAGAAACGGATTGGACTTATTGCAATGTTGGAAGTTTGCTAGTTCTTTAAAATGAGTCACATTTTGGGCTGCAGCACTCTCATCAGGGCCAGTGGCGCAATGGATAACGCGTCTGACTACGGATCAGAAGATTGTAGGTTCGACTCCTACCTGGCTCGAAGCGTTGCCGTGATCGTATAGTGGTTAGTACTCTGCGTTGTGGCCGCAGCAACCCCGGTTCGAATCCGGGTCACGGCATGTCTTTTTTTGTTCCAATATTAACGCCAACTTCCCAAGGTGGAAAATTATTTTCAGAGTTTTAGGAAAAAAAGCAACTCATGTTTCTCCTGTGTTATTTGTTGGCTTCTCTGAATTTCTTGGACCACATTTGGCAACATTGTGATTTCAACTCTCCCAAAATCACATTGTCAGAAAACTCACACCGTTTCCAGATCTCATGAAAATATGTTATCTCTGATGATTGGATTGGCAAGAAACGGATTGGACTTATTGCAATGTTGGAAGTTTGCTAGTTTTTTTAAAATGAGTCACATTTTGAACTGCAGCGCTCTCGTCAGGGCCAGTGGCGCAATGGATAACGCGTCTGACTACGGATCAGAAGATTGTAGGTTCGACTCCTACCTGGCTCGAAGCGTTGCCGTGATCGTATAGTGGTTAGTACTCTGCGTTGTGGCCGCAGCAACCCCGGTTCGAATCCGGGTCACAGCATGTCTTTTTTTGTTCCAATATTAACGCCAACTTCCCAAGGTGGAAAATTATTTTCAGAGTTTTAGGAAAAAAAGCAACTCATTTTTCTCCTGTATTATTTGTTGGCTTCTCTGAATTTCTTCGACCACATTTGGCAACATTGTGATTTCAACTCTCCCAAAATCACATTGTCAGAAAACTCACACCGTTTCCAGATCTCATGAAAATATGTTATCTCTGATGATTGGATTGGCAAGAAACGGATTGGACTTATTGCAATGTTGGAAGTTTGCTAGTTCTTTAAAATTAGTCACATTTTGGGCGGCAGCACTCTCATCAGGGCCAGTGGCGCAATGGATTACGCGTCTGACTACGGATCAGAAGATTATAGGTTCGACTCCTACCTGGCTCGAAGCGTTGCCGTGATCGTATAGTGGTTAGTACTCTGCGTTGTGGCCGCAGCAACCCCGGTCCGAATCCGGGTCACGGCATGTCTTTTTTTGTTCCAATATTAACGCCAACTTCCCAAGGTGGAAAATTCTTTTCAGAGTTTTAGGAAAAAAAGCAACTCATGTTTCTCCTGTGTTATTTGTTGGCTTCTCTGAATTTCTTGGACCACATTTGGCAACATTGTGATTTCAACTCTCCCAAAATCACATTGTCAGAAAACTCACACCGTTTCCAGATCTCATGAAAATATGTTATCTCTGATGATTGGATTGGCAAGAAACCGATTGGACTTATTGCAATGTTGGAAGTTTGCTAGTTCTTTAAAATTAGTCACATTTTGGGCGGCAGCACTCTCGTCAGGGCTAGTGGCGCAATGGATAACGCGTCTGACTACGGATCAGAAGATTGTAGGTTCGACTCCTACCTGGCTCGAAGCGTTGCCGTGATTGTATAGTGGTTAGTACTCTGCGTTGTGGCCGCAGCAACCCCGGTTCGAATCCGGGTCACGGCATGTCTTTTTTTGTTCCAATATTAACGCCAACTTCCCAAGGTGGAAAATTCTTTTCAGAGTTTTAGGAAAAAAAGCAACTCATGTTTCTCCTGTGTTATTTGTTGGCTTCTCTGAATTTCTTGGACCACATTTGGCAACATTGTGATTTCAACTCTCCCAAAATCACATTGTCAGAAAACTCACACCGTTTCCAGATCTCATGAAAATATGTTATCTCTGATGATTGGATTGGCAAGAAACGGATTGGACTTATTGCAATGTTGGAAGTTTGCTAGTTCTTTAAAATGAGTCACATTTTGGGCTGCAGCACTCTCATCAGGGCCAGTGGCGCAATGGATAACGCTTCTGACTACAGATCAGAAGATTGTAGGATCAACTCCTACCTGGCTCGAAGCGTTGCCGTGATCGTATAGTGGTTAGTACTCTGTGTTGTGGCCGCAGCAACCCCGGTTCGAATCTGGGTCACGGCATGCCTTTTTTTGTTCCAATATTAACGCCAACTTCCCAAGGTGGAAAATTCTTTTCAGAGTTTTAGGAAAAAAAGCAACTCATGTTTCTCCTGTGTTATTTGTTGGCTTCTCTGAATTTCTTGGACCACATTTGGCAACATTGTGATTTCAACTCTCCCAAAATCACATTGTCAGAAAACTCACACCGTTTCCAGATCTCATGAAAATATGTTATCTCTGATGATTGGATTGGCAAGAAACGGATTGGACTTATTGCAATGTTGGAAGTTTGCTAGTTTTTTAAAATGAGTCACATTTTGAACTGCAGCACTCTCGTCAGGGCCAGTGGCGCAATGGATAACGCGTCTGACTACGGATCAGAAGATTGTCGGTTCGACTCCTACCTGGCTCGAAGCGTTGCCGTGATCGTATAGTGGTTAGTACTCTGCGTTGTGGCTGCAGCAACCCCGGTTCGAATCCAAGTCACGGCATGTCTTTTTTTGTTCCAATATTAACGCCAACTTCCCAAGGTGGAAAATTCTTTTCAGAGTTTTAGGAAAAAAAGCAACTCATGTTTCTCCTGTGTTATTTGTTGGCTTCTCTGAATTTCTTGGACCACATTTGGCAACATTGTGATTTCAACTCTCCCAAAATCACATTGTCAGAAAACTCACACCGTTTCCAGATCTCATGAAAATATGTTATCTCTGATGATTGGATTGGCAAGAAACGGATTGGACTTATTGCAATGTTGGAAGTTTGCTAGTTCTTTAAAATGAATCACATTTTGGGCTGCAGCACTCTCATCAGGGCCAGTGGCGCAATGGATAACGCGTCTGACTACGGATCAGAAGATTGTAGGTTCGACTCCTACCTGGCTTGAAGCGTTGCCGTGATCGTATAGTGGTTAGTACTCTGCGTTGTGGCCGCAGCAACCCCGGTTCGAATCCAGGTCACGGCATGTCTTTTTTTGTTCCAATATTAACGCCAACTTCCCAAGGTGGAAAATTATTTTCAGAGTTTTAGGAAAAAAAGCAACTCATTTTTCTCCTGTATTATTTGTTGGCTTCTCTGAATTTCTTCGACCACATTTGGCAACATTGTGATTTCAACTCTCCCAAAATCACATTGTCAGAAAACTCACACCGTTTCCAGATCTCATGAAAATATTTTATCTCTGATGATTGGATTGGCAAGAAACGGATTGGACTTATTGCAATGTTGGAAGATGGCTAGTTCTTTAAAATTAGTCACATTTTGGGCGGCAGCACTCTCATCAGGGCCAGTGGCGCAATGGATAACGCGTCTGACTACGGATCAGAAGATTGTAGGATCAACTCCTACCTGGCTCGAAGCGTTGCCGTGATCGTATAGTGGTTAGTACTCTGTGTTGTGGCCGCAGCAACCCCGGTTCGAATCCGGGTCACGGCATGTCTTTTTTTGTTCCAATATTAACGCCAACTTCCCAAGGTGGAAAATTCTTTTCAGAGTTTTAGGAAAAAAAGCAACTCATGTTTCTCCTGTGTTATTTGTTGGCTTCTCTGAATTTCTTCGACCACATTTGGCAACATTGTGATTTCAACTCTCCCAAAATCACATTGTCAGAAAACTCACACCGTTTCCAGATCTCATGAAAATATGTTATCTCTGATGATTGTATTGGCAAGAAACGGATTGGACTTATTGCAATGTTGGAAGTTTGCTAGTTCTTTAAAATGAGTCACATTTTGGGCTGCAGCACTCTCATCAGGGCCAGTGGCGCAATGGATAACGCGTCTGCCTACGGATCAGAAGATTGTAGGTTCGACTCCTACCTGGCTCGAAGCGTTGCCGTAATCGTATAGTGGTTAGTACTCTGCGTTGTGGCCGCAGCAACCCCGGTTCGAATCCGGGTTGCGGCATGTCTTTTTTTGTTCCAATATTAAAGCCAACTTTCCAAGGTGGAAAATTCTTTTCAGAGTTTTAGGAAAAAAAGCAACTCATGTTTCTCCTGTGTTATTTGTTGGCTTCTCTGAATTTCTTGGACCACATTTGGCAACATTGTGATTTCAACTCTCCCAAAATCACATTGTCAGAAAACTCACACCGTTTCCAGATCTCATGAAAATATGTTATCTCTGATGATTGGATTGGCAAGAAACGGATTGGACTTATTGCAATGTTGGAAGTTTGCTAGTTCTTTAAAATGAGTCACATTTTGGGCTGCAGCTCTCTCATCAGGGCCAGTGGCGCAATGGATAACGCGTCTGACTACGGATCAGAAGATTGTAGGTTCGACTCCTACCTGGCTCGAAGCGTTGCCGTGATCGTATAGTGGTTAGTACTCTGCGTTGTGGCCGCAGCAACCCTGGTTCGAATCCGGGTCACGGCATGTCTTTTTTTGTTCCAATATTAACGCCAACTTCCCAAGGTGGAAAATTCTTTTCAGAGTTTTAGGAAAAAAAGCAACTCATGTTTCTCCTGTGTTATTTGTTGGCTTCTCTGAATTTCTTGGACCACATTTGGCAACATTGTGATTTCAACTCTCCCAAAATCACATTGTCAGAAAACTCACACCGTTTCCAGATCTCATGAAAATATGTTATCTCTGATGATTGGATTGGCAAGAAACGGATTGGACTTATTGCAATGTTGGAAGTTTGCTAGTTTTTTAAAATGAGTCACATTTTGAACTACAGCGCTCTCGTCAGGGCCAGTGGCGCAATGGATAATGCGTCTGATTACGGATCAGAAGATTGTAGGTTCGACTCCTACCTGGCTCGAAGCGTTGCCGTGATCGTATAGTGGTTAGTACTCTGCGTTGTGGCCGCAGCAACCCCGGTTCGAATCCGGGTCACAGCATGTCTTTTTTTGTTCCAATATTAACGCCAACTTCCCAAGGTGGAAAATTATTTTCAGAGTTTTAGGAAAAAAAGCAACTCATTTTTCTCCTGTATTATTTGTTGGCTTCTCTGAATTTCTTGGACCACATTTGGCAACATTGTGATTTCAACTCTCCCAAAATCACATTGTCAGAAAACTCACACCGTTTCCAGATCTCATGAAAATATGTTATCTCTGATGATTGGATTGGCAAGAAACGGATTGGACTTATTGCAATGTTGGAAGTTTGCTAGTTTTTTAAAATGAGTCACATTTTGAACTGCAGCGCTCTCGTCAGGGCCAGTGGCGCAATGGATAACGCGTCTGACTACGGATCAGAAGATTGTAGGTTCGACTCCTACCTGGCTCGAAGCGTTGCCGTGATCGTATAGTGGTTAGTACTCTGCGTTGTGGCCGCAGCAACCCCGGTTCGAATCCGGGTCACGGCATGTCTTTTTTTGTTCCAATATTAACGCCAACTTCCCAAGGTGGAAAATTCTTTTCAGAGTTTTAGGAAAAGAAGCAACTCATGTTTCTCCTGTGTTATTTGTTGGCTTCTCTGAATTTCTTGGACCACATTTGGCAACATTGTGATTTCAACTCTCCCAAAATCACATTGTCAGAAAACTCACACCGTTTCCAGATCTCATGAAAATATGTTATCTCTGATGATTGGATTGGCAAGAAACGGATTGGACTTATTGCAATGTTGGAAGTTTGCTAGTTCTTTAAAATTAGTCACATTTTGGGCGGCAGCACTCTCGTCAGGGCCAGTGGCGCAATGGATAACGCGTCTGACTACGGATCAGAAGATTGTAGGTTCGACTCCTACCTGGCTCGAAGCGTTGCCGTGATCGTATAGTGGTTAGTACTCTGCGTTGTGGCCGCAGCAACCCCGGTTCGAATCCGGGTCACGGCATGTATTTTTTTGTTCCAATATTAACGCCAACTTCCCAAGGTGGAAAATTATTTTCAGAGTTTTAGGAAAAAAAGCAACTCATGTTTCTCCTGTGTTATTTGTTGGCTTCTCTGAATTTCTTGGACCACATTTGGCAACATTGTGATTTCAACTCTCCCAAAATCACATTGTCAGAAAACTCACACCGTTTCCAGATCTCATGAAAATATGTTATCTCTGATGATTGGATTGGCAAGAAACGGATTGGACTTATTGCAATGTTGGAAGTTTGCTAGTTCTTTAAAATTAGTCACATTGTGGGCGGCAGCACTCTCGTCAGGGCCAGTGGCGCAATGGATAACGCGTCTGACTACGGATCAGAAGATTGTAGGTTCGACTCCTACCTGGCTCGAAGCGTTGCCGTGATCGTATAGTGGTTAGTACTCTGCGTTGTGGCCGCAGCAACCCCGGTTCGAATCCGGGTCACGGCATGTCTTTTTTTGTTCCAATTTTAACGCCAACTTCCCAAGGTGGAAAATTCTTTTCAGAGTTTTAGGAAAAAAAGCAACTCATGTTTCTCCTGTGTTATTTGTTGGCTTCTCTGAATTTCTTGGACCACATTTGGCAACATTGTGATTTCAACTCTCCCAAAATCACATTGTCAGAAAACTCACACCGTTTCCAGATCTCATGAAAATATGTTATCTCTGATGATTGGATTGGCAAGAAACGGATTGGACTTATTGCAATGTTGGAAGTTTGCTAGTTTTTTAAAATGAGTCACATTTTGAACTGCAGCGCTCTCGTCAGGGCCAGTGGCGCAATGGATAACGCATCTGACTATGGATCAGAAGATTGTCGGTTCGACTCCTACCTGGCTCGAAGCGTTGCCGTGATCGTATAGTGGTTAGTACTCTGCGTTGTGGCTGCAGCAACCCCGGTTCGAATCCGGGTCACGGCATGTCTTTTTTTGTTCCAATATTAACGCCAACTTCCCAAGGTGGAAAATTCTTTTCAGAGTTTTAGGAAAAAAAGCAACTCAGGTTTCTCCTGTGTTATTTGTTGGCTTCTCTGAATTTCTTGGACCACATTTGGCAACATTGTGATTTAAACTCTCCCAAAATCACATTGTCAGAAAACTCACACCGTTTCCAGATCTCATGAAAATATGTTATCTCTGATGATTGGATTGGCAAGAAACGGATTGGACTTATTGCAATGTTGGAAGTTTGCTAGTTCTTTAAAATGAGTCACATTTTGGGCTGCAGCACTCTCATCAGGGCCAGTGGCGCAATGGATAACGCGTCTGACTACGGATCAGAAGATTGTAGGTTCGACTCCTACCTGGCTCGAAGCGTTGCCCTGATCGTATAGTGGTTAGTACTCTGCGTTGTGGCCGCAGCAACCCCGGTTCGAATCCGGGTCACGGCATGTCTTTTTTTGTTCCAATATTAACGCCAACTTCCCAAGGTGGAAAATTCTTTTCAGAGTTTTAGGAAAAAAAGCAACTCATGTTTCTCCTGTGTTATTTGTTGGCTTCTCTGAATTTCTTGGACCACATTTGGCAACATTGTGATTTCAACTCTCCCAAAATCACATTGTCAGAAAACTCACACCGTTTCCAGATCTCATGAAAATATGTTATCTCTGATGATTGGATTGGCAAGAAACGGATTGGACTTATTGCAATGTTGGAAGTTTGCTAGTTCTTTAAAATGAGTCACATTTTGGGCTGCAGCACTCTCATCAGGGCCAGTGGCGCAATGGATAACGCTTCTGACTACGGATCAGAAGATCGTAGGATCAACTCCTACCTGGCTCGAAGCGTTGCCGTGATCCTATAGTGGTTAGTACTCTGCGTTGTGGCCGCAGCAACCCTGGTTCGAATCTTGGTCACGGCATGTCTTTTTTTGTTCCAATATTAACGCCAACTTCCCAAGGTGGAAAATTCTTTTCAGAGTTTTAGGAAAAAAAGCAACTCATGTTTCTCCTGTATTAGTTGTTGGCTTCTCTGAATTTCTTGGACCACATTTGGCAACATTGTGATTTCAACTCTCCCAAAATCACATTGTCAGAAAACTCACACCGTTTCCAGATCTCATGAAAATATGTTATCTCTGATGATTGGATTGGCAAGAAACGGATTGGACTTATTGCAATGTTGGAAGTTTGCTAGTTCTTTAAAATGAGTCACATTTTGGGCTGCAGCACTCTCATCAGGGCCAGTGGCGCAATGGATAACGCGTCTGACTACGGATCAGGAGATTGTAGGTTCGACTCCTACCTGGCTCGAAGCGTTGCCGTGATCGTATAGTGGTTAGTACTCTGCGTTGTGGCCGCAGCAACCCTGGTTCGGATCCGGGTCACGGCATGCCTTTTTTTGTTCCAATATTAACTCCAACTTCCCAAGGTGGAAAATTCTTTTCAGAGTTTTAGGAAAAAAAGCAACTCATGTTTCTCCTGTGTTATTTGTTGGCTTCTCTGAATTTCTTGGACCACATTTGGCAACATTGTGATTTCAACTCTCCCAAAATCACATTGTCAGAAAACTCACACCGTTTCCAGATCTCATGAATATATGTTATCTCTGATGATTGGATTGGCAAGAAACGGATTGGACTTATTGCAATGTTGGAAGTTTGCTAGTTTTTTAAAATGAGTCACATTTTGAACTGCAGCGCTCTCGTCAGGGCCAGTGGCGCAATGGATAACGCGTCTGACTACGGATCAGAAGATTGTAGGTTCGACTCCTACCTGGCTCGAAGCGTTGCCGTGATCGTATAGTGGTTAGTACTCTGCGTTGTGGCCGCAGCAACCCCGGTTCGAATCCGGGTCACGGCATCTCTTTTTTTGTTCCAATATTAACGCCAACTTCCCAAGGTGGAAAATTCTTTTCAGAGTTTTAGGAAAAAAAGCAACTCATTTTTCTCCTGTGTTATTTGTTGGCTTCTCTGAATTTCTTCGACCACATTTGGCAACATTGTGATTTCAACTCTCCCAAAATCACATTGTCAGAAAACTCACACCGTTTCCAGATCTCATGAAAATATGTTATCTTATCTCTGATGATTGGATTGGCAAGAAACGGATTGGACTTATTGCAATGTTGGAAGTTTGCTAGTTCTTTAAAATGAGTCACATTTTGGGCTGCAGCACTCTCATCAGGGCCAGTGGCGCAATTGATAACGCGTCTGACTACGGATCAGAAGATTGTAGGTTCGACTCCTACCTGGCTCGAAGCGTTGCCGTGATCGTATAGTGGTTAGTACTCTGCGTTGTGGCCGCAGCAACCCCGGTTCGAATCCGGGTCACAGCATGTCTTTTTTTGTTCCAATATTAACGCC
Source organism: Engystomops pustulosus (assembly GCF_040894005.1). Taxonomy (NCBI): domain Eukaryota; kingdom Metazoa; phylum Chordata; class Amphibia; order Anura; family Leptodactylidae; genus Engystomops; species Engystomops pustulosus. Next base: position 202,050,221 of record NC_092414.1, read on the forward strand.
AACTTCCCAAGGTGGAAAATTCTTTTCAGAGTTTTAGGAAAAAAAGCAACTCATGTTTCTCCTGTGTTATTTGTTGGCTTCTCTGAATTTCTTGGACCACATTTGGCAACATTGTGATTTCAACTCTCCCAAAATCACATTGTCAGAAAACTCACACCGTTTCCAGATCTCATGAAAATATGTTATCTCTGATGATTGGATTGGCAAGAAACGGATTGGACTTATTGCAATGTTGGAAGTTTGCTAGTTCTTTAAAATGAGTCACATTTTGGGCTGCAGCACTCTCATCAGGGCCAGTGCCGCAATGGATAACGCGTCTGACTACGGATCAGGAGATTGTAGGTTCGACTCCTACCTGGCTCGAAGCTTTGCCGTGATCGTATAGTGGTTAGTACTCTGCGTTGTGGCCGCAGCAACCCTGGTTCGAATCCGGGTCACAGCATGCCTTTTTTTGTTAGAATATTAACGCCAACTTCCCAAGGTGGAAAATTCTTTTCAGAGTTTTAGGAAAAAAAGCAACTCATGTTTCTCCTGTGTTATTTGTTGGCTTCTCTGAATTTCTTGGACCACATTTGGCAACATTGTGATTTCAACTCTCCCAAAATCACATTGTCAGAAAACTCACACCGTTTCCAGATCTCATGAAAATATGTTATCTCTGATGATTGGATTGGCAAGAAACGGATTGGACTTATTGCAATGTTGGAAGTTTGCTAGTTTTTTAAAATTAGTCACATTTTGTACTGCAGCGCTCTCGTCAGGGCCAGTGGCGCAATGGATAACGCGTCTGACTACGGATCAGAAGATTGTAGGTTCGACTCCTACCTGGCTCGAAGCATTGCCGTGATCGTATAGTGGTTAGTACTCTGCGTTGTGGCCGCAGCAACCCCGGTTCGAATCCGGGTCACGGCATGTCTTTTTTTGTTCCAATAATAACGCCAACTTCCCAAGGTGGAAAATTCTTTTCAGAGATTTAGGAAAAAAAGCAACTCATGTTTCTCCTGTGTTATTTGTTGGCTTCTCTGAATTTCTTGGACCACATTTGGCAACATTGTGATTTCAACTCTCCCAAAATCACATTGTCAGAAAACTCACACCGTTTCCAGATCTCATGAAAATATGTTATCTCTGATGATTGGATTGGCAAGAAACGGATTGGACTTATTGCAATGTTGGAAGTTTGCTAGTTCTTTAAAATGAGTCACATTTTGGGCTGCAGCACTCTCATCAGGGCCAGTGGCGCAATGGATAACGCATCTGACTACGGATCAGAAGATTGTAGGTTCGACTCCTACCTGGCTCGAAGCGTTGCCGTGATCGTATAGTGGTTAGCACTCTGCGTTGTGGCCGCAGCAACCCCGGTTCGAATCCGGGTCACGGCATGTCTTTTTTTGTTCCAATTTTAACGCCAACTTCCCAAGGTGGAAAATTCTTTTCAGAGTTTTAGGAAAAAAAGCAACTCATGTTTCTCCTGTGTTATTTGTTGGCTTCTCTGAATTTCTTCGACCACATTTGGCAACATTGTGATTTCAACTCTCCCAAAATCACATTGTCAGAAAACTCACACCGTTTCCAGATCTCATGAAAATATGTTATCTCTGATGATTGGATTGGCAAGAAACGGATTGGACTTATTGCAATGTTGGAAGTTTGCTAGTTTTTTAAAATGAGTCACATTTTGAACTGCAGCAATCTCGTCAGGGCCAGTGGCGCAATGGATAACGCATCTGACTATGGATCAGAAGATTGTCGGTTCGACTCCTACCTGGCTCGAAGCGTTGCCGTGATCGTATAGTGGTTAGTACTCTGCGTTGTGGCTGCAGCAACCCCGGTTCGAATCCGGGTCACGGCATGTCTTTTTTTGTTCCAATATTAACGCCAACTTCCCAAGGTGGAAAATTCTTTTCAGAGTTTTAGGAAAAAAAGCAACTCATGTTTCTCCTGTGTTATTTGTTGGCTTCTCTGAATTTCTTGGACCACATTTGGCAACATTGTGATTTAAATTTTCCAAAATCACATTGTCAGAAAACTCACACCGTTTCCAGATCTCATGAAAATATGTTATCTCTGATGATTGGATTGGCAAGAAACGGATTGGACTTATTGCAATGTTGGAAGTTTGCTAGTTCTTTAAAATGAGTCACATTTTGGGCTGCAGCACTCTCATCAGGGCCAGTGGCGCAATGGATAACGCTTCTGACTACGGATCAGAAGATTGTAGGATCAACTCCTACCTGGCTCGAAGCGTTGCCGTGATCCTATAGCGGTTAGTACTCTGCGTTGTGGCCGCAGCAACCCTGGTTCGAATCTTGGTCACGGCATGTCTTTTTTTGTTCCAATATTAACGCCAACTTCCCAAGGTGGAAAATTCTTTTCAGAGTTTTAGGAAAAAAAGCAACTCATGTTTCTCCTGTATTAGTTGTTGGCTTCTCTGAATTTCTTGGACCACATTTGGCAACATTGTGATTTCAACTCTCCCAAAATCACATTGTCAGAAAACTCACACCGTTTCCAGATCTCATGAAAATATGTTATCTCTGATGATTGGATTGGCAAGAAACGGATTGGACTTATTGCAATGTTGGAAGTTTGCTAGTTTTTTAAAATTAGTCACATTTTGTACTGCAGCGCTCTCGTCAGGGCCAGTGGCGCAATGGATAACGCATCTGACTACGGATCAGAAGATTGTAGGTTCGACTCCTACCTGGCTCGAAGCGTTGCCGTGATCGTATAGTGGTTAGTACTCTGCGTTGTGGCCGCAGCAACCCCGGTTCGAATCCGGGTCACGGCATGTCTTTTTTTGTTCCAATATTAACACCAACTTCCCAAGGTGGAAAATTCTTTTCAGAGTTTTAGGAAAAAAAGCAACTCATGTTTCTCCTGTGTTATTTGTTGGCTTCTCTGAATTTCTTGGACCACATTTGGCAACATTGTGATTTCAACTCTCCCAAAATCACATTGTCAGAAAACTCACACCGTTTCCAGATCTCATGAAAATATGTTATCTCTGATGATTGGATTGGCAAGAAACGGATTGGACTTATTGCAATGTTGGAAGTTTGCTAGTTCTTTAAAATGAGTCACATTTTGGGCTGCAGCACTCTCATCAGGGCCAGTGGCACAATGGATAACGCATCTGACTACGGATCAGAAGATTGTAGGTTCGACTCCTACCTGGCTCGAAGCATTGCCGTGATCGTATAGTGGTTAGTACTCTGCGTTGTGGCCGCAGCAACCCCGGTTCGAATCCGGGTCACGGCATGTCTTTTTTTGTTCCAATTTTAACGCCAACTTCCCAAGGTGGAAAATTATTTTCAGAGTTTTAGGAAAAAAAGCAACTCATGTTTCTCCTGTGTTATTTGTTGGCTTCTCTGAATTTCTTGGACCACATTTGGCAACATTGTGATTTCAACTCTCCCAAAATCACATTGTCAGAAAACTCACACCGTTTCCAGATCTCATGAAAATATGTTATCTCTGATGATTGGATTGGCAAGAAACGGATTGGACTTATTGCAATGTTGGAAGTTTGCTAGTTTTTTAAAATGAGTAACATTTTGAACTGCAGCACTCTCGTCAGGGCCAGTGGCGCAATGGATAACGCATCTGACTATGGATCAGAAGTTTGTCGGTTCGACTCCTACCTGACTCGAAGCGTTGCCGTGATCGTATAGTGGTTAGTACTCTGCATTGTGGCTGCAGCAACCCCGGTTCGAATCCGGGTCACGGCATGTCTTTTTTTGTTCCAATATTAACGCCAACTTCCCAAGGTGGAAAATTCTTTTCAGAGTTTTAGGAAAAAAAGCAACTCATGTTTCTCCTGTGTTATTTGTTGGCTTCTCTGAATTTCTTGGACCACATTTGGCAACATTGTGATTTCAACTCTCCCAAAATCACATTGTCAGAAAACTCACACCGTTTCCAGATCTCATGAAAATATGTTATCTCTGATGATTGGATTGGCAAGAAACGGATTGGACTTATTGCAATGTTGGAAGTTTGCTAGTTCTTTAAAATGAGTCACATTTTGGGCTGCAGCACTCTCATCAGGGCCAGTGGCGCAATGGATAACGCTTCTGACTACGGATCAGAAGATCGTAGGATCAACTCCTACCTGGCTCGAAGCGTTGCCGTGATCCTATAGTGGTTAGTACTCTGCGTTGTGGCCGCAGCAACCCTGGTTCGAATCTTGGTCACGGCATGTCTTTTTTTGTTCCAATATTAACGCCAACTTCCCAAGGTGGAAAATTCTTTTCAGAGTTTTAGGAAAAAAAGCAACTCATGTTTCTCCTGTATTAGTTGTTGGCTTCTCTGAATTTCTTGGACCACATTTGGCAACATTGTGATTTCAACTCTCCCAAAATCACATTGTCAGAAAACTCACACCGTTTCCAGATCTCATGAAAATATGTTATCTCTGATGATTGGATTGGCAAGAAACGGATTGGACTTATTGCAATGTTGGAAGTTTGCTAGTTCTTTAAAATGAGTCACATTTTGGGCTGCAGCACTCTCATCAGGGCCAGTGGCGCAATGGATAACGCGTCTGACTACGGATCAGGAGATTGTAGGTTCGACTCCTACCTGGCTCGAAGCGTTGCCGTGATCGTATAGTGGTTAGTACTCTGCGTTGTGGCCGCAGCAACCCTGGTTCGGATCCGGGTCACGGCATGCCTTTTTTTGTTCCAATATTAACGCCAACTTCCCAAGGTGGAAAATTCTTTTCAGAGTTTTAGGAAAAAAAGCAACTCATGTTTCTCCTGTGTTATTTGTTGGCTTCTCTGAATTTCTTGGACCACATTTGGCAACATTGTGATTTCAACTCTCCCAAAATCACATTGTCAGAAAACTCACACCGTTTCCAGATCTCATGAAAATATGTTATCTCTGATGATTGGATTGGCAAGAAACAGATTGGACTTATTGCAATGTTGGAAGTTTGCTAGTTTTTTAAAATGAGTCACATTTTGAACTGCAGCGCTCTCGTCAGGGCCAGTGGCGCAATGGATAACGCATCTGACTATGGATCAGAAGATTGTCGGTTCGACTCCTACCTGGCTCGAAGCGTTGCCGTGATCGTATAGTGGTTAGTACTCTGCGTTGTGGCTGCAGCAACCCCGGTTCGAATCCGGGTCACGGCATGTCTTTTTTTGTTCCAATATTAACGCCAACTTCCCAAGGTGGAAAATTCTTTTCAGAGTTTTAGGAAAAAAAGCAACTCAGGTTTCTCCTGTGTTATTTGTTGGCTTCTCTGAATTTCTTGGACCACATTTGGCAACATTGTGATTTCAACTCTCCCAAATCACATTGTCAGAAAACTCACACCGTTTCCAGATCTCATGAAAATATGTTATCTTATCTCTGATGATTGGATTGGCAAGAAACGGATTGGACTTATTGCAATGTTGGAAGTTTGCTAGTTCTTTAAAATGAGTCACATTTTGGGCTGCAGCACTCTCATCAGGGCCAGTGGCGCAATGGATAACGCGTCTGACTACGGATCAGAAGATTTTAGGTTCGACTCCTACCTGGCTCGAAGCGTTGCCGTGGTCGTATAGTGGTTAGTACTCTGCGTTGTGGCCGCAGCAACCCCGGTTCGAATCCGGGTCACGGCATGTCTTTTTTTGTTCCAATATTAACGCCAACTTCCCAAGGTGGAAAATTATTTTCAGAGTTTTAGGAAAAAAAGCAACTCATGTTTCTCCTGTGTTATTTGTTGGCTTCTCTGAATTTCTTGGACCACATTTGGCAACATTGTGATTTCAACTCTCCCAAAATCACATTGTCAGAAAACTCACACCGTTTCCAGATCTCATGAAAATATGTTATCTCTGATGATTGGATTGGCAAGAAACGGATTGGACTTATTGCAATGTTGGAAGTTTGCTAGTTCTTTAAAATGAGTCACATTTTGGGCTGCAGCACTCTCATCAGGGCCAGTGGCGCAATGGATAACGCGTCTGACTACGGATCAGAAGATTGTAGGTTCGACTCCTACCTGGCTCGAAGCGTTGCCGTGATCGTATAGTGGTTAGTACTCTGCGTTGTGGCCGCAGCAACCCCGGTTCGAATCCGGGTCACGGCATGTCTTTTTTTGTTCCAATATTAACGCCAACTTCCCAAGGTGGAAAATTATTTTCAGAGTTTTAGGAAAAAAAGCAACTCATGTTTCTCCTGTGTTATTTGTTGGCTTCTCTGAATTTCTTGGACCACATTTGGCAACATTGTGATTTCAACTCTCCCAAAATCACATTGTCAGAAAACTCACACCGTTTCCAGATCTCATGAAAATATGTTATCTCTGATGATTGGATTGGCAAGAAACGGATTGGACTTATTGCAATGTTGGAAGTTTGCTAGTTTTTTTAAAATGAGTCACATTTTGAACTGCAGCGCTCTCGTCAGGGCCAGTGGCGCAATGGATAACGCGTCTGACTACGGATCAGAAGATTGTAGGTTCGACTCCTACCTGGCTCGAAGCGTTGCCGTGATCGTATAGTGGTTAGTACTCTGCGTTGTGGCCGCAGCAACCCCGGTTCGAATCCGGGTCACAGCATGTCTTTTTTTGTTCCAATATTAACGCCAACTTCCCAAGGTGGAAAATTATTTTCAGAGTTTTAGGAAAAAAAGCAACTCATTTTTCTCCTGTATTATTTGTTGGCTTCTCTGAATTTCTTCGACCACATTTGGCAACATTGTGATTTCAACTCTCCCAAAATCACATTGTCAGAAAACTCACACCGTTTCCAGATCTCATGAAAATATGTTATCTCTGATGATTGGATTGGCAAGAAACGGATTGGACTTATTGCAATGTTGGAAGTTTGCTAGTTCTTTAAAATGAGTCACATTTTGGGCTGCAGCACTCTCATCAGGGCCAGTGGCGCAATGGATAACGCGTCTGACTACGGATCAGAAGATTGTAGGTTCGACTCCTACCTGGCTCGAAGCGTTGCCCTGATCGTATAGTGGTTAGTACTCTGCGTTGTGGCCGCAGCAACCCCGGTTCGAATCCGGGTCACGGCATGTCTTTTTTTGTTCCAATATTAACGCCAACTTCCCAAGGTGGAAAATTCTTTTCAGAGTTTTAGGAAAAAAAGCAACTCATGTTTCTCCTGTGTTATTTGTTGGCTTCTCTGAATTTCTTGGACCACATTTGGCAACATTGTGATTTCAACTCTCCCAAAATCACATTGTCAGAAAACTCACACCGTTTCCAGATCTCATGAAAATATGTTATCTCTGATGATTGGATTGGCAAGAAACGGATTGGACTTATTGCAATGTTGGAAGTTTGCTAGTTCTTTAAAATGAGTCACATTTTGGGCTGCAGCACTCTCATCAGGGCCAGTGGCGCAATGGATAACGCTTCTGACTACGGATCAGAAGATCGTAGGATCAACTCCTACCTGGCTCGAAGCGTTGCCGTGATCCTATAGTGGTTAGTACTCTGCGTTGTGGCCGCAGCAACCCTGGTTCGAATCTTGGTCACGGCATGTCTTTTTTTGTTCCAATATTAACGCCAACTTCCCAAGGTGGAAAATTCTTTTCAGAGTTTTAGGAAAAAAAGCAACTCATGTTTCTCCTGTATTAGTTGTTGGCTTCTCTGAATTTCTTGGACCACATTTGGCAACATTGTGATTTCAACTCTCCCAAAATCACATTGTCAGAAAACTCACACCGTTTCCAGATCTCATGAAAATATGTTATCTCTGATGATTGGATTGGCAAGAAACGGATTGGACTTATTGCAATGTTGGAAGTTTGCTAGTTCTTTAAAATGAGTCACATTTTGGGCTGCAGCACTCTCATCAGGGCCAGTGGCGCAATGGATAACGCGTCTGACTACGGATCAGAAGATTGTAGGTTCGACTCCTACCTGGCTCGAAGCGTTGCCGTGATCGTATAGTGGTTAGTACTCTGCGTTGTGGCCGCAGCAACCCCGGTTCGAATCCGGGTCACGGCATGTCTTTTTTTGTTCCAATATTAACGCCAACTTCCCAAGGTGGAAAATTATTTTCAGAGTTTTAGGAAAAAAAGCAACTCATGTTTCTCCTGTGTTATTTGTTGGCTTCTCTGAATTTCTTGGACCACATTTGGCAACATTGTGATTTCAACTCTCCCAAAATCACATTGTCAGAAAACTCACACCGTTTCCAGATCTCATGAAAATATGTTATCTCTGATGATTGGATTGGCAAGAAACGGATTGGACTTATTGCAATGTTGGAAGTTTGCTAGTTTTTTTAAAATGAGTCACATTTTGAACTGCAGCGCTCTCGTCAGGGCCAGTGGCGCAATGGATAACGCGTCTGACTACGGATCAGAAGATTGTAGGTTCGACTCCTACCTGGCTCGAAGCGTTGCCGTGATCGTATAGTGGTTAGTACTCTGCGTTGTGGCCGCAGCAACCCCGGTTCGAATCCGGGTCACAGCATGTCTTTTTTTGTTCCAATATTAACGCCAACTTCCCAAGGTGGAAAATTATTTTCAGAGTTTTAGGAAAAAAAGCAACTCATTTTTCTCCTGTATTATTTGTTGGCTTCTCTGAATTTCTTCGACCACATTTGGCAACATTGTGATTTCAACTCTCCCAAAATCACATTGTCAGAAAACTCACACCGTTTCCAGATCTCATGAAAATATGTTATCTCTGATGATTGGATTGGCAAGAAACGGATTGGACTTATTGCAATGTTGGAAGTTTGCTAGTTCTTTAAAATGAGTCACATTTTGGGCTGCAGCACTCTCATCAGGGCCAGTGGCGCAATGGATAACGCGTCTGACTACGGATCAGAAGATTGTAGGTTCGACTCCTACCTGGCTCGAAGCGTTGCCCTGATCGTATAGTGGTTAGTACTCTGCGTTGTGGCCGCAGCAACCCCGGTTCGAATCCGGGTCACGGCATGTCTTTTTTTGTTCCAATATTAACGCCAACTTCCCAAGGTGGAAAATTCTTTTCAGAGTTTTAGGAAAAAAAGCAACTCATGTTTCTCCTGTGTTATTTGTTGGCTTCTCTGAATTTCTTGGACCACATTTGGCAACATTGTGATTTCAACTCTCCCAAAATCACATTGTCAGAAAACTCACACCGTTTCCAGATCTCATGAAAATATGTTATCTCTGATGATTGGATTGGCAAGAAACGGATTGGACTTATTGCAATGTTGGAAGTTTGCTAGTTCTTTAAAATGAGTCACATTTTGGGCTGCAGCACTCTCATCAGGGCCAGTGGCGCAATGGATAACGCTTCTGACTACGGATCAGAAGATCGTAGGATCAACTCCTACCTGGCTCGAAGCGTTGCCGTGATCCTATAGTGGTTAGTACTCTGCGTTGTGGCCGCAGCAACCCTGGTTCGAATCTTGGTCACGGCATGTCTTTTTTTGTTCCAATATTAACGCCAACTTCCCAAGGTGGAAAATTCTTTTCAGAGTTTTAGGAAAAAAAGCAACTCATGTTTCTCCTGTATTAGTTGTTGGCTTCTCTGAATTTCTTGGACCACATTTGGCAACATTGTGATTTCAACTCTCCCAAAATCACATTGTCAGAAAACTCACACCGTTTCCAGATCTCATGAAAATATGTTATCTCTGATGATTGGATTGGCAAGAAACGGATTGGACTTATTGCAATGTTGGAAGTTTGCTAGTTCTTTAAAATGAGTCACATTTTGGGCTGCAGCACTCTCATCAGGGCCAGTGGCGCAATGGATAACGCGTCTGACTACGGATCAGAAGATTGTAGGTTCGACTCCTACCTGGCTCGAAGCGTTGCCGTGATCGTATAGTGGTTAGTACTCTGCGTTGTGGCCGCAGCAACCCCGGTTCGAATCCGGGTCACGGCATGTCTTTTTTTGTTCCAATATTAACGCCAACTTCCCAAGGTGGAAAATTATTTTCAGAGTTTTAGGAAAAAAAGCAACTCATGTTTCTCCTGTGTTATTTGTTGGCTTCTCTGAATTTCTTGGACCACATTTGGCAACATTGTGATTTCAACTCTCCCAAAATCACATTGTCAGAAAACTCACACCGTTTCCAGATCTCATGAAAATATGTTATCTCTGATGATTGGATTGGCAAGAAACGGATTGGACTTATTGCAATGTTGGAAGTTTGCTAGTTTTTTTAAAATGAGTCACATTTTGAACTGCAGCGCTCTCGTCAGGGCCAGTGGCGCAATGGATAACGCGTCTGACTACGGATCAGAAGATTGTAGGTTCGACTCCTACCTGGCTCGAAGCGTTGCCGTGATCGTATAGTGGTTAGTACTCTGCGTTGTGGCCGCAGCAACCCCGGTTCGAATCCGGGTCACAGCATGTCTTTTTTTGTTCCAATATTAACGCCAACTTCCCAAGGTGGAAAATTATTTTCAGAGTTTTAGGAAAAAAAGCAACTCATTTTTCTCCTGTATTATTTGTTGGCTTCTCTGAATTTCTTCGACCACATTTGGCAACATTGTGATTTCAACTCTCCCAAAATCACATTGTCAGAAAACTCACACCGTTTCCAGATCTCATGAAAATATGTTATCTCTGATGATTGGATTGGCAAGAAACGGATTGGACTTATTGCAATGTTGGAAGTTTGCTAGTTCTTTAAAATGAGTCACATTTTGGGCTGCAGCACTCTCATCAGGGCCAGTGGCGCAATGGATAACGCGTCTGACTACGGATCAGAAGATTGTAGGTTCGACTCCTACCTGGCTCGAAGCGTTGCCCTGATCGTATAGTGGTTAGTACTCTGCGTTGTGGCCGCAGCAACCCCGGTTCGAATCCGGGTCACGGCATGTCTTTTTTTGTTCCAATATTAACGCCAACTTCCCAAGGTGGAAAATTCTTTTCAGAGTTTTAGGAAAAAAAGCAACTCATGTTTCTCCTGTGTTATTTGTTGGCTTCTCTGAATTTCTTGGACCACATTTGGCAACATTGTGATTTCAACTCTCCCAAAATCACATTGTCAGAAAACTCACACCGTTTCCAGATCTCATGAAAATATGTTATCTCTGATGATTGGATTGGCAAGAAACGGATTGGACTTATTGCAATGTTGGAAGTTTGCTAGTTCTTTAAAATGAGTCACATTTTGGGCTGCAGCACTCTCATCAGGGCCAGTGGCGCAATGGATAACGCTTCTGACTACGGATCAGAAGATCGTAGGATCAACTCCTACCTGGCTCGAAGCGTTGCCGTGATCCTATAGTGGTTAGTACTCTGCGTTGTGGCCGCAGCAACCCTGGTTCGAATCTTGGTCACGGCATGTCTTTTTTTGTTCCAATATTAACGCCAACTTCCCAAGGTGGAAAATTCTTTTCAGAGTTTTAGGAAAAAAAGCAACTCATGTTTCTCCTGTATTAGTTGTTGGCTTCTCTGAATTTCTTGGACCACATTTGGCAACATTGTGATTTCAACTCTCCCAAAATCACATTGTCAGAAAACTCACACCGTTTCCAGATCTCATGAAAATATGTTATCTCTGATGATTGGATTGGCAAGAAACGGATTGGACTTATTGCAATGTTGGAAGTTTGCTAGTTCTTTAAAATGAGTCACATTTTGGGCTGCAGCACTCTCATCAGGGCCAGTGGCACAATGGATAACGCATCTGACTACGGATCAGAAGATTGTAGGTTCGACTCCTACCTGGCTCGAAGCATTGCCGTGATCGTATAGTGGTTAGTACTCTGCGTTGTGGCCGCAGCAACCCCGGTTCGAATCCGGGTCACGGCATGTCTTTTTTTGTTCCAATTTTAACGCCAACTTCCCAAGGTGGAAAATTATTTTCAGAGTTTTAGGAAAAAAAGCAACTCATGTTTCTCCTGTGTTATTTGTTGGCTTCTCTGAATTTCTTGGACCACATTTGGCAACATTGTGATTTCAACTCTCCCAAAATCACATTGTCAGAAAACTCACACCGTTTCCAGATCTCATGAAAATATGTTATCTCTGATGATTGGATTGGCAAGAAACGGATTGGACTTATTGCAATGTTGGAAGTTTGCTAGTTTTTTAAAATGAGTAACATTTTGAACTGCAGCACTCTCGTCAGGGCCAGTGGCGCAATGGATAACGCATCTGACTATGGATCAGAAGTTTGTCGGTTCGACTCCTACCTGACTCGAAGCGTTGCCGTGATCGTATAGTGGTTAGTACTCTGCATTGTGGCTGCAGCAACCCCGGTTCGAATCCGGGTCACGGCATGTCTTTTTTTGTTCCAATATTAACGCCAACTTCCCAAGGTGGAAAATTCTTTTCAGAGTTTTAGGAAAAAAAGCAACTCATGTTTCTCCTGTGTTATTTGTTGGCTTCTCTGAATTTCTTGGACCACATTTGGCAACATTGTGATTTCAACTCTCCCAAAATCACATTGTCAGAAAACTCACACCGTTTCCAGATCTCATGAAAATATGTTATCTCTGATGATTGGATTGGCAAGAAACGGATTGGACTTATTGCAATGTTGGAAGTTTGCTAGTTCTTTAAAATGAGTCACATTTTGGGCTGCAGCACTCTCATCAGGGCCAGTGGCGCAATGGATAACGCTTCTGACTACGGATCAGAAGATCGTAGGATCAACTCCTACCTGGCTCGAAGCGTTGCCGTGATCCTATAGTGGTTAGTACTCTGCGTTGTGGCCGCAGCAACCCTGGTTCGAATCTTGGTCACGGCATGTCTTTTTTTGTTCCAATATTAACGCCAACTTCCCAAGGTGGAAAATTCTTTTCAGAGTTTTAGGAAAAAAAGCAACTCATGTTTCTCCTGTATTAGTTGTTGGCTTCTCTGAATTTCTTGGACCACATTTGGCAACATTGTGATTTCAACTCTCCCAAAATCACATTGTCAGAAAACTCACACCGTTTCCAGATCTCATGAAAATATGTTATCTCTGATGATTGGATTGGCAAGAAACGGATTGGACTTATTGCAATGTTGGAAGTTTGCTAGTTCTTTAAAATGAGTCACATTTTGGGCTGCAGCACTCTCATCAGGGCCAGTGGCGCAATGGATAACGCGTCTGACTACGGATCAGGAGATTGTAGGTTCGACTCCTACCTGGCTCGAAGCGTTGCCGTGATCGTATAGTGGTTAGTACTCTGCGTTGTGGCCGCAGCAACCCTGGTTCGGATCCGGGTCACGGCATGCCTTTTTTTGTTCCAATATTAACGCCAACTTCCCAAGGTGGAAAATTCTTTTCAGAGTTTTAGGAAAAAAAGCAACTCATGTTTCTCCTGTGTTATTTGTTGGCTTCTCTGAATTTCTTGGACCACATTTGGCAACATTGTGATTTCAACTCTCCCAAAATCACATTGTCAGAAAACTCACACCGTTTCCAGATCTCATGAAAATATGTTATCTCTGATGATTGGATTGGCAAGAAACAGATTGGACTTATTGCAATGTTGGAAGTTTGCTAGTTTTTTAAAATGAGTCACATTTTGAACTGCAGCGCTCTCGTCAGGGCCAGTGGCGCAATGGATAACGCATCTGACTATGGATCAGAAGATTGTCGGTTCGACTCCTACCTGGCTCGAAGCGTTGCCGTGATCGTATAGTGGTTAGTACTCTGCGTTGTGGCTGCAGCAACCCCGGTTCGAATCCGGGTCACGGCATGTCTTTTTTTGTTCCAATATTAACGCCAACTTCCCAAGGTGGAAAATTCTTTTCAGAGTTTTAGGAAAAAAAGCAACTCAGGTTTCTCCTGTGTTATTTGTTGGCTTCTCTGAATTTCTTGGACCACATTTGGCAACATTGTGATTTCAACTCTCCCAAATCACATTGTCAGAAAACTCACACCGTTTCCAGATCTCATGAAAATATGTTATCTTATCTCTGATGATTGGATTGGCAAGAAACGGATTGGACTTATTGCAATGTTGGAAGTTTGCTAGTTCTTTAAAATGAGTCACATTTTGGGCTGCAGCACTCTCATCAGGGCCAGTGGCGCAATGGATAACGCGTCTGACTACGGATCAGAAGATTTTAGGTTCGACTCCTACCTGGCTCGAAGCGTTGCCGTGATCGTATAGTGGTTAGTACTCTGCGTTGTGGCCGCAGCAACCCCGGTTCGAATCCGGGTCACGGCATGTCTTTTTTTGTTCCAATATTAACGCCAACTTCCCAAGGTGGAAAATTATTTTCAGAGTTTTAGGAAAAAAAGCAACTCATGTTTCTCCTGTGTTATTTGTTGGCTTCTCTGAATTTCTTGGACCACATTTGGCAACATTGTGATTTCAACTCTCCCAAAATCACATTGTCAGAAAACTCACACCGTTTCCAGATCTCATGAAAATATGTTATCTCTGATGATTGGATTGGCAAGAAACGGATTGGACTTATTGCAATGTTGGAAGTTTGCTAGTTCTTTAAAATGAGTCACATTTTGGGCTGCAGCACTCTCATCAGGGCCAGTGGCGCAATGGATAACGCGTCTGACTACGGATCAGAAGATTGTAGGTTCGACTCCTACCTGGCTCGAAGCGTTGCCGTGATCGTATAGTGGTTAGTACTCTGCGTTGTGGCCGCAGCAACCCCGGTTCGAATCCGGGTCACGGCATGTCTTTTTTTGTTCCAATATTAACGCCAACTTCCCAAGGTGGAAAATTATTTTCAGAGTTTTAGGAAAAAAAGCAACTCATGTTTCTCCTGTGTTATTTGTTGGCTTCTCTGAATTTCTTGGACCACATTTGGCAACATTGTGATTTCAACTCTCCCAAAATCACATTGTCAGAAAACTCACACCGTTTCCAGATCTCATGAAAATATGTTATCTCTGATGATTGGATTGGCAAGAAACGGATTGGACTTATTGCAATGTTGGAAGTTTGCTAGTTTTTTTAAAATGAGTCACATTTTGAACTGCAGCGCTCTCGTCAGGGCCAGTGGCGCAATGGATAACGCGTCTGACTACGGATCAGAAGATTGTAGGTTCGACTCCTACCTGGCTCGAAGCGTTGCCGTGATCGTATAGTGGTTAGTACTCTGCGTTGTGGCCGCAGCAACCCCGGTTCGAATCCGGGTCACAGCATGTCTTTTTTTGTTCCAATATTAACGCCAACTTCCCAAGGTGGAAAATTATTTTCAGAGTTTTAGGAAAAAAAGCAACTCATTTTTCTCCTGTATTATTTGTTGGCTTCTCTGAATTTCTTCGACCACATTTGGCAACATTGTGATTTCAACTCTCCCAAAATCACATTGTCAGAAAACTCACACCGTTTCCAGATCTCATGAAAATATGTTATCTCTGATGATTGGATTGGCAAGAAACGGATTGGACTTATTGCAATGTTGGAAGTTTGCTAGTTCTTTAAAATGAGTCACATTTTGGGCTGCAGCACTCTCATCAGGGCCAGTGGCGCAATGGATAACGCGTCTGACTACGGATCAGAAGATTGTAGGTTCGACTCCTACCTGGCTCGAAGCGTTGCCCTGATCGTATAGTGGTTAGTACTCTGCGTTGTGGCCGCAGCAACCCCGGTTCGAATCCGGGTCACGGCATGTCTTTTTTTGTTCCAATATTAACGCCAACTTCCCAAGGTGGAAAATTCTTTTCAGAGTTTTAGGAAAAAAAGCAACTCATGTTTCTCCTGTGTTATTTGTTGGCTTCTCTGAATTTCTTGGACCACATTTGGCAACATTGTGATTTCAACTCTCCCAAAATCACATTGTCAGAAAACTCACACCGTTTCCAGATCTCATGAAAATATGTTATCTCTGATGATTGGATTGGCAAGAAACGGATTGGACTTATTGCAATGTTGGAAGTTTGCTAGTTCTTTAAAATGAGTCACATTTTGGGCTGCAGCACTCTCATCAGGGCCAGTGGCGCAATGGATAACGCTTCTGACTACGGATCAGAAGATCGTAGGATCAACTCCTACCTGGCTCGAAGCGTTGCCGTGATCCTATAGTGGTTAGTACTCTGCGTTGTGGCCGCAGCAACCCTGGTTCGAATCTTGGTCACGGCATGTCTTTTTTTGTTCCAATATTAACGCCAACTTCCCAAGGTGGAAAATTCTTTTCAGAGTTTTAGGAAAAAAAGCAACTCATGTTTCTCCTGTATTAGTTGTTGGCTTCTCTGAATTTCTTGGACCACATTTGGCAACATTGTGATTTCAACTCTCCCAAAATCACATTGTCAGAAAACTCACACCGTTTCCAGATCTCATGAAAATATGTTATCTCTGATGATTGGATTGGCAAGAAACGGATTGGACTTATTGCAATGTTGGAAGTTTGCTAGTTCTTTAAAATGAGTCACATTTTGGGCTGCAGCACTCTCATCAGGGCCAGTGGCGCAATGGATAACGCGTCTGACTACGGATCAGGAGATTGTAGGTTCGACTCCTACCTGGCTCGAAGCGTTGCCGTGATCGTATAGTGGTTAGTACTCTGCGTTGTGGCCGCAGCAACCCTGGTTCGGATCCGGGTCACGGCATGCCTTTTTTTGTTCCAATATTAACTCCAACTTCCCAAGGTGGAAAATTCTTTTCAGAGTTTTAGGAAAAAAAGCAACTCATGTTTCTCCTGTGTTATTTGTTGGCTTCTCTGAATTTCTTGGACCACATTTGGCAACATTGTGATTTCAACTCTCCCAAAATCACATTGTCAGAAAACTCACACCGTTTCCAGATCTCATGAAAATATGTTATCTCTGATGATTGGATTGGCAAGAAACGGATTGGACTTATTGCAATGTTGGAAGTTTGCTAGTTCTTTAAAATGAGTCACATTTTGGGCTGCAGCACTCTCATCAGGGCCAGTGGCGCAATGGATAACGCATCTGACTACGGATCAGAAGATTGTAGGTTCGACTCCTACCTGGCTCGAAGCGTTGCCGTGATCGTATAGTGGTTAGCACTCTGCGTTGTGGCCGCAGCAACCCCGGTTCGAATCCGGGTCACGGCATGTCTTTTTTTGTTCCAATTTTAACGCCAACTTCCCAAGGTGGAAAATTCTTTTCAGAGTTTTAGGAAAAAAAGCAACTCATGTTTCTCCTGTGTTATTTGTTGGCTTCTCTGAATTTCTTCGACCACATTTGGCAACATTGTGATTTCAACTCTCCCAAAATCACATTGTCAGAAAACTCACACCGTTTCCAGATCTCATGAAAATATGTTATCTCTGATGATTGGATTGGCAAGAAACGGATTGGACTTATTGCAATGTTGGAAGTTTGCTAGTTTTTTAAAATGAGTCACATTTTGAACTGCAGCAATCTCGTCAGGGCCAGTGGCGCAATGGATAACGCATCTGACTATGGATCAGAAGATTGTCGGTTCGACTCCTACCTGGCTCGAAGCGTTGCCGTGATCGTATAGTGGTTAGTACTCTGCGTTGTGGCTGCAGCAACCCCGGTTCGAATCCGGGTCACGGCATGTCTTTTTTTGTTCCAATATTAACGCCAACTTCCCAAGGTGGAAAATTCTTTTCAGAGTTTTAGGAAAAAAAGCAACTCATGTTTCTCCTGTGTTATTTGTTGGCTTCTCTGAATTTCTTGGACCACATTTGGCAACATTGTGATTTAAATTTTCCAAAATCACATTGTCAGAAAACTCACACCGTTTCCAGATCTCATGAAAATATGTTATCTCTGATGATTGGATTGGCAAGAAACGGATTGGACTTATTGCAATGTTGGAAGTTTGCTAGTTCTTTAAAATGAGTCACATTTTGGGCTGCAGCACTCTCATCAGGGCCAGTGGCGCAATGGATAACGCTTCTGACTACGGATCAGAAGATTGTAGGATCAACTCCTACCTGGCTCGAAGCGTTGCCGTGATCCTATAGCGGTTAGTACTCTGCGTTGTGGCCGCAGCAACCCTGGTTCGAATCTTGGTCACGGCATGTCTTTTTTTGTTCCAATATTAACGCCAACTTCCCAAGGTGGAAAATTCTTTTCAGAGTTTTAGGAAAAAAAGCAACTCATGTTTCTCCTGTATTAGTTGTTGGCTTCTCTGAATTTCTTGGACCACATTTGGCAACATTGTGATTTCAACTCTCCCAAAATCACATTGTCAGAAAACTCACACCGTTTCCAGATCTCATGAAAATATGTTATCTCTGATGATTGGATTGGCAAGAAACGGATTGGACTTATTGCAATGTTGGAAGTTTGCTAGTTTTTTAAAATTAGTCACATTTTGTACTGCAGCGCTCTCGTCAGGGCCAGTGGCGCAATGGATAACGCATCTGACTACGGATCAGAAGATTGTAGGTTCGACTCCTACCTGGCTCGAAGCGTTGCCGTGATCGTATAGTGGTTAGTACTCTGCGTTGTGGCCGCAGCAACCCCGGTTCGAATCCGGGTCACGGCATGTCTTTTTTTGTTCCAATATTAACACCAACTTCCCAAGGTGGAAAATTCTTTTCAGAGTTTTAGGAAAAAAAGCAACTCATGTTTCTCCTGTGTTATTTGTTGGCTTCTCTGAATTTCTTGGACCACATTTGGCAACATTGTGATTTCAACTCTCCCAAAATCACATTGTCAGAAAACTCACACCGTTTCCAGATCTCATGAAAATATGTTATCTCTGATGATTGGATTGGCAAGAAACGGATTGGACTTATTGCAATGTTGGAAGTTTGCTAGTTCTTTAAAATGAGTCACATTTTGGGCTGCAGCACTCTCATCAGGGCCAGTGGCACAATGGATAACGCATCTGACTACGGATCAGAAGATTGTAGGTTCGACTCCTACCTGGCTCGAAGCATTGCCGTGATCGTATAGTGGTTAGTACTCTGCGTTGTGGCCGCAGCAACCCCGGTTCGAATCCGGGTCACGGCATGTCTTTTTTTGTTCCAATTTTAACGCCAACTTCCCAAGGTGGAAAATTATTTTCAGAGTTTTAGGAAAAAAAGCAACTCATGTTTCTCCTGTGTTATTTGTTGGCTTCTCTGAATTTCTTGGACCACATTTGGCAACATTGTGATTTCAACTCTCCCAAAATCACATTGTCAGAAAACTCACACCGTTTCCAGATCTCATGAAAATATGTTATCTCTGATGATTGGATTGGCAAGAAACGGATTGGACTTATTGCAATGTTGGAAGTTTGCTAGTTTTTTAAAATGAGTAACATTTTGAACTGCAGCACTCTCGTCAGGGCCAGTGGCGCAATGGATAACGCATCTGACTATGGATCAGAAGTTTGTCGGTTCGACTCCTACCTGACTCGAAGCGTTGCCGTGATCGTATAGTGGTTAGTACTCTGCATTGTGGCTGCAGCAACCCCGGTTCGAATCCGGGTCACGGCATGTCTTTTTTTGTTCCAATATTAACGCCAACTTCCCAAGGTGGAAAATTCTTTTCAGAGTTTTAGGAAAAAAAGCAACTCATGTTTCTCCTGTGTTATTTGTTGGCTTCTCTGAATTTCTTGGACCACATTTGGCAACATTGTGATTTCAACTCTCCCAAAATCACATTGTCAGAAAACTCACACCGTTTCCAGATCTCATGAAAATATGTTATCTCTGATGATTGGATTGGCAAGAAACGGATTGGACTTATTGCAATGTTGGAAGTTTGCTAGTTCTTTAAAATGAGTCACATTTTGGGCTGCAGCACTCTCATCAGGGCCAGTGGCGCAATGGATAACGCATCTGACTACGGATCAGAAGATTGTAGGTTCGACTCCTACCTGGCTCGAAGCGTTGCCGTGATCGTATAGTGGTTAGCACTCTGCGTTGTGGCCGCAGCAACCCCGGTTCGAATCCGGGTCACGGCATGTCTTTTTTTGTTCCAATTTTAACGCCAACTTCCCAAGGTGGAAAATTCTTTTCAGAGTTTTAGGAAAAAAAGCAACTCATGTTTCTCCTGTGTTATTTGTTGGCTTCTCTGAATTTCTTCGACCACATTTGGCAACATTGTGATTTCAACTCTCCCAAAATCACATTGTCAGAAAACTCACACCGTTTCCAGATCTCATGAAAATATGTTATCTCTGATGATTGGATTGGCAAGAAACGGATTGGACTTATTGCAATGTTGGAAGTTTGCTAGTTTTTTAAAATGAGTCACATTTTGAACTGCAGCAATCTCGTCAGGGCCAGTGGCGCAATGGATAACGCATCTGACTATGGATCAGAAGATTGTCGGTTCGACTCCTACCTGGCTCGAAGCGTTGCCGTGATCGTATAGTGGTTAGTACTCTGCGTTGTGGCTGCAGCAACCCCGGTTCGAATCCGGGTCACGGCATGTCTTTTTTTGTTCCAATATTAACGCCAACTTCCCAAGGTGGAAAATTCTTTTCAGAGTTTTAGGAAAAAAAGCAACTCATGTTTCTCCTGTGTTATTTGTTGGCTTCTCTGAATTTCTTGGACCACATTTGGCAACATTGTGATTTAAATTTTCCAAAATCACATTGTCAGAAAACTCACACCGTTTCCAGATCTCATGAAAATATGTTATCTCTGATGATTGGATTGGCAAGAAACGGATTGGACTTATTGCAATGTTGGAAGTTTGCTAGTTCTTTAAAATGAGTCACATTTTGGGCTGCAGCACTCTCATCAGGGCCAGTGGCGCAATGGATAACGCTTCTGACTACGGATCAGAAGATTGTAGGATCAACTCCTACCTGGCTCGAAGCGTTGCCGTGATCCTATAGCGGTTAGTACTCTGCGTTGTGGCCGCAGCAACCCTGGTTCGAATCTTGGTCACGGCATGTCTTTTTTTGTTCCAATATTAACGCCAACTTCCCAAGGTGGAAAATTCTTTTCAGAGTTTTAGGAAAAAAAGCAACTCATGTTTCTCCTGTATTAGTTGTTGGCTTCTCTGAATTTCTTGGACCACATTTGGCAACATTGTGATTTCAACTCTCCCAAAATCACATTGTCAGAAAACTCACACCGTTTCCAGATCTCATGAAAATATGTTATCTCTGATGATTGGATTGGCAAGAAACGGATTGGACTTATTGCAATGTTGGAAGTTTGCTAGTTTTTTAAAATTAGTCACATTTTGTACTGCAGCGCTCTCGTCAGGGCCAGTGGCGCAATGGATAACGCATCTGACTACGGATCAGAAGATTGTAGGTTCGACTCCTACCTGGCTCGAAGCGTTGCCGTGATCGTATAGTGGTTAGTACTCTGCGTTGTGGCCGCAGCAACCCCGGTTCGAATCCGGGTCACGGCATGTCTTTTTTTGTTCCAATATTAACACCAACTTCCCAAGGTGGAAAATTCTTTTCAGAGTTTTAGGAAAAAAAGCAACTCATGTTTCTCCTGTGTTATTTGTTGGCTTCTCTGAATTTCTTGGACCACATTTGGCAACATTGTGATTTCAACTCTCCCAAAATCACATTGTCAGAAAACTCACACCGTTTCCAGATCTCATGAAAATATGTTATCTCTGATGATTGGATTGGCAAGAAACGGATTGGACTTATTGCAATGTTGGAAGTTTGCTAGTTCTTTAAAATGAGTCACATTTTGGGCTGCAGCACTCTCATCAGGGCCAGTGGCACAATGGATAACGCATCTGACTACGGATCAGAAGATTGTAGGTTCGACTCCTACCTGGCTCGAAGCATTGCCGTGATCGTATAGTGGTTAGTACTCTGCGTTGTGGCCGCAGCAACCCCGGTTCGAATCCGGGTCACGGCATGTCTTTTTTTGTTCCAATTTTAACGCCAACTTCCCAAGGTGGAAAATTATTTTCAGAGTTTTAGGAAAAAAAGCAACTCATGTTTCTCCTGTGTTATTTGTTGGCTTCTCTGAATTTCTTGGACCACATTTGGCAACATTGTGATTTCAACTCTCCCAAAATCACATTGTCAGAAAACTCACACCGTTTCCAGATCTCATGAAAATATGTTATCTCTGATGATTGGATTGGCAAGAAACGGATTGGACTTATTGCAATGTTGGAAGTTTGCTAGTTTTTTAAAATGAGTAACATTTTGAACTGCAGCACTCTCGTCAGGGCCAGTGGCGCAATGGATAACGCATCTGACTATGGATCAGAAGTTTGTCGGTTCGACTCCTACCTGACTCGAAGCGTTGCCGTGATCGTATAGTGGTTAGTACTCTGCATTGTGGCTGCAGCAACCCCGGTTCGAATCCGGGTCACGGCATGTCTTTTTTTGTTCCAATATTAACGCCAACTTCCCAAGGTGGAAAATTCTTTTCAGAGTTTTAGGAAAAAAAGCAACTCATGTTTCTCCTGTGTTATTTGTTGGCTTCTCTGAATTTCTTGGACCACATTTGGCAACATTGTGATTTCAACTCTCCCAAAATCACATTGTCAGAAAACTCACACCGTTTCCAGATCTCATGAAAATATGTTATCTCTGATGATTGGATTGGCAAGAAACGGATTGGACTTATTGCAATGTTGGAAGTTTGCTAGTTCTTTAAAATGAGTCACATTTTGGGCTGCAGCACTCTCATCAGGGCCAGTGGCGCAATGGATAACGCTTCTGACTACGGATCAGAAGATCGTAGGATCAACTCCTACCTGGCTCGAAGCGTTGCCGTGATCCTATAGTGGTTAGTACTCTGCGTTGTGGCCGCAGCAACCCTGGTTCGAATCTTGGTCACGGCATGTCTTTTTTTGTTCCAATATTAACGCCAACTTCCCAAGGTGGAAAATTCTTTTCAGAGTTTTAGGAAAAAAAGCAACTCATGTTTCTCCTGTATTAGTTGTTGGCTTCTCTGAATTTCTTGGACCACATTTGGCAACATTGTGATTTCAACTCTCCCAAAATCACATTGTCAGAAAACTCACACCGTTTCCAGATCTCATGAAAATATGTTATCTCTGATGATTGGATTGGCAAGAAACGGATTGGACTTATTGCAATGTTGGAAGTTTGCTAGTTCTTTAAAATGAGTCACATTTTGGGCTGCAGCACTCTCATCAGGGCCAGTGGCGCAATGGATAACGCGTCTGACTACGGATCAGGAGATTGTAGGTTCGACTCCTACCTGGCTCGAAGCGTTGCCGTGATCGTATAGTGGTTAGTACTCTGCGTTGTGGCCGCAGCAACCCTGGTTCGGATCCGGGTCACGGCATGCCTTTTTTTGTTCCAATATTAACGCCAACTTCCCAAGGTGGAAAATTCTTTTCAGAGTTTTAGGAAAAAAAGCAACTCATGTTTCTCCTGTGTTATTTGTTGGCTTCTCTGAATTTCTTGGACCACATTTGGCAACATTGTGATTTCAACTCTCCCAAAATCACATTGTCAGAAAACTCACACCGTTTCCAGATCTCATGAAAATATGTTATCTCTGATGATTGGATTGGCAAGAAACAGATTGGACTTATTGCAATGTTGGAAGTTTGCTAGTTTTTTAAAATGAGTCACATTTTGAACTGCAGCGCTCTCGTCAGGGCCAGTGGCGCAATGGATAACGCATCTGACTATGGATCAGAAGATTGTCGGTTCGACTCCTACCTGGCTCGAAGCGTTGCCGTGATCGTATAGTGGTTAGTACTCTGCGTTGTGGCTGCAGCAACCCCGGTTCGAATCCGGGTCACGGCATGTCTTTTTTTGTTCCAATATTAACGCCAACTTCCCAAGGTGGAAAATTCTTTTCAGAGTTTTAGGAAAAAAAGCAACTCAGGTTTCTCCTGTGTTATTTGTTGGCTTCTCTGAATTTCTTGGACCACATTTGGCAACATTGTGATTTCAACTCTCCCAAATCACATTGTCAGAAAACTCACACCGTTTCCAGATCTCATGAAAATATGTTATCTTATCTCTGATGATTGGATTGGCAAGAAACGGATTGGACTTATTGCAATGTTGGAAGTTTGCTAGTTCTTTAAAATGAGTCACATTTTGGGCTGCAGCACTCTCATCAGGGCCAGTGGCGCAATGGATAACGCGTCTGACTACGGATCAGAAGATTTTAGGTTCGACTCCTACCTGGCTCGAAGCGTTGCCGTGATCGTATAGTGGTTAGTACTCTGCGTTGTGGCCGCAGCAACCCCGGTTCGAATCCGGGTCACGGCATGTCTTTTTTTGTTCCAATATTAACGCCAACTTCCCAAGGTGGAAAATTATTTTCAGAGTTTTAGGAAAAAAAGCAACTCATGTTTCTCCTGTGTTATTTGTTGGCTTCTCTGAATTTCTTGGACCACATTTGGCAACATTGTGATTTCAACTCTCCCAAAATCACATTGTCAGAAAACTCACACCGTTTCCAGATCTCATGAAAATATGTTATCTCTGATGATTGGATTGGCAAGAAACGGATTGGACTTATTGCAATGTTGGAAGTTTGCTAGTTCTTTAAAATGAGTCACATTTTGGGCTGCAGCACTCTCATCAGGGCCAGTGGCGCAATGGATAACGCGTCTGACTACGGATCAGAAGATTGTAGGTTCGACTCCTACCTGGCTCGAAGCGTTGCCGTGATCGTATAGTGGTTAGTACTCTGCGTTGTGGCCGCAGCAACCCCGGTTCGAATCCGGGTCACGGCATGTCTTTTTTTGTTCCAATATTAACGCCAACTTCCCAAGGTGGAAAATTATTTTCAGAGTTTTAGGAAAAAAAGCAACTCATGTTTCTCCTGTGTTATTTGTTGGCTTCTCTGAATTTCTTGGACCACATTTGGCAACATTGTGATTTCAACTCTCCCAAAATCACATTGTCAGAAAACTCACACCGTTTCCAGATCTCATGAAAATATGTTATCTCTGATGATTGGATTGGCAAGAAACGGATTGGACTTATTGCAATGTTGGAAGTTTGCTAGTTTTTTTAAAATGAGTCACATTTTGAACTGCAGCGCTCTCGTCAGGGCCAGTGGCGCAATGGATAACGCGTCTGACTACGGATCAGAAGATTGTAGGTTCGACTCCTACCTGGCTCGAAGCGTTGCCGTGATCGTATAGTGGTTAGTACTCTGCGTTGTGGCCGCAGCAACCCCGGTTCGAATCCGGGTCACAGCATGTCTTTTTTTGTTCCAATATTAACGCCAACTTCCCAAGGTGGAAAATTATTTTCAGAGTTTTAGGAAAAAAAGCAACTCATTTTTCTCCTGTATTATTTGTTGGCTTCTCTGAATTTCTTCGACCACATTTGGCAACATTGTGATTTCAACTCTCCCAAAATCACATTGTCAGAAAACTCACACCGTTTCCAGATCTCATGAAAATATGTTATCTCTGATGATTGGATTGGCAAGAAACGGATTGGACTTATTGCAATGTTGGAAGTTTGCTAGTTCTTTAAAATGAGTCACATTTTGGGCTGCAGCACTCTCATCAGGGCCAGTGGCGCAATGGATAACGCGTCTGACTACGGATCAGAAGATTGTAGGTTCGACTCCTACCTGGCTCGAAGCGTTGCCCTGATCGTATAGTGGTTAGTACTCTGCGTTGTGGCCGCAGCAACCCCGGTTCGAATCCGGGTCACGGCATGTCTTTTTTTGTTCCAATATTAACGCCAACTTCCCAAGGTGGAAAATTCTTTTCAGAGTTTTAGGAAAAAAAGCAACTCATGTTTCTCCTGTGTTATTTGTTGGCTTCTCTGAATTTCTTGGACCACATTTGGCAACATTGTGATTTCAACTCTCCCAAAATCACATTGTCAGAAAACTCACACCGTTTCCAGATCTCATGAAAATATGTTATCTCTGATGATTGGATTGGCAAGAAACGGATTGGACTTATTGCAATGTTGGAAGTTTGCTAGTTCTTTAAAATGAGTCACATTTTGGGCTGCAGCACTCTCATCAGGGCCAGTGGCGCAATGGATAACGCTTCTGACTACGGATCAGAAGATCGTAGGATCAACTCCTACCTGGCTCGAAGCGTTGCCGTGATCCTATAGTGGTTAGTACTCTGCGTTGTGGCCGCAGCAACCCTGGTTCGAATCTTGGTCACGGCATGTCTTTTTTTGTTCCAATATTAACGCCAACTTCCCAAGGTGGAAAATTCTTTTCAGAGTTTTAGGAAAAAAAGCAACTCATGTTTCTCCTGTATTAGTTGTTGGCTTCTCTGAATTTCTTGGACCACATTTGGCAACATTGTGATTTCAACTCTCCCAAAATCACATTGTCAGAAAACTCACACCGTTTCCAGATCTCATGAAAATATGTTATCTCTGATGATTGGATTGGCAAGAAACGGATTGGACTTATTGCAATGTTGGAAGTTTGCTAGTTCTTTAAAATGAGTCACATTTTGGGCTGCAGCACTCTCATCAGGGCCAGTGGCGCAATGGATAACGCGTCTGACTACGGATCAGGAGATTGTAGGTTCGACTCCTACCTGGCTCGAAGCGTTGCCGTGATCGTATAGTGGTTAGTACTCTGCGTTGTGGCCGCAGCAACCCTGGTTCGGATCCGGGTCACGGCATGCCTTTTTTTGTTCCAATATTAACTCCAACTTCCCAAGGTGGAAAATTCTTTTCAGAGTTTTAGGAAAAAAAGCAACTCATGTTTCTCCTGTGTTATTTGTTGGCTTCTCTGAATTTCTTGGACCACATTTGGCAACATTGTGATTTCAACTCTCCCAAAATCACATTGTCAGAAAACTCACACCGTTTCCAGATCTCATGAATATATGTTATCTCTGATGATTGGATTGGCAAGAAACGGATTGGACTTATTGCAATGTTGGAAGTTTGCTAGTTTTTTAAAATGAGTCACATTTTGAACTGCAGCGCTCTCGTCAGGGCCAGTGGCGCAATGGATAACGCGTCTGACTACGGATCAGAAGATTGTAGGTTCGACTCCTACCTGGCTCGAAGCGTTGCCGTGATCGTATAGTGGTTAGTACTCTGCGTTGTGGCCGCAGCAACCCCGGTTCGAATCCGGGTCACGGCATCTCTTTTTTTGTTCCAATATTAACGCCAACTTCCCAAGGTGGAAAATTCTTTTCAGAGTTTTAGGAAAAAAAGCAACTCATTTTTCTCCTGTGTTATTTGTTGGCTTCTCTGAATTTCTTCGACCACATTTGGCAACATTGTGATTTCAACTCTCCCAAAATCACATTGTCAGAAAACTCACACCGTTTCCAGATCTCATGAAAATATGTTATCTTATCTCTGATGATTGGATTGGCAAGAAACGGATTGGACTTATTGCAATGTTGGAAGTTTGCTAGTTCTTTAAAATGAGTCACATTTTGGGCTGCAGCACTCTCATCAGGGCCAGTGGCGCAATTGATAACGCGTCTGACTACGGATCAGAAGATTGTAGGTTCGACTCCTACCTGGCTCGAAGCGTTGCCGTGATCGTATAGTGGTTAGTACTCTGCGTTGTGGCCGCAGCAACCCCGGTTCGAATCCGGGTCACAGCATGTCTTTTTTTGTTCCAATATTAACGCCAACTTCCCAAGGTGGAAAATTCTTTTCAGAGTTTTAGGAAAAAAAGCAACTCATGTTTCTCCTGTGTTATTTGTTGGCTTCTCTGAATTTCTTGGACCACATTTGGCAACATTGTGATTTCAACTCTCCCAAAATCACATTGTCAGAAAACTCACACCGTTTCCAGATCTCATGAAAATATGTTATCTCTGATGATTGGATTGGCAAGAAACGGATTGGACTTATTGCAATGTTGGAAGTTTGCTAGTTCTTTAAAATGAGTCACATTTTGGGCTGCAGCACTCTCATCAGGGCCAGTGCCGCAATGGATAACGCGTCTGACTACGGATCAGGAGATTGTAGGTTCGACTCCTACCTGGCTCGAAGCTTTGCCGTGATCGTATAGTGGTTAGTACTCTGCGTTGTGGCCGCAGCAACCCTGGTTCGAATCCGGGTCACAGCATGCCTTTTTTTGTTAGAATATTAACGCCAACTTCCCAAGGTGGAAAATTCTTTTCAGAGTTTTAGGAAAAAAAGCAACTCATGTTTCTCCTGTGTTATTTGTTGGCTTCTCTGAATTTCTTGGACCACATTTGGCAACATTGTGATTTCAACTCTCCCAAAATCACATTGTCAGAAAACTCACACCGTTTCCAGATCTCATGAAAATATGTTATCTCTGATGATTGGATTGGCAAGAAACGGATTGGACTTATTGCAATGTTGGAAGTTTGCTAGTTTTTTAAAATTAGTCACATTTTGTACTGCAGCGCTCTCGTCAGGGCCAGTGGCGCAATGGATAACGCGTCTGACTACGGATCAGAAGATTGTAGGTTCGACTCCTACCTGGCTCGAAGCATTGCCGTGATCGTATAGTGGTTAGTACTCTGCGTTGTGGCCGCAGCAACCCCGGTTCGAATCCGGGTCACGGCATGTCTTTTTTTGTTCCAATAATAACGCCAACTTCCCAAGGTGGAAAATTCTTTTCAGAGTTTTAGGAAAAAAAGCAACTCATGTTTCTCCTGTGTTATTTGTTGGCTTCTCTGAATTTCTTGGACCACATTTGGCAACATTGTGATTTCAACTCTCCCAAAATCACATTGTCAGAAAACTCACACCGTTTCCAGATCTCATGAAAATATGTTATCTCTGATGATTGGATTGGCAAGAAACGGATTGGACTTATTGCAATGTTGGAAGTTTGCTAGTTCTTTAAAATGAGTCACATTTTGGGCTGCAGCACTCTCATCAGGGCCAGTGCCGCAATGGATAACGCGTCTGACTACGGATCAGGAGATTGTAGGTTCGACTCCTACCTGGCTCGAAGCTTTGCCGTGATCGTATAGTGGTTAGTACTCTGCGTTGTGGCCGCAGCAACCCTGGTTCGAATCCGGGTCACAGCATGCCTTTTTTTGTTAGAATATTAACGCCAACTTCCCAAGGTGGAAAATTCTTTTCAGAGTTTTAGGAAAAAAAGCAACTCATGTTTCTCCTGTGTTATTTGTTGGCTTCTCTGAATTTCTTGGACCACATTTGGCAACATTGTGATTTCAACTCTCCCAAAATCACATTGTCAGAAAACTCACACCGTTTCCAGATCTCATGAAAATATGTTATCTCTGATGATTGGATTGGCAAGAAACGGATTGGACTTATTGCAATGTTGGAAGTTTGCTAGTTTTTTAAAATTAGTCACATTTTGTACTGCAGCGCTCTCGTCAGGGCCAGTGGCGCAATGGATAACGCGTCTGACTACGGATCAGAAGATTGTAGGTTCGACTCCTACCTGGCTCGAAGCATTGCCGTGATCGTATAGTGGTTAGTACTCTGCGTTGTGGCCGCAGCAACCCCGGTTCGAATCCGGGTCACGGCATGTCTTTTTTTGTTCCAATAATAACGCCAACTTCCCAAGGTGGAAAATTCTTTTCAGAGATTTAGGAAAAAAAGCAACTCATGTTTCTCCTGTGTTATTTGTTGGCTTCTCTGAATTTCTTGGACCACATTTGGCAACATTGTGATTTCAACTCTCCCAAAATCACATTGTCAGAAAACTCACACCGTTTCCAGATCTCATGAAAATATGTTATCTCTGATGATTGGATTGGCAAGAAACGGATTGGACTTATTGCAATGTTGGAAGTTTGCTAGTTCTTTAAAATGAGTCACATTTTGGGCTGCAGCACTCTCATCAGGGCCAGTGGCGCAATGGATAACGCATCTGACTACGGATCAGAAGATTGTAGGTTCGACTCCTACCTGGCTCGAAGCGTTGCCGTGATCGTATAGTGGTTAGCACTCTGCGTTGTGGCCGCAGCAACCCCGGTTCGAATCCGGGTCACGGCATGTCTTTTTTTGTTCCAATTTTAACGCCAACTTCCCAAGGTGGAAAATTCTTTTCAGAGTTTTAGGAAAAAAAGCAACTCATGTTTCTCCTGTGTTATTTGTTGGCTTCTCTGAATTTCTTCGACCACATTTGGCAACATTGTGATTTCAACTCTCCCAAAATCACATTGTCAGAAAACTCACACCGTTTCCAGATCTCATGAAAATATGTTATCTCTGATGATTGGATTGGCAAGAAACGGATTGGACTTATTGCAATGTTGGAAGTTTGCTAGTTTTTTAAAATGAGTCACATTTTGAACTGCAGCAATCTCGTCAGGGCCAGTGGCGCAATGGATAACGCATCTGACTATGGATCAGAAGATTGTCGGTTCGACTCCTACCTGGCTCGAAGCGTTGCCGTGATCGTATAGTGGTTAGTACTCTGCGTTGTGGCTGCAGCAACCCCGGTTCGAATCCGGGTCACGGCATGTCTTTTTTTGTTCCAATATTAACGCCAACTTCCCAAGGTGGAAAATTCTTTTCAGAGTTTTAGGAAAAAAAGCAACTCATGTTTCTCCTGTGTTATTTGTTGGCTTCTCTGAATTTCTTGGACCACATTTGGCAACATTGTGATTTAAATTTTCCAAAATCACATTGTCAGAAAACTCACACCGTTTCCAGATCTCATGAAAATATGTTATCTCTGATGATTGGATTGGCAAGAAACGGATTGGACTTATTGCAATGTTGGAAGTTTGCTAGTTCTTTAAAATGAGTCACATTTTGGGCTGCAGCACTCTCATCAGGGCCAGTGGCGCAATGGATAACGCTTCTGACTACGGATCAGAAGATTGTAGGATCAACTCCTACCTGGCTCGAAGCGTTGCCGTGATCCTATAGCGGTTAGTACTCTGCGTTGTGGCCGCAGCAACCCTGGTTCGAATCTTGGTCACGGCATGTCTTTTTTTGTTCCAATATTAACGCCAACTTCCCAAGGTGGAAAATTCTTTTCAGAGTTTTAGGAAAAAAAGCAACTCATGTTTCTCCTGTATTAGTTGTTGGCTTCTCTGAATTTCTTGGACCACATTTGGCAACATTGTGATTTCAACTCTCCCAAAATCACATTGTCAGAAAACTCACACCGTTTCCAGATCTCATGAAAATATGTTATCTCTGATGATTGGATTGGCAAGAAACGGATTGGACTTATTGCAATGTTGGAAGTTTGCTAGTTTTTTAAAATTAGTCACATTTTGTACTGCAGCGCTCTCGTCAGGGCCAGTGGCGCAATGGATAACGCATCTGACTACGGATCAGAAGATTGTAGGTTCGACTCCTACCTGGCTCGAAGCGTTGCCGTGATCGTATAGTGGTTAGTACTCTGCGTTGTGGCAGCAGCAACCCCGGTTCGAATCCGGGTCACGGCATGTCTTTTTTTGTTCCAATATTAACACCAACTTCCCAAGGTGGAAAATTCTTTTCAGAGTTTTAGGAAAAAAAGCAACTCATGTTTCTCCTGTGTTATTTGTTGGCTTCTCTGAATTTCTTGGACCACATTTGGCAACATTGTGATTTCAACTCTCCCAAAATCACATTGTCAGAAAACTCACACCGTTTCCAGATCTCATGAAAATATGTTATCTCTGATGATTGGATTGGCAAGAAACGGATTGGACTTATTGCAATGTTGGAAGTTTGCTAGTTCTTTAAAATGAGTCACATTTTGGGCTGCAGCACTCTCATCAGGGCCAGTGGCACAATGGATAACGCATCTGACTACGGATCAGAAGATTGTAGGTTCGACTCCTACCTGGCTCGAAGCATTGCCGTGATCGTATAGTGGTTAGTACTCTGCGTTGTGGCCGCAGCAACCCCGGTTCGAATCCGGGTCACGGCATGTCTTTTTTTGTTCCAATTTTAACGCCAACTTCCCAAGGTGGAAAATTCTTTTCAGAGTTTTAGGAAAAAAAGCAACTCATGTTTCTCCTGTGTTATTTGTTGGCTTCTCTGAATTTCTTGGACCACATTTGGCAACATTGTGATTTCAACTCTCCCAAAATCACATTGTCAGAAAACTCACACCGTTTCCAGATCTCATGAAAATATGTTATCTCTGATGATTGGATTGGCAAGAAACGGATTGGACTTATTGCAATGTTGGAAGTTTGCTAGTTTTTTAAAATGAGTAACATTTTGAACTGCAGCACTCTCGTCAGGGCCAGTGGCGCAATGGATAACGCATCTGACTATGGATCAGAAGTTTGTCGGTTCGACTCCTACCTGACTCGAAGCGTTGCCGTGATCGTATAGTGGTTAGTACTCTGCATTGTGGCTGCAGCAACCCCGGTTCGAATCCGGGTCACGGCATGTCTTTTTTTGTTCCAATATTAACGCCAACTTCCCAAGGTGGAAAATTCTTTTCAGAGTTTTAGGAAAAAAAGCAACTCATGTTTCTCCTGTGTTATTTGTTGGCTTCTCTGAATTTCTTGGACCACATTTGGCAACATTGTGATTTCAACTCTCCCAAAATCACATTGTCAGAAAACTCACACCGTTTCCAGATCTCATGAAAATATGTTATCTCTGATGATTGGATTGGCAAGAAACGGATTGGACTTATTGCAATGTTGGAAGTTTGCTAGTTCTTTAAAATGAGTCACATTTTGGGCTGCAGCACTCTCATCAGGGCCAGTGGCACAATGGATAACGCATCTGACTACGGATCAGAAGATTGTAGGTTCGACTCCTACCTGGCTCGAAGCATTGCCGTGATCGTATAGTGGTTAGTACTCTGCGTTGTGGCCGCAGCAACCCCGGTTCGAATCCGGGTCACGGCATGTCTTTTTTTGTTCCAATTTTAACGCCAACTTCCCAAGGTGGAAAATTCTTTTCAGAGTTTTAGGAAAAAAAGCAACTCATGTTTCTCCTGTGTTATTTGTTGGCTTCTCTGAATTTCTTGGACCACATTTGGCAACATTGTGATTTCAACTCTCCCAAAATCACATTGTCAGAAAACTCACACCGTTTCCAGATCTCATGAAAATATGTTATCTCTGATGATTGGATTGGCAAGAAACGGATTGGACTTATTGCAATGTTGGAAGTTTGCTAGTTTTTTAAAATGAGTAACATTTTGAACTGCAGCACTCTCGTCAGGGCCAGTGGCGCAATGGATAACGCATCTGACTATGGATCAGAAGTTTGTCGGTTCGACTCCTACCTGACTCGAAGCGTTGCCGTGATCGTATAGTGGTTAGTACTCTGCATTGTGGCTGCAGCAACCCCGGTTCGAATCCGGGTCACGGCATGTCTTTTTTTGTTCCAATATTAACGCCAACTTCCCAAGGTGGAAAATTCTTTTCAGAGTTTTAGGAAAAAAAGCAACTCATGTTTCTCCTGTGTTATTTGTTGGCTTCTCTGAATTTCTTGGACCACATTTGGCAACATTGTGATTTCAACTCTCCCAAAATCACATTGTCAGAAAACTCACACCGTTTCCAGATCTCATGAAAATATGTTATCTCTGATGATTGGATTGGCAAGAAACGGATTGGACTTATTGCAATGTTGGAAGTTTGCTAGTTCTTTAAAATGAGTCACATTTTGGGCTGCAGCACTCTCATCAGGGCCAGTGGCGCAATGGATAACGCGTCTGACTACGGATCAGAAGATTGTAGGTTCGACTCCTACCTGGCTCGAAGCGTTGCCGTGATCGTATAGTGGTTCGTGCTCTGCGTTGTGGCCGCAGCAACCCCGGTTCGAATCCGGGTCACGGCATGTCTTTTTTTGTTCCAATATTAACGCCAACTTCCCAAGGTGGAAAATTCTTTTCAGAGTTTTAGGAAAAAAAGCAACTCATGTTTCTCCTGTGTTATTTGTTGGCTTCTCTGAATTTCTTGGACCACATTTGGCAACATTGTGATTTCAACTCTCCCAAAATCACATTGTCAGAAAACTCACACCGTTTCCAGATCTCATGAAAATATGTTATCTCTGATGATTGGATTGGCAAGAAACGGATTGGACTTATTGCAATGTTGGAAGTTTGCTAGTTCTTTAAAATGAGTCACATTTTGGGCTGCAGCACTCTCATCAGGGCCAGTGGCGCAATGGATAACGCGTCTGACTACGGATTAGAAGATTGTAGGTTCGACTCCTACCTGGCTCGAAGCTTTGCCGTGATCGTATAGTGGTTAGTACTCTGCGTTGTGGCCGGAGCAACCCCGGTTCGAATCCGGGTCACGGCATGTCTTTTTTTGTTCCAATATTAACGCCAACTTCCCAAGGTGGAAAATTCTTTTCAGAGTTTTAGGAAAAAAAGCAACTCATGTTTCTCCTGTGTTATTTGTTGGCTTCTCTGAATTTCTTGGACCACATTTGGCAACATTGTGATTTCAACTCTCCCAAAATCACATTGTCAGAAAACTCACACCGTTTCCAGATCTCATGAAAATATGTTATCTCTGATGATTGGATTGGCAAGAAACGGATTGGACTTATTGCAATGTTGGAAGTTTGCTAGTTCTTTAAAATGAGTCACATTTTGGGCTGCAGCACTCTCATCAGGGCCAGTGGCGCAATGGATAACGCATCTGACTACGGATCAGAAGATTGTAGGTTCGACTCCTACCTGGCTCGAAGCATTGCCGTGATTGTATAGTGGTTAGTACTCTGCGTTGTGGCCGCAGCAACCCCGGTTCGAATCCGGGTCACGGCATGTCTTTTTTTGTTCCAATTTTAACGCCAACTTCCCAAGGTGGAAAATTCTTTTCAGAGTTTTAGGAAAAAAAGCAACTCATGTTTCTCCTGTGTTATTTGTTGGCTTCTCTGAATTTCTTGGACCACATTTGGCAACATTGTGATTTCAACTCTCCCAAAATCACATTGTCAGAAAACTCACACCGTTTCCAGATCTCATGAAAATATGTTATCTCTGATGATTGGATTGGCAAGAAACGGATTGGACTTATTGCAATGTTGGAAGTTTGCTAGTTCTTTAAAATGAGTCACATTTTGGGCTGCAGCACTCTCATCAGGGCCAGTGGCGCAATGGATAACGCGTCTGACTACGGATCAGAAGATTGTAGGTTCGACTCCTACCTGGCTCGAAGCGTTGCCGTGATCGTATAGTGGTTAGTACTCTGCGTTGTGGCCGCAGCAACCCCGGTTCGAAGCCGGGTCACGGCATGTCTTTTTTTGTTCCAATATTAACGCCAACTTCCCAAGGTGGAAAATTCTTTTCAGAGTTTTAGGAAAAAAAGCAACTCATGTTTCTCCTGTGTTATTTGTTGGCTTCTCTGAATTTCTTGGACCACATTTGGCAACATTGTGATTTCAACTCTCCCAAAATCACATTGTCAGAAAACTCACACCGTTTCCAGATCTCATGAAAATATGTTATCTCTGATGATTGGATTGGCAAGAAACGGATTGGACTTATTGCAATGTTGGAAGTTTGCTAGTTCTTTAAAATGAGTCACATTTTGGGCTGCAGCACTCTCATCAGGGCCAGTGGCGCAATGGATAACGCTTCTGACT
Organism: Engystomops pustulosus; assembly: GCF_040894005.1. Lineage (NCBI taxonomy): Eukaryota > Metazoa > Chordata > Amphibia > Anura > Leptodactylidae > Engystomops > Engystomops pustulosus. Next base: position 202,085,342 of record NC_092414.1, read on the forward strand.
ACGGATCAGAAGATTGTAGGATCAACTCCTACCTGGCTCGAAGCGTTGCCGTGATCCTATAGTGGTTAGTACTCTGCGTTGTGGCCGCAGCAACCCTGGTTCGAATCTTGGTCACGGCATGTCTTTTTTTGTTCCAATATTAACGCCAACTTCCCAAGGTGGAAAATTCTTTTCAGAGTTTTAGGAAAAAAAGCAACTCATGTTTCTCCTGTATTAGTTGTTGGCTTCTCTGAATTTCTTGGACCACATTTGGCAACATTGTGATTTCAACTCTCCCAAAATCACATTGTCAGAAAACTCACACCGTTTCCAGATCTCATGAAAATATGTTATCTCTGATGATTGGATTGGCAAGAAACGGATTGGACTTATTGCAATGTTGGAAGTTTGCTAGTTCTTTAAAATGAGTCACATTTTGGGCTGCAGCACTCTCATCAGGGCCAGTGGCGCAATGGATAACACGTCTGACTACGGATCAGAAGATTGTAGGTTCGACTCCTACCTGGCTCGAAGCGTTGCCGTGATCGTATAGTGGTTAGTACTCTGCGTTGTGGCCGCAGCAACCCCGGTTCGAATCCGGCTCACGGCATGTCTTTTTTTGTTCCAATATTAACGCCAACTTCCCAAGGTGGAAAATTATTTTCAGAGTTTTAGGAAAAAAAGCAACTCATGTTTCTCCTGTGTTATTTGTTGGCTTCTCTGAATTTCTTGGACCACATTTGGCAACATTGTGATTTCAACTCTCCCAAAATCACATTGTCAGAAAACTCACACCGTTTCCAGATCTCATGAAAATATGTTATCTCTGATGATTGGATTGGCAAGAAACGGATTGGACTTATTGCAATGTTGGAAGTTTGCTAGTTTTTTAAAATGAGTCACATTTTAAACTGCAGCGCTCTCGTCAGGGCCAGTGGCGCAATGGATAACGCGTCTGACTACGGATCAGAAGATTGTAGGTTCGACTCCTACCTGGCTCGAAGCGTTGCCGTGATCGTATAGTGGTTAGTACTCTGCGTTGTGGCCGCAGCAACCCCGGTTCGAATCCGGGTCACAGCATGTCTTTTTTTGTTCCAATATTAACGCCAACTTCCCAAGGTGGAAAATTCTTTTCAGAGTTTTAGGAAAAAAAGCAACTCATGTTTCTCCTGTGTTATTTGTTGGCTTCTCTGAATATCTTGGACCACATTTGGCAACATTGTGATTTCAACTCTCCCAAAATCACATTGTCAGAAAACTCACACCGTTTCCAGATCTCATGAAAATATGTTATCTCTGATGATTGGATTGGCAAGAAACGGATTGGACTTATTGCAATGTTGGAAGTTTGCTAGTTTTTTAAAATTAGTCACATTTTGTACTGCAGCGCTCTCGTCAGGGCCAGTGGCGCAATGGATAACGCGTCTGACTACGGATCAGAAGATTGTAGGTTCGACTCCTACCTGGCTCGAAGCGTTGCCGTGATCGTATAGTGGTTAGTGCTCTGCGTTGTGGCCGCAGCAACCCTGGTTCGAATCCGGGTCACGGCATGTCTTTTTTTGTTCCAATATTAACGCCAACTTCCCAAGGTGGAAAATTCTTTTCAGAGTTTTAGGAAAAAAAGCAACTCATGTTTCTCCTGTGTTATTTGTTGGCTTCTCTGAATTTCTTGGACCACATTTGGCAACATTGTGATTTCAACTCTCCCAAAATCACATTGTCAGAAAACTCACACCGTTTCCAGATCTCATGAAAATATGTTATCTCTGATGATTGGATTGGCAAGAAACGGATTGGACTTATTGCAATGTTGGAAGTTTGCTAGTTTTTTAAAATTAGTCACATTTTGTACTGCAGCGCTCTCGTCAGGGCCAGTGGCGCAATGGATAACGCGTCTGACTACCGATCAGAAGATTGTAGGTTCGACTCCTACCTGGCACGAAGCGTTTGCCGTGATCGTATAGTGGTTAGTACTCTGCGTTGTGGCCGCAGCAACCCCGGTTCGAATCCGGGTCACGGCATGTCTTTTTTTGTTCCAATATTAACGCCAACTTCCCAAGGTGGAAAATTATTTTCAGAGTTTTAGGAAAAAAAGCAACTCATTTTTCTCCTGTATTATTTGTTGGCTTCTCTGAATTTCTTCGACCACATTTGGCAACATTGTGATTTCAACTCTCCCAAAATCACATTGTCAGAAAACTCACACCGTTTCCAGATCTCATGAAAATATGTTATCTTATCTCTGATGATTGGATTGGCAAGAAACGGATTGGACTTATTGCAATGTTGGAAGTTTGCTAGTTCTTTAAAATGAGTCACATTTTGGGCTGCAGCACTCTCATCAGGGCCAGTGGCGCAATGGATAACGCGTCTGACTACGGATCAGAAGATTGTAGGTTCGACTCCTACCTGGCTCGAAGCGTTGCCGTGATCGTATAGTGGTTAGTACTCTGCGTTGTGGCCGCAGCAACCCCGGTTCGAATCCGGGTCACGGCATGTCTTTTTTTGTTCCAATATTAACGCCAACTTCCCAAGGTGGAAAATTCTTTTCAGAGTTTTAGGAAAAAAAGCAACTCATGTTTCTCCTGTGTTATTTGTTGGCTTCTCTGAATTTCTTGGACCACATTTGGCAACATTGTGATTTCAACTCTCCCAAAATCACATTGTCAGAAAACTCACACCGTTTCCAGATCTCATGAAAATATGTTATCTCTGATGATTGGATTGGCAAGAAACGGATTGGACTTATTGCAATGTTGGAAGTTTGCTAGTTTTTTAAAATGAGTCACATTTTGAACTGCAGCGCTCTCGTCAGGGCCAGTGGCGCAATGGATAACGCATCTGACTACGGATCAGAAGATTGTAGGTTCGACTCCTACCTGGCTCGAAGCGTTGCCGTGATCGTATAGTGGTTAGTACTCTGCGTTTTGGCCGCAGCAACCCCGGTTCGAATCCGGGTCATGGCATGTCTTTTTTTGTTCCAATATTAACGCCAACTTCCCAAGGTGAAAAATTCTTTTCAGAGTTTTAGGAAAAAAAGCAACTCATGTTTCTCCTGTGTTATTTGTTGGCTTCTCTGAATTTCTTGGACCACATTTGGCAACATTGTGATTTCAACTCTCCCAAAATCACATTGTCAGAAAACTCACACCGTTTCCAGATCTCATGAAAATATGTTATCTCTGATGATTGGATTGGCAAGAAACGGATTGGACTTATTGCAATGTTGGAAGTTTGCTAGTTTTTTAAAATGAGTCACATTTTGAACTGCAGCGCTCTCGTCAGGGCCAGTGGCGCAATGGATAACGCATCTGACTACGGATCAGAAGATTGTAGGTTCGACTCCTACCTGGCTCGAAGCGTTGCCGTGATCGTATAGTGGTTAGTACTCTGCGTTGTGGCCGCAGCAACCCCGGTTCGAATCCGGGTCACGGCATGTCTTTTTTTGTTCCAATATTAACGCCAACTTCCCAAGGTGGAAAATTCTTTTCAGAGTTTTAGGAAAAAAAGCAACTCATGTTTCTCCTGTGTTATTTGTTGGCTTCTCTGAATTTCTTGGACCACATTTGGCAACATTGTGATTTCAACTCTCCCAAAATCACATTGTCAGAAAACTCACACCGTTTCCAGATCTCATGAAAATATGTTATCTCTGATGATTGGATTGGCAAGAAACGGATTGGACTTATTGCAATGTTGGAAGTTTGCTAGTTTTTTAAAATGAGTCACATTTTGAACTGCAGCGCTCTCGTCAGGGCCAGTGGCGCAATGGATAACGTGTCTGACTACGGATCAGAAGATTGTAGGTTCGACTCCTACCTGGCTCGAAGCGTTGCCGTGATCGTATAGTGGTTAGTACTCTGCGTTGTGGCCGCAGCAACCCCGGTTCGAATCCGGGTCACGGCATGTCTTTTTTTGTTCCAATATTAACGCCAACTTCCCAAGGTGGAAAATTATTTTCAGAGTTTTAGGAAAAAAAGCAACTCATTTTTCTCCTGTATTATTTGTTGGCTTCTCTGAATTTCTTCGACCACATTTGGCAACATTGTGATTTCAACTCTCCCAAAATCACATTGTCAGAAAACTCACACCGTTTCCAGATCTCATGAAAATATGTTATCTTATCTCTGATGATTGGATTGGCAAGAAACGGATTGGACTTATTGCAATGTTGGAAGTTTGCTAGTTCTTTAAAATGAGTCACATTTTGGGCTGCAGCACTCTCATCAGGGCCAGTGGCGCAATGGATAACGCGTCTGACTACGGATCAGAAGATTGTAGGTTCGACTCCTACCTGGCTCGAAGCGTTGCCGTGATCGTATAGTGGTTAGTACTCTGCGTTGTGGCCGCAGCAACCCCGGTTCGAATCCGGGTCACGGCATGTCTTTTTTTGTTCCAATATTAACGCCAACTTCCCAAGGTGGAAAATTCTTTTCAGAGTTTTAGGAAAAAAAGCAACTCATGTTTCTCCTGTGTTATTTGTTGGCTTCTCTGAATTTCTTGGACCACATTTGGCAACATTGTGATTTCAACTCTCCCAAAATCACATTGTCAGAAAACTCACACCGTTTCCAGATCTCATGAAAATATGTTATCTCTGATGATTGGATTGGCAAGAAACGGATTGGACTTATTGCAATTTTGGAAGTTTGCTAGTTTTTTAAAATGAGTCACATTTTGAACTGCAGCGCTCTCGTCAGGGCCAGTGGCGCAATGGATAACGCATCTGACTACGGATCAGAAGATTGTAGGTTCGACTCCTACCTGGCTCGAAGCGTTGCCGTGATCGTATAGTGGTTAGTACTCTGCGTTTTGGCCGCAGCAACCCCGGTTCGAATCCGGGTCATGGCATGTCTTTTTTTGTTCCAATATTAACGCCAACTTCCCAAGGTGGAAAATTCTTTTCAGAGTTTTAGGAAAAAAAGCAACTCATGTTTCTCCTGTGTTATTTGTTGGCTTCTCTGAATTTCTTGGACCACATTTGGCAACATTGTGATTTCAACTCTCCCAAAATCACATTGTCAGAAAACTCACACCGTTTCCAGATCTCATGAAAATATGTTATCTCTGATGATTGGATTGGCAAGAAACGGATTGGACTTATTGCAATGTTGGAAGTTTGCTAGTTCTTTAAAATGAGTCACATTTTGGGCTGCAGCACTCTCATCAGGGCCAGTGGCGCAATGGATAACGCGTCTGACTACGGATCGGGAGATTGTAGGTTCGACTCCTACCTGGCTCGAAGCTTTGCCGTGATCGTATGCTGGTTAGTACTCTGCGTTGTGGCCGCAGCAACCCTGGTTCGAATCCGGGTCACAGCATGCCTTTTTTTGTTAGAATATTAACGCCAACTTCCCAAGGTGGAAAATTCTTTTCAGAGTTTTAGGAAAAAAAGCAACTCATGTTTCTCCTGTGTTATTTGTTGGCTTCTCTGAATTTCTTGGACCACATTTGGCAACATTGTGATTTCAACTCTCCCAAAATCACATTGTCAGAAAACTCACACCGTTTCCAGATCTCATGAAAATATGTTATCTCTGATGATTGGATTGGCAAGAAACGGATTGGACTTATTGCAATGTTGGAAGTTTGCTAGTTTTTTAAAATTAGTCACATTTTGTACTGCAGCGCTCTCGTCAGGGCCAGTGGCGCAATGGATAACGCATCTGACTACGGATCAGAAGATTGTAGGTTCGACTCCTACCTGGCTCGAAGCGTTGCCGTGATCGTATAGTGGTTAGTACTCTGCGTTGTGGCCGCAGCAACCCCGGTTCGAATCCGGGTCACGGCATGTCTTTTTTTGTTCCAATATTAACACCAACTTCCAAAGGTGGAAAATTCTTTTCAGAGTTTTAGGAAAAAAAGCAACTCATATTTCTCCTGTGTTATTTGTTGGCTTCTCTGAATTTCTTGGACCACATTTGGCAACATTGTGATTTCAACTCTCCCAAAATCACATTGTCAGAAAACTCACACCGTTTCCAGATCTCATGAAAATATGTTATCTCTGATGATTGGATTGGCAAGAAACGGATTGGACTTATTGCAATGTTGGAAGTTTGCTAGTTCTTTAAAATGAGTCACATTTTGGGCTGCAGCACTCTCATCAGGGCCAGTGGCGCAATGGATAACGCGTCTGACTACGGATCGGGAGATTGTAGGTTCGACTCCTACCTGGCTCGAAGCTTTGCCGTGATCGTATACTGGTTAGTACTCTGCGTTGTGGCCGCAGCAACCCTGGTTCGAATCCGGGTCACAGCATGCCTTTTTTTGTTAGAATATTAACGCCAACTTCCCAAGGTGGAAAATTCTTTTCAGAGTTTTAGGAAAAAAAGCAACTCATTTTTCTCCTGTATTATTTGTTGGCTTCTCTGAATTTCTTGGACCACATTTGGCAACATTGTGATTTCAACTCTCCCAAAATCACATTGTCAGAAAACTCACACCGTTTCCAGATCTCATGAAAATATGTTATCTCTGATGATTGGATTGGCAAGAAACGGATTGGACTTATTGCAATGTTGGAAGTTTGCTAGTTTTTTAAAATTAGTCACATTTTGTACTGCAGCGCTCTCGTCAGAGCCAGTGGCGCAATGGATAACGCATCTGACTACGGATCAGGAGATTGTAGGTTCGACTCCTACCTGGCTCGAAGCGTTGCCGTGATCGTATAGTGGTTAGTACTCTGCGTTGTGGCCGCAGAAACCCCGGTTCGAATCCGGGTCACGGCATGTCTTTTTTTGTTCCAATATTAACACCAACTTCCCAAGGTGGAAAATTCTTTTCAGAGTTTTAGGAAAAAAAGCAACTCATGTTTCTCCTGTGTTATTTGTTGGCTTCTCTGAATTTCTTGGACCACATTTGGCAACATTGTGATTTCAACTCTCCCAAAATCACATTGTCAGAAAACTCACACCGTTTCCAGATCTCATGAAAATATGTTATCTCTGATGATTGGATTGGCAAGAAACGGATTGGACTTATTGCAATGTTGGAAGTTTGCTAGTTCTTTAAAATGAGTCACATTTTGGGCTGCAGCACTCTCATCAGGGCCAGTGGCGCAATGGATAACGCGTCTGACTACGGATCGGGAGATTGTAGGTTCGACTCCTACCTGGCTCAAAGCTTTGCCGTGATCGTATAGTGGTTAGTACTCTGCGTTGTGGCCGCAGCAACCCTGGTTCGAATCCGGGTCACAGCATGCCTTTTTTTGTTAGAATATTAACGCCAACTTCCCAAGGTGGAAAATTCTTTTCAGAGTTTTAGGAAAAAAAGCAACTCATGTTTCTCCTGTGTTATTTGTTGGCTTCTCTGAATTTCTTGGACCACATTTGGCAACATTGTGATTTCAACTCTCCCAAAATCACATTGTCAGAAAACTCACACCGTTTCCAGATCTCATGAAAATATGTTATCTCTGATGATTGGATTGGCAAGAAACGGATTGGACTTATTGCAATGTTGGAAGTTTGCTAGTTTTTTAAAATTAGTCACATTTTGTACTGCAGCGCTCTCGTCAGGGCCAGGGCGCAATGGATAACGCATCTGACTACGGATCAGAAGATTGTAGGTTCGACTCCTACCTGGCTCGAAGCGTTGCCGTGATCGTATAGTGGTTAGTACTCTGCGTTGTGGCCGCAGCAACCCCGGTTCGAATCCGGGTCACGGCATGTCTTTTTTTGTTCCAATATTAACACCAACTTCCCAAGGTGGAAAATTCTTTTCAGAGTTTTAGGAAAAAAAGCAACTCATGTTTCTCCTGTGTTATTTGTTGGCTTCTCTGAATTTCTTGGACCACATTTGGCAACATTGTGATTTCAACTCTCCCAAAATCACATTGTCAGAAAACTCACACCGTTTCCAGATCTCATGAAAATATGTTATCTCTGATGATTGGATTGGCAAGAAACGGATTGGACTTATTGCAATGTTGGAAGTTTGCTAGTTTTTTAAAATGAGTCACATTTTGAACTGCAGCGCTCTCGTCAGGGCCAGTGGCGCAATGGATAACGCGTCTGACTACGGATCAGAAGATTGTAGGTTCGACTCCTACCTGGCTCGAAGCGTTGCCGTGATCGTATAGTGGTTAGTACTCTGCGTTGTGGCCGCAACAACCCCGGTTCGAATCCGGGTCACGGCATGTCTTTTTTTGTTCCAATATTAACGCCAACTTCCCAAGGTGGAAAATTATTTTCAGAGTTTTAGGAAAAAAAGCAACTCATTTTTCTCCTGTATTATTTGTTGGCTTCTCTGAATTTCTTCGACCACATTTGGCAACATTGTGATTTCAACTCTCCCAAAATCACATTGTCAGAAAACTCACACCGTTTCCAGATCTCATGAAAATATGTTATCTTATCTCTGATGATTGGATTGGCAAGAAACGGATTGGACTTATTGCAATGTTGGAAGTTTGCTAGTTCTTTAAAATGAGTCACATTTTGGGCTGCAGCACTCTCATCAGGGCCAGTGGCGCAATGGATAACGCGTCTGACTACGGATCAGAAGATTGTAGGTTCGACTCCTACCTGGCTCGAAGCGTTGCCGTGATCGTATAGTGGTTAGTACTCTGCGTTGTGGCCGCAGCAACCCCGGTTCGAATCCGGGTCACGGCATGTCTTTTTTTGTTCCAATATTAACGCCAACTTCCCAAGGTGGAAAATTCTTTTCAGAGTTTTAGGAAAAAAAGCAACTCATGTTTCTCCTGTGTTATTTGTTGGCTTCTCTGAATTTCTTGGACCACATTTGGCAACATTGTGATTTCAACTCTCCCAAAATCACATTGTCAGAAAACTCACACCGTTTCCAGATCTCATGAAAATATGTTATCTCTGATGATTGGATTGGCAAGAAACGGATTGGACTTATTGCAATGTTGGAAGTTTGCTAGTTTTTTAAAATGAGTCACATTTTGAACTGCAGCGCTCTCGTCATGGCCAGTGGCGCAATGGATAACGCGTCTGACTACGGATCAGAAGATTGTAGGTTCGACTCCTACCTGGCTCGAAGCGTTGCCGTGATCGTATAGTGGTTAGTACTCTGCGTTGTGGCCGCAGCAACCCCGGTTCGAATCCGGGTCACGGCATGTCTTTTTTTGTTCCAATATTAACGCCAACTTCCCAAGGTGGAAAATTCTTTTCAGAGTTTTAGGAAAAAAAGCAACTCATGTTTCTCCTGTGTTATTTGTTGGCTTCTCTGAATTTCTTGGACCACATTTGGCAACATTGTGATTTCAACTCTCCCAAAATCACATTGTCAGAAAACTCACACCGTTTCCAGATCTCATGAAAATATGTTATCTCTGATGATTGGATTGGCAAGAAACGGATTGGACTTATTGCAATGTTGGAAGTTTGCTAGTTTTTTAAAATGAGTCACATTTTGAACTGCAGCGCTCTCGTCAGGGCCAGTGGCGCAATGGATAACGCATCTGACTACGAATCAGAAGATTGTAGGTTCGACTCCTACCTGGCTCGAAGCGTTGCCGTGATCGTATAGTGGTTAGTACTCTGCGTTGTGGCCGCAGCAACCCCGGTTCGAATCCGGGTCACGGCATGTCTTTTTTTGTTCCAATATTAACGCCAACTTCCCAAGGTGGAAAATTCTTTTCAGAGTTTTAGGAAAAAAAGCAACTCATGTTTCTCCTGTGTTATTTGTTGGCTTCTCTGAATTTCTTGGACCACATTTGGCAACATTGTGATTTCAACTCTCCCAAAATCACATTGTCAGAAAACTCACACCGTTTCCAGATCTCATGAAAATATGTTATCTCTGATGATTGGATTGGCAAGAAACGGATTGGACTTATTGCAATGTTGGAAGTTTGCTAGTTCTTTAAAATGAGTCACATTTTGGGCTGCAGCACTCTCATCAGGGCCAGTTGCGCAATGGATAACGCGTCTGACTACGGATCTGGAGATTGTAGGTTCGACTCCTACCTGGCTCGAAGCTTTGCCGTGATCGTATAGTGGTTAGTACTCTGCGTTGTGGCCGCAGCAACCCTGGTTCGAATCCGGGTCACAGCATGCCTTTTTTTGTTAGAATATTAACGCCAACTTCCCAAGGTGGAAAATTCTTTTCAGAGTTTTAGGAAAAAAAGCAACTCATGTTTCTCCTGTGTTATTTGTTGGCTTCTCTGAATTTCTTGGACCACATTTGGCAACATTGTGATTTCAACTCTCCCAAAATCACATTGTCAGAAAACTCACACCGTTTCCAGATCTCATGAAAATATGTTATCTCTGATGATTGGATTGGCAAGAAACGGATTGGACTTATTGCAATGTTGGAAGTTTGCTAGTTTTTTAAAATTAGTCACATTTTGTACTGCAGCGCTCTCGTCAGGGCCAGTGGCGCAATGGATAACGCATCTGACTACGGATCAGAAGATTGTAGGTTCGACTCCTACCTGGCTCGAAGCGTTGCCGTGATCGTATAGTGGTTAGTACTCTGCGTTGTGGCCGCAGCAACCCCGGTTCGAATCCGGGTCACGGCATGTCTTTTTTTGTTCCAATATTAATGCCAACTTCCCAAGGTGGAAAATTCTTTTCAGAGTTTTAGGAAAAAAAGCAACTCATGTTTCTCCTGTGTTATTTGTTGGCTTCTCTGAATTTCTTGGACCACATTTGGCAACATTGTGATTTCAACTCTCCCAAAATCACATTGTCAGAAAACTCACACCGTTTCCAGATCTCATGAAAATATGTTATCTCTGATGATTGGATTGACAAGAAACGGATTGGACTTATTGCAATGTTGGAAGTTTGCTAGTTTTTTAAAATTAGTCACATTTTGAACTGCACCGCTCTCGTCAGGGCCAGTGGCGCAATGGATAACGCGTCTGACTACGGATCAGAAGATTGTAGGTTCGACTCCTACCTGGCTCGAAGCATTGCCGTGATCGTATAGTGGTTAGTACTCTGCGTTGTGGCCGCAGCAACCCCGGTTCGAATCCGGGTCACGGCATTTCTTTTTTTGTTCCAATATTAACGCCAACTTCCCAAGGTGGAAAATTATTTTCAGAGTTTTAGGAAAAAAAGCAACTCATTTTTCTCCTGTATTATTTGTTGGCTTCTCTGAATTTCTTCGACCACATTTGGCAACATTGTGATTTCAACTCTCCCAAAATCACATTGTCAGAAAACTCACACCGTTTCCAGATCTCATGAAAATATGTTATCTTATCTCTGATGATTGGATTGGCAAGAAACGGATTGGACTTATTGCAATGTTGGAAGTTTGCTAGTTCTTTAAAATGAGTCACATTTTGGGCTGCAGCACTCTCATCAGGGCCAGTGGCGCAATGGATAACGCGTCTGACTACGGATCAGAAGATTGTAGGTTCGACTCCTACCTGGCTCGAAGCGTTGCCGTGATCGTATAGTGGTTAGTACTCTGCGTTGTGGCCGCAGCAACCCCGGTTCGAATCCAGGTCACGGCATGTCTTTTTTTGTTCCAATATTAACGCCAACTTCCCAAGGTGGAAAATTCTTTTCAGAGTTTTAGGAAAAAAAGCAACTCATGTTTCTCCTGTGTTATTTGTTGGCTTCTCTGAATTTCTTGGACCACATTTGGCAACATTGTGATTTCAACTCTCCCAAAATCACATTGTCAGAAAACTCACACCGTTTCCAGATCTCATGAAAATATGTTATCTCTGATGATTGGATTGGCAAGAAACGGATTGGACTTATTGCAATGTTGGAAGTTTGCTAGTTTTTTAAAATGAGTCACATTTTGAACTGCACCGCTCTCGTCAGGGCCAGTGGCGCAATGGATAACGCGTCTGACTACGGATCAGAAGATTGTAGGTTCGACTCCTACCTGGCTCGAAGCGTTGCCGTGATCGTATAGTGGTTAGTACTCTGCGTTGTGGCCGCAGCAACCCCGGTTCGAATCCGGGTCACGGCATGTCTTTTTTTGTTCCAATATTAACGCCAACTTCCCAAGGTGGAAAATTCTTTTCAGAGTTTTAGGAAAAAAAGCAACTCATGTTTCTCCTGTGTTATTTGTTGGCTTCTCTGAATTTCTTGGACCACATTTGGCAACATTGTGATTTCAACTCTCCCAAAATCACATTGTCAGAAAACTCACACCGTTTCCAGATCTCATGAAAATATGTTATCTCTGATGATTGGATTGGCAAGAAACGGATTGGACTTATTGCAATGTTGGAAGTTTGCTAGTTTTTTAAAATGAGTCACATTTTGAACTGCACCGCTCTCGTCAGGGCCAGTGGCGCAATGGATAACGCGTCTGACTACGGATCAGAAGATTGTAGGTTCGACTCCTACCTGGCTCGAAGCGTTGCCGTGATCGTATAGTGGTTAGTACTCTGCGTTGTGGCCGCAGCAACCCCGGTTCGAATCCGGGTCACGGCATGTCTTTTTTTGTTCCAATATTAACGCCAACTTCCCAAGGTGGAAAATTCTTTTCAGAGTTTTAGGAAAAAATAGCAACTCATGTTTCTCCTGTGTTATTTGTTGGCTTCTCTGAATTTCTTGGACCACATTTGGCAACATTGTGATTTCAACTCTCCCAAATCACATTGTCAGAAAACTCACACCGTTTCCAGATCTCATGAAAATATGTTATCTCTGATGATTGGATTGGCAAGAAACGGATTGGACTTATTGCAATGTTGGAAGTTTGCTAGTTTTTTAAAATGAGTCACATTTTAAACTGCAGCGCTCTCGTCAGGGCCAGTGGCGCAATGGATAACGCGTCTGACTACGGATCAGAAGATTGTAGGTTCGACTCCTACCTGGCTCGAAGCGTTGCTGTGATCGTATAGTGGTTAGTACTCTGCGTTGTGGCCGCAGCAACCCCGGTTCGAATCCGGGTCACGGCATGTCTTTTTTTGTTCCAATATTAACGCCAACTTCCCAAGGTGGAAAATTCTTTTCAGAGTTTTAGGAAAAAAAGCATTTCATGTTTCTCCTGTGTTATTTGTTGGCTTCTCTGAATTTCTTGGACCACATTTGGCAACATTGTGATTTCAACTCTCCCAAAATCACATTGTCAGAAAACTCACACCGTTTCCAGATCTCATGAAAATATGTTATCTTATCTCTGATGATTGGATTGGCAAGAAACGGATTGGACTTATTGCAATGTTGGAAGTTTGCTAGTTCTTTAAAATGAGTCACATTTTGGGCTGCAGCACTCTCATCAGTGCCAGTGGCGCAATTGATAACGCGTCTGACTACGGATCAGAAGATTGTAGGTTCGACTCCTACCTGGCTCGAAGCGTTGCCGTGATCGTATAGTGGTTAGTACTCTGCGTTGTGGCCGCAGCAACCCCGGTTCGAATCCGGGTCACAGCATTTTTTTTTTTGTTCCAATATTAACGCCAACTTCCCAAGGTGGAAAATTCTTTTCAGAGTTTTAGGAAAAAAAGCAACTCATGTTTCTCCTGTGTTATTTGTTGGCTTCTCTGAATTTCTTGGACCACATTTGGCAACATTGTGATTTCAACTCTCCCAAAATCACATTGTCAGAAAACTCACACCGTTTCCAGATCTCATGAAAATATGTTATCTCTGATGATTGGATTGGCAAGAAACGGATTGGACTTATTGCAATGTTGGAAGTTTGCTAGTTCTTTAAAATGAGTCACATTTTGGGCTGCAGCACTCTCATCAGGGCCAGTGGCGCAATGGATAACGCGTCTGACTACGGATCGGGAGATTGTAGGTTCGACTCCTACCTGGCTCGAAGCGTTGCCGTGATCGTATAGTGGTTAGTACTCTGCGTTGTGGCCGCAGCAACCCCGGTTCGAATCCGGGTCACAGCATGTCTTTTTTTGTTCCAATAATAACGCCAACTTCCCAAGGTGGAAAATTCTTTTCAGAGATTTAGGAAAGAAAGCAACTCATGTTTCTCCTGTGTTATTTGTTGGCTTCTCTGAATTTCTTGGACCACATTTGGCAACATTGTGATTTCAACTCTCCCAAAATCACATTGTCAGAAAACTCACACTTATTGCAATGTTGGAAGTTGGCTGGTTCTTTAAAATGAGTCACATTTTGGGCTGCAGCATTCTCATCAGGGCCAGTGGCGCAATGGATAACGCGCCTGACTACGGATCAGAAGATTGTAGGTTCGACTCCTACCTGGCTCGAAGCGTTGCCGTGATCGTATAGTGGTTAGTACTCTGCTTTGTGGCCGCAGCAACCCTTGTTCGAATCCGGGTCATGGCATGTCTTTTTTTGTTCCAATATTAACTCCAACTTCCCAAGGTGGAAAATTATTTTCAGAGTTTTAGGAAAAAAAGCAACTCATGTTTCTCCTGTGTTATTTGTTGGCTTCTCTGAATTTCTTGGACCACATTTGGCAACATTGTGATTTCAACTCTCCCAAAATCACATTGTCAGAAAACTCACACCGTTTCCAGATCTCATGAAAATATGTTATCTCTGATGATTGGATTGGCAAGAAACGGATTGGACTTATTGCAATGTTGGAAGTTTGCTAGTTCTTTAAAATGAGTCACATTTTGGGCTGCAGCTCTCTCATCAGGGCCAGTGGCGCAATGGATAACGCGTCTGACTACGGATCAGAAGATTGTAGGTTCGACTCCTACCTGGCTCGAAGCGTTGCCGTGATCGTATAGTGGTTAGTACTCTGCGTTGTGGCCGCAGCAACCCTGGTTCGAATCCGGGTCACGGCATGTCTTTTTTTGTTCCAATATTAACGCCAACTTCCCAAGGTGGAAAATTCTTTTCAGAGTTTTAGGAAAAAAAGCAACTCATGTTTCTCCTGTGTTATTTGTTGGCTTCTCTGAATTTCTTGGACCACATTTGGCAACATTGTGATTTCAACTCTCCCAAAATCACATTGTCAGAAAACTCACACCGTTTCCAGATCTCATGAAAATATGTTATCTCTGATGATTGGATTGGCAAGAAACGGATTGGACTTATTGCAATGTTGGAAGTTTGCTAGTTTTTTAAAATGAGTCACATTTTGAACTGCAGTGCTCTCGTCAGGGCCAGTGGCGCAATGGATAACGCGTCTGACTACGGATCAGAAGATTGTAGGTTCGACTCCTACCTGGCTCGAAGCGTTGCCGTGATCGTATAGTGGTTAGTACTCTGCGTTGTGGCCGCAGCAACCCCGGTTCGAATCCGGGTCACGGCATGTCTTTTTTTGTTCCAATATTAACACCAACTTCCCAAGGTGGAAAATTCTTTTCAGAGTTTTAGGAAAAAAAGCAACTCATGTTTCTCCTGTGTTATTTGTTGGCTTCTCTGAATTTCTTGGACCACATTTGGCAACATTGTGATTTCAACTCTCCCAAAATCACATTGTCAGAAAACTCACACCGTTTCCAGATCTCATGAAAATATGTTATCTCTGATGATTGGATTGGCAAGAAACGGATTGGACTTATTGCAATGTTGGAAGTTTGCTAGTTTTTTAAAATTAGTCACATTTTGTACTGCAGCGCTCTCGTCAGGGCCAGTGGCGCAATGGATAACGCATCTGACTACGGATCAGAAGATTGTAGGTTCGACTCCTACCTGGCTCGAAGCGTTGCCGTGATCGTATAGTGGTTAGTACTCTGCGTTGTGGCCGCAGCAACCCCGGTTCGAATCCGGGTCACGGCATGTCTTTTTTTGTTCCAATATTAACGCCAACTTCCCAAGGTGGAAAATTCTTTTCAGAGTTTTAGGAAAAAAAGCAACTCATGTTTCTCCTGTGTTATTTGTTGGCTTCTCTGAATTTCTTGGACCACATTTGGCAACATTGTGATTTCAACTCTCCCAAAATCACATTGTCAGAAAACTCACACCGTTTCCAGATCTCATGAAAATATGTTATCTTATCTCTGATGATTGGATTGGCAAGAAACGGATTGGACTTATTGCAATGTTGGAAGTTTGCTAGTTCTTTAAAATGAGTCACATTTTGGGCTGCAGCACTCTCATCAGGGCCAGTGGCGCAATTGATAACGCGTCTGACTACGGATCAGAAGATTGTAGGTTCGACTCCTACCTGGCTCGAAGCGTTGCCGTGATCGTATAGTGGTTAGTACTCTGCGTTGTGGCCGCAGCAACCCCGGTTCGAATCCGGGTCACAGCATGTCTTTTTTTGTTCCAATATTAACGCCAACTTCCCAAGGTGGAAAATTCTTTTCAGAGTTTTAGGAAAAAAAGCAACTCATGTTTCTCCTGTGTTATTTGTTGGCTTCTCTGAATTTCTTGGACCACATTTGGCAACATTGTGATTTCAACTCTCCCAAAATCACATTGTCAGAAAACTCACACCGTTTCCAGATCTCATGAAAATATGTTATCTCTGATGATTGGATTGGCAAGAAACGGATTGGACTTATTGCAATGTTGGAAGTTTGCTAGTTCTTTAAAATGAGTCACATTTTGGGCTGCAGCACTCTCATCAGGGCCAGTGGCACAATGGATAACGCATCTGACTACGGATCAGAAGATTGTAGGTTCGACTCCTACCTGGCTCGAAGCGTTGCCGTGATCGTATAGTGGTTAGTACTCTGCGTTGTGGCCGCAGCAACCCCGGTTCGAATCCGGGTCACGGCATGTCTTTTTTTGTTCCAATATTAACACCAACTTCCCAAGGTGGAAAATTCTTTTCAGAGTTTTAGGAAAAAAAGCAACTCATGTTTCTCCTGTGTTATTTGTTGGCTTCTCTGAATTTCTTGGACCACATTTGGCAACATTGTGATTTCAACTCTCCCAAAATCACATTGTCAGAAAACTCACACCGTTTCCAGATCTCATGAAAATATGTTATCTCTGATGATTGGATTGGCAAGAAACGGATTGGACTTATTGCAATGTTGGAAGTTTGCTAGTTTTTTAAAATTAGTCACATTTTGTACTGCAGCGCTCTCGTCAGGGCCAGTGGCGCAATGGATAACGCATCTGACTACGGATCAGAAGATTGTAGGTTCGACTCCTACCTGGCTCGAAGCGTTGCCGTGATCGTATAGTGGTTAGTACTCAGCGTTGTGGCCGCAGCAACCCCGGTTCGAATCCGGGTCACGGCATGTCTTTTTTTGTTCCAATATTAACACCAACTTCCCAAGGTGGAAAATTCTTTTCAGAGTTTTAGGAAAAAAAGCAACTCATGTTTCTCCTGTGTTATTTGTTGGCTTCTCTGAATTTCTTGGACCACATTTGGCAACATTGTGATTTCAACTCTCCCAAAATCACATTGTCAGAAAACTCACACCGTTTCCAGATCTCATGAAAATATGTTATCTCTGATGATTGGATTGGCAAGAAACGGATTGGACTTATTGCAATGTTGGAAGTTTGCTAGTTCTTTAAAATGAGTCACATTTTGGGCTGCAGCACTCTCATCAGGGCCAGTGGCGCAATGGATAACGCGTCTGACTACGGATCAGAAGATTGTAGGTTCGACTCCTACCTGGCTCGAAGCGTTGCCGTGATCGTATAGTGGTTAGTGCTCTGCGTTGTGGCCGCAGCAACCCCGGTTCGAATCCGGGTCACGGCATGTCTTTTTTTGTTCCAATTTTAACGCCAACTTCCCAAGGTGGAAAATTATTTTCAGAGTTTTAGGAAAAAAAGCAACTCATGTTTCTCCTGTGTTATTTGTTGGCTTCTCTGAATTTCTTGGACCACATTTGGCAACATTGTGATTTCAACTCTCCCAAAATCACATTGTCAGAAAACTCACACCGTTTCCAGATCTCATGAAAATATGTTATCTCTGATGATTGGATTGGCAAGAAACGGATTGGACTTATTGCAATGTTGGAAGTTTGCTAGTTTTTTAAAATGAGTAACATTTTGAACTGCAGCACTCTCGTCAGGGCCAGTGGCGCAATGGAAAACGCATCTGACTATGGATCAGAAGATTGTCGGTTCGACTCCTACCTGGCTCGAAGCGTTGCCGTGATCGTATAGTGGTTAGTACTCTGCGTTGTGGCTGCAGCAACCCCGGTTCGAATCCGGGTCACGGCATGTCTTTTTTTGTTCCAATATTAACGCCAACTTCCCAAGGTGGAAAATTCTTTTCAGAGTTTTAGGATAAAAAGCAACTCATGTTTCTCCTGTGTTATTTGTTGGCTTCTCTGAATTTCTTGGACCACATTTGGCAACATTGTGATTTCAACTCTCCCAAAATCACATTGTCAGAAAACTCACACCGTTTCCAGATCTCATGAAAATATGTTATCTCTGATGATTGGATTGGCAAGAAACGGATTGGACTTATTGCAATGTTGGAAGTTTGCTAGTTCTTTAAAATGAGTCACATTTTGGGCTGCAGCACTCTCATCAGGGCCAGTGGCGCAATGGATAACGCGTCTGACTACGGATCAGAAGATTGTAGGTTCGACTCCTACCTGGCTCGAAGCGTTGCCGTGATCGTATAGTGGTTAGTACTCTGCGTTGTGGCCGCAGCAACCCCGGTTCGAATCCGGGTCACGGCATGTCTTTTTTTGTTCCAATAATAACGCCAACTTCCCAAGGTGGAAAATTCTTTTCAGAGATTTAGGAAAAAAAGCAACTCATGTTTCTCCTGTGTTATTTGTTGGCTTCTCTGAATTTCTTGGACCACATTTGGCAACATTGTGATTTCAACTCTCCCAAAATCACATTGTCAGAAAACTCACACCGTTTCCAGATCTCATGAAAATATGTTATCTCTGATGATTGGATTGGCAAGAAACGGATTGGACTTATTGCAATGTTGGAAGTTTGCTAGTTCTTTAAAATGAGTCACATTTTGGGTTGCAGCACTCTCATCAGGGCCAGTGGCGCAATGGATAACGCGTCTGACTACGGATCAGAAGATTGTAGGTTCGACTCCTACCTGGCTCGAAGCGTTGCCGTGATCGTATAGTGGTTAGTACTCTGCGTTGTGGCCGCAGCAACCCCGGTTCGAATCCGGGTCACGGCATGTCTTTTTTTGTTCCAATATTAACGCCAACTTCCCAAGGTGGAAAATTCTTTTCAGAGTTTTAGGAAAAAAAGCAACTCATGTTTCTCCTGTGTTATTTGTTGGCTTCTCTGAATTTCTTGGACCACATTTGGCAACATTGTGATTTCAACTCTCCCAAAATCACATTGTCAGAAAACTCACACTTATTGCAATGTTGGAAGTTGGCTAGTTCTTTAAAATGAGTCACATTTTGGGCTGCAGCACTCTCATCAGGGCCAGTGGCGCAATGGATAACGCGTCTGACTACGGATCAGAAGATTGTAGGTTCGACTCCTACCTGGCTCGAAGCGTTGCCGTGATCGTATAGTGGTTAGTACTCTGCTTTGTGGCCGCAGCAACCCTGGTTCGAATCCGGGTCATGGCATGTCTTTTTTTGTTCCAATATTAACTCCAACTTCCCAAGGTGGAAAATTATTTTCAGAGTTTTAGGAAAAAAAGCAACTCATGTTTCTCCTGTGTTATTTGTTGGCTTCTCTGAATTTCTTGGACCACATTTGGCAACATTGTGATTACAACTCTCCCAAAATCACATTGTCAGAAAACTCACACCGTTTCCAGATCTCATGAAAATATGTTATCTCTGATGATTGGATTGGCAAGAAACGGATTGGACTTATTGCAATGTTGGAAGTTTGCTAGTTTTTTAAAATTAGTCACATTTTGTACTGCAGCGCTCTCGTCAGGGCCAGTGGCGCAATGGATAACGCATCTGACTACGGATCAGAAGCTTGTAGGTTCGACTCCTACCTGGCTCGAAGCGTTGCTGTGATCGTATAGTGGTTAGTACTCAGCGTTGTGGCAGCAGCAACCCCGGTTCGAATCCGGGTCACGGCATGTCTTTTTTTGTTCCAATATTAACACCAACTTCCCAAGGTGGAAAATTCTTTTCAGAGTTTTAGGAAAAAAAGCAACTCATGTTTCTCCTGTGTTATTTGTTGGCTTCTCTGAATTTCTTGGACCACATTTGGCAACATTGTGATTTCAACTCTCCCAAAATCACATTGTCAGAAAACTCACACCGTTTCCAGATCTCATGAAAATATGTTATCTCTGATGATTGGATTGGCAAGAAACGGATTGGACTTATTGCAATGTTGGAAGTTTGCTAGTTCTTTAAAATGAGTCACATTTTGGGCTGCAGCACTCTCATCAGGGCCAGTGGCGCAATGGATAACGCGTCTGACTACGGATCAGAAGATTGTAGGTTCGACTCCTACCTGGCTCGAAGCGTTGCCGTGATCGTATAGTGGTTAGTACTCTGCGTTGTGGCCGCAGCAACCCCTGTTCGAATCCGGGTCACGGCATGTCTTTTTTTGTTCCAATATTAACGCCAACTTCCCAAGGTGGAAAATTCTTTTCAGAGTTTTAGGAAAAAAAGCAACTCATGTTTCTCCTGTGTTATTTGTTGGCTTCTCTGAATTTCTTGGACCACATTTGGCAACATTGTGATTTCAACTCTCCCAAAATCACATTGTCAGAAAACTCACACCGTTTCCAGATCTCATGAAAATATGTTATCTCTGATGATTGGATTGGCAAGAAACGGATTGGACTTATTGCAATGTTGGAAGTTTGCTAGTTTTTTAAAATTAGTCACATTTTGTACTGCAGCGCTCTCGTCAGGGCCAGTGGCGCAATGGATAACGCATCTGACTACGGATCAGAAGATTGTAGGTTCGACTCCTACCTGGCTCGAAGCGTTGCCGTGATCGTATAGTGGTTAGTACTCAGCGTTGTGGCCGCAGCAACTCCGGTTCGAATCCGGGTCACGGCATGTCTTTTTTTGTTCCAATATTAACACCAACTTCCCAAGGTGGAAAATTCTTTTCAGAGTTTTAGGAAAAAAAGCAACTCATGTTTCTCCTGTGTTATTTGTTGGCTTCTCTGAATTTCTTGGACCACATTTGGCAACATTGTGATTTCAACTCTCCCAAAATCACATTGTCAGAAAACTCACACCGTTTCCAGATCTCATGAAAATATGTTATCTCTGATGATTGGATTGGCAAGAAACGGATTGGACTTATTGCAATGTTGGAAGTTTGCTAGTTCTTTAAAATGAGTCACATTTTGGGCTGCAGCACTCTCATCAGGGCCAGTGGCGCAATGGATAACGCGTCTGACTACGGATCAGAAGATTGTAGGTTCGACTCCTACCTGGCTCGAAGCGTTGCCGTGATCGTATAGTGGTTCGTGCTCTGCGTTGTGGCCGCAGCAACCCCGGTTCGAATCCGGGTCACGGCATGTCTTTTTTTGTTCCAATTTTAACGCCAACTTCCCAAGGTGGAAAATTCTTTTCAGAGTTTTAGGAAAAAAAGCAACTCATGTTTCTCCTGTGTTATTTGTTGGCTTCTCTGAAGTTCTTGGACCACATTTGGCAACATTGTGATTTCAACTCTCCCAAAATCACATTGTCAGAAAACTCACACCGTTTCCAGATCTCATGAAAATATGTTATCTCTGATGATTGGATTGGCAAGAAACGGATTGGACTTATTGCAATGTTGGAAGTTTGCTAGTTTTTTAAAATGAGTAACATTTTGAACTGCAGCACTCTCGTCAGCGCCAGTGGCGCAATGGATAACGCATCTGACTATGGATCAGAAGATTGTCGGTTCGACTCCTACCTGGCTCGAAGCGTTGCCGTGATCGTATAGTGGTTAGTACTCTGCGTTGTGGCTGCAGCAACCCCGGTTCGAATCCGGGTCACGGCATGTCTTTTTTTGTTCCAATATTAACGCCAACTTCCCAAGGTGGAAAATTCTTTTCAGAGTTTTAGGATAAAAAGCAACTCATGTTTCTCCTGTGTTATTTGTTGGCTTCTCTGAATTTCTTGGACCACATTTGGCAACATTGTGATTTCAACTCTCCCAAAATCACATTGTCAGAAAACTCACACCGTTTCCAGATCTCATGAAAATATGTTATCTCTGATGATTGGATTGGCAAGAAACGGATTGGACTTATTGCAATGTTGGAAGTTTGCTAGTTCTTTAAAATGAGTCACATTTTGGGCTGCAGCACTCTCATCAGGGCCAGTGGCGCAATGGATAACGCGTCTGACTACGGATCAGAAGATTGTAGGTTCGACTCCTACCTGGCTCGAAGCGTTGCCGTGATCGTATAGTGGTTAGTACTCTGCATTGTGGCCGCAGCAACCCCGGTTCGAATCCGGGTCACGGCATGTCTTTTTTTGTTCCAATAATAACGCCAACTTCCCAAGGTGGAAAATTCTTTTCAGAGATTTAGGAAAAAAAGCAACTCATGTTTCTCCTGTGTTATTTGTTGGCTTCTCTGAATTTCTTGGACCACATTTGGCAACATTGTGATTTCAACTCTCCCAAAATCACATTGTCAGAAAACTCACACCGTTTCCAGATCTCATGAAAATATGTTATCTCTGATGATTGGATTGGCAAGAAACGGATTGGACTTATTGCAATGTTGGAAGTTTGCTAGTTCTTTAAAATGAGTCACATTTTGGGTTGCAGCACTCTCATCAGGGCCAGTGGCGCAATGGATAACGCGTCTGACTACGGATCAGAAGATTGTAGGTTCGACTCCTACCTGGCTCGAAGCGTTGCCGTGATCGTATAGTGGTTAGTACTCTGCGTTGTGGCCGCAGCAACCCCGGTTCGAATCCGGGTCACGGCATGTCTTTTTTTGTTCCAATATTAACGCCAACTTCCCAAGGTGGAAAATTCTTTTCAGAGTTTTAGGAAAAAAAGCAACTCATGTTTCTCCTGTGTTATTTGTTGGCTTCTCTGAATTTCTTGGACCACATTTGGCAACATTGTGATTTCAACTCTCCCAAAATCACATTGTCAGAAAACTCACACTTATTGCAGTGTTGGAAGTTGGCTAGTTCTTTAAAATGAGTCACATTTTGGGCTGCAGCACTCTCATCAGGGCCAGTGGCGCAATGGATAACGCATCTGACTACGGATCAGAAGATTGTAGGTTCGACTCCTACCTGGCTCGAAGCGTTGCCGTGATCGTATAGTGGTTAGTACTCTGCGTTGTGGCAGCAGCAACCCCGGTTCGAATCCGGGTCACGGCATGCCTTTTTTTGTTCCAATATTAACGCCAACTTCCCAAGGTGGAAAATTCTTTTCAGAGTTTTAGGAAAAAAAGCAACTCATGTTTCTCCTGTGTTATTTGTTGGCTTCTCTGAATTTCTTGGACCACATTTGGCAACATTGTGATTTCAACTCTCCCAATATCACATTGTCAGAAAACTCACACCGTTTCCAGATCTCATGAAAATATGTTATCTCTGATGATTGGATTGGCAAGAAATGGATTGGACTTATTGCAATGTTGGAAGTTTGCTAGTTTTTTAAAATGAGTCACATTTTGAACTGCAGCGCTCTCGTCAGGGCCAGTGGCACAATGTATAACGCATCTGACTACGGATCAGAAGATTGTAGGTTCGACTCCTACCTGGCTCGAAGCGTTGCCGTGATCGTATAGTGGTTAGTACTCTGCGTTGTGGCAGCAGCAACCCCGGTTCGAATCCGGGTCACGGCATGCCTTTTTTTGTTCCAATATTAACGCCAACTTCCCAAGGTGGAAAATTCTTTTCAGAGTTTTAGGAAAAAAAGCAACTCATGTTTCTCCTGTGTTATTTGTTGGCTTCTCTGAATTTCTTGGACCACATTTGGCAACATTGTGATTTCAACTCTCCCAATATCACATTGTCAGAAAACTCACACCGTTTCCAGATCTCATGAAAATATGTTATCTCTGATGATTGGATTGGCAAGAAACGGATTGGACTTATTGCAATGTTAGAAGTTTGCTAGTTTTTTAAAATGAGTCACATTTTGAACTGCAGCACTCTCGTCAGGGCCAGTGGCGCAATGGATAACGCGTCTGACTACGGATCAGAAGATTGTAGGTTCGACTCCTACCTGGCTCGAAGCGTTGCCGTGATCGTATAGTGGTTAGTACTCTGCGTTGTGGCCGCAGCAACCCCGGTTCAAATCCGGGCACGGCATGTCTTTTTTTGTTCCAATATTAACGCCAACTTCCCAAGGTGGAAAATTCTTTTCAGAGTTTTAGGAAAAAAAGCAACTCATGTTTCTCCTGTGTTATTTGTTGGCTTCTCTGAATTTCTTGGACCACATTTGGCAACATTGTGATTTCAACTCTCCCAATATCACATTGTCAGAAAACTCACACCGTTTCCAGATCTCATGAAAATATGTTATCTCTGATGATTGGATTGGCAAGAAACGGACTGGACTTAATGCAATGTTGGAAGTTTGCTAGTTTTTTAAAATGAGTCACATTTTGAACTGCAGCACTCTCGTCAGGGCCAGTGGCGCAATGGATAACGCGTCTGACTACGAATCAGAAGATTGTAGGTTCGACTCCTACCTGGCTCGAAGCGTTGTCGTGATCGTATAGTGGTTAGTACTCTGCGATGTGGCCGCAGCAACCCCGGTTCGAATCCAAGTCACGGCATGTCTTTTTTTGTTCCAATATTAACGCCAACTTCCCAAGGTGGAAAATTCTTTTCAGAGTTTTAGGAAAAAAAGCAACTCATGTTTCTCCTGTATTATTTGTTGGCTTCTCTGAATTTCTTGGACCACATTTGGCAACATTGTGATTTCAACTCTCCCAAAATCACATTGTCAGAAAACTCACACCGTTTCCAGATCTCATGAAAATATGTTATCTCTGATGATTGGATTGGCAAGAAACGGATTGGACTTATTGCAATGTTGGAAGTTTGCTAGCTTTTTAAAATGAGTCACATTTTGAACTGCAGCACTCTCATCAGGGCCAGTGGCGCAATGGATAACGCGTCTGACTATGGATCAGAAGATTGTAGGTTCGACTCCTACCTGGCTCGAAGCGTTGCCGTGATCGTATAGTGGTTAGTACTCTGCGTTGTGGCCGCAGCAACCCCGGTTCGAATCCGGTTCACGGCATGTCTTTTTTTGTTCCAATATTAACGCCAACTTCCCAAGGTGGAAAATTCTTTTCAGAGTTTTAGGAGAAAAAGCAACTCATGTTTCTCCTGTGTTATTTGTTGGCTTCTCTGAATTTCTTGGACCACATTTGGCAACATTGTGATTTCAACTCTCCCAAAATCACATTGTCAGAAAACTCACACCGTTTCCAGATCTCATGAAAATATGTTATCTCTGATGATTGGATTGGCAAGAAACGGATTGGACTTATTGCAATGTTGGAAGTTTGCTAGTTCTTTAAAATGAGTCACATTTTGGGCTGCAGCACTCTCATCAGTGCCAGTGGCGCAATGGATAACGCATCTGACTACGGATCAGAAGATTGTAGGTTCGACTCCTACCTGGCTCGAAGCGTTGCCGTGATCGTATAGTGGTTAGTACTCTGCGTTGTGGCCGCAGCAACCCCGGTTCGAATCCGGGTCACGGCATGCCTTTTTTTGTTCCAATATTAACGCCAACTTCCCAAGGTGGAAAATTCTTTTCAGAGTTTTAGGAAAAAAAGCAACTCATGTTTCTCCTGTGTTATTTGTTGGCTTCTCTGAATTTCTTGGACCACATTTGGCAACATTGTGATTTCAACTCTCCCAAAATCACATTGTCAGAAAACTCACACCGTTTCCAGATCTCATGAAAATATGTTATCTCTGATGATTGGATTGGCAAGAAACGGATTGGACTTATTGCAATGTTGGAAGTTTGCTAGTTCTTTAAAATGTGTCACATTTTGGGCTGCAGCACTCTCATCAGGGCCAGTGGCGCAATGGATAACGCGTCTGACTACGGATCAGGAGATTGTAGGTTCGACTCCTACCTGGCTCGAAGCTTTGCCGTGATCGTATAGTGGTTAGTACTCTGCGTTGTGGCCGCAGCAACCCCGGTTCGAATCCGGGTCACAGCATGCCTTTTTTTGTTCCATTTTTAACGCCAACTTCCCAAGGTGGAAAATTCTTTTCAGAGTTTTAGGAAAAAAAGCAACTCATGTTTCTCCTGTGTTATTTGTTGGCTTCTCTGAATTTCTTGGACCACATTTGGCAACATTGTGATTTCAACTCTCCCAAAATCACATTGTCAGAAAACTCACACCGTTTCCAGATCTCATGAAAATATGTTATCTTATCTCTGATGATTGGATTGGCAAGAAACGGATTGGACTTATTGCAATGTTGGAAGTTTGCTAGTTCTTTAAAATGAGTCACATTTTGGGCTGCAGCGCTCTTATCAGGGCCAGTGGCGCAATGGATAATGCGTCTGACTACGGATCAGAAGATTGTAGGTTCGACTCCTACCTGGCTCGAAGCGTTGCCGTGGTCGTTTAGTGGTTAGTACTCTGCGTTGTGGCCGCAGCAACCCCGGTTCGAATCCGGGTCACGGCATGTCTTTTTTTGTTAAAATATTAACGCCAACTTCCCAAGGTGGAAAATTCTTTTCAGAGTTTTAGGAAAAAAAGCAACTCATGTTTCTCCTGTGTTATTTGTTGGCTTCTCTGAATTTCTTGGACCACATTTGGCAACATTGTGATTTCAACTCTCCCAAAATCACATTGTCAGAAAACTCACACCGTTTCCAGATCTCATGAAAATATGTTATCTCTGATGATTGGATTGGCAAGAAACGGATTGGACTTATTGCAATGTTGGAAGTTTGCTAGTTTTTTAAAATGAGTCACATTTTGAACTGCAGCACTCTCGTCAGGGCCAGTGGCGCAATGGTTAACGCGTCTGACTACGGATCAGAAGATTGTAGGTTCGACTCCTACCTGGTTCGAAGCGTTGCCGTGATCGTATAGTGGTTAGTACTCTGCGTTGTGGCAGCAGCAACCCCGGTTCGAATCCGGTTCACGGCATGCCTTTTTTTGTTCCAATATTAACACCAACTTCCCAAGGTGGAAAATTCTTTTCAGAGTTTTAGGAAAAAAAGCAACTCATGTTTCTCCTGTATTATTTGTTGGCTTCTCTGAATTTCTTGGACCACATTTGGCAACATTGTGATTTCAACTCTCCCAAAATCACATTGTCAGAAAACTCACACCGTTTCCAGATCTCATGAAAATATGTTATCTCTGATGATTGGATTGGCAAGAAACGGATTGGACTTATTGCAATGTTGGAAGTTTGCTAGTTTTTTAAAATGAGTCACATTTTGAACTGCAGCAGTCTCGTCAGGGCCAGTGGCGCAATGGATAACGCGTCTGACTACGGATCAGAAGATTGTAGGTTCGACTCCTACCTGGCTCGAAGCGTTGCCGTGATCGTATAGTGGTTAGTACTCTGCGTTGTGGCCGCAGCAACCCTGGTTTGGATCCAAGTCTCGGCATGTCTTTTTTTGTTCCAATATTAACGCCAACTTCCCAAGGTGGAAAATTCTTTTCAGAGTTTTAGGAAAAAAAGCAACTCATGTTTCTCCTGTGTTATTTGTTGGCTTCTCTGAATTTCTTGGACCACATTTGGCAACATTGTGATTTCAACTCTCCCAAAATCACATTGTCAGAAAACTCACACCGTTTCCAGATCTCATGAAAATATGTTATCTCTGATGATTGGATTGGCAAGAAACGGATTGGACTTATTGCAATGTTGGAAGTTTGCTAGTTTTTTAAAATGAGTCACATTTTGAACTGCAGCACTCTCGTCAGGGCCAGTGGCGCAATGGATAACGCGTCTGACTATGGATCAGAAGATTGTAGGTTCGACTCCTACCTGGCTCGAAGCGTTGCCGTGATCGTATAGTGGTTAGTACTCTGCGTTGTGGCCGCAGCAACCCCGGTTCGAATCCGGGTCACGGCATTTTTTTTTTTGTTCCAATATTAACGCCAACTTCCCAAGGTGGAAAATTCTTTTCAGAGTTTTAGGAAAAAAAGCAACTCATGTTTCTCCTGTGTTATTTGTTGGCTTCTCTGAATTTCTTGGACCACATTTGGCAACATTGTGATTTCAACTCTCCCCAAATCACATTGTCAGAAAACTCACACCGTTTCCAGATCTCATGAAAATATGTTATCTCTGATGATTGGATTGGCAAGAAACGGATTGGACTTATTGCAATGTTGGAAGTTTGCTAGTTTTTTAAAATGAGTCACATTTTGAACGGCAGCACTCTCGTCAGGGCCAGTGGCGCAATGGATAACGCGTCTGACTACGGATCAGAAGATTGTAGGTTCGACTCCTACCTGGCTCGAAGCGTTGCCGTGATCGTATAGTGGTTAGTACTCTGCGTTGTGGCCGCAGCAGCCCCGGTTCGAATCCGGGTCACGGCATGTCTTTTTTTGTTCCAATATTAACGCAAACTTCCCAAGGTGGAAAATTCTTTTCAGAGTTTTAGGAAAAAAAGCAACTCATGTTTCTCCTGTGTTATTTGTTGGCTTCTCTGAATTTCTTGGACCACATTTGGCAACATTGTGATTTCAACTCTCCCAAAATCACATTGTCAGAAAACTCACACCGTTTCCAGATCTCATGAAAATATGTTATCTCTGATGATTGGATTGGCAAGAAACGGATTGGACTTATTGCAATGTTGGAAGTTTGCTAGTTCTTTAAAATGTGTCACATTTTGGGCTGCAGCACTCTCATCAGGGCCAGTGGCGCAATGGATAACGCGTCTGACTACGGATCAGGAGATTGTAGGTTCGACTCCTACCTGGCTCGAAGCTTTGCCGTGATCGTATAGTGGTTAGTACTCTGCGTTGTGGCCGCAGCAACCCCGGTTCGAATCCGGGTCACAGCATGCCTTTTTTTGTTCCATTTTTAACGCCAACTTCCCAAGGTGGAAAATTCTTTTCAGAGTTTTAGGAAAAAAAGCAACTCATGTTTCTCCTGTGTTATTTGTTGGCTTCTCTGAATTTCTTGGACCACATTTGGCAACATTGTGATTTCAACTCTCCCAAAATCACATTGTCAGAAAACTCACACCGTTTCCAGATCTCATGAAAATATGTTATCTCTGATGATTGGATTGGCAAGAAACGGATTGGACTTATTGCAATGTTGGAAGTTTGCTAGTTCTTTAAAATGAGTCACATTTTGGGCTGCAGCACTCTCATCAGGGCCAGTGGCGCAATGGATAACGCGTCTGACTACGGATCAGAAGATTGTAGGTTCAACTCCTTCCTGGCTCGAAGCGTTGCTGTGATCGTATAGTGGTTAGCACTCTGCGTTGTGGCCGCAGCAACCCCGGTTCGAATCCGGTTCATAGCATGTCTTTTTTTGTTCCAATATTAACGCCAACTTCCCAAGGTGGAAAATTCTTTTCAGAGTTTTAGGAAAAAAAGCAACTCATGTTTCTCCTGTGTTATTTGTTGGCTTCTCTGAATTTCTTGGACCACATTTGGCAACATTGTGATTTCAACTCTCCCAAAATCACATTGTCAGAAAACTCACACCGTTTCCAGATCTCATGAAAATATGTTATCTCTGATGATTGGATTGGCAAGAAACGGATTGGACTTATTGCAATGTTGGAAGTTTGCTAGTTCTTTAAAATGTGTCACATTTTGGGCTGCAGCACTCTCATCAGGGCCAGTGGCGCAATGGATAACGCGTCTGACTACGGATCAGGAGATTGTAGGTTCGACTCCTACCTGGCTCGAAGCTTTGCCGTGATCGTATAGTGGTTAGTACTCTGCGTTGTGGCCGCAGCAACCCCGGTTCGAATCCGGGTCACAGCATGCCTTTTTTTGTTCCAATTTTAACGCCAACTTCCCAAGGTGGAAAATTCTTTTCAGAGTTTTAGGAAAAAAAGCAACTCATTTTTCTCCTGTATTATTTGTTGGCTTCTCTGAATTTCTTGGACCACTTTTGGCAACATTGTGATTTCAACTCTCCCAAAATCACATTGTCAGAAAACTCACACCGTTTCCAGATCTCATGAAAATATGTTATCTCTGATGATTGGATTGGCAAGAAACGGATTGGACTTATTGCAATGTTGGAAGTTTGCTAGTTCTTTAAAATGAGTCACATTTTGGGCTGCAGCACTCTCATCAGGGCCAGTGGCACAATGGATAACGCGTCTGACTACGGATCAGGAGATTGTAGGTTCGACTCCTACCTGGCTCGAAGCGTTGCCGTGATCGTATAGTGGTTAGTACTCTGCGTTGTGGCCGCAGCAGCCCCGGTTCGAATCCGGGTCACGGCATGTCTTTTTTTGTTCCAATATTAACGCCAACTTCCCAAGGTGGAAAATTCTTTTCAGAGTTTTAGGAAAAAAAGCAACTCATGTTTCTCCTGTGTTATTTGTTGGCTTCTCTGAATTTCTTGGACCACATTTGGCAACATTGTGATTTCAACTCTCCCAAAATCACATTGTCAGAAAACTCACACCGTTTCCAGATCTCATGAAAATATGTTATCTCTGATGATTGGATTGGCAAGAAACGGATTGGACTTATTGCAATGTTGGAAGTTTGCTAGTTCTTTAAAATGAGTCACATTTTGGGCTGCAGCACTCTCATCAGGGCCAGTTGCGCAATGGATAACGCGTCTGACTACGGATCTGGAGATTGTAGGTTCGACTCCTACCTGGCTCGAAGCTTTGCCGTGATCGTATAGTGGTTAGTACTCTGCATTGTGGCCGCAGCAACCCTGGTTCGAATCCGGGTCACAGCATGCCTTTTTTTGTTAGAATATTAACGCCAACTTCCCAAGGTGGAAAATTATTTTCAGAGTTTTAGGAAAAAAAGCAACTCATGTTTCTCCTGTGTTATTTGTTGGCTTCTCTGAATTTCTTGGACCACATTTGGCAACATTGTGATTTCAACTCTCCCAAAGTCACATTGTCAGAAAACTCACACCGTTTCCAGATCTCATGAAAATATGTTATCTCTGATGATTGGATTGGCAAGAAACGGATTGGACTTATTGCAATGTTGGAAGTTTGCTAGTTCTTTAAAATGAGTCACATTTTGGGCTGCAGCGCTCTCGTCAGGGCCAGTGGCGCAATGGATAACGCATCTGACTACGGATCAGAAGATTGTAGGTTCGATTCCTACCTGGCTCGAAGCGTTGCCGTGATCGTATAGTGGTTAGTACTCTGCGTTGTGGCCGCAGCAACCCCGGTTCGAATCCGGGTCACGGCATGTCTTTTTTTGTTCCAATATTAACACCAACTTCCCAAGGTGGAAAATTATTTTCAGAGTTTTAGGAAAAAAAGCAACTCATGTTTCTCCTGTGTTATTTGTTGGCTTCTCTGAATTTCTTGGACCACATTTGGCAACATTGTGATTTCAACTCTCCCAAAATCACATTGTCAGAAAACTCACACTTATTGCAATGTTGGAAGTTGGCTAGTTCTTTAAAATGAGTCACATTTTGGGCTGCAGCACTCTCATCAGGGCCAGTGGCGCAATGGATAACGCGTCTGACTACGGATCAGAAGATTGTAGGTTTGACTCCTACCTGGCTCGAAGCGTTGCCGTGATCGTATAGTGGTTAGTACTCTGCTTTGTGGCCGCAGCAACCCTGGTTCGAATCCGGGTCATGGCATGTCTTTTTTTGTTCCAATATTAACTCCAACTTCCCAAGGTGGAAAATTATTTTCAGAGTTTTAGGAAAAAAAGCAACTCATGTTTCTCCTGTGTTATTTGTTGGCTTCTCTGAATTTCTTGGACCACATTTGGCAACATTG
This sequence comes from Engystomops pustulosus, assembly GCF_040894005.1. Lineage (NCBI taxonomy): Eukaryota > Metazoa > Chordata > Amphibia > Anura > Leptodactylidae > Engystomops > Engystomops pustulosus. The sequence continues at coordinate 202,116,871 of NC_092414.1, forward strand.
TGATTTCAACTCTCCCAAAATCACATTGTCAGAAAACTCACACCGTTTCCAGATCTCATGAAAATATGTTATCTCTGATGATTGGATTGGCAAGAAACGGATTGGACTTATTGCAATGTTGGAAGTTTGCTAGTTTTTTAAAATGAGTCACATTTTGAACTGCAGCGCTCTCGTCAGGGCCAGTGGCGCAATGGATAACGCGTCTGACTACGGATCAGAAGATTGTAGGTTCGACTCCTACCTGGCTCGAAGCGTTGCCGTGATCGTATAGTGGTTAGTACTCTGCGTTGTGGCCGCAGCAACCCCGGTTCGAATCCGGGTCACAGCATGTCTTTTTTTGTTCCAATAATAACGCCAACTTCCCAAGGTGGAAAATTCTTTTCAGAGATTTAGGAAAAAAAGCAACTCATGTTTCTCCTGTGTTATTTGTTGGCTTCTCTGAATTTCTTGGACCACATTTGGCAACATTGTGATTTCAACTCTCCCAAAATCACATTGTCAGAAAACTCACACTTATTGCAATGTTGGAAGTTGGCTGGTTCTTTAAAATGAGTCACATTTTGGGCTGCAGCATTCTCATCAGGGCCAGTGGCGCAATGGATAACGCGTCTGACTACGGATCAGAAGATTGTAGGTTCGACTCCTACCTGGCTCGAAGCGTTGCCGTGATCGTATAGTGGTTAGTACTCTGCTTTGTGGCCGCAGCAACCCTTGTTCGAATCCGGGTCATGGCATGTCTTTTTTTGTTCCAATATTAACTCCAACTTCCCAAGGTGGAAAATTATTTTCAGAGTTTTAGGAAAAAAAGCAACTCATGTTTCTCCTGTGTTATTTGTTGGCTTCTCTGAATTTCTTGGACCACATTTGGCAACATTGTGATTTCAACTCTCCCAAAATCACATTGTCAGAAAACTCACACCGTTTCCAGATCTCATGAAAATATGTTATCTCTGATGATTGGATTGGCAAGAAACGGATTGGACTTATTGCAATGTTGGAAGTTTGCTAGTTTTTTAAAATGAGTCACATTTTGAACTGCAGCGCTCTCGTCAGGGCCAGTGGCGCAATGGATAACGCGTCTGACTACGGATCAGAAGATTGTAGGTTCGACTCCTACCTGGCTCGAAGCGTTGCCGTGATCGTATAGTGGTTAGTACTCTGCGTTGTGGCCGCAGCAACCCCGGTTCGAATCCGGGTCACGGCATGTCTTTTTTTGTTCCAATATTAACGCCAACTTCCCAAGGTGGAAAATTCTTTTCAGAGTTTTAGGAAAAAAAGCAACTCATGTTTCTCCTGTGTTATTTGTTGGCTTCTCTGAATTTCTTGGACCACATTTGGCAACATTGTGATTTCAACTCTCCCAAAATCACATTGTCAGAAAACTCACACCGTTTCCAGATCTCATGAAAATATGTTATCTCTGATGATTGGATTGGCAAGAAACGGATTGGACTTATTGCAATGTTGGAAGTTGGCTAGTTCTTTAAAATGAGTCACATTTTGGGCTGCAGCACTCTCATCAGGGCCAGTGGCGCAATGGATAACGCGTCTGACTACGGATCAGAAGATTGTAGGTTCGACTCCTACCTGGCTCGAAGCGTTGCCGTGATCGTATAGTGGTTAGTACTCTGCGTTGTGGCCGCAGCAACCCCGGTTCGAATCCGGGTCACGGCATGTCTTTTTTTGTTCCAATATTAATGCCAACTTCCCAAGGTGGAAAATTCTTTTCAGAGTTTTAGGAAAAAAAGCAACTCATGTTTCTCCTGTGTTATTTGTTGGCTTCTCTGAATTTCTTGGACCACATTTGGCAACATTGTGATTTCAACTCTCCCAAAATCACATTGTCAGAAAACTCACACCGTTTCCAGATCTCATGAAAATATGTTATCTTATCTTTGATGATTGGATTGGCAAGAAACGGATTGGACTTATTGCAATGTTGGAAGTTTGCTAGTTCTTTAAAATGAGTCACATTTTGGGCTGCAGCACTCTCATCAGGGCCAGTGGCGCAATGGATAACGCATCTGACTACGGATCAGAAGATTGTAGGTTCGACTCCTACCTGGCTCGAAGCATTGCCGTGATCGTATAGTGGTTAGTACTCTGCGTTGTGGCCGCAGCAACCCCGGTTCGAATCCGGGACACGGCATGTCTTTTTTTGTTCCAATTTTAACGCCAACTTCCCAAGGTGGAAAATTCTTTTCAGAGTTTTAGGAAAAAAAGCAACTCATGTTTCTCCTGTGTTATTTGTTGGCTTCTCTGAATTTCTTGGACCACATTTGGCAACATTGTGATTTCAACTCTCCCAAAATCACATTGTCAGAAAACTCACACCGTTTCCAGATCTCATGAAAATATGTTATCTCTGATGATTGGATTGGCAAGAAACGGATTGGACTTATTGCAATGTTGGAAGTTTGCTAGTTCTTTAAAATGAGTCACATTTTGGGCTGCAGCACTCTCATCAGGGCCAGTGGCGCAATGGATAACGCGTCTGACTACGGATCAGAAGATTGTAGGTTCGACTCCTACCTGGCTCGAAGCGTTGCCGTGATCGTATAGTGGTTAGTACTCTGCTTTGTGGCCGCAGCAACCCTGGTTCGAATCCGGGTCATGGCATGTCTTTTTTTGTTCCAATATTAACTCCAACTTCCCAAGGTGGAAAATTATTTTCAGAGTTTTAGGAAAAAAAGCAACTCATGTTTCTCCTGTGTTATTTGTTGGCTTCTCTGAATTTCTTGGACCACATTTGGCAACATTGTGATTTCAACTCTCCCAAAATCACATTGTCAGAAAACTCACACCGTTTCCAGATCTTATGAAAATATGTTATCTCTGATGATTGGATTGGCAAGAAACGGATTGGACTTATTGCAATGTTGGAAGTTTGCTAGTTTTTTAAAATGAGTCACATTTTAAACTGCAGCGCTCTCGTCAGGGCCAGTGGCGCAATGGATAACGCGTCTGACTACGGATCAGAAGATTGTAGGTTCGACTCCTACCTGGCTCAAAGCGTTGCCGTGATCGTATAGTGGTTAGTACTCTGCGTTGTGGCCGCAGCAACCCCGGTTCGAATCCGGGTCACGGCATGTCTTTTTTTGTTCCAATATTAACGCCAACTTCCCAAGGTGGAAAATTCTTTTCAGAGTTTTAGGAAAAAAAGCAACTCATGTTTCTCCTGTGTTATTTGTTGGCTTCTCTGAATTTCTTGGACCACATTTGGCAACATTGTGATTTCAACTCTCCCAAAATCACATTGTCAGAAAACTCACACCGTTTCCAGATCTCATGAAAATATGTTATCTTATCTCTGATGATTGGATTGGCAAGAAACGGATTGGACTTATTGCAATGTTGGAAGTTTGCTAGTTCTTTAAAATGAGTCACATTTTGGGCTGCAGCACTCTCATCAGGGCCAGTGGCGCAATTGATAACGCGTCTGACTACGGATCAGAAGATTGTAGGTTCGACTCCTACCTGGCTCGAAGCGTTGCCGTGATCGTATAGTGGTTAGTACTCTGCGTTGTGGCCGCAGCAACCCCGGTTCGAATCCGGGTCACAGCATGTCTTTTTTTGTTCCAATATTAACGCCAACTTCCCAAGGTGGAAAATTCTTTTCAGAGTTTTAGGAAAAAAAGCAACTCATGTTTCTCCTGTGTTATTTGTTGGCTTCTCTGAATTTCTTGGACCACATTTGGCAACATTGTGATTTCAACTCTCCCAAAATCACATTGTCAGAAAACTCACACCGTTTTCAGATCTCATGAAAATATGTTATCTCTGATGATTGGATTGGCAAGAAACGGATTGGACTTATTGCAATGTTGGAAGTTTGCTAGTTCTTTAAAATGAGTCACATTTTGGGCTGCAGCTCTCTCATCAGGGCCAGTGGCGCAATGGATAACGCGTCTGACTACGGATCAGAAGATTGTAGGTTCGACTCCTACCTGGCTCGAAGCGTTGCCGTGATCGTATAGTGGTTAGTACTCTGCGTTGTGGCCGCAGCAACCCTGGTTCGAATCCGGGTCACGGCATGTCTTTTTTTGTTCCAATATTAACGCCAACTTCCCAAGGTGGAAAATTCTTTTCAGAGTTTTAGGAAAAAAAGCAACTCATGTTTCTCCTGTGTTATTTGTTGGCTTCTCTGAATTTCTTGGACCACATTTGGCAACATTGTGATTTCAACTCTCCCAAAATCACATTGTCAGAAAACTCACACCGTTTCCAGATCTCATGAAAATATGTTATCTCTGATGATTGGATTGGCAAGAAACGGATTGGACTTATTGCAATGTTGGAAGTTTGCTAGTTTTTTAAAATGAGTCACATTTTGAACTGCAGCGCTCTCGTCAGGGCCAGTGGCGCAATGGATAACGCGTCTGACTACGGATCAGAAGATTGTAGGTTCGACTCCTACCTGGCTCGAAGCGTTGCCGTGATCGTATAGTGGTTATTACTCTGCGTTGTGGCCGCAGCAACCCCGGTTCGAATCCGGGTCACGGCATGTCTTTTTTTGTTCCAATATTAACGCCAACTTCCCAAGGTGGAAAATTCTTTTCAGAGTTTTAGGAAAAAAAGCAACTCATGTTTCTCCTGTGTTATTTGTTGGCTTCTCTGAATTTCTTGGACCACATTTGGCAACATTGTGATTTCAACTCTCCCAAAATCACATTGTCAGAAAACTCACACCGTTTCCAGATCTCATGAAAATATGTTATCTCTGATGATTGGATTGGCAAGAAACGGATTGGACTTATTGCAATGTTGGAAGTTTGCTAGTTCTTTAAAATGAGTCACATTTTGGGCTGCAGCACTCTCATCAGGGCCAGTGGCACAATGGATAACGCATCTGACTACGGATCAGAAGATTGTAGGTTCGACTCCTACCTGGCTCGAAGCGTTGCCGTGATCGTATAGTGGTTAGTACTCTGCGTTGTGGCCGCAGCAACCCCGGTTCGAATCCGGGTCACGGCATGTCTTTTTTTGTTCCAATATTAACACCAACTTCCCAAGGTGGAAAATTCTTTTCAGAGTTTTAGGAAAAAAAGCAACTCATGTTTCTCCTGTGTTATTTGTTGGCTTCTCTGAATTTCTTGGACCACATTTGGCAACATTGTGATTTCAACTCTCCCAAAATCACATTGTCAGAAAACTCACACCGTTTCCAGATCTCATGAAAATATGTTATCTCTGATGATTGGATTGGCAAGAAACGGATTGGACTTATTGCAATGTTGGAAGTTTGCTAGTTTTTTAAAATTAGTCACATTTTGTACTGCAGCGCTCTCGTCAGGGCCAGTGGCGCAATGGATAACGCATCTGACTACGGATCAGAAGATTGTAGGTTCGACTCCTACCTGGCTCGAAGCGTTGCCGTGATCGTATAGTGGTTAGTACTCAGCGTTGTGGCCGCAGCAACCCCGGTTCGAATCCGGGTCACGGCATGTCTTTTTTTGTTCCAATATTAACACCAACTTCCCAAGGTGGAAAATTCTTTTCAGAGTTTTAGGAAAAAAAGCAACTCATGTTTCTCCTGTGTTATTTGTTGGCTTCTCTGAATTTCTTGGACCACATTTGGCAACATTGTGATTTCAACTCTCCCAAAATCACATTGTCAGAAAACTCACACCGTTTCCAGATCTCATGAAAATATGTTATCTCTGATGATTGGATTGGCAAGAAACGGATTGGACTTATTGCAATGTTGGAAGTTTGCTAGTTTTTTAAAATGAGTAACATTTTGAACTGCAGCACTCTCATCAGGGCCAGTGGCGCAATGGATAACGCATCTGACTATGGATCAGAAGATTGTCGGTTCGACTCCTACCTGGCTCGAAGCGTTGCCGTGATCGTATAGTGGTTAGTACTCTGCTTTGTGGCCGCAGCAACCCTGGTTCGAATCCGGGTCATGGCATGTCTTTTTTTGTTCCAATATTAACTCCAACTTCCCAAGGTGGAAAATTATTTTCAGAGTTTTAGGAAAAAAAGCAACTCATGTTTCTCCTGTGTTATTTGTTGGCTTCTCTGAATTTCTTGGACCACATTTGCCAACATTGTGATTTCAACTCTCCCAAAATCACATTGTCAGAAAACTCACACCGTTTCCAGATCTCATGAAAATATGTTATCTCTGATGATTGGATTGGCAAGAAACGGATTGGACTTATTGCAATGTTGGAAGTTTGCTAGTTTTTTAAAATTAGTCACATTTTGTACTGCAGCGCTCTCGTCAGGGCCAGTGGCGCAATGGATAACGCATCTGACTACGGATCAGAAGATTGTAGGTTCGACTCCTACCTGGCTCGAAGCGTTGCCGTGATCGTATAGTGGTTAGTACTCAGCGTTGTGGCAGCAGCAACCCCGGTTCGAATCCGGGTCACGGCATGTCTTTTTTTGTTCCAATATTAACACCAACTTCCCAAGGTGGAAAATTCTTTTCAGAGTTTTAGGAAAAAAAGCAACTCATGTTTCTCCTGTGTTATTTGTTGGCTTCTCTGAATTTCTTGGACCACTTTTGGCAACATTGTGATTTCAACTCTCCCAAAATCACATTGTCAGAAAACTCACACCGTTTCCAGATCTCATGAAAATATGTTATCTCTGATGATTGGATTGGCAAGAAACGGATTGGACTTATTGCAATGTTGGAAGTTTGCTAGTTCTTTAAAATGAGTCACATTTTGGGCTGCAGCACTCTCATCAGGGCCAGTGGCGCAATGGATAACGCGTCTGACTACGGATCAGAAGATTGTAGGTTCGACTCCTACCTGGCTCGAAGCGTTGCCGTGATCGTATAGTGGTTAGTACTCTGCGTTGTGGCCGCAGCAACCCCGGTTCGAATCCGGGTCACGGCATGTCTTTTTTTGTTCCAATAATAACGCCAACTTCCCAAGGTGGAAAATTCTTTTCAGAGATTTAGGAAAAAAAGCAACTCATGTTTCTCCTGTGTTATTTGTTGGCTTCTCTGAATTTCTTGGACCACATTTGGCAACATTGTGATTTCAACTCTCCCAAAATCACATTGTCAGAAAACTCACACCGTTTCCAGATCTCATGAAAATATGTTATCTCTGATGATAGGATTGGCAAGAAACGGATTGGACTTATTGCAATGTTGGAAGTTTGCTAGTTCTTTAAAATGAGTCACATTTTGGGTTGCAGCACTCTCATCAGGGCCAGTGGCGCAATGGATAACGCGTCTGACTACGGATCAGAAGATTGTAGGTTCGACTCCTACCTGGCTCGAAGCGTTGCCGTGATCGTATAGTGGTTAGTACTCTGCGTTGTGGCCGCAGCAACCCCGGTTCGAATCCGGGTCACGGCATGTCTTTTTTTGTTCCAATATTAACGCCAACTTCCCAAGGTGGAAAATTCTTTTCAGAGTTTTAGGAAAAAAAGCAACTCATGTTTCTCCTGTGTTATTTGTTGGCTTCTCTGAATTTCTTGGACCACATTTGGCAACATTGTGATTTCAACTCTCCCAAAATCACATTGTCAGAAAACTCACACCGTTTCCAGATCTCATGAAAATATGTTATCTTATCTCTGATGATTGGATTGGCAAGAAACGGATTGGACTTATTGCAATGTTGGAAGTTTGCTAGTTCTTTAAAATGAGTCACATTTTGGGCTGCAGCACTCTCATCAGGGCCAGTGGCGCAATTGATAACGCGTCTGACTACGGATCAGAAGATTGTAGGTTCGACTCCTACCTGGCTCGAAGCGTTGCCGTGATCGTATAGTGGTTAGTACTCTGCGTTGTGGCCGCAGCAACCCCGGTTCGAATCCGGGTCACAGCATGTCTTTTTTTGTTCCAATATTAACGTCAACTTCCCAAGGTGGAAAATTCTTTTCAGAGTTTTAGGAAAAAAAGCAACTCATGTTTCTCCTGTGTTATTTGTTGGCTTCTCTGAATTTCTTGGACCACATTTGGCAACATTGTGATTTCAACTCTCCCAAAATCACATTGTCAGAAAACTCACACCGTTTCCAGATCTCATGAAAATATGTTATCTTATCTCTGATGATTGGATTGGCAAGAAACGGATTGGACTTATTGCAATGTTGGAAGTTTGCTAGTTCTTTAAAATGAGTCACATTTTGGGCTGCAGCACTCTCATCAGGGCCAGTGGCGCAATTGATAACGCGTCTGACTACGGATCAGAAGATTGTAGGTTCGACTCCTACCTGGCTCGAAGCGTTGCCGTAATCGTATAGTGGTTAGTACTCTGCGTTGTGGCCGCAGCAACCCCGGTTCGAATCCGGGTCACAGCATGTCTTTTTTTGTTCCAATAATAACGCCAACTTCCCAAGGTGGAAAATTCTTTTCAGAGATTTAGGAAAAAAAGCAACTCATGTTTCTCCTGTGTTATTTGTTGGCTTCTCTGAATTTCTTGGACCACATTTGGCAACATTGTGATTTCAACTCTCCCAAAATCACATTGTCAGAAAACTCACACCGTTTCCAGATCTCATGAAAATATGTTATCTCTGATGATAGGATTGGCAAGAAACGGATTGGACTTATTGCAATGTTGGAAGTTTGCTAGTTCTTTAAAATGAGTCACATTTTGGGTTGCAGCACTCTCATCAGGGCCAGTGGCGCAATGGATAACGCGTCTGACTACGGATCAGAAGATTGTAGGTTCGACTCCTACCTGGCTCGAAGCGTTGCCGTGATCGTATAGTGGTTAGTACTCTGCGTTGTGGCCGCAGCAACCCCGGTTCGAATCCGGGTCACGGCATGTCTTTTTTTGTTCCAATATTAACGCCAACTTCCCAAGGTGGAAAATTCTTTTCAGAGTTTTAGGAAAAAAAGCAACTCATGTTTCTCCTGTGTTATTTGTTGGCTTCTCTGAATTTCTTGGACCACATTTGGCAACATTGTGATTTCAACTCTCCCAAAATCACATTGTCAGAAAACTCACACCGTTTCCAGATCTCATGAAAATATGTTATCTTATCTCTGATGATTGGATTGGCAAGAAACGGATTGGACTTATTGCAATGTTGGAAGTTTGCTAGTTCTTTAAAATGAGTCACATTTTGGGCTGCAGCACTCTCATCAGGGCCAGTGGCGCAATTGATAACGCGTCTGACTACGGATCAGAAGATTGTAGGTTCGACTCCTACCTGGCTCGAAGCGTTGCCGTGATCGTATAGTGGTTAGTACTCTGCGTTGTGGCCGCAGCAACCCCGGTTCGAATCCGGGTCACAGCATGTCTTTTTTTGTTCCAATATTAACGTCAACTTCCCAAGGTGGAAAATTCTTTTCAGAGTTTTAGGAAAAAAAGCAACTCATGTTTCTCCTGTGTTATTTGTTGGCTTCTCTGAATTTCTTGGACCACATTTGGCAACATTGTGATTTCAACTCTCCCAAAATCACATTGTCAGAAAACTCACACCGTTTCCAGATCTCATGAAAATATGTTATCTTATCTCTGATGATTGGATTGGCAAGAAACGGATTGGACTTATTGCAATGTTGGAAGTTTGCTAGTTCTTTAAAATGAGTCACATTTTGGGCTGCAGCACTCTCATCAGGGCCAGTGGCGCAATTGATAACGCGTCTGACTACGGATCAGAAGATTGTAGGTTCGACTCCTACCTGGCTCGAAGCGTTGCCGTGATCGTATAGTGGTTAGTACTCTGCGTTGTGGCCGCAGCAACCCCGGTTCGAATCCGGGTCACAGCATGTCTTTTTTTGTTCCAATAATAACGCCAACTTCCCAAGGTGGAAAATTCTTTTCAGAGATTTAGGAAAAAAAGCAACTCATGTTTCTCCTGTGTTATTTGTTGGCTTCTCTGAATTTCTTGGACCACATTTGGCAACATTGTGATTTCAACTCTCCCAAAATCACATTGTCAGAAAACTCACACTTATTGCAATGTTGGAAGTTGGCTGGTTCTTTAAAATGAGTCACATTTTGGGCTGCAGCATTCTCATCAGGGCCAGTGGCGCAATGGATAACGCGTCTGACTACGGATCAGAAGATTGTAGGTTCGACTCCTACCTGGCTCGAAGCGTTGCCGTGATCGTATAGTGGTTAGTACTCTGCTTTGTGGCCGCAGCAACCCTTGTTCGAATCCGGGTCATGGCATGTCTTTTTTTGTTCCAATATTAACTCCAACTTCCCAAGGTGGAAAATTCTTTTCAGAGTTTTAGGAAAAAAAGCAACTCATGTTTCTCCTGTGTTATTTGTTGGCTTCTCTGAATTTCTTGGACCACATTTGGCAACATTGTGATTTCAACTCTCCCAAAATCACATTGTCAGAAAACTCACACCGTTTCCAGATCTCATGAAAATATGTTATCTCTGATGATTGGATTGGCAAGAAACGGATTGGACTTATTGCAATGTTGGAAGTTTGCTAGTTTTTTAAAATGAGTCACATTTTGAACTGCAGCGCTCTCGTCAGGGCCAGTGGCGCAATGGATAACGCGTCTGACTACGGATCAGAAGATTGTAGGTTCGACTCCTACCTGGCTCGAAGCGTTGCCGTGATCGTATAGTGGTTAGTACTCTGCGTTGTGGCCGCAGCAACCCCGGTTCGAATCCGGGTCACGGCATGTCTTTTTTTGTTCCAATATTAACGCCAACTTCCCAAGGTGGAAAATTCTTTTCAGAGTTTTAGGAAAAAAAGCAACTCATGTTTCTCCTGTGTTATTTGTTGGCTTCTCTGAATTTCTTGGACCACATTTGGCAACATTGTGATTTCAACTCTCCCAAAATCACATTGTCAGAAAACTCACACCGTTTCCAGATCTCATGAAAATATGTTATCTCTGATGATTGGATTGGCAAGAAACGGATTGGACTTATTGCAATGTTGGAAGTTGGCTAGTTCTTTAAAATGAGTCACATTTTGGGCTGCCGCACTCTCATCAGGGCCAGTGGCGCAATGGATAACGCGTCTGACTACGGATCAGAAGATTGTAGGTTCGACTCCTACCTGGCTCGAAGCGTTGCCGTGATCGTATAGTGGTTAGTACTCTGCGTTGTGGCCGCAGCAACCCCGGTTCGAATCCGGGTCACGGCATGTCTTTTTTTGTTCCAATATTAATGCCAACTTCCCAAGGTGGAAAATTCTTTTCAGAGTTTTAGGAAAAAAAGCAACTCATGTTTCTCCTGTGTTATTTGTTGGCTTCTCTGAATTTCTTGGACCACATTTGGCAACATTGTGATTTCAACTCTCCCAAAATCACATTGTCAGAAAACTCACACCGTTTCCAGATCTCATGAAAATATGTTATCTTATCTCTGATGATTGGATTGGCAAGAAACGGATTGGACTTATTGCAATGTTGGAAGTTTGCTAGTTCTTTAAAATGAGTCACATTTTGGGCTGCAGCACTCTCATCAGGGCCAGTGGCGCAATGGATAACGCATCTGACTACGGATCAGAAGATTGTAGGTTCGACTCCTACCTGGCTCGAAGCATTGCCGTGATCGTATAGTGGTTAGTACTCTGCGTTGTGGCCGCAGCAACCCCGGTTCGAATCCGGGACACGGCATGTCTTTTTTTGTTCCAATTTTAACGCCAACTTCCCAAGGTGGAAAATTCTTTTCAGAGTTTTAGGAAAAAAAGCAACTCATGTTTCTCCTGTGTTATTTGTTGGCTTCTCTGAATTTCTTGGACCACATTTGGCAACATTGTGATTTCAACTCTCCCAAAATCACATTGTCAGAAAACTCACACCGTTTCCAGATCTCATGAAAATATGTTATCTCTGATGATTGGATTGGCAAGAAACGGATTGGACTTATTGCAATGTTGGAAGTTTGCTAGTTCTTTAAAATGAGTCACATTTTGGGCTGCAGCACTCTCATCAGGGCCAGTGGCGCAATGGATAACGCGTCTGACTACGGATCAGAAGATTGTAGGTTCGACTCCTACCTGGCTCGAAGCGTTGCCGTGATCGTATAGTGGTTAGTACTCTGCTTTGTGGCCGCAGCAACCCTGGTTCGAATCCGGGTCATGGCATGTCTTTTTTTGTTCCAATATTAACTCCAACTTCCCAAGGTGGAAAATTATTTTCAAAGTTTTAGGAAAAAAAGCAACTCATGTTTCTCCTGTGTTATTTGTTGGCTTCTCTGAATTTCTTGGACCACATTTGGCAACATTGTGATTTCAACTCTCCCAAAATCACATTGTCAGAAAACTCACACCGTTTCCAGATCTTATGAAAATATGTTATCTCTGATGATTGGATTGGCAAGAAACGGATTGGACTTATTGCAATGTTGGAAGTTTGCTAGTTTTTTAAAATGAGTCACATTTTAAACTGCAGCGCTCTCGTCAGGGCCAGTGGCGCAATGGATAACGCGTCTGACTACGGATCAGAAGATTGTAGGTTCGACTCCTACCTGGCTCAAAGCGTTGCCGTGATCGTATAGTGGTTAGTACTCTGCGTTGTGGCCGCAGCAACCCCGGTTCGAATCCGGGTCACGGCATGTCTTTTTTTGTTCCAATATTAACGCCAACTTCCCAAGGTGGAAAATTCTTTTCAGAGTTTTAGGAAAAAAAGCAACTCATGTTTCTCCTGTGTTATTTGTTGGCTTCTCTGAATTTCTTGGACCACATTTGGCAACATTGTGATTTCAACTCTCCCAAAATCACATTGTCAGAAAACTCACACCGTTTCCAGATCTCATGAAAATATGTTATCTTATCTCTGATGATTGGATTGGCAAGAAACGGATTGGACTTATTGCAATGTTGGAAGTTTGCTAGTTCTTTAAAATGAGTCACATTTTGGGCTGCAGCACTCTCATCAGGGCCAGTGGCGCAATTGATAACGCGTCTGACTACGGATCAGAAGATTGTAGGTTCGACTCCTACCTGGCTCGAAGCGTTGCCGTGATCGTATAGTGGTTAGTACTCTGCGTTGTGGCCGCAGCAACCCCGGTTCGAATCCGGGTCACAGCATGTCTTTTTTTGTTCCAATATTAACGCCAACTTCCCAAGGTGGAAAATTCTTTTCAGAGTTTTAGGAAAAAAAGCAACTCATGTTTCTCCTGTGTTATTTGTTGGCTTCTCTGAATTTCTTGGACCACATTTGGCAACATTGTGATTTCAACTCTCCCAAAATCACATTGTCAGAAAACTCACACCGTTTTCAGATCTCATGAAAATATGTTATCTCTGATGATTGGATTGGCAAGAAACGGATTGGACTTATTGCAATGTTGGAAGTTTGCTAGTTCTTTAAAATGAGTCACATTTTGGGCTGCAGCTCTCTCATCAGGGCCAGTGGCGCAATGGATAACGCGTCTGACTACGGATCAGAAGATTGTAGGTTCGACTCCTACCTGGCTCGAAGCGTTGCCGTGATCGTATAGTGGTTAGTACTCTGCGTTGTGGCCGCAGCAACCCTGGTTCGAATCCGGGTCACGGCATGTCTTTTTTTGTTCCAATATTAACGCCAACTTCCCAAGGTGGAAAATTCTTTTCAGAGTTTTAGGAAAAAAAGCAACTCATGTTTCTCCTGTGTTATTTGTTGGCTTCTCTGAATTTCTTGGACCACATTTGGCAACATTGTGATTTCAACTCTCCCAAAATCACATTGTCAGAAAACTCACACCGTTTCCAGATCTCATGAAAATATGTTATCTCTGATGATTGGATTGGCAAGAAACGGATTGGACTTATTGCAATGTTGGAAGTTTGCTAGTTTTTTAAAATGAGTCACATTTTGAACTGCAGTGCTCTCGTCAGGGCCAGTGGCGCAATGGATAACGCGTCTGACTACGGATCAGAAGATTGTAGGTTCGACTCCTACCTGGCTCGAAGCGTTGCCGTGATCGTATAGTGGTTAGTACTCTGCGTTGTGGCCGCAGCAACCCCGGTTCGAATCCGGGTCACGGCATGTCTTTTTTTGTTCCAATATTAACGCCAACTTCCCAAGGTGGAAAATTCTTTTCAGAGTTTTAGGAAAAAAAGCAACTCATGTTTCTCCTGTGTTATTTGTTGGCTTCTCTGAATTTCTTGGACCACATTTGGCAACATTGTGATTTCAACTCTCCCAAAATCACATTGTCAGAAAACTCACACCGTTTCCAGATCTCATGAAAATATGTTATCTCTGATGATTGGATTGGCAAGAAACGGATTGGACTTATTGCAATGTTGGAAGTTTGCTAGTTCTTTAAAATGAGTCACATTTTGGGCTGCAGCACTCTCATCAGGGCCAGTGGCACAATGGATAACGCATCTGACTACGGATCAGAAGATTGTAGGTTCGACTCCTACCTGGCTCGAAGCGTTGCCGTGATCGTATAGTGGTTAGTACTCTGCGTTGTGGCCGCAGCAACCCCGGTTCGAATCCGGGTCACGGCATGTCTTTTTTTGTTCCAATATTAACACCAACTTCCCAAGGTGGAAAATTCTTTTCAGAGTTTTAGGAAAAAAAGCAACTCATGTTTCTCCTGTGTTATTTGTTGGCTTCTCTGAATTTCTTGGACCACATTTGGCAACATTGTGATTTCAACTCTCCCAAAATCACATTGTCAGAAAACTCACACCGTTTCCAGATCTCATGAAAATATGTTATCTCTGATGATTGGATTGGCAAGAAACGGATTGGACTTATTGCAATGTTGGAAGTTTGCTAGTTTTTTAAAATTAGTCACATTTTGTACTGCAGCGCTCTCGTCAGGGCCAGTGGCGCAATGGATAACGCATCTGACTACGGATCAGAAGATTGTAGGTTCGACTCCTACCTGGCTCGAAGCGTTGCCGTGATCGTATAGTGGTTAGTACTCAGCGTTGTGGCCGCAGCAACCCCGGTTCGAATCCGGGTCACGGCATGTCTTTTTTTGTTCCAATATTAACACCAACTTCCCAAGGTGGAAAATTCTTTTCAGAGTTTTAGGAAAAAAAGCAACTCATGTTTCTCCTGTGTTATTTGTTGGCTTCTCTGAATTTCTTGGACCACATTTGGCAACATTGTGATTTCAACTCTCCCAAAATCACATTGTCAGAAAACTCACACCGTTTCCAGATCTCATGAAAATATGTTATCTCTGATGATTGGATTGGCAAGAAACGGATTGGACTTATTGCAATGTTGGAAGTTTGCTAGTTTTTTAAAATGAGTAACATTTTGAACTGCAGCACTCTCGTCAGGGCCAGTGGCGCAATGGATAACGCATCTGACTATGGATCAGAAGATTGTCGGTTCGACTCCTACCTGGCTCGAAGCGTTGCCGTGATCGTATAGTGGTTAGTACTCTGCTTTGTGGCCGCAGCAACCCTGGTTCGAATCCGGGTCATGGCATGTCTTTTTTTGTTCCAATATTAACTCCAACTTCCCAAGGTGGAAAATTATTTTCAGAGTTTTAGGAAAAAAAGCAACTCATGTTTCTCCTGTGTTATTTGTTGGCTTCTCTGAATTTCTTGGACCACATTTGCCAACATTGTGATTTCAACTCTCCCAAAATCACATTGTCAGAAAACTCACACCGTTTCCAGATCTCATGAAAATATGTTATCTCTGATGATTGGATTGGCAAGAAACGGATTGGACTTATTGCAATGTTGGAAGTTTGCTAGTTTTTTAAAATTAGTCACATTTTGTACTGCAGCGCTCTCGTCAGGGCCAGTGGCGCAATGGATAACGCATCTGACTACGGATCAGAAGATTGTAGGTTCGACTCCTACCTGGCTCGAAGCGTTGCCGTGATCGTATAGTGGTTAGTACTCAGCGTTGTGGCAGCAGCAACCCCGGTTCGAATCCGGGTCACGGCATGTCTTTTTTTGTTCCAATATTAACACCAACTTCCCAAGGTGGAAAATTCTTTTCAGAGTTTTAGGAAAAAAAGCAACTCATGTTTCTCCTGTGTTATTTGTTGGCTTCTCTGAATTTCTTGGACCACTTTTGGCAACATTGTGATTTCAACTCTCCCAAAATCACATTGTCAGAAAACTCACACCGTTTCCAGATCTCATGAAAATATGTTATCTCTGATGATTGGATTGGCAAGAAACGGATTGGACTTATTGCAATGTTGGAAGTTTGCTAGTTCTTTAAAATGAGTCACATTTTGGGCTGCAGCACTCTCATCAGGGCCAGTGGCGCAATGGATAACGCGTCTGACTACGGATCAGAAGATTGTAGGTTCGACTCCTACCTGGCTCGAAGCGTTGCCGTGATCGTATAGTGGTTAGTACTCTGCGTTGTGGCCGCAGCAACCCCGGTTCGAATCCGGGTCACGGCATGTCTTTTTTTGTTCCAATAATAACGCCAACTTCCCAAGGTGGAAAATTCTTTTCAGAGATTTAGGAAAAAAAGCAACTCATGTTTCTCCTGTGTTATTTGTTGGCTTCTCTGAATTTCTTGGACCACATTTGGCAACATTGTGATTTCAACTCTCCCAAAATCACATTGTCAGAAAACTCACACCGTTTCCAGATCTCATGAAAATATGTTATCTCTGATGATAGGATTGGCAAGAAACGGATTGGACTTATTGCAATGTTGGAAGTTTGCTAGTTCTTTAAAATGAGTCACATTTTGGGTTGCAGCATTCTCATCAGGGCCAGTGGCGCAATGGATAACGCGTCTGACTACGGATCAGAAGATTGTAGGTTCGACTCCTACCTGGCTCGAAGCGTTGCCGTGATCGTATAGTGGTTAGTACTCTGCGTTGTGGCCGCAGCAACCCCGGTTCGAATCCGGGTCACGGCATGTCTTTTTTTGTTCCAATATTAACGCCAACTTCCCAAGGTGGAAAATTCTTTTCAGAGTTTTAGGAAAAAAAGCAACTCATGTTTCTCCTGTGTTATTTGTTGGCTTCTCTGAATTTCTTGGACCACATTTGGCAACATTGTGATTTCAACTCTCCCAAAATCACATTGTCAGAAAACTCACACCGTTTCCAGATCTCATGAAAATATGTTATCTTATCTCTGATGATTGGATTGGCAAGAAACGGATTGGACTTATTGCAATGTTGGAAGTTTGCTAGTTCTTTAAAATGAGTCACATTTTGGGCTGCAGCACTCTCATCAGGGCCAGTGGCGCAATTGATAACGCGTCTGACTACGGATCAGAAGATTGTAGGTTCGACTCCTACCTGGCTCGAAGCGTTGCCGTGATCGTATAGTGGTTAGTACTCTGCGTTGTGGCCGCAGCAACCCCGGTTCGAATCCGGGTCACAGCATGTCTTTTTTTGTTCCAATATTAACGTCAACTTCCCAAGGTGGAAAATTCTTTTCAGAGTTTTAGGAAAAAAAGCAACTCATGTTTCTCCTGTGTTATTTGTTGGCTTCTCTGAATTTCTTGGACCACATTTGGCAACATTGTGATTTCAACTCTCCCAAAATCACATTGTCAGAAAACTCACACCGTTTCCAGATCTCATGAAAATATGTTATCTCTGATGATTGGATTGGCAAGAAACGGATTGGACTTATTGCAATGTTGGAAGTTTGCTAGTTCTTTAAAATGAGTCACATTTTGGGCTGCAGCTCTCTCATCAGGGCCAGTGGCGCAATGGATAACGCGTCTGACTACGGATCAGAAGATTGTAGGTTCGACTCCTACCTGGCTCGAAGCGTTGCCGTGATCGTATAGTGGTTAGTACTCTGCGTTGTGGCCGCAGCAACCCTGGTTCGAATCCGGGTCACGGCATGTCTTTTTTTGTTCCAATATTAACGCCAACTTCCCAAGGTGGAAAATTCTTTTCAGAGTTTTAGGAAAAAAAGCAACTCATGTTTCTCCTGTGTTATTTGTTGGCTTCTCTGAATTTCTTGGACCACATTTGGCAACATTGTGATTTCAACTCTCCCAAAATCACATTGTCAGAAAACTCACACCGTTTCCAGATCTCATGAAAATATGTTATCTCTGATGATTGGATTGGCAAGAAACGGATTGGACTTATTGCAATGTTGGAAGTTTGCTAGTTCTTTAAAATGAGTCACATTTTGGGCTGCAGCACTCTCATCAGGGCCAGTGGCACAATGGATAACGCATCTGACTACGGATCAGAAGATTGTAGGTTCGACTCCTACCTGGCTCGAAGCGTTGCCGTGATCGTATAGTGGTTAGTACTCTGCGTTGTGGCCGCAGCAACCCCGGTTCGAATCCGGGTCACGGCATGTCTTTTTTTGTTCCAATATTAACACCAACTTCCCAAGGTGGAAAATTCTTTTCAGAGTTTTAGGAAAAAAAGCAACTCATGTTTCTCCTGTGTTATTTGTTGGCTTCTCTGAATTTCTTGGACCACATTTGGCAACATTGTGATTTCAACTCTCCCAAAATCACATTGTCAGAAAACTCACACCGTTTCCAGATCTCATGAAAATATGTTATCTCTGATGATTGGATTGGCAAGAAACGGATTGGACTTATTGCAATGTTGGAAGTTTGCTAGTTTTTTAAAATTAGTCACATTTTGTACTGCAGCGCTCTCGTCAGGGCCAGTGGCGCAATGGATAACGCATCTGACTACGGATCAGAAGATTGTAGGTTCGACTCCTACCTGGCTCGAAGCGTTGCCGTGATCGTATAGTGGTTAGTACTCAGCGTCGTGGCCGCAGCAACCCCGGTTCGAATCCGGGTCACGGCAAGTCTTTTTTTGTTCCAATATTAACACCAACTTCCCAAGGTGGAAAATTCTTTTCAGAGTTTTAGGAAAAAAAGCAACTCATGTTTCTCCTGTGTTATTTGTTGGCTTCTCTGAATTTCTTGGACCACATTTGGCAACATTGTGATTTCAACTCTCCCAAAATCACATTGTCAGAAAACTCACACCGTTTCCAGATCTCATGAAAATATGTTATCTCTGATGATTGGATTGGCAAGAAACGGATTGGACTTATTGCAATGTTGGAAGTTTGCTAGTTCTTTAAAATGAGTCACATTTTGGGCTGCAGCACTCTCATCAGGGCCAGTGGCGCAATGGATAACGCGTCTGACTACGGATCAGAAGATTGTAGGTTCGACTCCTACCTGGCTCGAAGCGTTGCCGTGATCGTATAGTGGTTAGTGCTCTGCGTTGTGGCCGCAGCAACCCCGGTTCGAATCCGGGTCACGGCATGTCTTTTTTTGTTCCAATTTTAACGCCAACTTCCCAAGGTGGAAAATTATTTTCAGAGTTTTAGGAAAAAAAGCAACTCATGTTTCTCCTGTGTTATTTGTTGGCTTCTCTGAATTTCTTGGACCACATTTGGCAACATTGTGATTTCAACTCTCCCAAAATCACATTGTCAGAAAACTCACACCGTTTCCAGATCTCATGAAAATATGTTATCTCTGATGATTGGATTGGCAAGAAACGGATTGGACTTATTGCAATGTTGGAAGTTTGCTAGTTTTTTAAAATGAGTAACATTTTGAACTGCAGCACTCTCGTCAGGGCCAGTGGCGCAATGGATAACGCATCTGACTATGGATCAGAAGATTGTCGGTTCGACTCCTACCTGGCTCGAAGCGTTGCCGTGATCGTATAGTGGTTAGTACTCTGCGTTGTGGCTGCAGCAACCCCGGTTTGAATCCGGGTCACGGCATGTCTTTTTTTGTTCCAATATTAACGCCAACTTCCCAAGGTGGAAAATTCTTTTCAGAGTTTTAGGATAAAAAGCAACTCATGTTTCTCCTGTGTTATTTGTTGGCTTCTCTGAATTTCTTGGACCACATTTGGCAACATTGTGATTTCAACTCTCCCAAAATCACATTGTCAGAAAACTCACACCGTTTCCAGATCTCATGAAAATATGTTATCTCTGATGATTGGATTGGCAAGAAACGGATTGGACTTATTGCAATGTTGGAAGTTTGCTAGTTCTTTAAAATGAGTCACATTTTGGGCTGCAGCACTCTCATCAGGGCCAGTGGCGCAATGGAGAACGCGTCTGACTACGGATCAGAAGATTGTAGGTTCGACTCCTACCTGGCTCGAAGCGTTGCCGTGATCGTATAGTGGTTAGTACTCTGCGTTGTGGCCGCAGCAACCCCGGTTCGAATCCGGGTCACGGCATGTCTTTTTTTGTTCCAATAATAACGCCAACTTCCCAAGGTGGAAAATTCTTTTCAGAGATTTAGGAAAAAAAGCAACTCATGTTTCTCCTGTGTTATTTGTTGGCTTCTCTGAATTTCTTGGACCACATTTGGCAACATTGTGATTTCAACTCTCCCAAAATCACATTGTCAGAAAACTCACACCGTTTCCAGATCTCATGAAAATATGTTATCTCTGATGATTGGATTGGCAAGAAACGGATTGGACTTATTGCAATGTTGGAAGTTTGCTAGTTCTTTAAAATGAGTCACATTTTGGGTTGCAGCACTCTTATCAGGGCCAGTGGCGCAATGGATAACGCGTCTGACTACGGATCAGAAGATTGTAGGTTCGACTCCTACCTGGCTCGAAGCGTTGCCGTGATCGTATAGTGGTTAGTACTCTGCGTTGTGGCCGCAGCAACCCCGGTTCGAATCCGGGTCACGGCATGTCTTTTTTTGTTCCAATATTAACGCCAACTTCCCAAGGTGGAAAATTCTTTTCAGAGTTTTAGGAAAAAAAGCAACTCATGTTTCTCCTGTGTTATTTGTTGGCTTCTCTGAATTTCTTGGACCACATTTGGCAACATTGTGATTTCAACTCTCCCAAAATCACATTGTCAGAAAACTCACACTTATTGCAATGTTGGAAGTTGGCTAGTTCTTTAAAATGAGTCACATTTTGGGCTGCAGCACTCTCATCAGGGCCAGTGGCGCAATGGATAACGCGTCTGACTACGGATCAGAAGATTGTAGGTTCGACTCCTACCTGGCTCGAAGCGTTGCCGTGATCGTATAGTGGTTAGTACTCTGCTTTGTGGCCGCAGCAACCCTGGTTCGAATCCGGGTAATGGCATGTCTTTTTTTGTTCCAATATTAACTCCAACTTCCCAAGGTGGAAAATTATTTTCAGAGTTTTAGGAAAAAAAGCAACTCATGTTTCTCCTGTGTTATTTGTTGGCTTCTCTGAATTTCTTGGACCACATTTGGCAACATTGTGATTTCAACTCTCCCAAAATCACATTGTCAGAAAACTCACACCGTTTCCAGATCTCATGAAAATATGTTATCTCTGATGATTGGATTGGCAAGAAACGGATTGGACTTATTGCAATGTTGGAAGTTTGCTAGTTTTTTAAAATTAGTCACATTTTGTACTGCAGCGCTCTCGTCAGGGCCAGTGGCGCAATGGATAACGCATCTGACTACGGATCAGAAGATTGTAGGTTCGACTCCTACCTGGCTCGAAGCGTTGCTGTGATCGTATAGTGGTTAGTACTCAGCGTTGTGGCAGCAGCAACCCCGGTTCGAATCCGGGTCACGGCATGTCTTTTTTTGTTCCAATATTAACACCAACTTCCCAAGGTGGAAAATTCTTTTCAGAGTTTTAGGAAAAAAAGCAACTCATGTTTCTCCTGTGTTATTTGTTGGCTTCTCTGAATTTCTTGGACCACATTTGGCAACATTGTGATTTCAACTCTCCCAAAATCACATTGTCAGAAAACTCACACCGTTTCCAGATCTCATGAAAATATGTTATCTCTGATGATTGGATTGGCAAGAAACGGATTGGACTTATTGCAATGTTGGAAGTTTGCTAGTTCTTTAAAATGAGTCACATTTTGGGCTGCAGCACTCTCATCAGGGCCAGTGGCGCAATGGATAACGCGTCTGACTACGGATCAGAAGATTGTAGGTTCGACTCCTACCTGGCTCGAAGCGTTGCCGTGATCGTATAGTGGTTAGTACTCTGCGTTGTGGCCGCAGCAACCCCGGTTCGAATCCGGGTCACGGCATGTCTTTTTTTGTTCCAATAATAACGCCAACTTCCCAAGGTGGAAAATTCTTTTCAGAGATTTAGGAAAAAAAGCAACTCATGTTTCTCCTGTGTTATTTGTTGGCTTCTCTGAATTTCTTGGACCACATTTGGCAACATTGTGATTTCAACTCTCCCAAAATCACATTGTCAGAAAACTCACACCGTTTCCAGATCTCATGAAAATATGTTATCTCTGATGATTGGATTGGCAAGAAACGGATTGGACTTATTGCAATGTTGGAAGTTTGCTAGTTCTTTAAAATGAGTCACATTTTGGGTTGCAGCACTCTCATCAGGGCCAGTGGCGCAATGGATAACGCGTCTGACTACGGATCAGAAGATTGTAGGTTCGACTCCTACCTGGCTCGAAGCGTTGCCGTGATCGTATAGTGGTTAGTACTCTGCGTTGTGGCCGCAGCAACCCCGGTTCGAATCCGGGTCACGGCATGTCTTTTTTTGTTCCAATATTAACGCCAACTTCCCAAGGTGGAAAATTCTTTTCAGAGTTTTAGGAAAAAAAGCAACTCATGTTTCTCCTGTGTTATTTGTTGGCTTCTCTGAATTTCTTGGACCACATTTGGCAACATTGTGATTTCAACTCTCCCAAAATCACATTGTCAGAAAACTCACACCGTTTCCAGATCTCATGAAAATATGTTATCTCTGATGATTGGATTGGCAAGAAACGGATTGGACTTATTGCAATGTTGGAAGTTTGCTAGTTTTTTAAAATTAGTCACATTTTGTACTGCAGCGCTCTCGTCAGGGCCAGTGGCGCAATGGATAACGCATCTGACTACGGATCAGAAGATTGTAGGTTCGACTCCTACCTGGCTCGAAGCGTTGCCGTGATCGTATAGTGGTTAGTACTCAGCGTTGTGGCCGCAGCAACTCCGGTTCGAATCCGGGTCACGGCATGTCTTTTTTTGTTCCAATATTAACACCAACTTCCCAAGGTGGAAAATTCTTTTCAGAGTTTTAGGAAAAAAAGCAACTCATGTTTCTCCTGTGTTATTTGTTGGCTTCTCTGAATTTCTTGGACCACATTTGGCAACATTGTGATTTCAACTCTCCCAAAATCACATTGTCAGAAAACTCACACCGTTTCCAGATCTCATGAAAATATGTTATCTCTGATGATTGGATTGGCAAGAAACGGATTGGACTTATTGCAATGTTGGAAGTTTGCTAGTTCTTTAAAATGAGTCACATTTTGGGCTGCAGCACTCTCATCAGGGCCAGTGGCGCAATGGATAACGCGTCTGACTACGGATCAGAAGATTGTAGGTTCGACTCCTACCTGGCTCGAAGCGTTGCCGTGATCGTATAGTGGTTCGTGCTCTGCGTTGTGGCCGCAGCAACCCCGGTTCGAATCCGGGTCACGGCATGTCTTTTTTTGTTCCAATTTTAACGCCAACTTCCCAAGGTGGAAAATTATTTTCAGAGTTTTAGGAAAAAAAGCAACTCATGTTTCTCCTGTGTTATTTGTTGGCTTCTCTGAATTTCTTGGACCACATTTGGCAACATTGTGATTTCAACTCTCCCAAAATCACATTGTCAGAAAACTCACACCGTTTCCAGATCTCATGAAAATATGTTATCTCTGATGATTGGATTGGCAAGAAACGGATTGGACTTATTGCAATGTTGGAAGTTTGCTAGTTCTTTAAAATGTGTCACATTTTGGGCTGCAGCACTCTCATCAGGGCCAGTGGCGCAATGGATAACGCGTCTGACTACGGATCAGGAGATTGTAGGTTCGACTCCTACCTGGCTCGAAGCTTTGCCGTGATCGTATAGTGGTTAGTACTCTGCGTTGTGGCCGCAGCAACCCCGGTTCGAATCCGGGTCACAGCATGCCTTTTTTTGTTCCATTTTTAACGCCAACTTCCCAAGGTGGAAAATTCTTTTCAGAGTTTTAGGAAAAAAAGCAACTCATGTTTCTCCTGTGTTATTTGTTGGCTTCTCTGAATTTCTTGGACCACATTTGGCAACATTGTGATTTCAACTCTCCCAAAATCACATTGTCAGAAAACTCACACCGTTTCCAGATCTCATGAAAATATGTTATCTCTGATGATTGGATTGGCAAGAAACGGATTGGACTTATTGCAATGTTGGAAGTTTGCTAGTTCTTTAAAATGAGTCACATTTTGGGCTGCAGCACTCTCATCAGGGCCAGTGGCGCAATGGATAACGCGTCTGACTACGGATCAGAAGATTGTAGGTTCAACTCCTTCCTGGCTCGAAGCGTTGCTGTGATCGTATAGTGGTTAGCACTCTGCGTTGTGGCCGCAGCAACCCCGGTTCGAATCCGGGTCACGGCATGCCTTTTTTTGTTCCAATATTAACGCCAACTTCCCAAGGTGGAAAATTCTTTTCAGAGTTTTAGGAAAAAAAGCAACTCATGTTTCTCCTGTGTTATTTGTTGGCTTCTCTGAATTTCTTGGACCACATTTGGCAACATTGTGATTTCAACTCTCCCAAAATCACATTGTCAGAAAACTCACACCGTTTCCAGATCTCATGAAAATATGTTATCTCTGATGATTGGATTGGCAAGAAACGGATTGGACTTATTGCAATGTTGGAAGTTTGCTAGTTTTTTAAAATGAGTCACATTTTGAACTGCAGCACTCTCGTCAGGGCCAGTGGCGCAATGGATAACGCATCTGACTACGGATCAGAAGATTGTAGGTTCGGCTCCTACCTGGCTCAAAGCGTTGCCGTGATCGTATAGTGGTTAGTCCTCTGCGTTGTGGCCGCAGCAACCCCGGTTCAAATCCAAGTCACGGCATGTCTTTTTTTGTTCCAATATTAACGCCAACTTCCCAAGGTGGAAAATTATTTTCAGAGTTTTAGGAAAAAAAGCAACTCATGTTTCTCCTGTGTTATTTGTTGGCTTCTCTGAATTTCTTGGACCACATTTGGCAACATTGTGATTTCAACTCTCCCAAAATCACATTGTCAGAAAACTCACACCGTTTCCAGATCTCATGAAAATATGTTATCTCTGATGATTGGATTGGCAAGAAACGGATTGGACTTATTGCAATGTTGGAAGTTTGCTAGTTCTTTAAAATGAGTCACATTTTGGGCTGCAGCACTCTCATCAGGGCCAGTGGCGCAATGGATAACGCGTCTGACTACGGATCAGAAGATTGTAGGTTCAACTCCTTCCTGGCTCGAAGCGTTGCTGTGATCGTATAGTGGTTAGCACTCTGCGTTGTGGCCGCAGCAACCCCGGTTCGAATCCGGGTCACGGCATGCCTTTTTTTGTTCCAATATTAACGCCAACTTCCCAAGGTGGAAAATTCTTTTCAGAGTTTTAGGAAAAAAAGCAACTCATGTTTCTCCTGTGTTATTTGTTGGCTTCTCTGAATTTCTTGGACCACATTTGGCAACATTGTGATTTCAACTCTCCCAAAATCACATTGTCAGAAAACTCACACCGTTTCCAGATCTCATGAAAATATGTTATCTCTGATGATTGGATTGGCAAGAAACGGATTGGACTTATTGCAATGTTGGAAGTTTGCTAGTTTTTTAAAATGAGTCACATTTTGAACTGCAGCACTCTCGTCAGGGCCAGTGGCGCAATGGATAACGCATCTGACTACGGATCAGAAGATTGTAGGTTCGGCTCCTACCTGGCTCAAAGCGTTGCCGTGATCGTATAGTGGTTAGTCCTCTGCGTTGTGGCCGCAGCAACCCCGGTTCAAATCCAAGTCACGGCATGTCTTTTTTTGTTCCAATATTAACGCCAACTTCCCAAGGTGGAAAATTCTTTTCAGAGTTTTAGGAAAAAAAGCAACTCATGTTTCTCCTGTGTTATTGGTTGGCTTCTCTGAATTTCTTGGACCACATTTGGCAACATTGTGATTTCAACTCTCCCAAAATCACATTGTCAGAAAACTCACACCGTTTCCAGATCTCATGAAAATATGTTATCTCTGATGATTGGATTGGCAAGAAACGGATTGGACTTATTGCAATGTTGGAAGTTTGCTAGTTTTTTAAAATGAGTCACATTTTGAACTGCAGCACTCTCATCAGGGCCAGTGGCGCAATGGATAACGCGTCTGACTACGGATCAGAAGATTGTAGGTTCGACTCCTACCTGGCTCAAAGCGTTGCCGTGATCGTATAGTGGTTAGTACTCTGCATTGTGGCCGCAGCAACCCCAGTTCGAATCCGGGTCACGGCATGCCTTTTTTTGTTCCAATATTAACGCCAACTTCCCAAGGTGGAAAATTCTTTTCAGAGTTTTAGGAAAAAAAGCAACTCATGTTTCTCCTGTGTTATTTGTTGGCTTCTCTGAATTTCTTGGACCACATTTGGCAACATTGTGATTTCAACTCTCCCAAAATCACATTGTCAGAAAACTCACACCGTTTCCAGATCTCATGAAAATATGTTATCTTATCTCTGATGATTGGATTGGCAAGAAACGGATTGGACTTATTGCAATGTTGGAAGTTTGCTAGTTCTTTAAAATGAGTCACATTTTGGGCTGCAGCACTCTTATCAGGGCCAGTGGCGCAATGGATAATGCGTCTGACTACGGATCAGAAGATTGTAGGTTCGACTCCTACCTGGCTCGAAGCGTTGCCGTGGTCGTTTAGTGGTTAGTACTCTGCGTTGTGGCCGCAGCAACCCCGGTTCGAATCCGGGTCACGGCATGTCTTTTTTTGTTAAAATATTAACGCCAACTTCCCAAGGTGGAAAATTCTTTTCAGAGTTTTAGGAAAAAAAGCAACTCATGTTTCTCCTGTGTTATTTGTTGGCTTCTCTGAATTTCTTGGACCACATTTGGCAACATTGTGATTTCAACTCTCCCAAAATCACATTGTCAGAAAACTCACACCGTTTCCAGATCTCATGAAAATATGTTATCTCTGATGATTGGATTGGCAAGAAACGGATTGGACTTATTGCAATGTTGGAAGTTTGCTAGTTTTTTAAAATGAGTCACATTTTGAACTGCAGCACTCTCGTCAGGGCCAGTGGCGCAATGGTTAACGCGTCTGACTACGGATCAGAAGATTGTAGGTTCGACTCCTACCTGGTTCGAAGCGTTGCCGTGATCGTATAGTGGTTAGTACTCTGCGTTGTGGCAGCAGCAACCCCGGTTCGAATCCGGTTCACGGCATGCCTTTTTTTGTTCCAATATTAACGCCAACTTCCCAAGGTGGAAAATTCTTTTCAGAGTTTTAGGAAAAAAAGCAACTCATGTTTCTCCTGTGTTATTTGTTGGCTTCTCTGAATTTCTTGGACCACATTTGGCAACATTGTGATTTCAACTCTCCCAAAATCACATTGTCAGAAAACTCACACCGTTTCCAGATCTCATGAAAATATGTTATCTCTGATGATTGGATTGGCAAGAAACGGATTGGACTTATTGCAATGTTGGAAGTTTGCTAGTTTTTTAAAATGAGTCACATTTTGAACTGCAGCAGTCTCGTCAGGGCCAGTGGCGCAATGGATAACGCGTCTGACTACGGATCAGAAGATTGTAGGTTCGACTCCTACCTGGCTCGAAGCGTTGCCGTGATCGTATAGTGGTTAGTACTCTGCGTTGTGGCCGCAGCAACCCTGGTT
Organism: Engystomops pustulosus; assembly: GCF_040894005.1. Classification (NCBI taxonomy): domain Eukaryota; kingdom Metazoa; phylum Chordata; class Amphibia; order Anura; family Leptodactylidae; genus Engystomops; species Engystomops pustulosus. Next base: position 202,144,299 of record NC_092414.1, read on the forward strand.
TGAATCCAAGTCTCGGCATGTCTTTTTTTGTTCCAATATTAACGCCAACTTCCCAAGGTGGAAAATTCTTTTCAGAGTTTTAGGAAAAAAAGCAACTCATTTTTCTCCTGTGTTATTTGTTGGCTTCTCTGAATTTCTTGGACCACATTTGGCAACATTGTGATTTCAACTCTCCCAAAATCACATTGTCAGAAAACTCACACCGTTTCCAGATCTCATGAAAATATGTTATCTCTGATGATTGGATTGGCAAGAAACGGATTGGACTTATTGCAATGTTGGAAGTTTGCTAGTTTTTTAAAATGAGTCACATTTTGAACTGCAGCACTCTCGTCAGGGCCAGTGGCGCAATGGATAACGCGTCTGACTACGGATCAGAAGATTGTAGGTTCGACTCCTACCTGGCTCGAAGCGTTGCCGTGATCGTATAGTGGTTAGTACTCTGCGTTGTGGCCGCAGCAACCCCGGTTCGAATCCGGGTCACGGCATTTTTTTTTTTGTTCCAATATTAACGCCAACTTCCCAAGGTGGAAAATTCTTTTCAGAGTTTTAGGAAAAAAAGCAACTCATGTTTCTCCTGTGTTATTTGTTGGCTTCTCTGAATTTCTTGGACCACATTTGGCAACATTGTGATTTCAACTCTCCCCAAATCACATTGTCAGAAAACTCACACCGTTTCCAGATCTCATGAAAATATGTTATCTCTGATGATTGGATTGGCAAGAAACGGATTGGACTTATTGCAATGTTGGAAGTTTGCTAGTTTTTTAAAATGAGTCACATTTTGAACGGCAGCACTCTCGTCAGGGCCAGTGGCGCAATGGATAACGCGTCTGACTACGGATCAGAAGATTTTAGGTTCGACTCCTACCTGGCTCGAAGCGTTGCCGTGATCGTATAGTGGTTAGTACTCTGCGTTGTGGCCGCAGCAACCTTGGTTCGAATCTGGGTCACGGCATGTCTTTTTTTGTTCCAATATTAACGCCAACTTCCCAAGGTGGAAAATTCTTTTCAGAGTTTTAGGAAAAAAAGCAACTCATTTTTCTCCTGTATTATTTGTTGGCTTCTCTGAATTTCTTGGACCACTTTTGGCAACATTGTGATTTCAACTCTCCCAAAATCACATTGTCAGAAAACTCACACCGTTTCCAGATCTCATGAAAATATGTTATCTCTGATGATTGGATTGGCAAGAAACGGATTGGACTTATTGCAATGTTGGAAGTTTGCTAGTTCTTTAAAATGAGTCACATTTTGGGCTGCAGCACTCTCATCAGGGCCAGTGGCACAATGGATAACGCGTCTGACTACGGATCAGGAGATTGTAGGTTCGACTCCTACCTGGCTCGAAGCGTTGCCGTGATCGTATAGTGGTTAGTACTCTGCGTTGTGGCCGCAGCAGCCCCGGTTCGAATCCGGGTCACGGCATGTCTTTTTTGGTTCCAATATTAACGCAAACTTCCCAAGGTGGAAAATTCTTTTCAGAGTTTTAGGAAAAAAAGCAACTCATGTTTCTCCTGTGTTATTTGTTGGCTTCTCTGAATTTCTTGGACCACATTTGGCAACATTGTGATTTCAACTCTCCCAAAATCACATTGTCAGAAAACTCACACCGTTTCCAGATCTCATGAAAATATGTTATCTCTGATGATTGGATTGGCAAGAAACGGATTGGACTTATTGCAATGTTGGAAGTTTGCTAGTTCTTTAAAATGTGTCACATTTTGGGCTGCAGCACTCTCATCAGGGCCAGTGGCGCAATGGATAACGCGTCTGACTACGGATCAGGAGATTGTAGGTTCGACTCCTACCTGGCTCGAAGCTTTGCCGTGATCGTATAGTGGTTAGTACTCTGCGTTGTGGCCGCAGCAACCCCGGTTCGAATCCGGGTCACAGCATGCCTTTTTTTGTTCCAATATTAACGCCAACTTCCCAAGGTGGAAAATTCTTTTCAGAGTTTTAGGAAAAAAAGCAACTCATTTTTCTCCTGTATTATTTGTTGGCTTCTCTGAATTTCTTGGACCACTTTTGGCAACATTGTGATTTCAACTCTCCCAAAATCACATTGTCAGAAAACTCACACCGTTTCCAGATCTCATGAAAATATGTTATCTCTGATGATTGGATTGGCAAGAAACGGATTGGACTTATTGCAATGTTGGAAGTTTGCTAGTTCTTTAAAATGTGTCACATTTTGGGCTGCAGCACTCTCATCAGGGCCAGTGGCGCAATGGATAACGCGTCTGACTACGGATCAGGAGATTGTAGGTTCGACTCCTACCTGGCTCGAAGCGTTGCCGTGATCGTATAGTGGTTAGTACTCTGCGTTGTGGCCGCAGCAGCCCCGGTTCGAATCCGGGTCACGGCATGTCTTTTTTTGTTCCAATATTAACGCAAACTTCCCAAGGTGGAAAATTCTTTTCAGAGTTTTAGGAAAAAAAGCAACTCATGTTTCTCCTGTGTTATTTGTTGGCTTCTCTGAATTTCTTGGACCACATTTGGCAACATTGTGATTTCAACTCTCCCAAAATCACATTGTCAGAAAACTCACACCGTTTCCAGATCTCATGAAAATATGTTATCTCTGATGATTGGATTGGCAAGAAACGGATTGGACTTATTGCAATGTTGGAAGTTTGCTAGTTCTTTAAAATGTGTCACATTTTGGGCTGCAGCACTCTCATCAGGGCCAGTGGCGCAATGGATAACGCGTCTGACTACGGATCAGGAGATTGTAGGTTCGACTCCTACCTGGCTCGAAGCTTTGCCGTGATCGTATAGTGGTTAGTACTCTGCGTTGTGGCCGCAGCAACCCCGGTTCGAATCCGGGTCACAGCATGCCTTTTTTTGTTCCAATATTAACGCCAACTTCCCAAGGTGGAAAATTCTTTTCAGAGTTTTAGGAAAAAAAGCAACTCATTTTTCTCCTGTATTATTTGTTGGCTTCTCTGAATTTCTTGGACCACTTTTGGCAACATTGTGATTTCAACTCTCCCAAAATCACATTGTCAGAAAACTCACACCGTTTCCAGATCTCATGAAAATATGTTATCTCTGATGATTGGATTGGCAAGAAACGGATTGGACTTATTGCAATGTTGGAAGTTTGCTAGTTCTTTAAAATGAGTCACATTTTGGGCTGCAGCACTCTCATCAGGGCCAGTGGCACAATGGATAACGCGTCTGACTACGGATCAGGAGATTGTAGGTTCGACTCCTACCTGGCTCGAAGCGTTGCCGTGATCGTATAGTGGTTAGTACTCTGCGTTGTGGCCGCAGCAGCCCCGGTTCGAATCCGGGTCACGGCATGTCTTTTTTTGTTCCAATATTAACGCAAACTTCCCAAGGTGGAAAATTCTTTTCAGAGTTTTAGGAAAAAAAGCAACTCATGTTTCTCCTGTGTTATTTGTTGGCTTCTCTGAATTTCTTGGACCACATTTGGCAACATTGTGATTTCAACTCTCCCAAAATCACATTGTCAGAAAACTCACACCGTTTCCAGATCTCATGAAAATATGTTATCTCTGATGATTGGATTGGCAAGAAACGGATTGGACTTATTGCAATGTTGGAAGTTTGCTAGTTCTTTAAAATGTGTCACATTTTGGGCTGCAGCACTCTCATCAGGGCCAGTGGCGCAATGGATAACGCGTCTGACTACGGATCAGGAGATTGTAGGTTCGACTCCTACCTGGCTCGAAGCTTTGCCGTGATCGTATAGTGGTTAGTACTCTGCGTTGTGGCCGCAGCAACCCCGGTTCGAATCCGGGTCACAGCATGCCTTTTTTTGTTCCATTTTTAACGCCAACTTCCCAAGGTGGAAAATTCTTTTCAGAGTTTTAGGAAAAAAAGCAACTCATGTTTCTCCTGTGTTATTTGTTGGCTTCTCTGAATTTCTTGGACCACATTTGGCAACATTGTGATTTCAACTCTCCCAAAATCACATTGTCAGAAAACTCACACCGTTTCCAGATCTCATGAAAATATGTTATCTCTGATGATTGGATTGGCAAGAAACGGATTGGACTTATTGCAATGTTGGAAGTTTGCTAGTTCTTTAAAATGAGTCACATTTTGGGCTGCAGCACTCTCATCAGGGCCAGTGGCGCAATGGATAACGCGTCTGACTACGGATCAGAAGATTGTAGGTTCAACTCCTTCCTGGCTCGAAGCGTTGCTGTGATCGTATAGTGGTTAGCACTCTGCGTTGTGGCCGCAGCAACCCCGGTTCGAATCCGGGTCACGGCATGTCTTTTTTTGTTCCAATATTAACGCCAACTTCCCAAGGTGGAAAATTCTTTTCAGAGTTTTAGGAAAAAAAGCAACTCATGTTTCTCCTGTGTTATTTGTTGGCTTCTCTGAATTTCTTCGACCACATTTGGCAACATTGTGATTTCAACTCTCCCAAAATCACATTGTCAGAAAACTCACACCGTTTCCAGATCTCATGAAAATATGTTATCTCTGATGATTGGATTGGCAAGAAACGGATTGGACTTATTGCAATGTTGGAAGTTTGCTAGTTCTTTAAAATGTGTCACATTTTGGGCTGCAGCACTCTCATCAGGGCCAGTGGCGCAATGGATAACGCGTCTGACTACGGATCAGGAGATTGTAGGTTCGACTCCTACCTGGCTCGAAGCTTTGCCGTGATCGTATAGTGGTTAGTACTCTGCGTTGTGGCCGCAGCAACCCCGGTTCGAATCCGGGTCACAGCATGCCTTTTTTTGTTCCAATATTAACGCCAACTTCCCAAGGTGGAAAATTCTTTTCAGAGTTTTAGGAAAAAAAGCAACTCATTTTTCTCCTGTATTATTTGTTGGCTTCTCTGAATTTCTTGGACCACTTTTGGCAACATTGTGATTTCAACTCTCCCAAAATCACATTGTCAGAAAACTCACACCGTTTCCAGATCTCATGAAAATATGTTATCTCTGATGATTGGATTGGCAAGAAACGGATTGGACTTATTGCAATGTTGGAAGTTTGCTAGTTCTTTAAAATGAGTCACATTTTGGGCTGCAGCACTCTCATCAGGGCCAGTGGCACAATGGATAACGCGTCTGACTACGGATCAGGAGATTGTAGGTTCGACTCCTACCTGGCTCGAAGCGTTGCCGTGATCGTATAGTGGTTAGTACTCTGCGTTGTGGCCGCAGCAGCCCCGGTTCGAATCCGGGTCACGGCATGTCTTTTTTTGTTCCAATATTAACTTCCCAAGGTGGAAAATTCTTTTCAGAGTTTTAGGAAAAAAAGCAACTCATGTTTCTCCTGTGTTATTTGTTGGCTTCTCTGAATTTCTTGGACCACATTTGGCAACATTGTGATTTCAACTCTCCCAAAATCACATTGTCAGAAAACTCACACCGTTTCCAGATCTCATGAAAATATGTTATCTCTGATGATTGGATTGGCAAGAAACGGATTGGACTTATTGCAATGTTGGAAGTTTGCTAGTTCTTTAAAATGTGTCACATTTTGGGCTGCAGCACTCTCATCAGGGCCAGTGGAGCAATGGATAACGCGTCTGACTACGGATCAGGAGATTGTAGGTTCGACTCCTACCTGGCTCGAAGCGTTGCCGTGATCGTATAGTGGTTAGTACTCTGCGTTGTGGCCGCAGCAACCCCGGTTCGAATCCGGGTCACAGCATGCCTTTTTTTGTTCCATTTTTAACGCCAACTTCCCAAGGTGGAAAATTCTTTTCAGAGTTTTAGGAAAAAAAGCAACTCATGTTTCTCCTGTGTTATTTGTTGGCTTCTCTGAATTTCTTGGACCACATTTGGCAACATTGTGATTTCAACTCTCCCAAAATCACATTGTCAGAAAACTCACACCGTTTCCAGATCTCATGAAAATATGTTATCTCTGATGATTGGATTGGCAAGAAACGGATTGGACTTATTGCAATGTTGGAAGTTTGCTAGTTCTTTAAAATGAGTCACATTTTGGGCTGCAGCACTCTCATCAGGGCCAGTGGCGCAATGGATAACGCGTCTGACTACGGATCAGAAGATTGTAGGTTCAACTCCTTCCTGGCTCGAAGCGTTGCTGTGATCGTATAGTGGTTAGCACTCTGCGTTGTGGCCGCAGCAACCCCGGTTCGAATCCGGGTCACGGCATGCCTTTTTTTGTTCCAATATTAACGCCAACTTCCCAAGGTGGAAAATTCTTTTCAGAGTTTTAGGAAAAAAAGCAACTCATGTTTCTCCTGTGTTATTTGTTGGCTTCTCTGAATTTCTTCGACCACATTTGGCAACATTGTGATTTCAACTCTCCCAAAATCACATTGTCAGAAAACTCACACCGTTTCCAGATCTCATGAAAATATGTTATCTCTGATGATTGGATTGGCAAGAAACGGATTGGACTTATTGCAATGTTGGAAGTTTGCTAGTTCTTTAAAATGAGTCACATTTTGGGCTGCAGCACTCTCATCAGGGCCAGTGGCACAATGGATAACGCGTCTGACTACGGATCAGGAGATTGTAGGTTCGACTCCTACCTGGCTCGAAGCGTTGCCGTGATCGTATAGTGGTTAGTACTCTGCGTTGTGGCCGCAGCAACCCCGGTTCGAATCCGGTTCATGGCATGTCTTTTTTTGTTCCAGTATTAACGCCAACTTCCCAAGGTGGAAAATTCTTTTCAGAGTTTTAGGAAAAAAAGCAACTCATGTTTCTCCTGTGTTATTTGTTGGCTTCTCTGAATTTCTTGGACCACATTTGGCAACATTGTGATTTCAACTCTCCCAAAATCACATTGTCAGAAAACTCACACCGTTTCCAGATCTCATGAAAATATGTTATCTCTGATGATTGGATTGGCAAGAAACGGATTGGACTTATTGCAATGTTGGAAGTTTGCTAGTTCTTTAAAATGAGTCACATTTTGGGCTGCAGCACTCTCATCAGGGCCAGTGGCGCAATGGATAACACGTCTGACTACGGATCAGAAGATTGTAGGTTCGACTCCTACCTGGCTCGAAGCTTTGCCGTGATCGTATAGTAGTTAGTACTCTGCGTTGTGGCCGCAGCAACCCTGGTTCGAATCCGGATCACGGCATGTCTTTTTTTGTTCCAATATTAACGCCAACTTCCCAAGGTGGAAAATTCTTTTCAGAGTTTTAGGAAAAAAAGCAACTCATGTTTCTCCTGTGTTATTTGTTGGCTTCTCTGAATTTCTTGGACCACATTTGGCAACATTGTGATTTCAACTCTCCCAAAATCACATTGTCAGAAAACTCACACCGTTTCCAGATCTCATGAAAATATGTTATCTCTGATGATTGGATTGGCAAGAAACGGATTGGACTTATTGCAATGTTGGAAGTTTGCTAGTTTTTTAAAATGAGTCACATTTTGAACTGCAGCGCTCTCGTCAGGGCCAGTGGCGCAATGGATAACGCGTCTGACTACAGATCAGAAGATTGTAGGTTCGACTCCTACCTGGCTCGAAGCGTTGCCGTGATCGTATAGTGGTTAGTACTCTGCGTTGTGGCCGCAGCAACCCCGGTTCTAATCCGGGTCACGGCATGTCTTTTTTTGTTCCAATATTAACGCCAACTTCCCAAGGTGGAAAATTTTTTCAGAGTTTTAGGAAAAAAAGCAACTCATTTTTCTCCTGTATTATTTGTTGGCTTCTCTGAATTTCTTCAACCACATTTGGCAACATTGTGATTTCAACTCTCCCAAAATCACATTGTCAGAAAACTCACACCGTTTCCAGATCTCATGAAAATATGTTATCTCTGATGATTGGATTGGCAAGAAACGGATTGGACTTATTGCAATGTTGGAAGTTTGCTAGTTCTTTAAAATGAGTCACATTTTGGGCTGCAGCACTCTCATCAGGGCCAGTGGCGCAATGGATAACGCGTCTGACTACGGATCAGAAGATTGTAGGTTCGACTCCTACCTGGCTCGAAGCTTTGCCGTGGTCGTATAGTGGTCAGTACTCTGCGTTGTGGCCGCAGCATCCCTGGTTCGAATCCGGGTCACGGCATGCCTTTTTTTGTTCCAATATTAACGCCAACTTCCCAAGGTGGAAAATTCTTTTCAGAGTTTTAGGAAAAAAAGCAACTCATGTTTCTCCTGTGTTATTTGTTGGCTTCTCTGAATTTCTTGGACCACATTTGGCAACATTGTGATTTCAACTCTCCCAAAATCACATTGTCAGAAAACTCACACCGTTTCCAGATCTCATGAAAATATGTTATCTCTGATGATTGGATTGGCAAGAAACGGATTGGACTTATTGCAATGTTGGAAGTTTGCTAGTTCTTTAAAATGAGTCACATTTTGGGCTGCAGCACTCTCATCAGGGCCAGTGGTGCAATGGATAACGCTTCTGACTACGGATCAGAAGATTGTAGGATCAACTCCTACTTGGCTCGAAGCGTTGCCGTGATCGTATAGTGGTTAGTACTCTGCGTTGTGGCCGCAGCAATCCCGGTTCGAATCCGGGTCACGGCATGTCTTTTTTTGTTCCAATATTAACGCCAACTTCCCAAGGTGGAAAATTCTTTTCAGAGTTTTAGGAAAAAAAGCAACTCATGTTTCTCCTGTGTTATTTGTTGGCTTCTCTGAATTTCTTCGACCACATTTGGCAACATTGTGATTTCAACTCTCCCAAAATCACATTGTCAGAAAACTCACACCGTTTCCAGATCTCATGAAAATATGTTATCTCTGATGATTGGATTGGCAAGAAACGGATTGGACTTATTGCAATGTTGGAAGTTTGCTAGTTCTTTAAAATGAGTCACATTTTGGGCTGCAGCACTCTCATCAGGGCCAGTGGCACAATGGATAACGCGTCTGACTACGGATCAGGAGATTGTAGGTTCGACTCCTACCTGGCTCGAAGCGTTGCCGTGATCGTATAGTGGTTAGTACTCTGCGTTGTGGCCGCAGCAACCCCGTTTCGAATCCGGGTCACGGCATGTCTTTTTTTGTTCCAATATTAACGCCAACTTCCCAAGGTGGAAAATTTTTTTCAGAGTTTTAGGAAAAAAAGCAACTCATTTTTCTCCTGTATTATTTGTTGGCTTCTCTGAATTTCTTCGACCACATTTGGCAACATTGTGATTTCAACTCTCCCAAAATCACATTGTCAGAAAACTCACACCGTTTCCAGATCTCATGAAAATATGTTATCTCTGATGATTGGATTGGCAAGAAACGGATTGGACTTATTGCAATGTTGGAAGTTTGCTAGTTCTTTAAAATGAGTCACATTTTGGGCTGCAGCACTCTCATCAGGGCCAGTGGCGCAATGGATAACGCGTCTGACTACGGATCAGAAGATTGTAGGTTCGACTCCTACCTGGCTCGAAGCGTTGCCGTGATCGTATAGTGGTTAGTACTCTGCGTTGTGGCCGCAGCAACCCCGGTTCGAATCCGGTTCATGGCATGTCTTTTTTTGTTCCAGTATTAACGCCAACTTCCCAAGGTGGAAAATTCTTTTCAGAGTTTTAGGAAAAAAAGCAACTCATGTTTCTCCTGTGTTATTTGTTGGCTTCTCTGAATTTCTTGGACCACATTTGGCAACATTGTGATTTCAACTCTCCCAAAATCACATTGTCAGAAAACTCACACCGTTTCCAGATCTCATGAAAATATGTTATCTCTGATGATTGGATTGGCAAGAAACGGATTGGACTTATTGCAATGTTGGAAGTTTGCTAGTTCTTTAAAATGAGTCACATTTTGGGCTGCAGCACTCTCATCAGGGCCAGTGGCGCAATGGATAACGCGTCTGACTACGGATCAGGAGATTGTAGGTTCGACTCCTACCTGGCTCGAAGCTTTGCCGTGATCGTATAGTGGTTAGTACTCTGCGTTGTGGCCGCAGCAACCCCGGTTCGAATCCGTGTCACGGCATGCCTTTTTTTGTTCCAATATTAACGCCAACTTCCCAAGGTGGAAAATTCTTTTCAGAGTTTTAGGAAAAAAAGCAACTCATTTTTCTCCTGTATTATTTGTTGGCTTCTCTGAACTTCTTCGACCACATTTGGCAACATTGTGATTTCAACTCTCCCAAAATCACATTGTCAGAAAACTCACACCGTTTCCAGATCTCATGAAAATATGTTATCTCTGATGATTGGATTGGCAAGAAACGGATTGGACTTATTGCAATGTTGGAAGTTTGCTAGTTCTTTAAAATGAGTCACATTTTGGGCTGCAGCACTCTCATCAGGGCCAGTGGCGCAATGGATAACGCGTCTGACTACGGATCAGGAGATTGTAGGTTCGACTCCTACCTGGCTCGAAGCTTTGCCGTGATCGTATAGTGGTTAGTACTCTGCGTCGTGGCCGCAGCAACCCCGGTTCGAATCCGGGTCACGGCATGCCTTTTTTTGTTCCATTATTAACGCCAACTTCCCAAGGTGGAAAATTCTTTTCAGAGTTTTAGGAAAAAAAGCAACTCATTTTTCTCCTGTATTATTTGTTGGCTTCTCTGAATTTCTTCAACCACATTTGGCAACATTGTGATTTCAACTCTCCCAAAATCACATTGTCAGAAAACTCACACCGTTTCCAGATCTCATGAAAATATGTTATCTCTGATGATTGGATTGGCAAGAAACGGATTGGACTTATTGCAATGTTGGAAGTTTGCTAGTTCTTTAAAATGAGTCACATTTTGGGCTGCAGCACTCTCATCAGGGCCAGTGGCGCAATGGATAACGCTTCTGACTACGGATCAGAAGTTTGTAGGATTAACTCCTACTTGGCTCGAAGCGTTGCCGTGATCGTATAGTGGTTAGTACTCTGCGTTGTGGCCGCAGCAACCCCGGTTCGAATCCGGGTCACGGCATGTCTTTTTTTGTTCCATTATTAACGCCAACTTCCCAAGGTGGAAAATTCTTTTCAGAGTTTTAGGAAAAAAAGCAACTCATTTTTCTCCTGTATTATTTGTTGGCTTCTCTGAATTTCTTCAACCACATTTGGCAACATTGTGATTTCAACTCTCCCAAAATCACATTGTCAGAAAACTCACACCGTTTCCAGATCTCATGAAAATATGTTATCTCTGATGATTGGATTGGCAAGAAACGGATTGGACTTATTGCAATGTTGGAAGTTTGCTAGTTCTTTAAAATGAGTCACATTTTGGGCTGCAGCACTCTCATCAGGGCCAGTGGCGCAATGGATAACGCGTCTGACTACGGATCAGAAGATTGTAGGTTCGACTCCTACCTGGCTCGAAGCTTTGCCGTGGTCGTATAGTGGTCAGTACTCTGCGTTGTGGCGCAGCATCCCTGGTTTGAATCCGGGTCACGGCATGTCTTTTTTTGTTCCAATATTAACGCCAACTTCCCAAGGTGGAAAATTCTTTTCAGAGTTTTAGGAAAAAAAGCAACTCATGTTTCTCCTGTGTTATTTGTTGGCTTCTCTGAATTTCTTGGACCACATTTGGCAACATTGTGATTTCAACTCTCCCAAAATCACATTGTCAGAAAACTCACACCGTTTCCAGATCTCATGAAAATATGTTATCTCTGATGATTGGATTGGCAAGAAACGGATTGGACTTATTGCAATGTTGGAAGTTTGCTAGTTCTTTAAAATGAGTCACATTTTGGGCTGCAGCACTCTCATCAGGGCCAGTGGCGCAATGGATAACGCTTCTGACTACGGATCAGAAGATTGTAGGATCAACTCCTACTTGGCTCGAAGCGTTGCCGTGATCGTATAGTGGTTAGTACTCTGCGTTGTGGCCGCAGCAACCCTGGTTTGAATCCAAGTCTCGGCATGTCTTTTTTTGTTCCAATATTAACGCCAACTTCCCAAGGTGGAAAATTCTTTTCAGAGTTTTAGGAAAAAAAGCAACTCATGTTTCTCCTGTGTTATTTGTTGGCTTCTCTGAATTTCTTGGACCACATTTGGCAACATTGTGATTTCAACTCTCCCAAAATCACATTGTCAGAAAACTCACACCGTTTCCAGATCTCATGAAAATATGTTATCTCTGATGATTGGATTGGCAAGAAACGGATTGGACTTATTGCAATGTTGGAAGTTTGCTAGTTCTTTAAAATGAGTCACATTTTGGGCTGCAGCACTCTCATCAGGGCCAGTGGCGCAATGGATAACGCTTCTGACTACGGATCAGAAGATTGTAGGATCAACTCCTACTTGGCTCGAAGCGTTGCCGTGATCGTATAGTGGTTAGTACTCTGCGTTGTGGCCGCAGCAACCCCGGTTCGAATCCGGGTCACGGCATGTCTTTTTTTGTTCCAATATTAACGCCAACTTCCCAAGGTGGAAAATTCTTTTCAGAGTTTTAGGAAAAAAAGGAACTCATGTTTCTCCTGTGTTATTTGTTGGCTTCTCTGAATTTCTTGGACCACATTTGGCAACATTGTGATTTCAACTCTCCCAAAATCACATTGTCAGAAAACTCACACCGTTTCCAGATCTCATGAAAATATGTTATCTCTGATGATTGGATTGGCAAGAAACGGATTGGACTTATTGCAATGTTGGAAGTTTGCTAGTTCTTTAAAATGAGTCACATTTTGGGCTGCAGCACTCTCATCAGGGCCAGTGGCGCAATGGATAACGCGTCTGACTACGGATCAGGAGATTGTAGGTTCGACTCCTACCTGGCTCGAAGCTTTGCCGTGATCGTATAGTGGTTAGTACTCTGCGTTGTGGCCGCAGCAACCCCGGTTCGAATCCGGGTCACGGCATGCCTTTTTTTGTTCCAATATTAACGCCAACTTCCCAAGGTGGAAAATTCTTTTCAGAGTTTTAGGAAAAAAAGCAACTCATGTTTCTCCTGTGTTATTTGTTGGCTTCTCTGAATTTCTTGGACCACATTTGGCAACATTGTGATTTCAACTCTCCCAAAATCACATTGTCAGAAAACTCACACCGTTTCCAGATCTCATGAAAATATGTTATCTCTGATGATTGGATTGGCAAGAAACGGATTGGACTTATTGCAATGTTGGAAGTTTGCTAGTTCTTTAAAATGAGTCACATTTTGGGCTGCAGCACTCTCATCAGGGCCAGTGGCGCAATGGATAACGCGTCTGACTACGGATCAGAAGATTGTAGGTTCGACTCCTACCTGGCTCGAAGCGTTGCCGTGTTCGTATAGTGGTTAGTACTCTGCGTTGTGGCCGCAGCAACCCCGGTTCGAATCCGGGTCATGGCATGTATTCTTTTGTTCCAATATTAACGCCAACTTCCCAAGGTGGAAAATTCTTTTCAGAGTTTTAGGAAAAAAAGCAACTCATGTTTCTCCTGTGTTATTTGTTGGCTTCTCTGAATTTCTTGGACCACATTTGGCAACATTGTGATTTCAACTCTCCCAAAATCACATTGTCAGAAAACTCACACCGTTTCCAGATCTCATGAAAATATGTTATCTCTGATGATTGGATTGGCAAGAAACGGATTGGACTTATTGCAATGTTGGAAGTTTGCTAGTTCTTTAAAATGAGTCACATTTTGGGCTGCAGCACTCTCATCAGGGCCAGTGGCGCAATGGATAACGCGTCTGACTACGGATCAGGAGATTGTAGGTTCGACTCCTACCTGGCTCGAAGCTTTGCCGTGATCGTATAGTGGTTAGTACTCTGCGTCGTGGCCGCAGCAACCCCGGTTCGAATCCGGTTCACGGCATGTCTTTTTTTGTTCCAATATTAACGCCAACTTCCCAAGGTGGAAAATTCTTTTCAGAGTTTTAGGAAAAAAAGCAACTCATTTTTCTCCTGTGTTATTTGTTGGCTTCTCTTAATTTCTTGGACCACATTTGGCAACATTGTGATTTCAACTCTCCCAAAATCACATTGTCAGAAAGCTCACACCGTTTCCAGATCTCATGAAAATATGTTATCTCTGATGATTGGATTGGCAAGAAACGGATTGGACTTATTGCAATGTTGGAAGTTTGCTAGTTCTTTAAAATGAGTCACATTTTGGGCTGCAGCACTCTCATCAGGGCCAGTGGCGCAATGGATAACGCGTCTGACTACGGATCAGAAGATTGTAGGTTCGACTCCTACCTGGCTCGAAGCGTTGCCGTGATCGTATAGTGGTTAGTACTCTGCGTTGTGGCCGCAGCAACCACGGTTCGAATCCGGGTCATGGCATGTCTTTTTTTGTTCCAATATTAACGCCAACTTCCCAAGGTGGAAAATTCTTTTCAGAGTTTTAGGCAAAAAAGCAACTCATGTTTCTCCTGTGTTATTTGTTGGCTTCTCTGAATTTCTTGGACCACATTTGGCAACATTGTGATTTCAACTCTCCCAAAATCACATTGTCAGAAAACTCACACCGTTTCCAGATCTCATGAAAATATGTTATCACTGATGATTGGATTGGCAAGAAACGGATTGGACTTATTGCAATGTTGGAAGTTTGCTAGTTCTTTAAAATGAGTCACATTTTGGGCTGCAGCACTCTCATCAGGGCCAGTGGCGCAATGGATAACGCGTCTGACTACGGATCAGGAGATTGTAGGTTCGACTCCTACCTGGCTCGAAGCGTTGCCGTGATCGTATAGTGGTTAGTACTCTGCGTTGTGGCCGCAGCAACCCCGGTTCGAATCCGGGTCACGGCATGTCTTTTTTTGTTCCAATATTAACGCCAACTTCCCAAGGTGGAAAATTCTTTTCAGAGTTTTAGGCAAAAAAGCAACTCATGTTTCTCCTGTGTTATTTGTTGGCTTCTCTGAATTTCTTCGACCACATTTGGCAACATTGTGATTTCAACTCTCCCAAAATCACATTGTCAGAAAACTCACACCGTTTCCAGATCTCATGAAAATATGTTATCTCTGATGATTGGATTGGCAAGAAACGGATTGGACTTATTGCAATGTTGGAAGTTTGCTAGTTCTTTAAAATGAGTCACATTTTGAACTGCAGCACTCTCGTCAGGGCCAGTGGCGCAATGGATAACGCGTCTGACTACGGATCAGAATATTGTAGGTTCGACTCCTACCTGGCTCAAAGCGTTGCCGTGATCGTATAGTGGTTAGTACTCTGCGTTGTGGCCGCAGCAACCACGGTTCGAATCCGGGTCACGGCATGTCTTTTTTTGTTCCAATATTAACGCCAACTTCCCAAGGTGGAAAATTCTTTTCAGAGTTTTAGGCAAAAAAGCAACTCATGTTTCTCCTGTGTTATTTGTTGGCTTCTCTGAATTTCTTGGACCACATTTGGCAACATTGTGATTTCAACTCTCCCAAAATCACATTGTCAGAAAACTCACACCGTTTCCAGATCTCATGAAAATATGTTATCTCTGATGATTGGATTGGCAAGAAACGGATTGGACTTATTGCAATGTTGGAAGTTTGCTAGTTTTTTAAAATGAGTCACATTTTGAACTGCAGCACTCTCATCAGGGCCAGTGGCACAATGGATAACGCGTCTGACTACGGATCAGAAGATTGTAGGTTCGACTCCTACCTGGCTCAAAGCGTTGCCGTGATCGTATAGTGGTTAGTACTCTGCGTTGTGGCCGCAGCAACCCTGGTTCGAATCCGGGTCACGGCATGTCTTTTTTTGTTCCAATATTAACGCCAACTTCCCAAGGTGGAAAATTCTTTTCAGAGTTTTAGGAAAAAAAGCAACTCATTTTTCTCCTGTGTTATTTGTTGGCTTCTCTTAATTTCTTGGACCACATTTGGCAACATTGTGATTTCAACTCTCCCAAAATCACATTGTCAGAAAACTCACACCGTTTTCAGATCTCATGAAAATATGTTATCTCTGATGATTGGATTGGCAAGAAACGGATTGGACTTATTGCAATGTTGGAAGTTTGCTGGTTCTTTAAAATGAGTCACATTTTGGGCTGCAGTACTCTCATCAGGGCCAGTGGCGCAATGGATAACGCGTCTGACTACGGATCAGAAGATTGTAGGTTCGACTCCTACCTGGCTCGAAGCGTTGCCGTGATCGTATAGTGGTTAGTACTCTGCGTTGTTGGCGCAGCAACCACGGTTCGAATCCGGGTCATGGCATGTCTTTTTTTGTTCCAATATTAACGCCAACTTCCCAAGGTGGAAAATTCTTTTCAGAGTTTTAGGCAAAAAAGCAACTCATGTTTCTCCTGTGTTATTTGTTGGCTTCTCTGAATTTCTTGGACCACATTTGGCAACATTGTGATTTCAACTCTCCCAAAATCACATTGTCAGAAAACTCACACCGTTTCCAGATCTCATGAAAATATGTTATCTCTGATGATTGGATTGGCAAGAAACGGATTGGACTTATTGCAATGTTGGAAGTTTGCTAGTTCTTTAAAATGAGTCACATTTTGGGCTGCAGCACTCTCATCAGGGCCAGTGGCGCAATGGATAACGCGTCTGACTACGGATCAGAAGATTGTAGGTTCGACTCCTACCTGGCTCGAAGCGTTGCCGTGATCGTTTAGTTGTTAGTACTCTGCTTTGTGGCCGTAGCAACCCCGGTTCGAATCCGGTTCACGGCATGTCTTTTTTTGTTCCAATATTAACGCCAACTTCCCAAGGTGGAAAATTCTTTTCAGAGTTTTAGGAAAAAAAGCAACTCATTTTTCTCCTGTGTTATTTGTTGGCTTCTCTTAATTTCTTGGACCACATTTGGCAACATTGTGATTTCAACTCTCCCAAAATCACATTGTCAGAAAGCTCACACCGTTTCCAGATCTCATGAAAATATGTTATCTCTGATGATTGGATTGGCAAGAAACGGATTGGACTTATTGCAATGTTGGAAGTTTGCTAGTTCTTTAAAATGAGTCACATTTTGGGCTGCAGCACTCTCATCAGGGCCAGTGGCGCAATGGATAACGCGTCTGACTACGGATCAGAAGATTGTAGGTTCGACTCCTACCTGGCTCGAAGCGTTGCCGTGATCGTATAGTGGTTAGTACTCTGCGTTGTTGGCGCAGCAACCACGGTTCGAATCCGGGTCATGGCATGTCTTTTTTTGTTCCAATATTAACGCCAACTTCCCAAGGTGGAAAATTCTTTTCAGAGTTTTAGGCAAAAAAGCAACTCATGTTTCTCCTGTGTTATTTGTTGGCTTCTCTGAATTTCTTGGACCACATTTGGCAACATTGTGATTTCAACTCTCCCAAAATCACATTGTCAGAAAACTCACACCGTTTCCAGATCTCATGAAAATATGTTATCTCTGATGATTGGATTGGCAAGAAACGGATTGGACTTATTGCAATGTTGGAAGTTTGCTAGTTCTTTAAAATGAGTCACATTTTGGGCTGCAGCACTCTCATCAGGGCCAGTGGCGCAATGGATAACGCGTCTGACTACGGATCAGGAGATTGTAGGTTCGACTCCTACCTGGCTCGAAGCTTTGCCGTGATCGTATAGTGGTTAGTACTCTGCGTTGTGGCCGCAGCAACCCCGGTTCGAATCCGGGTCACGGCATGCCTTTTTTTGTTCCAATATTAACGCCAACTTCCCAAGGTGGAAAATTCTTTTCAGAGTTTTAGGAAAAAAAGCAACTCATGTTTCTCCTGTGTTATTTGTTGGCTTCTCTGAATTTCTTGGACCACATTTGGCAACATTG
Source organism: Engystomops pustulosus (assembly GCF_040894005.1). Classification (NCBI taxonomy): domain Eukaryota; kingdom Metazoa; phylum Chordata; class Amphibia; order Anura; family Leptodactylidae; genus Engystomops; species Engystomops pustulosus. The sequence goes on from NC_092414.1 coordinate 202,161,841, forward strand.
TGATTTCAACTCTCCCAAAATCACATTGTCAGAAAACTCACACCGTTTCCAGATCTCATGAAAATATGTTATCTCTGATGATTGGATTGGCAAGAAACAGATTGGACTTATTGCAATGTTGGAAGTTTGCTAGTTCTTTAAAATGAGTCACATTTTGGGCTGCAGCACTCTCATCAGGGCCAGTGGCGCAATGGATAACGCGTCTGACTACGGATCAGAAGATTGTAGGTTCGACTCCTACCTGGCTCGAAGCGTTGCCGTGTTCGTATAGTGGTTAGTACTCTGCGTTGTGGCCGCAGCAACCCCGGTTCGAATCCGGGTCATGGCATGTCTTCTTTTGTTCCAATATTAACGCCAACTTCCCAAGGTGGAAAATTCTTTTCAGAGTTTTAGGAAAAAAAGCAACTCATGTTTCTCCTGTGTTATTTGTTGGCTTCTCTGAATTTCTTGGACCACATTTGGCAACATTGTGATTTCAACTCTCCCAAAATCACATTGTCAGAAAACTCACACCGTTTCCAGATCTCATGAAAATATGTTATCTCTGATGATTGGATTGGCAAGAAACGGATTGGACTTATTGCAATGTTGGAAGTTTGCTAGTTCTTTAAAATGAGTCACATTTTGGGCTGCAGCACTCTCATCAGGGCCAGTGGCGCAATGGATAACGCGTCTGACTACGGATCAGGAGATTGTAGGTTCGACTCCTACCTGGCTCGAAGCTTTGCCGTGATCGTATAGTGGTTAGTACTCTGCGTCGTGGCCGCAGCAACCCCGGTTCGAATCCGGTTCACGGCATGTCTTTTTTTGTTCCAATATTAACGCCAACTTCCCAAGGTGGAAAATTCTTTTCAGAGTTTTAGGAAAAAAAGCAACTCATTTTTCTCCTGTGTTATTTGTTGGCTTCTCTTAATTTCTTGGACCACATTTGGCAACATTGTGATTTCAACTCTCCCAAAATCACATTGTCAGAAAACTCACACCGTTTCCAGATCTCATGAAAATATGTTATCTCTGATGATTGGATTGGCAAGAAACGGATTGGACTTATTGCAATGTTGGAAGTTTGCTAGTTTTTTAAAATGAGTCACATTTTGAACTGCAGCACTCTCATCAGGGCCAGTGGCACAATGGATAACGCGTCTGACTACGGATCAGAAGATTGTAGGTTCGACTCCTACCTGGCTCGAAGCGTTGCCGTGATCGTATAGTGGTTAGTACTCTGCGTTGTGGCCGCAGCAACCACGGTTCGAATCCGGGTCATGGCATGTCTTTTTTTGTTCCAATATTAACGCCAACTTCCCAAGGTGGAAAATTCTTTTCAGAGTTTTAGGCAAAAAAGCAACTCATGTTTCTCCTGTGTTATTTGTTGGCTTCTCTGAATTTCTTGGACCACATTTGGCAACATTGTGATTTCAACTCTCCCAAAATCACATTGTCAGAAAACTCACACCGTTTCCAGATCTCATGAAAATATGTTATCACTGATGATTGGATTGGCAAGAAACGGATTGGACTTATTGCAATGTTGGAAGTTTGCTAGTTCTTTAAAATGAGTCACATTTTGGGCTGCAGCACTCTCATCAGGGCCAGTGGCGCAATGGATAACGCGTCTGACTACGGATCAGGAGATTGTAGGTTCGACTCCTACCTGGCTCGAAGCGTTGCCGTGATCGTATAGTGGTTAGTACTCTGCGTTGTGGCCGCAGCAACCCCGGTTCGAATCCGGGTCACGGCATGTCTTTTTTTGTTCCAATATTAACGCCAACTTCCCAAGGTGGAAAATTCTTTTCAGAGTTTTAGGCAAAAAAGCAACTCATGTTTCTCCTGTGTTATTTGTTGGCTTCTCTGAATTTCTTCGACCACATTTGGCAACATTGTGATTTCAACTCTCCCAAAATCACATTGTCAGAAAACTCACACCGTTTCCAGATCTCATGAAAATATGTTATCTCTGATGATTGGATTGGCAAGAAACGGATTGGACTTATTGCAATGTTGGAAGTTTGCTAGTTCTTTAAAATGAGTCACATTTTGAACTGCAGCACTCTCGTCAGGGCCAGTGGCGCAATGGATAACGCGTCTGACTACGGATCAGAATATTGTAGGTTCGACTCCTACCTGGCTCAAAGCGTTGCCGTGATCGTATAGTGGTTAGTACTCTGCGTTGTGGCCGCAGCAACCACGGTTCGAATCCGGGTCACGGCATGTCTTTTTTTGTTCCAATATTAACGCCAACTTCCCAAGGTGGAAAATTCTTTTCAGAGTTTTAGGCAAAAAAGCAACTCATGTTTCTCCTGTGTTATTTGTTGGCTTCTCTGAATTTCTTGGACCACATTTGGCAACATTGTGATTTCAACTCTCCCAAAATCACATTGTCAGAAAACTCACACCGTTTCCAGATCTCATGAAAATATGTTATCTCTGATGATTGGATTGGCAAGAAACGGATTGGACTTATTGCAATGTTGGAAGTTTGCTAGTTTTTTAAAATGAGTCACATTTTGAACTGCAGCACTCTCATCAGGGCCAGTGGCACAATGGATAACGCGTCTGACTACGGATCAGAAGATTGTAGGTTCGACTCCTACCTGGCTCAAAGCGTTGCCGTGATCGTATAGTGGTTAGTACTCTGCGTTGAGGCCGCAGCAACCCTGGTTCGAATCCGGGTCACGGCATGTCTTTTTTTGTTCCAATATTAACGCCAACTTCCCAAGGTGGAAAATTCTTTTCAGAGTTTTAGGAAAAAAAGCAACTCATTTTTCTCCTGTGTTATTTGTTGGCTTCTCTTAATTTCTTGGACCACATTTGGCAACATTGTGATTTCAACTCTCCCAAAATCACATTGTCAGAAAACTCACACCGTTTTCAGATCTCATGAAAATATGTTATCTCTGATGATTGGATTGGCAAGAAACGGATTGGACTTATTGCAATGTTGGAAGTTTGCTAGTTCTTTAAAATGAGTCACATTTTGGGCTGCAGTACTCTCATCAGGGCCAGTGGCGCAATGGATAACGCGTCTGACTACGGATCAGAAGATTGTAGGTTCGACTCCTACCTGGCTCGAAGCGTTGCCGTGATCGTATAGTGGTTAGTACTCTGCGTTGTTGGCGCAGCAACCACGGTTCGAATCCGGGTCATGGCATGTCTTTTTTTGTTCCAATATTAACGCCAACTTCCCAAGGTGGAAAATTCTTTTCAGAGTTTTAGGCAAAAAAGCAACTCATGTTTCTCCTGTGTTATTTGTTGGCTTCTCTGAATTTCTTGGACCACATTTGGCAACATTGTGATTTCAACTCTCCCAAAATCACATTGTCAGAAAACTCACACCGTTTCCAGATCTCATGAAAATATGTTATCTCTGATGATTGGATTGGCAAGAAACGGATTGGACTTATTGCAATGTTGGAAGTTTGCTAGTTCTTTAAAATGAGTCACATTTTGGGCTGCAGCACTCTCATCAGGGCCAGTGGCGCAATGGATAACGCGTCTGACTACGGATCAGAAGATTGTAGGTTCGACTCCTACCTGGCTCGAAGCGTTGCCGTGATCGTTTAGTTGTTAGTACTCTGCTTTGTGGCCGTAGCAACCCCGGTTCGAATCCGGTTCACGGCATGTCTTTTTTTGTTCCAATATTAACGCCAACTTCCCAAGGTGGAAAATTCTTTTCAGAGTTTTAGGAAAAAAAGCAACTCATTTTTCTCCTGTGTTATTTGTTGGCTTCTCTGAATTTCTTGGACCACATTTGGCAACATTGTGATTTCAACTCTCCCAAAATCACATTGTCAGAAAGCTCACACCGTTTCCAGATCTCATGAAAATATGTTATCTCTGATGATTGGATTGGCAAGAAACGGATTGGACTTATTGCAATGTTGGAAGTTTGCTAGTTCTTTAAAATGAGTCACATTTTGGGCTGCAGCACTCTCATCAGGGCCAGTGGCGCAATGGATAACGCGTCTGACTACGGATCAGAAGATTGTAGGTTCGACTCCTACCTGGCTCGAAGCGTTGCCGTGATCGTATAGTGGTTAGTACTCTGCGTTGTGGCCGCAGCAACCACGGTTCGAATCCGGGTCATGGCATGTCTTTTTTTGTTCCAATATTAACGCCAACTTCCCAAGGTGGAAAATTCTTTTCAGAGTTTTAGGCAAAAAAGCAACTCATGTTTCTCCTGTGTTATTTGTTGGCTTCTCTGAATTTCTTGGACCACATTTGGCAACATTGTGATTTCAACTCTCCCAAAATCACATTGTCAGAAAACTCACACCGTTTCCAGATCTCATGAAAATATGTTATCTCTGATGATTGGATTGGCAAGAAACGGATTGGACTTATTGCAATGTTGGAAGTTTGCTAGTTCTTTAAAATGAGTCACATTTTGGGCTGCAGCACTCTCATCAGGGCCAGTGGCGCAATGGATAACGCGTCTGACTACGGATCAGGAGATTGTAGGTTCGACTCCTACCTGGCTCGAAGCGTTGCCGTGATCGTATAGTGGTTAGTACTCTGCGTTGTGGCCGCAGCAACCCCGGTTCGAATCCAGGTCACGGCATGTCTTTTTTTGTTCCAATATTAACGCCAACTTCCCAAGGTGGAAAATTCTTTTCAGAGTTTTAGGCAAAAAAGCAACTCATGTTTCTCCTGTGTTATTTGTTGGCTTCTCTGAATTTCTTCGACCACATTTGGCAACATTGTGATTTCAACTCTCCCAAAATCACATTGTCAGAAAACTCACACCGTTTCCAGATCTCATGAAAATATGTTATCTCTGATGATTGGATTGGCAAGAAACGGATTGGACTTATTGCAATGTTGGAAGTTTGCTAGTTCTTTAAAATGAGTCACATTTTGAACTGCAGCACTCTCGTCAGGGCCAGTGGCGCAATGGATAACGCGTCTGACTACGGATCAGAAGATTGTAGGTTCGACTCCTACCTGGCTCAAAGCGTTGCCGTGATCGTATAGTGGTTAGTACTCTGCGTTGTGGCCGCAGCAACCACGGTTCGAATCCGGGTCACGGCATGTCTTTTTTTGTTCCAATATTAACGCCAACTTCCCAAGGTGGAAAATTCTTTTCAGAGTTTTAGGCAAAAAAGCAACTCATGTTTCTCCTGTGTTATTTGTTGGCTTCTCTGAATTTCTTGGACCACATTTGGCAACATTGTGATTTCAACTCTCCCAAAATCACATTGTCAGAAAACTCACACCGTTTCCAGATCTCATGAAAATATGTTATCTCTGATGATTGGATTGGCAAGAAACGGATTGGACTTATTGCAATGTTGGAAGTTTGCTAGTTTTTTAAAATGAGTCACATTTTGAACTGCAGCACTCTCATCAGGGCCAGTGGCACAATGGATAACGCGTCTGACTACGGATCAGAAGATTGTAGGTTCGACTCCTACCTGGCTCAAAGCGTTGCCGTGATCGTATAGTGGTTAGTACTCTGCGTTGTGGCCGCAGCAACCCTGGTTCGAATCCGGGTCACGGCATGTCTTTTTTTGTTCCAATATTAACGCCAACTTCCCAAGGTGGAAAATTCTTTTCAGAGTTTTAGGAAAAAAAGCAACTCATTTTTCTCCTGTGTTATTTGTTGGCTTCTCTTAATTTCTTGGACCACATTTGGCAACATTGTGATTTCAACTCTCCCAAAATCACATTGTCAGAAAACTCACACCGTTTTCAGATCTCATGAAAATATGTTATCTCTGATGATTGGATTGGCAAGAAACGGATTGGACTTATTGCAATGTTGGAAGTTTGCTAGTTCTTTAAAATGAGTCACATTTTGGGCTGCAGTACTCTCATCAGGGCCAGTGGCGCAATGGATAACGCGTCTGACTACGGATCAGAAGATTGTAGGTTCGACTCCTACCTGGCTCGAAGCGTTGCCGTGATCGTATAGTGGTTAGTACTCTGCGTTGTTGGCGCAGCAACCACGGTTCGAATCCGGGTCATGGCATGTCTTTTTTTGTTCCAATATTAACGCCAACTTTCCAAGGTGGAAAATTCTTTTCAGAGTTTTAGGCAAAAAAGCAACTCATGTTTCTCCTGTGTTATTTGTTGGCTTCTCTGAATTTCTTGGACCACATTTGGCAACATTGTGATTTCAACTCTCCCAAAATCACATTGTCAGAAAACTCACACCGTTTCCAGATCTCATGAAAATATGTTATCTCTGATGATTGGATTGGCAAGAAACGGATTGGACTTATTGCAATGTTGGAAGTTTGCTAGTTCTTTAAAATGAGTCACATTTTGGGCTGCAGCACTCTCATCAGGGCCAGTGGCGCAATGGATAACGCGTCTGACTACGGATCAGGAGATTGTAGGTTCGACTCCTACCTGGCTCGAAGCGTTGCCGTGATCGTATAGTGGTTAGTACTCTGCGTTGTGGCCGCAGCAACCCCGGTTCGAATCCGGGACACGGCATGTCTTTTTTTGTTCCAATATTAACGCCAACTTCCCAAGGTGGAAAATTCTTTTCAGAGTTTTAGGCAAAAAAGCAACTCATGTTTCTCCTGTGTTATTTGTTGGCTTCTCTGAATTTCTTCGACCACATTTGGCAACATTGTGATTTCAACTCTCCCAAAATCACATTGTCAGAAAACTCACACCGTTTCCAGATCTCATGAAAATATGTTATCTCTGATGATTGGATTGGCAAGAAACGGATTGGACTTATTGCAATGTTGGAAGTTTGCTAGTTTTTTAAAATGAGTCACATTTTGAACTGCAGCACTCTCGTCAGGGCCAGTGGCGCAATGGATAACGCGTCTGACTACGGATCAGAAGATTGTAGGTTCGACTCCTACCTGGCTCAAAGCGTTGGCGTGATCGTATAGTGGTTAGTACTCTGCGTTGTGGCCGCAGCAACCCCGGTTCGAATCTGGGTCACGGCATGTCTTTTTTTGTTCCAATATTAACGCCAACTTCCCAAGGTGGAAAATTATTTTCAGAGTTTTAGGAAAAAAAGCAACTCATGTTTCTCCTGTGTTATTTGTTGGCTTCTCTGAATTTCTTGGACCACATTTGGCAACATTGTGATTTCAACTCTCCCAAAATCACATTGTCAGAAAACTCACACCGTTTCCAGATCTCATGAAAATATGTTATCTCTGATGATTGGATTGGCAAGAAACGGATTGGACTTATTGCAATGTTGGAAGTTTGCTAGTTCTTTAAAATGAGTCACATTTTGGGCTGCAGCACTCTCATCAGGGCCAGTGGCGCAATGGATAATGCGTCTGACTACGGATCAGAAGATTGTAGGTTCGACTCCTACCTGGCTCGAAGCGTTGCCGTGATCGTATAGTGGTTAGTACTCTGCGTTGTGGCCGCAGCAACCCCGGTTCGCATCCGGGTCACGGCATGCCTTTTTTGTTCCAATATTAACGCCAACTTCCCAAGGTGGAAAATTCTTTTCAGAGTTTTAGGCAAAAAAGCAACTCATGTTTCTCCTGTGTTATTTGTTGGCTTCTCTGAATTTCTTGGACCACATTTGGCAACATTGTGATTTCAACTCTCCCAAAATCACATTGTCAGAAAACTCACACCGTTTCCAGATCTCATGAAAATATGTTATCTCTGATGATTGGATTGGCAAGAAACGGATTGGACTTATTGCAATGTTGGAAGTTTGCTAGTTCTTTAAAATGAGTCACATTTTGGGCTGCAGCACTCTCATCAGGGCCAGTGGCGCAATGGATAACGCGTCTGACTACGTGTCAGAAGATTGTAGGTTCGACTCCTACCTGGCTCGAAGCGTTGCCGTGATCGTATAGTGGTTAGTACTCTGTGTTGTGGCCGCAGCAACCCCGGTTCGAATCCGGGTCACGGCATGTCTTTTTTTGTTCCAATATTAACGCCAACTTCCCAAGGTGGAAAATTCTTTTCAGAGTTTTAGGCAAAAAAGCAACTCATGTTTCTCCTCTGTTATTTGTTGGCTTCTCTGAATTTCTTGGACCACATTTGGCAACATTGTGATTTCAACTCTCCCAAAATCACATTGTCAGAAAACTCACACTGTTTCCAGATCTCATGAAAATATGTTATCTCTGATGATTGGATTGGCAAGAAACGGATTGGACTTATTGCAATGTTGGAAGTTTGCTAGTTCTTTAAAATGAGTCACATTTTGGGCTGCAGCACTCTCATCAGGGCCAGTGGCGCAATGGATAACGCGTCTGACTACGGATCAGAAGATTGTAGGTTCGACTCCTACCTGGCTCGAAGCGTTGCCGTGATCGTATAGTGGTTAGTTCTCTGCTTTGTGGCCGCAGCGACCCCGGTTTGAATCGGGGTCACGGCATGTCTTTTTTTTGTTCCAATATTAACGCCAACTTCCCAAGGTGGAAAATTCTTTTCAGAGTTTTAGGAAAAAAAGCAACTCATGTTTCTCCTGTATTATTTGTTGCCTTCTCTCTGAATTCAGAAGGCTCTCTGGCTTCATGATGGTTCAACCTCGAACGTGTGTGAGGCTTTGCTGTCATTGTATAGTTATTGGTATATTTTCTGAACCCACTGGGGGTCATTTACTAAGGGCCCGATTCACTTTTTCCCGACGTGTTACCCGAATATTTCCGATTAGCGCCGATTTTCCCTGAATTGCCCCGTGATTTTGGCGCACGCGATCGGATTGTGGCGCATCGGTGCCAGCATGCACGCGACGAAAAGCGGGGGCGTGGCCGAACGAAAACCCGACGGATTCGGAAAAACCGCTGCATTTTTAAAAAAAATGTGTCGCGAAAATTGCACTTACCTTTACTCAGCCCGGCTCGTTGTGTTCAAGTGCGTTCCAATGCTCTTCAGCACAGCAGCGCCACCTGATGGACGGCGGTGGAACTGCCTTAATAAATTCTGGCCGGACCCGAATCCAGTGCAGAGAACGCGCCGCTGGATCGCGAATAGGCCGTGTAAGTAAATCTGCCCCACTGTCTCCATCATGCATTGCTTACCCAAAACATGCAAGGGGTTGTCACCACCTTCTATGCATCCCATAATATCGGGCATAGGTTTCATGTTAGAAAATCTTAGTGGATGGTTAGATTCTCTTTTACAGCCCCTAGTATGTAGGGTGTCAGCCTTTCTACAGAGTTCAAGGGGTGTATTACCTTCCCTGTCAAATCTCCTGTGGAAGCCATGTTACCAGTGGCTCACGTGCGATGTTATGTCACTTTATCACTCAATACCCCCCTATATTGCCATTACTGCACTGGAGTTTCACCTCTACAAATATAGTGATTATACTTCTGATTTAAAAGAATATATTGTTGAGGTCTGTTTATTGCTCATGACATACAACTCCTGAATCCTGACAGACAATATACTCATTGGGCCAGATGGATCACTAATTTTTTCTGTTGTTTTTGCGCCTTTTCATACAGGCGCACCGTTTTTGTGCCATTTTTGCGACTAAATGCCAAACTAGCTGCGCAACAAATAACCATGTTTCTCTCATTTATCCTACCAATCCAGATGTTTTGCTGCATCTAATGATATTCATCACTCGCGACTTTTCATTTAGGTGCAAAAACGGGCACAAAAACACTCCAGTCCGAAGGTGGCGTAAACTGAGAAGAAAGCACTGAGCCCCTTTGCAGAACAGCTCATCCCCAGCAGCAGAGCTCAGCCAGACACTGCAGACACTAGTACAGATAATACAGACACTGCAGATTCTATTTACAGGTCATGACTTTCTATTTACTAAACAATCTGCAGAGGCCTCAGCTCAGAGCAGGACAGGAGAGAAGTTTGTAGGATTTTGCAGATACTACAGAGAAGTGTCCCCCGTGTAGCAGGATGACCCCACTGGTGTCTGAGGAGGATACTGCGCAGAATTACAGGGGTGCATCAGGAGATCAGCACTGGGGGATCCCCTCCAGGAGAAGCCCCTGCTGAGGAGGTCACTGGGTGCAGGGTGTCACACACTGGGGCTCTGCTGTGAGTGTTATCTTCATTCTGGGCTGTGGGAGAAGCAGAGAGGAGCTTGTAGCAGGATCACATGTAAGTGCCTGAATCTAACAATGCGCCTAAACTGCGCCAAAATTGCGCCTAAACTGTGTTAAAGTAAAGTGATTAATAAGAGGCAGAAAATATACTTATCACAGATGGTTGTAGCTTGTGATAATTCTGGCAAAACAGTGCGCCAGAATTTAGGCGCAACTACTACACTTAGGCGCACAAAAGTGATAAATGTGGCCCTTTGTCGACTATCTTAATAATAACTCTTGCCACTTGGGGTTTACATATTTCACACATCCTTTGGTAATAGTGTTTTTGGATTTGAAATTTACCAGTTTAGAAGGTGAAATTGTTAATACCCATACTTACCGCTAACCCACATAAGGCAATACGATGCTACACGCTAAATCGCAACATCCACAACACACGGTTAAAAGTATTCCAGTGGGTGGATTTGTTAGGGCCAGACGAAATTGCAGTAGTGAGGCTCCAATGAAATTGACAATATTTGCACGAGACCGAGTAATAGGGGTTATCCTAACTGGACACTTAAATGGGCTAACAACATTGTTACCACGAAAGACAGGAATTCTTTAATTAATCTACTCATCAGTAAAAATAATAACAATAAAAAAAAGTGTCGCTAAAAATAATAAACCCACTTTGCTTTTACAGTACAGTCCTCAATTTAAGGACATTTCTCAAATTGTACAGAAACATATACCCCTATTGAAAACTGATCCCACATTGGGGAAAATTTTGATCAATGGGTGCAGGATTGTACCACGTTGGGGTCTAACTTTGGGCAATTTATTTTCTCCTGTGTTTCAAACTGCAATTAAAAAAACGCTCTCTCATTCCGGTTTTTACAAGTGTGGTGCTACGCACTGTATTACCTGTAAATTTGTCCGAAAAAGAACATCCTTTTTCAATATGGCGATGGTGTCAAAGAATTTCGTATCAAAGGTCATATTAACTGTAATGCAGCCAACATCATCTACGTTTTGCACTGTGCTAAATACAATCTGATGTATGTCGGACACATCCCGCAAACTCAAAACGAGGTTTACGGAACATTTGAATAATATTAAAAATCCAGATTTAGCAATTTATCAGATGTGTCGAAACACTTCCTCCATGCACATGATGCCAAAACGGAGCGTCTATTCATTTATGGCATCGAAAAAATTAACAAGCCTTTACGAGGAGGCAGCATAGGAGCAGTACTACGCAACCGCGAGGCTTACTGGATGTTTAATTTAGAGTCACGCCAGCCTCTGGGATTAAACCTTAAAAAAGAATTTATGTACCACTAAATCTAGTTTACAACACAGTGACTTAAAGGGTTATTCTCGTCTGGGCATTCACATTCAGTTTGATTAATCTGCCATATATAAAAATTTCTTCAATTAGATGATATTAAAAAAAATGTTCCTGTGTGAAGATAATTTCCCATAAATGTAGTCCTTTGGTCCCTTAGAAACGAGATGGCTTCCTTGGATACGACCACCTCTGCTGAAGGATTTGCACAAGGAAACAAAAAGTTTTTGTATATGAAATGTAGAGAGAGAGACAATTTTTTCACAAAAAACACAGGTTTGTGTGTGCGTGCTGCCCCTTTGTCTAGATAAGAAAGATGGGCTCTATATAGTAGAGAATATTTTATTATTTTTTCAGTAGCGGACGACGCGTTTCAAGGACGTACTGTCCTCTTCATCAGGTCCTTTAACATAATACACTAAAAAGACATTGAACAAAAGTGGGGAGGAGGGTAATAACATAAATATGTGGAGTATTAACATTATAGTATTACATATAAAACTTATGCATTTCTCAATGATAAAAAGATTACATGTATACACCAACACATAACTATACAAAGATGAATGGAAGTTAATAAATCTAAACACACATTAGTATGGTAAAAAGTATAAAAATTTGTATATATACATAATTCATATAATAGTGCAGAAGTTCCAGTAAAAGACATTAAAAGAGTCATGGGAAATTAAACTAAAATAACTAACACATGTATAGTAGATGTGAGAAAGGAGGACAGGTCTGGGGGCTTACCTGGATGCAAATATGGTCTAGGTGTATGTTGTTGAAATAGCAGGGAGATGATATAATGTTGATACCTAAGCGGGAGAGGTAGAAACCTAAGGTAAAGGTATGAGGTAAACGGAAGGGGGGAGTGAGAAGCTATATCAAGGGAGAGGTGATTGTACCTGCTGCGGTGGTAGAGCCAAAGCACGGGGCAACGTGCCTTATGATTGATAGGGGATAAGCGTCACTGGCGGAAGCTGAAAGACTCAATGTCCTGTTTGGAGGAGACAGGGAAGGTAAGCAGAGGGGTAAAGGGATGTGGTTACCGGAGAAATCTTCATGATGGGGGTCAAGGCAGGTCTGGACTTACTACTAGCCGGAGGTGGTGTTGCTCGCGCTGCATACCAGAGTGTAGTGGCAGCGCGGGTGGCTCGGAGGGTTGATAAGGACACGCCGGAGACAGCGCATGTGCAGGAGACCTGGAACGCGATCAGAAGGGATTGAGTTGCGCCAAGTGATGTGGGAAAGGAGAGGTAATAGAAGGGACGGAGTATGCGGAGAGGGAAGAGGGTGGGGGGGGAGAAGGGGTGGAACATCAGAGTGAAAATATGCATGAGAGTAAAAGTTTAGATAACTGGGGTACCTAAGTTGTAATGGCATGAAAGTAGTAATGAAAGCCGTGATATAAAGATACCTGTAGAAAAAAGTTATCAAAACATCTGGGATTAGCAATGGTAATGATAACGATAGAAGTGGTAACTACGTTATAAAGACATCTGGAAATAAAAAACACATAGAAGTAATATACTGGAAAGTACAATATTATTAAGGGGGGGATTACAGAGGGATAGAAAAGTGATGACAATATAATATAAGGTGATAATGAAATAATTAATGATAAAATTCACATATGGGCGTATAAAACTACAGTCAATGCAAAAATGTCAAAAAGTCCATATAGTAGATATTGGTCTACTATATGGACTTTTAGACATTTTTGCATTGACTGTAGTTTTATACGCAATATTAACCAAATTAACTATGAGATGTATGTGCACCAATATTTAAAACGATTCCCATCGTTCCTCCCTTTTCTGTGGAAATCCGTTTTGATTACGTCAATAAGGCTACACATTAGCCATGACTAAGAACGGCTAGTCAGTTCGAAACGCGTCGGCATGATTTTTTCTATGGATTTTAATGATTTGCCTAAATAAAGAATAGAGTTGCTCCTGACACGGCTGGATCTGGAAATCATTTTATTGTTTATGTTGCCCTTGCAGAGGGGTGATCCGCGCCAAACCTGGACACTCTGAATTGCTGGAAGGTGAGCTGGACTTTATACTTTTTTCTCCGCAGATCTATCTTAGGCTGATGCATGCTTTTCGTCGTATTTTAGTGACTTTTTGGGAGCATTTGAGTATTTGCACAATTTTTTGCAGCGTTTTCCAGCAGTGCACCGTGTAGCAATAATCCTGGTTTGCACCTAATTTGTCTTTGTATTTCTCCTGCTTGCAGATGTTTGTTTATTATTTCACATTGATTTTTGCCTAAAAGCAATGGTATGAGTTTTGCTTTTTTTCAAATTTGCGCCTAATAAGTCTCAAAAAGAGAAGATGGTTCAAAAAAATAGACTCACAAAGGGAGAAAAAATAGCTCAGGGAAGGGGGAAATAAGATAAATGACCCCCTGTGCCTCTTCCCATTTAGATCTAAATGTCTTATCCTCCACAGGAAACAAAAGAAGCACCTGTACCCGCAGACCTCTAGGTATCAAGCTTTGTTGAATGTATTTTTCTAGTGAAAATACACTTCACGGATGGCGGATACATTCGTGCTCCGCTGGCTGCCTGTCCCTGTCCCCCTGCCTGCACTTACCTCTCCTGGCTCCTGCTGTGCTCACACGCCGCACGCCTCCTGCCTTCAAGCTGCGTGCTCCCGCTGCTAGGGCGCGCATGCTCACTTCCCTGTACTTAAAGGGCCAGCGTCCTTCCCATTGGCGCTGGTCACTTCCGGGTTTCCTATATAACCGGCTGCTCCCTTCACTCCCGGTCGGATCCTCAAGTCTTCTGAAGTGAAGTGAAAGCCTCCTGTGTGTATCCCGAGGTCCCGTTCCTGTGTGTTTCCCGAGGTCCTGTTTCCTGTGCGTTTCCAGACGCCTCCGTGCTCCTGTGCGTTTTCAGATGCCTCCATGTCCTGTGTGTTTCCAGACACCTCCTGTGGTCTGTGTCTGGTGGTCCGTAGCCTGTGGTCCATGTCCGGTGGTCCGTGTCCTGTGGTCCGTTTCCAGTGGTCCATATCCTGTGGTCCGTGTCCACTGGTCCGTAGCCTTTGGTCCATGTCTGGTGGTCATATCCTGTGGTCCGTGCCCTGTGGTCCATTTCCTGTGGTCCGTGTCCAGTGGTCTATGTCCGGTGGTCCGTGTCCAGTGGTCTATGTCCAGTGGTCCGTATCCTGTGGTCTATGTCGGTGGTCCGTAGCCTGTGGTCCGTGTCCTGTGCTCTGTATCCTGTGCTCCGTATCCTGTGGTCCGTATCCTGTGGTTCATATCCTGTGGTTCATATCCTATGGTTCATATCCTGTGGTCCATTCCCGTACGACTGTGCTCCTGCTGTGCCGTCCAGGGTTCCATCCCAGTGGTGACCTCCTGCCTTCCTGTGCTTCTGCCGTGCCTTCCAGGGTTCCAGCCCAGTGGTGTCCTCACTCTGTACCAGCGTTACCAGTGCTCCTCTGCCTTCCTGCTGTCATCTCAGGTTGTGACTGTTTCCTGCATTTGTTGCCTTGGCTGCCACCGCAGGTCCCATACCATCCCCCGTGGTGGTCCAGAGGGTCCACAGACTCTTCCCAAAGAGACTCTCAGACGGTGCGCTCCTCACGAACCGTGACAAAGATCTTATTCCACCACTTTCACATTTTGCGGTTTTCTCTGAAGTTCGTTCACATTCCCCTGATCCTCAGACTACAACGCAGTGGACTTATTACCAAACACCTGGTCCGCCTGGGAAAGCCCGGAACATTCTCTGGCCTTGAGAACTGTAAGGCCGGTGGTTCCTAAATCTGTGGATAACACAACAAAAACACTCAAAGGACATCTTCCACCAGGATGAAGGATTGTAGACCAAGCACACTGACATACTTGTGTGTGCCCCCTCTGGCAGGATCTGCTCTTCTTTTAGCTCCCTATGCCCTTGTTTTTCAGAAAAAAAGCCTTAAAAAACTATGCAAATGAGTATAAGGGGCTCCATTTTCCATAAACACATATTGCACCTGGAGCCCCTAAGGCTCATTTGCATGAATTTTGTAAAAACCAAGGCATAAGAAGCTAAAAGGAGGCACACAGCAGCATGTAAGTGTACTTGGTTTACAATACTTCATCCTGGTGGTAAATGTCCTTTAAAAACAAAATTAGAACGACCCTACCATCAAGGAGATATGGTTTAACCACACTTATAATCATCGTAGTGCTATATAAAACTCCTCCATCTTAGACTAATTTCTGACTGGCAGCACAAGATTAAACACTTACAAAAGAAAAAAACAGACTTCCAAAATTTGATATGTAAATTTTATTCAATATAACAGTAAAATTGGAACAGACATTTAAAAACATGAGTGCACTATGTCGGAGGGAGACATATCCTTGATATACCTGGACAAGGATGCGAAAAGAGGCAACCCCCTAATATATAAAAGCTGCCAACCAATCACTGCTTCTCTCTCTGAGTGCAGTGGTCACATGGTAACCACTTCTGCCAATCCACAGCAGGTTAACTATATATATATATATCTCAACTATAGCCGCCTCTCCCTCCAATTGCTGCTTTACATATAAGGTGTGTTTAATGCCCGGGGACCCTATACCACCGATCTATAGGGAACTGTAGGCAGATAAATCAAAGTGACGGCTTCCTCTCAAGGAATGAAAACCAAGGGGGATTGGTTCCACTAAAAAGTTGAAACCAATACTAGCATAACCTTCATTTTCTGACCCTCTGAAAATGTTTCACAAAAGAGTTTAATAGGGGACCACTTGTTTTAGTGCGCTGAACCCAGTGGCGTAACTAGAATGATGGGCCCCAGTGCAAAGTCTGTGCCAGGCCCCCGACTATAATGTATGGTTTATAGTAAAAGTCTTCTCATATGGGAAAGTGAGACCTTATGGCCCCCTAAGCCTCTGGGCCCGGGTGCGACCGCACCCTCTGCACCCCTACAAGTTAAACCCCTGGCTGAATCCAATGATCCAATTCCCATTCCAATCACTCTCTCGCACTGGTGTCCTCTGGTAGTCTGGTGGGCCAGTCCAACTCAGCTGTTCTAGCTCTGGTCTATGTAGTTGCCCTACGCCTTGTACAAAATCCCTATGGAAATAGTTTTGTACATTATAGTCCCAAAAATTTGATAAAAACAAGTTACATACAACACCATAAAACAACAAGGACAAAAAAAAGCATCACAACACAAGACACAAGTATTACACAATACATTCCCTCTATTACCAGACTTTCGAATGACACTGGCACCACTACTTTACGTGCTACTAATGCTATTTCTGGTTATACCATTCCATTGCTTTTGGTATTGTTCAGGTCGGCACCTAATCCAGAGATACCTTTCCCTTACTACTAGTATAACAGGCACACTGGAAGAGCTGTGTTTGATATTTGGTAAGACGCCTTTCATGCTGTAACGCTGTTGCATGCCCCTTAAACCTTGCAATCTCCATACAACCTTAAAGGTCAGGTCGATTTGGGACCATAAACCCGACCTTTGGTTTAGGGTCCCCTTCTGAAGTTTTTAAATGTGAAAAAATGTAACAAAAAAAAAAAAAACTTTAATACATGGATGCAAGTCCGATGAGGCACATCGGACTCTCATCAGGAGATCACGTGCTGGCACCTCATCTCGTGATGAGGGAAGTGAAGCGAGGACAGTAACCTGGATTCACTGCGCATGCGCTGTACCTACAGCATTTGTGCAGCTAAGTGAAGTGGTGTAATGCTCCGGATCCAAAGGGACATGAGACAGTACTCACAGTTTCTATGGATTACAGTTGATTGGTTTGTTGGAGGTTGAGTCCATTTGAGTTCACAATGTCTTCCTCTTTGGTGGCTGAGATCTCAGACGGGGGTTGCCAAAGTTTTGGTGAACTAATTAAGGATTTGAAACTGATAAATACGCCCCAATGTTTTTACCCACACAAACAAAAAAAACAAAACCGAAATAGACCCAAGCAGAACTAGATAATTCTGCTGGTGTAAAATATATTTACAAGATACAATAATATACAGAAACACATTACTATACAATTTATATGACCTAATAATTTAAGAAACAAGTATTCAATGCCATTATAGCGAGTAAAGGATGTAGAAGTCTGGAAGATCACAAATAAAAAAAATGAAAAATAAATTACATTGTCAAAACATTTTAAATGGGTTTTAAAACATACCCCAGTCACCAGGATACAGATCGTTGGGGCATGCCCACTGGGACATCCACCCATCATGAGAATGGTGGCCCTCAAGTCCTCTGAAATATCCCATACAAGTGGGGTTCGGCATGCATTCTCAAGCAGGACTTGAGACGTAGCTGTACCCAAAGTACCATAGAAGTAAAATCATGTGGGTAACTTCAGGGGAATCTTAGACCCCCCATTCTTGTGAATGTTGGGTGTCCCAGATGTTGCACCTCCAGTAGAGATGAGCGGCTTGAAGTTCCTGTTTGGGTATGGGTTTGGGTGCATCCAGGGTGACCCAGACATATTGCCAGATTGGCAGGCGAACAGCGAATCCAGTAAATTGGCGACTCTATCCAACTAGCTATGGATGTGACTGTCAAGAAAGACAGTCCAAAAAAAATTAGGCCACCAATGCAAAAATATGTCCAGGATAAGTCCAAATACTTACCCCCTATCCTGTGTATAGGGAAAGCGTCCTTATTGGGCAAACCCATATAAATACGTGTTCTGTAACATGGCAAGAATGGTTAAGAATATAGGTTCTCAGGCATAACCAACAGACTTTTTTTTTGTTACAACTGCAAATACTATTAATTTAAAACATTTTTAAAAATTAAACCCAATCTGACAACCTTGGAAACCCAATCGAAACTATTTGCCATTAGGCTCTTAAGGTCCTCTTCCTGTGATGACCAGTTCCGGAAGGGGCATCCTCAGGATCTGGATTTTTTTTCTCCAATTATTTCATTATTTTGATATTATTCTTGGTCAGAATACGGTCGTAGACTGAAGGTATTATAAGCTAAGGGAGAGGTGGCCCAAAAAGTCTTTGTGTGTGTGCAGTGGGTTGTTATGTTTAAAAACATTGGGTGTTGTAGTCTTTAGGATGGAGAGGTTAATGGTCTATTGAAGGGCTCAAGGGTGTCATAATGTATGCGAGCGGGGTCTTAATATAGAGGATTGAGAACACAAATTATTATTCTACTGGAGTTTGTCCAAAGTTAAGTTTTGTAAACGCTGACCAAATATCATTATTATAATGTAAATATAGAGATATGCAAATTATAAGAATTTTTAAGTAAAATCTGGTTTTTAGTGGAGGTGTGTCCTGACCTAATGGATAAGGTAGCATGAGCCATAAATATAGCCCTGCCAATCGGTGAGATGATTGAAGCGTTGGCAACACTCCAGTGAGTGGCTCTTCTGCATTCCCCACCTGTCATGATATATTCATTTTGAACATGACCTGTTTGCTGCCATGCCCTTTCAAGTTAAAGGGGGCATCCATCCAGCCCGATGTAGACAATTTACAGGACACCGACACAAATATTAATAGGCCACATTGGGAGCGATCAGCATTGTCCTCTGCGAAGAGTTCACATTTTGCCAACCCTCATTTTTTGAGCTGGCTATGACTTCAGTAGTATAGTCAGGACCATCTGAGAAGAAATTAGCTTCTGAGAAGAAGCTTAAAAATAAAAAGAAATTATAAAATTTCAATGTACATGGGTGAACATCCAATATGGAGTCTATATACCATATTATTGCATGAGGAGAACAATGAGAAGAGCTTCTGTAGGCTACAGTCAACATCACCATTCATGGCCTTCTCTTCAGGTATTTTCATTTTTGAAGCCTTGTATTGACTGTTCGCAGTAGCTGGTGTTTCCTCAATGTCCATAAATTGTAAATAGGTCCTAATTTGATGGAAGTTACCTCAGGAGAACAGATAAGGCCCATCAAAGGCACAGACTGTAAATTGTGGCTCCTCAGAATCTTTGCTCCCCTGTTCTTCGATTAGCTCTGCAAATGGTTTGTACCCCTCAGTTATAGAAGCTGTAGGGTACTCATCTTCTGTCATCGGAAAGAGAAACAGGCACTTGGTATCATCATCCTGAAACATTTCACTCTCTGGCCGGGATATCTGCTCTTCTTCTTCTTGTTTGAAGAAGATGGGATCTTTTTTCGAAGGTGTCCACCTAAGGGTGATAAGAAAAATATGAAAGTGGTTATGGAGAGCTTTGATAGTAACTCACCTGAAAATTTTGAAAAGGTGGCTAAGGGAGGATTTAAATACAAAGTACAAGTATTTAAATGGAGAGTACAGGGATCTTTCTAATGATATGTTAATACCATTAGCCAGGAAAAGGTGGCATCCTCCATGCCTTGGGAGAACCACTACTAAAATTGATCTACACCCAAAGGAGAGGTGGTTCTACCATCATCATAGACAGGGGACATCCTCTACACCTAGAGGAAAGAAGGTTCTACCATCACTGTAGACAGGGGACATCCTCTACACCTAGAGGAGAGGAGGTTCTACCATCACCATAGACAGGGGGCATCCTCTACACCTAGAGGAGAGGTGGTTCCACCATCACCATAGATAGGGGGCATCCTCTACACCTAGAGGAGAGGAGGGTCTATCATCGCCATAGACAGGGGGCATCCTCTACACCTAGAGGAAAGGAGGTTCTACCATCACCATATACAGGAGGCATCCTCTACACCTAGAGGAGAGGCAGTTCTACCATCACCATAGACAGAGGGCATCCTCTACACCTAGAGGAGAGGAGGTTCTACCATCACCATAGACAGAGGGCATCCTCTACACCTAGAGGAGAGGAGGTTCTACCATCACCATAGACAGAGGGCATCCTCTACACCTAGAGGAGAGGAGGTTCTACCATCACATAGACTGGGGGCATCCTCTACACCTAGAGGAGAGGCAGTTCTACCATCACCATAGACAGGGGGCATCCTCTACACCTAGAGGAGAGATGGTTCTACCATCACCATAGACAGGGGGCATCCTCTACACCTAGAGGAGAGGTGGTTCTACCATCACCATAGACAGGGGGTATCCTCTACACCTAGAGGAGAGGAGGTTCTACCATAACCATAGACAGGAGGCATCCTCTACACCTAGAGGAGAGGCGGTTCTACCATCGCCATAGACAGGGGGTATCCTCTATGCCTAGAGGAGAAGCGATTCTACCATCAACATAGACAGGAGGCATCCTCTACACCTACAGGAGAGGCTGTTCTACCATCACCATAGACAGGGGGCATCCTCTACACCTAGAGGAGAGGAGGTTCTACCATCACCATAGACAGAGGGCATCCTCTACACCTAGAGGAGAGGAGGGTCTATCATCGCCATAGACAGAGGGCATCCTCTACACCTAGAGGAGAGGCAGTTCTACCATCTCCATAGACAGAGGGCATCCTCTACACCTAGAGGAGAGGAGGTTCTACCATCACATAGACTGGGGGCATCCTCTACACCTAGAGGAGAGGAAGTTCTACCATCACCATAGACAGGGGGCATCCTCTACACCTAGAGGAGAGGCGGTTCTACCATTACCATGGACAGGGGGCATCCTCTACACCTAGAGGAGAGGTGGTTCTACCATCACCATAGACAGGAGACATCCTCTACACCTAGAGGAGAGGAGGATCTACCATAACCATAGACAGGAGGCATCCTCTACACCTAGAGGAGAGGCGGTTCTACCACCGCCATAGACAGGGGGTATCCTCTATGCCTAGAGGAGAAGCGATTCTACCATCACCAAAGACAGGGGGCATCCTCTACACCTAGAGGAGAGGCTGTTCTACCATCACCATAGACAGGGGGCATCCTCTACACCTAGAGGAGAGGAGGTTCTACCATCACCATAGACAGGGGCATCCTCTACACCTAGAGGAGAGGCTGTTCTACCATCACCATAGACAGGGGGCATCCTCTACACCTAGAGGAGAGGCGGTTCTACCACAACCATAGACAGGTGGTATCCTCTACACCTAGAGGAGAGGCGGTTCTACCATAGACAGGGGGCATCTTCTACACCTAGAGGAGAGGCGGTTCTACCATCGCCATAGACAGGGGGCATCCTCTACACCTAGAGGAGAGGCTGTTCTACCATCACCATAGACAGGAGGCATCCTCTACACCTACAGGAGAGGCTGTTCTACCATCACCATAGACAGGGGGCATCCTCTACACCTAGAGGAGAGGACGTTCTACCATCACCATAGACAGGAGGCATCCTCTACACCTAGAGGAGAGGAGGTTCTACCATCACCATAGACAGGGGCATCCTCTACACCTAGAGGAGAGGCTGTTCTACCATCACCATAGACAGGGGGCATCCTCTACACCTAGAGGAGAGGCGGTTCTACCATAACCATAGACAGGTGGCATCCTCTACACCTAGAGGAGAGGCGGTTCTACCATAGACAGGGGGCATCTTCTACACCTAGAGGAGAGGCGGTTCTACCATCACCATAGACAGGGGGCATCCTCTACACCTAGAGGAGAGGCTGTTCTACCATCACCATAGACAGGAGGCATCCTCTACACCTACAGGAGAGGCTGTTCTACCATCACCATAGACAGGGGGCATCCTCTACACCTAGAGGAGAGGACGTTCTACCATCACCATAGACAGGAGGCATCCTCTACACCTAGAGGAGAGGAGGTTCTACCATCACCATAGACAGGAGGCATCCTCTACACCTAGAGGAGAGGAGGTTCTATCATCACCATAGACAGGGGACATCCTCTACACCTAGAGGAGAGGTGGTTCTACCATCACCATAGACAGGAGGCATCCTCCTAGCGCACAGGGGGAGGTCCTCGGGCCGAAAGGGACATGCGTTTCCAGAGAAACGCATGCGATCGTCTTAACAATCACATGCGTTTCCCTAGAAACGCATGTGCGTTCGGGCCGAGGACCTCCCCCTGTGCGCTAGCATCGCGTTATGACGGACGCCTAGCGGTAAGTGTGACTGCGGCCTTATAGGAACTAGGCTCTGCCTCAGGTGAAAAGAGCAAGCAATTACAGGTCCAGAGTATTAACTCTTGCAGGACAGAATCTGAGGGGTGTGGCAGACATAAACAAACATTAAGGCACAGTTCACATACATATTACCGCCACCTACGGATAGTGCAGTGTTTTGGCAGGGACTTGACAGGTATTTTGTATTTGTATGTAGGACCCTAATTTCTTGGTGTATAGTGATATTGTGAAGTCAGCAGTATCCCATTTTCAATGGACATCAATGGACCATATTTATGTACCGTATATGGTCCTCAATAATGTTATACTAAGTTTGGTGAGCATGATTCCCAAACTCAATGGGGCTCATTTACTAAGGGTCCGATTCGTGCATTTTCGTCGGGTTTCCCGAATTTTTCCGATTTGCGACGAATTGCCCCAGGATTTTGGCGCACGCGAATGGATTGTGGCGCATCAGCGCCGTCTTCCACGTGACAGAAATCTGGGGTGTGGCCGTCGGAAAAGCCGACGGATTCGGAAAAAAAACGCAAAATTTTAAAAAGACTGTTCCGTCTTCTCCTTTTCTGGCCTCTGTGCAACACTATGAGGTCACGCGGCCGGGATTCCAACACATCATAGTGATGCAAACGAGAATAGAGACAGAGACGGAGGTGCAGGGAGAAGAATTCGGGGAGGTGAGTATAGCATTTTATTTTTTCACTGAAGCCTTCTTATAGATCTTCATATAGATCTGCCATTGGAATCCATGCCTTGTTGTTGAGAACAGATCACAAACCATGGCCACAAAGGGCAGTTTTACATTGATAGCTTTGCACCCAAAAAGATGACCCTAATTTAAGACAAGTCTCTGTTCCATCCTTTAATAATAAAATTAGTTATAGTTTATACTGTTATTTTTTTATCAATAGCATACAACTGTGAAAAGTGTCTAGCATCAAGCGTGGTCCAAAAAGTTGACCATTTTTGTCCTGGCTTTCCATGGGCACGGGACTTTGTGCTTTATACACTAGGACAATCACAGGAATCTTCAAGCAATTCTGCTTCACGGTTTACATACTTACATTGTTATTTTGTTAAAGGGCTCCACGTAAAGATGGTCATCATGGGGGAAACCTGGCCCATTCTGCAAAGTTAGATAGCGAATCACTAACCTGTCCTGTACATAGACAATTTTATTAATGAATACCAACTTTTATCAACAGTTATAACAAAGTAGAGCTGAAATCATCATGAAATCTACCCTCAGAGCTACTGGTAATTATATAAACATATTTGAAGGGGATGGACTTAGATTTAATTACTCTTATTGTTGGGACCCCCAATGACCATGGAAATTAAAGGGAACCTGTCAGCAGGGACCTCATTTTCACTAAAGACAGGTTGAAGAAGCTTATTACACCTACAGTGCAAAAATGCCTCTCTGCCTTTTCTAAGCATTTGCCTTACAATATAATTGTCTGTTATAACTTACTCTTGCATCCTGACAAAATCCTGGGGTAGTCACAGGGGCTGGGCTTTGGTTTGAATGCATTTCAAAAAACAACATGAGACCTGTTTGACCTGTTTGAGCTCCAGGCTGTCTCCATGTTTGTGCTCCTGTATAGCTCTGTCCCTCCCCCACTGATGTCAGGCTGACCAGGCTGTGACCTCTGAGAAGGAACAGGAGGTGGAGCTGTACAGGAACACAAAGGTGGGGGCCAAGCTCTGAGGAACCTTGTTCTTGTAACTGGTAGAGGTCCCAGAAGATGGACCCCACCGATCAACACGTTTTTCCTTATCCTGTGGATAATATTAAGTATAAATATGATTTCAATTTATTATTCTAGTATCCAAAATATTATTACATTAATTGAAATGCATTTAACCGTCAGTAATTTTTGTAGGTGACATTTCAGTAAAACACTTAAAAAGCTTCATTAATGGCACCACCTTATTTTAAGGATCAGTAGCTCTAGGTCAGACCCTCACCCTTTGTTTAGCAATATAACTTTATCATCAATCATTAATTAAAATGTAAAATCCCTTCTCTTTAGATACATGTCAATCTTATAGCAAGTTATGACATATGAATGGTTTTGACTTACTTTTGCTTTTCGTAAACTTTTTACAATGGAACTTTTGCTGGGGTTAGGGATCCCATCATCCCACCGCTTCTTATACCTATAATAAATAGGCAAAGCAATAGAGAACTGAGATATTTCATTTATAGGTAAACAGTAGAGATGAGCGAGCACTAAAATGCTCGGGTACTCGTTATTCGAGACGAACTTTTCCCGATGCTCGAGTGCTCGTCTCGAATAACGAGCCCCATTGAAGTCAATGGGAGACTCGAGCATTTTTCAAGGGGACCAAGGCTCTGCACAGGGAAGCTTGGCCAAACACCTGGGAACCTCAGAAAAGGATGGAAACACCACGGAAATGGACAGGAAACAGCAGGGGCAGCATGCATGGATGCCTCTGAGGCTGCTTAATCGCACCATTATGCCAAAATTATGGGCAACAGCATGGCCATGACAGAGTGACAGAATGAAGCTAGATAGCATGTAAAACATCCAATAATTGACCCTGACACTATAGGGGACGGCATGCAGAGGCAGCGGCAGCAGCGGCAGGCTAGAGAGTGGCATGGCGACATACCCTAAATGGACTCAGGCTTCAAACCAATGGGTGGCAGAGAGGAACCAAAGGAGGTGAGCAAGAAGCGCTCAAATAATATCGGTACATGATAAAAGTTTGCCAGTATATTTTGTGGATTACACAGCAGGGTGGCGACAAAGTTAACATGGAAGCCATGAAAACAACCCAAAATTCTGCCTGACACAGCTCGTTTGATAAGGGGACCATGTATGGAGGCAGTGAACTAGTAGTAGATTAAAGGTGCTGCAGTTAAAACTATGTTAGTTGGATCTTGGCATGGAGCTGGCGCTCCGCTGCCAGGCGAGCTTTCGCCAATCCAAGCCCCTGTCTCTAGGCTACTCCCCAAACAGCACTTCTAAGAACCTTTTGTATAAGATCAAGTGTAGTAGCGTTCTTATAAGTTTGGGATATGGCGGGTGAGGGGAATGTAAACAGATGCGCAAGAAGTGCTGAAATAATATCGGTAAATGATAAAAGTTTGCCAGTATATTTTGTGGATTACACAGCAGGGTGGCGACAAAGTTAACAAGTTTGATGTGGAATGCCCTGTAATAGCTCTTGGGCGGTGTGCCTTTTATCGCCTAGGCTCAGCAGTTTGAGCACCGCCTGCTGTCGCTTAGCGACGGCACTGCTGCTGTGCCTAGAGCTACCGACTGATGGCGCCATGGCCACGGATGGTAATTCGGAGGAGGAGGAGGAGGTATACTAGGCCTTTGAGACCTGGACCGAGGTAGGCCCCGCAATTCTCTGCGTCGGCAGTATATGACCAGCCCCAGGGTCAGACTCGGTCCCAGCCTGCACCAAGTTAAGTGTAGTAGCGTTCTTATAAGTTTGGGATATGGCGGGTGAGGGGAATGTAAACAGATGCGCAAGAAGCGCATGATGCGCATGGAGCTGGCGCTCCGCTGCCAGGCGAGCTTTCGCCAGTCCAAGCCCCTGTCTCTAGGCTACTCCCCAAACAGCACTTCTAAGAACCTTTTGTATAAGATCAAGTGTAGTAGCGTTCTTATAAGTTTAGGATATGGCGGGTGAGGGGAATGTAAACAGATGCGCAAGAAGCGCTGAAATAATATTGGTAAATGATAAAACTTTGCCAGTATATTTTGTGGATAACACAGCAGGGTGGCGACAAAGTTAACAACTTTGATGTGGAATCCATGAAAACAACCCAAATTTCTGCCTGACACACCTCGTTTGATAAGGGGACGATGTATGGAGGCAGCTATATGGACGACTTTTGGAGGTAGCAATGGAGACAACGTGTGGAGGCTGCTATGGAGACAATTTAATTTGGATAGTGCCTGTATGTGGCAGTCCAAAAAAGTTTTCAAACCAGAGGAGCAGGTAGGTGGCCCTCCAGAAAAATGAAATAGATTGAGTGCCTGTATGTGGCAGTCCAAAAAAGTTTTCGAACCAGAGGAGCAGGTAGGTGGCCCTCCAGAAAAATGAAATAGATTGAGTGCCTGTATGTGGCAGTCCAAAAAAGTTTTCAAACCAGAGGAGCAGGTAGGTGGCCCTCCAGAAAAATGGAATAGATTGAGTGCTGTCACGGGGGCTCCCGCGATCCCTGTCTCGGATCGCGGGCGCATCCGTGCACCCCCGTTTGCCCCCGCTGCAGGCCCGTCGCTGGACTCACCTCTCCCGGCTCCAGCTCTTCCCCGGACTGCCGTGCGCGCGCGTCCCCGCCTCCTAGGGCGCGCGCGCGGCTCCTGCCAAAAATTTAAAGGGCCAGCGCACCGCTAATTGGTGCACTGGCTGAACCTCACCTTTAAGAATCCTGCCTCTTCCTGTGTCCCCTGCCGGATCTTTGTGCCTCATAGCCTTAGAGAAAGCTTCCTAGCGATTCCTGCGTTCCTGTGTATTCCTGCGTTCCTGTGTATTCCTGCGTTCCTGTGTATTCCTGCGTTCCTGTGTATTCCTGCGTTCCTGTGTTCCCGTGTATTCCTGTGTGTTCCCGCTCCTGTGTCCCGTGTTACCCGAGTTCCTCCGTGTTGCTGTGTTCCCGTTCCCACCTGCCTGGACCTCCTGTTGCTGACCCCGGACTTGGACCTGACGTTGCACCTCTGCCGCCTGCCCTGACCCTGTGCCTGGACCTGTCTACGAGATTGTCATCCGCTAAGGTACCTCGACCTCGGCTGCCACCGTGGGCTAGTCACACCTGGGAACGACCTAGTGGTATCCTGCCGCAGCAAGTCCAACCCGCTTTGCGGCAGGCTCTGGTGAATACCAGGTGCCGCTAGGCTCCGGTTCCGGGTGTTGGCTAGTTACATCTCCCGCGGTGGTCCAGAGGATCCACTGATCCTAACAGTAAGATCCGGCCATGGATCCCGCCGAGGTTCCGCTTCCCACTCGACCAAACTTTGCCGCCATAGTGGTCCAGCAATCCCGGGAGATTGCCGCTCAACGCGAACAGCTGGATCAAGTTACCACTATGCTGCAACAACTACTAGCCGCCCAGCAACAGCAACAGGTTCCCGTGTCTGCTCCCGTGGCTCCTGCAACCCCGGTCTGCCTTCCTGTTGCTGAACCACGACTACGGCTGTCTATGCCCAGCAAATTTGACGGAGACCCCAAACAGTGCAGGGGTTTTATTACTCAGTGCTCCCTACAAATAGAACTTATGCCTTCGCAATTTGTCACGGAGCGTTCCAAGGTGGCATTTTTCGTCAGTCTTCTCTCTGGGAAGGCCCTGGCCTGGGCCACTCCTCTTTGGGACAGAGGCGACCCGGTCACGACTACTCTTGCGGCTTTTCTGGCGGAGTTCCGGGCCGTTTTTGAGGAACCAGCACGGGCTTCTTCTGCCGAGACTGCGTTGTTGAATCTGCGCCAAGGCAACTCATCTGTGGGAGAGTATGCTGTTCAGTTCCGCACCCTGGCCTCTGAACTTGCCTGGAACGATGCAGCTCTCATCGCCACCTTTAAGAAAGGACTCTCGCCGCAGGTCAAAGATGCGCTGGCGGCTCGGGATCTACCGTCAACTCTGGGTGGTCTCATCTCACTGGCCACTCGGATAGATGTCCGGTTTAAGGAACGCGCCGAGGAACTTCGCTCTGAGCATCCTCAAGCTCAGGTAAGACGTTTTCCTCGCCTCGCACCTGGCTTCCAAAGACCGCTCCAGCCTCCGCCTGTGTCGTCTGCTGAGGAACCCATGCAGGTGGACAGAATCCGGCTCTCTCTGCAAGAGCGTTCCAGAAGACGACAGGAGAACCTTTGTCTGTATTGTTCCAGTCCAGGGCACTTCATCGGGACTTGTCCTGTTCGTCCCCCACGTCCGGGAAACGCCAGCACCTAGGGCTCTTGGGAGAAGCGTCCCTAGGTGTGTGCAAAGCTTCTCCACGTCTGATTATTCCTGTGCTCCTCAGCGTAGACACCGGCACCCAGATTCAAGTTTCTGCTTTCCTGGATTCAGGCTCTACAGCGAACTTTATGGACGCAGCCCTGGTCTCCCGGCATCACTTTCCAGTGGTTCGTCTTGAGAAACCATTGTCCATTGCCTCAGTCAGTGGCCAGATCCTTTCCGTGCCCATCCGGTTTCGCACGGAACCCCTGCTTCTGCAAGTTGGAGCCTTGCATAAAGAAAGACTTTCTTTTTTTGTACTGCCCCAAAGCACTTCCACCCTCCTGTTGGGTCTCCCCTGGTTGCAGCAACATGCCCCTGTGCTGGACTGGTCCTCTGGGGAGATTCTCCGTTGGGGCCCGGCTTGTTCTTCTCATTGTATGGATGTCCCTCGTCCGCTCTCTGTCTGGACTTCCACCTTGTCTCCCAAGCCCCTGGAGGGGCTTCCCGCTCCATACTTGGATTTCGCAGATGTGTTCTCCAAGAAACAGGCAGAGACTCTTCCTCCACATCGTCCCTATGAATGCCCCATCGACTTGCTGCCCGGCTCTTCTCCTCCACGGGGTCGGGTGTACCCGCTCTCGGTACCCGAAACAGCCGCCATGTCTGAATATATTAAGGAAAATCTGCAAAGAGGTTTCATACGTAAATCCTCCTCTCCAGCTGGCGCAGGTTTCTTTTTTGTCACCAAGAAAGATGGCTCTCTTCGCCCCTGTATAGACTATTGCGGTCTTAACAAAGTCACCGTTAAGAATCGCTACCCCTTGCCGCTGATCACGGAGTTGTTTGATCGTCTACGGGGCGCGAGAGTCTTTACCAAGTTGGATCTTCGTGGTGCCTACAATCTTATTCGCATCAGGAAGGGTGACGAGTGGAAGACTGCCTTTAACACCCGTGATGGGCATTTTGAATATTTAGTTATGCCCTTTGGACTTTGCAATGCACCAGCCGTTTTCCAGGAATTCGTTAATGATATCTTCAGGGACTTATTGTACAGCTGTGTTGTGGTTTACCTGGATGACATCCTCGTGTTTTCTGCTGATCTCGAGTCCCATCAGTCCCATGTACGGCAAGTGCTCGGTCGCCTCAGGACTAACCATCTCTATGCCAAACTGGAAAAATGCCACTTTCATCAAAGGAGCCTTCCATTCCTTGGCTACATTATTTCCGACAGAGGCCTGCAGATGGATCCTGCTAAACTATCTGCAGTTCTTCAGTGGCCACGCCCAGTGGGACTGCGTGCTATCCAAAGATTCCTGGGCTTTGCCAATTATTATAGGCAATTCATTCCACATTTTTCTTCCCTGGTAGCTCCACTGGTGGCGCTAACAAAGAAAGGTGTCAATTCTCGTCTCTGGCCCCCTGCGGCTGAGGAGGCCTTCACGAGATTAAAGACGGCGTTTTCCTCTGCATCTGTTCTTACCAGACCTGATACCGAGAAGCCATTCTTTCTGGAAGTCGATGCCTCTTCCGTAGGAGCTGGAGCGGTTCTTACCCAGAAGGGGCCGAGGGGCCGAACTCTCTCCTGTGGCTTCTTCTCCAAAACATTTTCCTCCGCAGAGAGAAATTATTCTATAGGGGATCGTGAGCTTCTGGCTATCAAGCTTGCCTTGGAGGAATGGCGTCATCTACTGGAGGGAGCTCGATTTCCAGTCAGTATTTTCACGGACCACAAGAACCTTCAGTACCTGCAGACAGCTCAACGGTTGAACCCACGTCAAGCCCGGTGGTCCCTATTCTTTTCCCGTTTTGACTTCCAGATCCATTTTCGCCCAGCCGAGAAAAACATCAAGGCTGACGCCCTGTCACGTGCTTCCGATGTTATGGGGGAGGACTATGCTCCGAGACACATCATTCCTCCAGAGCGGCTTGTGCTGGCAGCGCCGGTGGACCTTCGGCAGTTACCTCCCGGCAAGACTTATGTACGACCTGGACTTCGAAAGAGGATCCTGACCTGGGGACATTCTTCTCGAGTGGCTGGGCACCCTGGGGTGCAGCGCTCTGTGGCCCTGATTTCCCGTTTCTATTGGTGGCCTGATTTGGTCAAGGATGTTCGGGATTTTGTGCGGTCTTGTGCCTCTTGTGCTCGCAATAAGCCCTCACGACAAAAACCAGCTGGTCTTCTGTTGCCGTTACCCGTGCCTACCTGCCCGTGGTCTCACGTGGCTATGGACTTCATTACTGATCTGCCGCCATCATTTGGCAATACCGTTATCTGGGTGGTAACAGACCGCTTCTCTAAGATGTCCCATTTTGTCCCTCTACCAGGTTTGCCTTCTGCCCCACGTCTTGCCAGTCTCTTCTTCCAGCACATCTTCCGGCTTCATGGCCTTCCCCGGCACATTGTTTCTGATCGAGGTGTTCAGTTCGTGTCCAAGTTCTGGAGATCTCTGTGCAATCAGCTGCAAGTGAAATTGGACTTTTCCTCTGCCTATCATCCTCAGTCCAACGGCCAAGTAGAGAGGGTGAATCAGACTTTGGGATGCTATCTCCGCCACTTTGTGTCCGCTCGTCAGGATGACTGGGCTTCTCTCTTACCATGGGCGGAGTTTTCCTACAATTCCCTGGACTCCACTTCTGCTGGTTCTGCTCCCTTCTTTATTAATTACGGACTGCACCCACGGCCTCCTCTTCCGTTACCTGTGTCTGCAGATGTTCCTGCTGTGGAGGACTTGGTACAGGATCTAAAAGCCATCTGGGAACAAGTCCGTACCTCATTGCTCCAAACCTCTGCCAAGACCAAGCATCAAGCGGACAAGAAACGTCGGCCTTTTCCTGTCTTAGCTCCTGGTGACAGGGTCTGGTTATCCTCAAGGTACGTCCGACTGAAGATCCCTGGCTACAAATTGGGACCCCGGTTCTTGGGTCCATTTGAAATCCTCAGTCGTATCAACCCGGTAGCCTACAAATTGCGTCTACCTCCTAGCATGCGCATACCCAACTCCTTCCACGTTTCCCTCCTCAAGCCAGTCATCTTAAACCGCTTCACCCAACAAGTTCCTCTCCCTCCGGCCCCACAAGCGGACTCTACTGATGTCTTCGAGGTGAAGGAGATCCTGGATACTAAGACAGTGAGAAGTAGGCGGTTGTTTCTGGTAGACTGGAAGGGATTTGGTCCTGAGGAGAGATCTTGGGAGCCAGAGGATAACATCTTGGACAAGAGCCTGCTCCAAAGTTTTCTCAGGCCCAAGAAGAGAGGGAGGCCGAAGGGGGGGGGTACTGTCACGGGTGCTCCCGCGATCCCTGTCTCGGATCGCGGGCGCATCCGTGCACCCCCGTTTGCCCCCGCTGCAGGCCCGTCGCTGGACTCACCTCTTCCGGCTCCAGCTCTTCCCCGGACTGCCGTGCGCGCGCGTCCCCGCCTCCTAGGGCGCGCGCGCGGCTCCTGCCGAAAATTTAAAGGGCCAGCGCACCGCTAATTGGTGCACTGGCTGAACCTCACCTTTAAGAATCCTGCCTCTTCCTGTGTCCCCTGCCGGATCTTTGTGCCTCATAGCCTTAGAGAAAGCTTCCTAGCGATTCCTGCGTTCCTGTGTATTCCTGCGTTCCTATGTATTCCTGCGTTCCTGTGTATTCCTGCGTTCCTGTGTATTCCTGCGTTCCTGTGTATTCCTGTGTTCCCGTGTATTCCTGTGTGTTCCCGCTCCTGTGTCCCGTGTTACCCGAGTTCCTCCGTGTTGCTGTGTTCCCGTTCCCACCTGCCTGGACCTCCTGTTGCTGACCCCGGACTTGGACCTGACGTTGCACCTCTGCCGCCTGCCCTGACCCTGTGCCTGGACCTGTCTACGAGATTGTCATCCGCTAAGGTACCTCGACCTCGGCTGCCACCGTGGGCTAGTCACACCTGGGAACGACCTAGTGGTATCCTGCCGCAGCAAGTCCAACCCGCTTTGCGGCGGGCTCTGGTGAATACCAGGTGCCGCTAGGCTCCGGTTCCGGGTGTTGGCTAGTTACATCTCCCGCGGTGGTCCAGAGGATCCACTGATCCTAACAAGTGCCTGTATGTGGCAGTCCAAAAAAGTTTTCAAACCAGAGGAGCAGGTAGGTGGCCCTCCAGAAAAATGGAATAGATTGAGTGCCTGTATGTGGCAGTCCAAAAAAGTTTTCAAACCAGAGGAGCATGTAGGTGGCCCTCCAGTAAAATGGAATAGATTGAGTGCCTGTATGTGGCAGTCCAAAAAAGTTTTCAAACCAGAGGAGCAGGTAGGTGGCCCTCCAGAAAAATGGAATAGATTGAGTGCCTGTATGTGGCAGTCCAAAAAAGTTTTCAAACCAGAGGAGCAGGTAGGTGGCCCTCCAGAAAAATTGAATAGATTGAGTGCCTGTATGTGGCACTCCCAAAAATTGTTTAAAACAGAGGACCGGGTCGGTGGCCCTCCAGAAAAATTAAATGCATAAAGTACTATAGCTAGAGCCAGTGGGCCCTGTCAAAAAATAGCCAGTTTCCTCTGCTTTACTGTACAAAGAGGAGGAGAAGGAGGAACATGAGGAGGAGGAGGAGTGGATAAATTATTCAGGTTGAGCTTCCTTCACCTGGTGGAGATTGGAAATTATGAGAAATCCAGGCTTTATTCATCTTAATAAGCGTCAGCCTGTCAGCGCTGTCAGTCGACAGGCGTGTACGCTTATCGGTGATGATGCCACCAGCTGCACTGAAAACCCGCTCGGACAAGACGCTAGCGGCAGGGCAGGCAAGAACCTCCAAGGCATACAGCGCCAGTTCGTGCCACATGTCCAGCTTTGAAACCCAGTAGTTGTAGGGAGCTGTGTGATCATTTAGGACGATGGTATGGTCAGCTACGTACTCCCTCACCATCTTTCTGTAAAGATCAGCCCTACTCTGCCGAGACTGGGGACAGGTGACAGTGTCTTGCTGGGGTGACATAAAGCTGGCAAAAGCCTTGTAAAGCGTACCCTTGCCAGTGCTGGACAAGCTGCCTGCTCGCCTACTCTCCCTCGCTACTTGTCCCGCAGAACTACGCACTCTGCCGCTAGCGCTGTCAGAAGGGAAATACTGTTTCAGCTTGTGCACCAGGGCCTGCTGGTATTCATGCATTCTCACACTCCTTTCCTCTCCAGGGATGAGAGTGGAAAGATTTTGCTTGTACCGTGGGTCCAGGAGAGTGAACACCCAGTAATCGGTGCTGGAATAAATTCTTTGAACGCGAGGGTCACGGGATAGGCAGCCTAGCATGAAATCTGCCATATGCGCCAGAGTACCAATGCGTAAGAATTCACTCCCCTCACTGGCCTGACTGTCCATTTCCTCCTCCTCCAACTCCTCCAACTCCTCTTCTTCTGCCCATACACGCTGAACAGTGAAGGACTCAACAATGGTCCCCTCTTGTGTCTCGCCAACATTCTCCTCCTCTTCCTCCTCATCCTCCTCCACCTCCACCTCCTCCGATATGCGCTGAGAAACAGACCTAAGGGTGCTTTGGCTATCAACAAGGGAATCTTCTTCCCCCATCTCTTGTGACGAGCGCAAAGCTTCCGACTTCATGATGATCAGAGATTTTTTCAACAGGCCAAGCAGCGGGATGGTGAGGCTGATGATGGCGGCATCGCCACTGACCATCTGTGTTGACTCCTCAAAGTTACTCAGCACCTGACAGATATCAGACATCCACGTCCACTCCTCATTGTAGACTTGAGGAAGCTGACTGACCTGACTACCAGTTCTGGTGGAAGTTGACATCTGGCAGTCTACAATCGCTCGGCGCTGCTGGTAAACTCTGGATAACATGGTCAGTGTTGAATTCCACCTCGTGGGCACGTCGCACAACAGTCGGTGAGCGGGCAGTTGGAGGCGGCGCTGCGCTGCCCTGAGAGTGGCAGCATCTGTGCTGGACTTCCTGAAATGCGCACAGATGCGGCGCACCTTCGTGAGCAAATCAGACAGATTGGGGTATGTCTTGAGGAAACGCTGAACTATCAGATTTAACACATGGGCCAGTCTGCCGAGTTGCAGAGCCGCCACCAGGTTACGGCCGTTGTCACACACAACCATGCCTGGCTTCAGGTTCAGCGGTGCCAGCCACAGATCAGTCTGCGCCGTGATGCCCTGTAATAGTTCTTGGGCGGTGTGCCTTTTATCGCCTAGGCTCAGCAGTTTGAGCACCGCCTGCTGTCGCTTAGCGACGGCACTGCTGCTGTGCCTAGAGCTACCGACTGATGGCGCCATGCCCACGGATGGTAGTTCGGAGGAGGAGGTGGAGGAGGGGTGGGAGGAGGAGGAGGCATAGTAGGCCTGAAACACCTGGACCGAGGTAGGCCCCGCAATCCTTGGCGTCGGCAGTATATGACCAGCCGCAGGGTCAAACTCGGTCCCAGCCTCCACCAAGTTAACCCAATGTGCGGTCAGCGATATATAGGGCACGGATGATGTTGTCTGACACGTGCTGGTGCAGGGCTGGGACGGCACATCGGGAAAAGTAGACACAGGGGAAGGAGCAGTGGTGTGCACGGCCGGAGGTGAACGGGCTTGTTGCCACTGAGTGGGGTGTTTAGCATTCATATGCCTGCGCATACTGGTGGTAGTTAAGCTATTAGTAGTGGAACCCCTGCTGATCCTGGTTTGGCAAATGTTGCACACCACAGTCCGTCGGTCATCCGGTGTTTCCTTAAAGAACCTCCAGACTTCTGAAAATCTAGCCCTCGCCGCAGGAGCCCTCGCCACGGGAGCTTCACTAGTTGACACATTTGGCGCTGATGCACCAGGTCTGGCCCTGCCTCTCCGTCTGGCCCCACCACTGCCTCTTCCAACCTGTTCTGGTCGAGGACTCTCCTCCGTCTCAGAAGCACTGTGTTCACCCGGCCTCTCAACCCAGCTTGGGTCTGTCACCTCATCATCCTCCGATCCCTCAGTCTGCTCCCCCCTCGGACTTCCTGCCCTGACAACAACTTCCCCACTGTCTGACAACCGTGTCTCCTCATCGTCGGACACCTCTTTACACACTTCTTCCACTACGTCAAGAAGGTCATCATCACCCACAGACTGCGACTGGTGGAAAACCTGGGCATCGGAAAATTGCTCAGCAGCAACCGGACAAGTGGTTTGTGACTGTGGGAAGGGTCCAGAAAACAGTTCCTCAGAGTATGCCGGTTCAAATGCCAAATTTTCCTGGGAGGGGCATACTGGGGGGGAAGAGGCTGAGGTGCAGGAGCTGGAGGAGTGCCGATTTCGGTGACATGGGTGGACTGCGTGGAAGACTGACTGGTGGACAAATTGCTCGAAGCATTGTCGGCAATCCACAACATCACCTGTTCGCACTGTTCTGGCCTCAACAGTGCTCTACCACGAGTCCCAGTAACTTCAGACATGAACCTAGGGAGTGTAGCTCTGCGGCGTTCCCCTGCTCCCTCATAAGCAGGTGGTGTCTCACCCCGCCCAGGACCACGGCCTCTGACCCCTGCAGTAGTTGGACACCCACGTCCCCGCCCTCGTCCTCTACCCCTAACCCTCGGGTTAAACATTTTGAAAATGAGAGTTATAACTTGAATTTTTTTTTTAACTTTTTTTTGTTTTTTTTGTTTTTTTTTGTGTTTTTTAGTTTTTAAAACCAAACGATGCTATCATATTGCTATGGCTATTTTCTAGCCAAGTATGAAAGCACACTGCTATGCCAGATGAGATGACGCTGAGTTATGAAAAAAATAAACGTAAAATAAAAAAGGAAATGGCAGACTGTGCCTAATTGAAATACAACCCCGGGCCCTAATAAATTTTCCCACTTCGGTCTTTGCGATGGATATGTGCGTCACTAAGCGCAAAACACAGCGGTCGCAAGTCTCACTCCAAATTGCTCACAATTTGCTAGTAGATGCACTGCAGCAAGTACAGCCA
Source organism: Engystomops pustulosus (assembly GCF_040894005.1). NCBI lineage: Eukaryota > Metazoa > Chordata > Amphibia > Anura > Leptodactylidae > Engystomops > Engystomops pustulosus. The sequence continues at coordinate 202,197,938 of NC_092414.1, forward strand.
CCAGCAGATCAACCAGAAATCAAATATATATAACGCTACTGTAGGCGTAAGTAAGCCGTTTGGATTCTCCTATGGCTATTTTCTAGCCAAGTATGAAAGCACACTACTATGCCAGATGAGATGACGCTGAGTTATTAAAAAAATAAACGTAAAATAAAAAGAAACTGGCAGACTGTGCCTAATTGAAATCAAACCCCTAATAAATTGTCCCACTTTGGTGTTTGAGGTGGATATGTGTGTCACTAAGAGCTAAACACAACGGTAGCAAGTCCCCCTGCAAATTCCTCACAATATGGTACTAGCTGCACTACTAGTGCCAGCAAGCCCAGCCACAAGCAAATAAAAAAAAAAAGTATAACGTTATTGTAGCCCTAAGAAGGGCTGTTGGGTTCTTGTAGAATCACTCCTGCCTAACAGTAAGCTAATAGAACAGCCTAACGCTTTCCCTGACCAGCAGCAGCTCTCTCCCAAGCGGCATCCAGACAGAGAATGATCCGAGCAGCGCAGGCAGGGGCTAGTCTATTCCAGGGTCACCTGATCTGGGCAGCCAACCACTGCTATCTACGTGTAAGGGTACCACGTCATGCTGGGTGGAGTGCAGAGTCTCCTGGCTTGTGATTGGCTCTGTTTCTGGCCGCCAAAAAGCAAAACGGCGGGAGCTGCCATTTTCTCGAGCGGGCGAAGTATTCGTCCGAGCAACGAGCAGTTACGAGTACGCTAATGCTCGATCGAGCATCAAGCTCGGACGAGTATGTTCGCTCATCTCTAGTAAACAGTTATTTTATAGTGGTACAACTTTTTTGGACATTTTTCAAGTATATAACCTGATTTTTGATAACCTTTCTAATTAGAGTAGTTGATGTATTCTACATTTCATTGTGGAAAGATGAGCCTTCTACTATGAAAGATGCTTAAGTCATCATTGATTGTGGCATCTAAAGGTTTAAAGAGTTTTCTGGGACCCCGAGAGCTGCAAAACCAAGAAAAAACAAGAACAACTTCTGGTGCTCTGGTCCAGCATGGCGCCTCCCGTTGCTGCTGGTATTGGTCTCTGTTGATGTCTTGACCACAGAAACCATAGAGCACACTATCTACAGCCTCTGACTGACAATGGCTGGAGAGTGATAGGCATAAGTTCTTACTTATTCTCACAGTACCGGGGCCACTCTTTGAAAGAAAAAGAACCAGGACAAACCCTTTTAAAGTCTAGTCTAGAGCTTCCTCCAATTATGACTGTTCACGAGACAAGAAATCGTGTTTTCCCGACATGGTTACTGGTCTTCACGTGCCCATTTTGGTTTAGCCATTATTAAATCACAGCAGCCAAACGTAAGGCCCAGCAATCACCTGTTAAAGTGGTTACTAAGGGGTCATTCAAAATGTGCATTTTTCATGTGAATGGCTTATTGTAGGGCAGTGATGGCGAACCTTTCAGAGATTGGGTGCCCAAAATGAGACCCGAAAACCATTAGCTTTTCCCCAAGGGCCAACACGGCAATTTAGGCAGAAACAAACTTATTGCTACCAGAATCTTTGAACTCCAATCCGACCCTGTCCACACCTTTTTACTCTTCGGACAGGACCAAGCAGCACAGGATGGGTCACTTTAAAATAGCAGGGCGCTACTTGGACTGCCTGAGACTGCAGGAAGTTGCCACGTCTGGCAAACTCTGTTTGCCTGGGAGACAGCCCGTGTGCCCACAGAGATGCCTCCGAGTGCCATCTCTGGCACCAGTGCCATAGGTTCGCCACCACTGTTGTAGGGTGTACATGAGTTTTAGTAAGTTTGAATGCTATTGCATTAAGTAGTCGATTTCCTGAACATAAATAAAGCCTTTAGCCCGAAGTGTCCCAGAAGCCTTGCTGGACTCTACTTCTTTCCTGAAATACACTTACCTTACTAAAGCTCTGAACCCACAGAATGAAAAAATGACAAGAACAACCACAGCGGATAGAACCAGAATGCACAGCAACAGCGTGTTCGGGACTAAAAGGAAAAGGAAAATTTAGTAAAATCACTAAAACCACACTACAGATGTACATACAATAAAAAAAAGATTTTTAGTCGAGCAAAAATTAGCATTTTGCAAAGTACCAAACTATGATCTGGTCGGTAAACTACACAGAGAGCTTCCTGATCCAGCAGAGCACCTACACAACCAACTGGAGTGGAATACAGGTTATCATATACAAATAACCTTTCCCGTTGACATATATGACATTAGTGGTAATGTATGAGGATAATATTTGATTTTCAGGTTAGTCGTACTTTTAGACAAAACTTTCAGTGAAAAATCTGAAAATGGAGACATTGGGGCACATTTACTAAGAACAGTTCAGAATTCACTGGGGCAGATTTACTTAACCGGTCCATTCGCGATCCAGCAGCGCGTTCTCTGCGGTGGATTCGGGTCAACAAAGGTAGTTCCTCCGATGTCCACTAGGTGTCGCTGCTGCACTGAAGTCCGCCGAGGCCCGCCAGAATGCACTGAAGTTCACCGGCCTATTCCTGGTGAAGGTAAGCGCGAGTCCAGCAACACTTTTTTTTTTTTAAATGCAGCGGTTTTTCAGAATCTGTCGGGTTTTCCTTCGGCCACGCCCCGATTTCCTTCGCGCAGATGCGCCACAATCCGATAGCGTGCGCCAAAATCCCGGGGCAATACAGGAAAAATCGGTGCAAATCGGAAATATTCGGGTAACACGTCGGGAAAACGCGATTCGGGCCCTTAGTAAAAGACCCCCACTATGTGCAGTTAGCCTGTGTTATGTGCAGGGGGCACCAGATTTAGGATTTTTTGGCATACCGTCATGAATCTGGCGCCCATTGCACTGCTCCGACAGAGTGAACCACTTTTTTGGTATACCTTTAATATGCAGCGTGCAACACTTTTCTTTAGCACCTTGCATGTTAAATGTGGCTGAGCACCAGAATGCCTCTTCAGTGCAGAAATGACGTAATGCGTAGTGCAGCCATGACACGTGCGACACATATGTGGCACGGATACTTCTTAAATACCTGTGCAAACAGTTTGCACCTAAAAGAAAGTGCAAAATCCAACAGAAAACTGTCGCACAGCCCTTAGCAAATGTGCCTCATTGACCCGCATTTATCATAACTAGTACCAGTTTGCCTGTGTAGTGTGCAGGGTGCGACAGATTTAGGAAATTGGTCACACGGTCTTCATGAATCTGTTACACATTGGGACAGATTGACTTACCCGGTCCTGTCGTGATCCAGCGGTGCGTTGTCCGACGAGGATTCGGGTCCAGGGCAATGCATGAAGATCGCGTGCCCGAGTTCCTGCATGTGTTGCTTCTGCACCGAGGTCCGCCAGAGTTCACCTGCTTCTTCCTGGTGCATGTAAGTGCTTGATCTTGCGACACAATCGTGTTTTCAAATTCTGTGGTTTGTCTGAATCCTTCGCATGCAAGCTGGCGCCGATGCACCAAAATCCGATTACGTCCGCCAAATTCCCGGGGCAATTCAGCACAAAATGGAAATAGTCGGGAAACCCAGTGAAAGTGCGTCCGACGGACCCTTAGTAAATGAACCCCATTGTTCTGCTCTGGCAGAATGCACTTTTTTGGTGCACTTTGTACATACAGCAGAATTGTGGCACACAGTCCGACGGTCCACCAAAACGCCCCTTTTGGTGCATATTTTTTCTGTCTTCTCGGCACAGTGCATCTACAACACAAAACTTTATAACTACTTGTGCAAGCAGTTTGCACGTACTTTCTAAAGCAAAGTCGGACAGAAAACTGGTTGTCACGGGTGGTGGCTCACCCGTGCCGCCCTGCCCCTGCCAGCGCGCCGCCAGTGCATCTCACCCGTCCCGGCTCCTGGCTCGCTCCCCTCCGCTGTGCGCGCGCGTCCCCGACTGCTAGGGCGCGCACGCGGCACCTTCTCCAAATTTAAAGGGCCAGCGCGCCATTAATTGGCGCTGGCCATATTGCCAATTCTTCATAAGCCTGCCTCTTCCTGTTACCCTTGCCGGATCTTTGTGCCTCATAGCCTTAGAGAAAGCTTCCAAGCGAGTATTCCTGCGTTCCTGTGTATTCCTGCGTTCCTGTGTATTCCTGCGTTTCCGTGTATTCCTGTGTGTTCCCGCTCCTGTGTCCTGTGTTACCCGAGTTCCTCCGTGTTGCTGTGTTCCCGTTCCCACCTGCCTGGACCTCCTGTTGCTGACCCTGGACTTGGACCTGACGTTGCACCTCTGCCGCCTGCCCTGACCCTGTGCCTGGACCTGTCTACGAGATTGTCATCCGCTAAGGTACCTCGACCTCGGCTGCCACCGTGGGCTAGTCACACCTGGGAACGACCTAGTGGTATCCTGCCGCAGCAAGTCCAACCCGCTTTGCGGCGGGCTCTGGTGAATACCAGGTGCCGCTAGGCTCCGGTTCCGGGTGTTGGCTAGTTACATCTCCCGCGGTGGTCCAGAGGATCCACTGATCCTAACACTGGTGCAGACACTTTAATAAATGTAGGATTTTGGTGCTCCAGTCTTTATACTAACCCTGCTAGCAAAATGAGAGACTCTGAAGGTGTGTATGTGCGGCAAAAATTCAACAGTAATTTCATCTCTAGCCTCCTCCTGGGCTAAAGTAAAAGCGGCTAGCCATGGTGTCGACACACCCAGCAGTCTTGCTCCCCGCCATGTCATGCCAACTTTGGCAAGAGTATCATGCAAGGAAGGTGGAAAATCTTACAAAATTTTGGAAATGCGCCCTTTTACATTCCTTGTTTCCCAGAAAATAGGAAGTGTCACCTTTTACCAGAAGTTACCTGATTTAGTGTGTAATGTCTGCACAGCGCTCCATTCACTCCAGGGTCCCTTGTAGCAGTGTGAAGGATCATCTTCTTCCAACCGTACTCGGATCTTCACAGAGTAGCTACTACTGGGTTCTAGGTGCGTTCCCAATTTGAGGAGTTCTTGGGGTCCATTATGTGGTGTCCCTGTTTTGTTATGACCTGGACAGTCAAGAGTTACCTGAAAATGGATAAACATATTTTTTTGTATGTTACTAGACTGTGATTAAGACGTTACAATCATTTAATATAAATCCTTTAAGTGCACTGGGGGGGTGTCCTCACACTGCTGTGTTCTTAGCTTTTTTTCAGTGATCTGATCCACAGCCTCTCCCCTCTGCTCTGAGTAAAAGGCAGCAGGCTTCTGGTTGAATACTACAGCAGTCACTTTGAGACCTATAGAAACACTTTTGACCACCTCCAACAAGTGGTGGCCAAAGATGCGCACCACCTCTCTGTTTTTCATGGGACACTTGTGGGTCCCAATCCTGACAATAAATGTAATTGTAGTGATTGCCAGCAAGCAATTTCATCTCATTCAGAATATAAATTTATATTTATTTTAATACCTGCCAGAGGTGAATGAGAGCCACGGTATGGATAGATGGAAACATAAATTGGGTAGTGTTGGGTGGTGTTAGCCTCGCAAAACATATCAGTCACTTACTTCTATAGAACCCACCTCAGTTGGCTTCACTTCGTTGTCTCTCCAGTAACAAAGCTCATAGTGATATTTAAAGTCAGGCTTTTCAATTGGATCCTTATCCCAGCTTATTAAAAAAGTTTCTCCTTTACTTTTTTCATTGATGGTGAGGTTTCTGGGCAGAAGTTTTACTAAGGAAAAGTGGATGGAAGGTTGCAATAAAGCATGTGGCTACATATTGGACCAATAGATAAGTTTTAGCTCTTCATGGAGACATTTTAGAACAACAACAAAAACTTGTATCACCTCTTTACATGTTAAAAAGACTAACTCGTTATTAATATTTCTATAAATGTTACTCATTCTAGAGATGAGCGGATCAAAACTTTCGGTTCAGCATCCTTCGTTCGTCAGCTCCCCCTATTCCGGACATGTTTGATGGCATCAGTCATCTTTACATTCCTAAGAAACTAGGAATGGCTGTGATTGGCCTGGCCTGTCTACCAGGTGTCCACCAGACCAATCACAGCTGTGCCCAGTTGCTAGGGGGGTAAGGCTGCAAACAACGGGGCACATTTACTTACCCGTCCGAGTCGTAATCCCCATCCGGACTCTCCGATGATGATGCACTGTGCCGCGATCGACGTAGATCCTGTGCCGGATATCCTGCATGTGTTGCTTCCCCGCTCAGGTTCGCCGGCGTTCACCTTCTTCTTCCTGGTGCTTGTAAGCGCTTGGTTTGCGACACAAATTTAAATGTTAAATCACGTTCTAAGTCCAAATCCGTTGGATCGTCCGAATGACCCGCCCCTGATTCGGGTCGCGTGAAAGCCGGCGTGATGGCGACACAATCCTATCACGTGTGACACAATCCCCGTCGCAATCCCCAAAAAGTCGGGAAACCCAACAAAAATGCGGCCCCGGGGACCCTTAGTAAATAAGCCCCAACATGTCTGGGTTTGGTGGAGCTACGGAACGGAGGGCAGCGGACCTAAAGTTATGGTCCACTCATCTCTAATAATAAGTAACATTTATAGAGATCTTAATAATGAATTAGTAATATTATCTCTACTCATTACTCATAATAAGGTGTCTTTCATCTCAACGACTAACTGGAAATTAGAACAGGAACTACTTGTCATTGGGCCTTCCAAAAAAACTGGAGAGAATTTATGTCTCAGGGACTCTCTGTAATTTTTTGGAAGTCCCAATGTCATGTAGGTCCTATGGAGTCTATGGACAATAGAAAAGTAGAGGTATCAACACAAATATCAATGGATTGCCATGGAAAGGAAGTAGTTAAAGCTTTGTGTCTAGTCCCAGGGCTCATAGTGTTTTAATTTCAAAATGTAATCCATGTTTTTTTTTTCATTCTGGGCAATGTCTTCTCTTTCTTTGAAAGTGACCCACTTCCATCGTGTGCTAACAATATTTCTATCTCTTTATGTGTCAGGTGGGCCTGCTCTGACACCAATACTTGAGGTCAACTCAACTACCGACCACCTATACGCACCATTTAGTTACATTTCAGCAAATTGATATCATAACTTACTGTTTTTACATATTTTAAACAAAACATTGGAGTTCTTTGGATCCGCTGGTCCAACACTGATATTAAGCAAGTGAATTGGGCTGTTGTAAGGCCGGGATGTAAAGTTGCAAGCACATGAAAGGTGCGTAGGGGTCTCCTGCCAGCATGTCGACTTGCAAACTTCCTCTCTGACGAAACAGAAAACCATAAAAAACAATTAAAACATTTTTAAGGAGGTTAAAAATTGTACATAGGATGGTAGAACTTTGTGGAACTTACTTTCTAGATTGATCCTGGTAATACAGAGAGAAGTCTACGGAGTCAGCTACTTCCTGCCTCACTTCCCATGAGCAATGTATCATCTGATCAAGAGAAACTTTACAGCGCAAGTTTTTTGGCTTAGCTACATCTCCTGGAAATGGAAATAAGAAGAATAAGACACAGTCACATGATTCTGGCCACATCACACTTAACCATGGTGATCTACTAGTGCAGTGATGGCGAACCTTTTAGCGGCAGAGTGCCCAAACTGCAACCCAAAACCCCCCTTATTTATTGCGAGGTGCCAACCAAAAATGAAAGCAGTAACTTATTGCTCCCTGTTCCTCAACAACGTTCAATCATATTGGCCTGATGAGCACAAGATGGGAAATCTGCATCATTTTAGCTTCCTTCCAGTGTCCCTCTGTACACAGATTTGTGGGGCCAGCAGGAGGTCTTCCAAAGATAATTCGGCCCTGTCTACTCATTCTCCCTCTTCCTACATACCCAAGTAGCGAAGTAAGTATCACTTAAATATATGAATGAAAGCAGAATTTTTTAAGTTGCTTGGAACTGCAGGAAGATTCTTTGAGTCCTGTCTAGTGTGCTTGGGTGATGGCCCGGGTGCCCACAGAAAGGTCTCTGAGTGCCACCTCTGCCATAGGTTCGCCATCACTGTACTAGTTTATCACAATAGGTATCATGTGTGACCAAGGTGAGATGAAGGCTTGCTTACTTGTGTGTAGGTTGCACCTTCTTACACCTAAGAACCTAGGAAACTGACGGGGAACCAGGGGCCAACACTCAACTCCTTGAAAAGGGGGGAAGGAAAGGACTTGTCGGGAAATGTTTGCGACGCCAGTCGGGATAATGGTTGCTAACTTCAGCCCTGGGAGATAGGTATTATGGGTCAGCGTGATGTTATGAACCCTTCCTGACTAGGGCTGGCTCCCAGTGGATGGATGGAGGAGGAGGTGCCTTGCGATGATGGCGGCGCCAAATAAACACTTGCACACTTTGACTCATGGAGCACAAAAATAACATTGAGGAACGCTTACACATGAAAACATTATTGTTTTGGACTTTTGTGCTTATGTAGCATTGAAATATATTTGCTGGTACCTTCTTACATAATGACCCATAATGACTTCTTACATAATGACCCAAAATAAATACCATCATAAATGATAGGCCTTACTGACCAAGAACTGCAACCATAAGAAAATCAAGAAAACCTTGAGAAACAGTTCTTTTGGTAATTATGGCCCAGGATGTTAAAATCTGTTTGGTGCAGTGGCGTACCGACCGTGGTCGCAGCGGTCGCTATTGAGACCGGGCCCATCGGATGGGGGGGGTTTGGCATTAGTGATAGCCCTGGCCCGGGCCCCCCTGTCTGATATATACATTTATGTAAAACTGTATTTCGGTGTTTATTTATGTGTGTGTATTTATATGTGTAGCGTAAATATAGCGCGTGTAGAGTGTATATGGGGCTGTGTTAATATGTGTTTATGTGTGTTATGCATATATAGTGTATGTGTGCATATGTCTGTGGAGTGTATATATGTAATATGTGTATTTTGAAGTGTAATGTGCAGGATAGGGCAGACAGGGAGTGTTTAGGTATCTGGGGGCTATGATTCTAAGTTCGCACCGGGGCCCACTGGGGTCTTGTTACGCCACTGGTTTGGTGCCATCACCCACAGTGTCCTCTTTTACGGCAAAGTTCTCTGCACTAGAAAAATGTAATTCCCTCTCCTCTGCATCAGAATTTAGCTTTGTATGTATGGCCCTCCAAAAGTTCTTGTGAAAAAACCACCTGCCGGACTACCATTGCATTAAATGGAAGGGTGGATTAAGTGCCCAAATCCTTTTTGTGTACACGCCCTGAAGTCAGCACTCTTGGTTGACATGTTGCTTTGAGGCTCGAGCTGGAATGATCCTCCTTCATTTTCTTGCTTTTTTGACTTGTACGACCAACATAGGTATCACATCACTTATCTAACCTTGTCAGCACTTTGAAGGGGTCAAAACTGCTGATGGACTTCCTTTAAAATTACAACATGTCTAATTTGAGAATGTTCAGCAATGATAACAGTAACCTGGCTCCTTATCTGCCCTACCTCATAGCCAAAATACACAAAACTATAAATTATTCCCTCTTGCAAAAATAAAGATTTTTACTGGCTTATTTTACTGTACAATAAAATTATCTATGAAGAAAAAATACCTGGCTCATTGACAAATACTGTATGTAGTGTTGGGTTTTTTTGTGACCACCAGAAAAAATTATTCTGGGTGTGCACCCTCCAAATAATTTCAAGTACCCCCCAAATTGGGTTTTCCCCGCCTAGTCCCCAGGATTTGGTTAGAGCCTGTAAACTGCTCCCATGACTTGGTTGCATCCTTGGCAGTGAGCCAGGTCGATTTTTTCCACTGGAGAGGTTTTTGGGGAAAACATATTTGCTTTTCTACAAGAACCTGTCACAACCTCATGACAGATTCTCTTTAAATCTAACTTTTACCCAATAACATGGCAGACAGGGAATAAAAGCTCTGTGTTCTTGGCTCTTACCTTCATTTGACACATTAAGGTGACTCTCTAGACTTCTGTTTGGTACAAATGCGAGGTGGATACTATCATAAAGCCAATGTCCAGCAAAAACTTTAGAACATGTCCAGGTCTCATGACTTGGTTCCAATTTAGCTGGATCCTTTGCACAAAAAGGGCTGCAAATGCAAATATAGAAGTTAAAAGACTTGACGCAGAAAAAACTGGACATGATAACACTGACCCATCACTACATTACTACTGACAATAGATGATGTCACAGCTTATCTCCTCCTCCTCCCTGTACAATTACCTCTATATAGATAACACTGACCCATCATTACATCACTACTGACAATAGATGATGTCACATCTTATCTCCTCCTCCTCCCTGTACAATGATCTCTATATAGATAACACTGACCCATCACTACATTACTACTGACAATAGATGATGTCACAGCTTATCTCCTCCCCCTCCCTGTACAATGACCTCTATATAGATAACACTGACCCATCATTACATCACTACTGACAATAGATGATGTCACAGCTTATCTCCTCCCCCTCCCTGTACAATGACCTCTATATAGATAACACTGACCCATCATTACATCACTACTGACAATAGATGATGTCACAGCTTATCTCCTCCCCTCCCTGTACAGTGACCTCTATATAGATAACACTGACCCATCATTACATCACTACTGACAATAGATGATGTCACAGATTATCTCCTCCCCCTCTCTGTACAATGACCTCTATATAGATAACACTGACCCATCATTACATCACTACTGACAATAGATGATGTCACAGCTTATCTCCTCCCCCTCCCTGTACAACGACCTCAATATAGATAACACTGACCCATCATTACATCACTACTGATAATAGATGATGTCACAGCTTATCTCCTCCGCACATCATCATGTGTGTCCGCTTCAGAGCCGCACATACAGCGGGAGTGACATTTCGGGGAGCGAGGAAAGGCTTTGCATTTTTTTTTGCATTGTGCCTCAGATGCCCTCTTCTTTCATGGATGATGCACAGATAGGGAGGACTCAATATTTACCTATAGTGACACAGCTAAATACAAATACATCAGAGACAGCGTCAAGGGTTCCGAAACAACCGGACACATGGCCAGTGTCCAAACCTGGTCCCGTTTCTGGAAAAGCAGATTAACTTCCATTGCTTGGATATGAGTCCCAAAGTTACAAGTGTAGGTATTACTATGTATGTAACCACAAACTAAATCCAAATAGCATCGAATCGCACTTTGGAGGTGTATGGAGGTGAAAATAGTGAAGTCTCATTGTCAACAAAAAGAAGTTACAGAAGATCTTGTAAAAGAAGTGACCTACCCTCTATTTATATCCATCAAAGTCATGTTCACATATTGTCGAGACCTGGGACTTTCGGACCATGAGCAGTTTATGATGCCTTCAGAGTATTCCATGACACAATACAGACTGTCCATCAACCTGGAACCTGAGCAGAAGATAAAGATGAGTAACAGTATATTAAGATATCGCTACAATGAACAAGCACTTACAATCATTGCCCCATGTGACCACTTAACAAACAGGGAAACTCTCTATTGTTCGGAAGATCAAACTTGATATAAGGAAATTCTGAGGCAGCAACAATTAAGACTAATAAAGCTGTGTTGTCTCACAAGATTGAGATTTGGTTTTCCATAAATGTGTGCATGGCTTAATGGAAATCTACCATCAAAATAAACCAGGGACCACTTACTCATAGATCCACATTGACTGTGGTAATCTGCTTATATTTGCTATCCATGGCCTCCTTCCTTCTAAAATCATTATGCTAATGAGCCTGAGGGGCTCTGGTAGGTGTTTCTCCATAGGTTGTTACAATGAGCAGAGAAAGTCTCCCCTCCACCTGCACTTCCTGCTGCTGTTAGATTACACAGGAAGTGGGAGGAGGGAGAGAGCAGGGGGAGGGGTGAGACATGTTCTTCTCATTGTAACAGCCTCTGAATATTCAGCAATGAAGAGCTCTGGAAACACCCAACAGAGTCCCTCAGATCCATTAGCATAATTAAATAGTTTATTTTAAAGAAAGCAAGGTATGGATAACAAATATAAATTAATGTAAGTGCCTTATATACCAGCGTTTTTCATGTGCATGTTCTGCGTGTGGTTTCAACATGCAGAACTCGCATTGGACTATTCAATGGGTCTTGTCAGACTTGAATTTTTTTTCATGCACATACGTGTGTGAGTGGAGATCCTTTAAAAATGCGTTGTACTTCCAAATAAAAAAGCGCTATCCGAATCGGAAATGTGGAAATGTTTGGTAAAACGTTGGTTTTTGCATCACCATCTACTTAAAGTCATAGCTTTTTAATTTTTCCTCCAATGGAGTTAGTTAAGGTTTTTTTTTGGAGTGGGGGGGCTGATTATCTGTTTTCTGTAGGCTCATTTGGGGGTTTGAACTCAGCCCATTTGGATATGAGCATATTGCATTTAAACAATATACTGGGGGTCTGGTTACAGGTCGCATGCATTTCCCTGGAAACACATATGCAATCGGGCTGCAGGTGTGACCGCCGCCTTTCACAGTAGGATCAGTATAACCCCTTTATCCCGCTTCCAGACCTCTCTGATGGTGAGTTAATACGTGGTGTTTTTTGGATGTGGTTTTTAAACGAATACCGGAAATGCATGCGTTTTACATGTTACCATGTATTTGGCTGGTTTCAATGGGGCTCATTTACTAAGGGTCACGGATCGCACTTTTGTCAGACTGTTCATCGTTTTGGGGTTTTACACGGCTTGGACAGGTATTTAACAGGGGTCTGCTGGGGATTGTGTTACACATGATCGTTTTTTGGTGCAGCTGCGGCGGCTTCCATGCGACACAAATTGGGCAGACGATCCGACTGATTCGAACTGAACGCGGGATTTAACTTTCAAATTGTGTTGCAAGACAATGCACTCACATGCACCAGGAAGAAGAAGGTGAACTCTGAGGACCTGAGCGGGGAAGCGACACATGCAGGATATCGGGCGCACAATCTTAGTGAATTGCGTCATTGGAGTTGGACAATGCTCTTTCTTTGAACACTTCGGACTGGGTAAGTAAATGCGCCCCAATTGCATGAAGTGTAAGCAGCTTTCTCCAAATGTTAAAACAGCTGCTCAAACTTCCAGCAATAATAAAAAATGCATACCAGCCAAATGTGTAATAAAGTATAAAACGCATGTGTTTCTGGAAGGCGTTTGAAAACACATCCAAAAAATGCGATCGGTAACCTGCACCCAGTGTCTTGTATTGTTTAAGTAGAAACGCATGTACTGCTTTCTCTCTGATTGGTGGAGACATGATCGCGTACTCGGGATTGAACAGTAAGAAATCCTACTATTGAACCGTTTTGCCTCTTTTAAAACCAAAAAGGTACTGAAATTTTAATGCACAGAGCAACCCTAGTCCAATGCGGGTGCTGCTCATCAAAATAGCGCACAGAACACACGCATAAAAAACGCTAGTGTGATAGAGGCCTAACTCAATATAACTCTGAGACACATGAAAGTGCACTGCGTATTCACTTGCCATTGAAATGATCGACCACAGTCACGAGTCATTTTTACATGCGTTTTATGGATGTGAAAATTGCATTGAAAGTGCATTGAGATGCAAATAAAATTGCTTGGGAAAAACACACATTTTTTATCCCCAGTACAGGACAATCATTATATCTGGAGCTTTATAAGACTAGTCTAGCTTCGCAAGCTCCTAATTTTGCAGAATATTAGTAAATCTGACCCACTGGGGCACATTTACGTAGGCTTTTTAGGGTATTTAAGTAGCGGGTGCTCTGCGGTTGTGTCACACATGACCCCTTTTTTGGCGCAGCTGCGCTGCTTCCATGTGACAGAAATTGGGGGGCCGTCAGATGATGTGACTGATTCAGACTGAGCGCGGGATTTAACTTTCAAATTGTGTCGCAAGCCCAAGCACTTACATGCACCAGGAAGAAGAAGGTGAACTCCGGCGGACCTGAGCGGGGAAGCGACACATGCAGAATATCGGGCGCACGATCTTAGTGAATTCCAGCACAGTGCATTGGAGTCGGACAATATACTTAGGGGGACATTAATCATAGTGGGGTCTCAGGTTCGCCTATTTCTATTGGTTTGTTCTTGTTTTTGGCTTTTGATTTATGATGTCTCTAGTTCTGCCTTAGTAAATGCACTTTGGAATTGTCGCATGTCCCATTCACTAATTTTGCGCCAAATTTGTCCCTAATGTTTACCCTACATAGTAGATCTTATTTGAGACTAATAATGGAATGAGATTCAAAAAATGTGACAGAGCGTTCAGGGCTTCATTTTTACACAAAACAGTCTCATTGTGATGTAACTGCAGGGACTAAAAGTTACAGAGATGTAAAAAATTAAAAAAATTCTTGCTGAAATGAGACTTTGCCTTTTTTATTATAATTTACATGAAATGGAGACTGATAATATTCTCAGATCTGTACAATAAGACAATAATCACTCAGAGATGATCCCATAGACAATGATGAAGTCGTTACTGGGGAAATTTTACATTTTAAAACTGCTCCGAAGTATTTTCCATGTTGCATAGAGGGAATTCTTCATTTGGCAAACGAAAATCTATGTTTTTAGTAATGAAAAGTGAAGTTTTTTTGAAAAGCAGCTGCTCAGAGGAGGTGCATTTTTGTGCCTTTTTTGCGTCTTTTTAGGCGCAAAATTGTGATAGATCCCGTGCAAACATCTGTATAGCAGCCGCTCACTATGTCAGATAAGGCGCAGGGACTCAAAACCACTAAGTGCCAAAAATAAGTGCCAGAAAATGTAGCAAAAAAGCACCAAATTAACAAACTGCCCCAGATTATTGCACAAAAAGACGCTAGAAACAGTCTAAACAAACTATGATTAATGCCCCCCTTTTTGTGAACTCCAGGGTAAGTAAATGTGCCCCATTGTAATTGGAAATAATATAAAAGCTTTGTTTTTGTCACTAGCCCATCTCACTGTAAAACGTGGGGATATACGTGATCCGTAAAAAACAAAGGAAGCAAATTTACATGAGGTGGATCAGCACTCATTGGGGACATTTATAAAGTGTTTTCAGAACAAAAATTTTACTGACCTTTCGTTAACTCCTACTTTATGTTTGATTTTCACTAGAGATGAGCGAGCACTAAAATGCTCGGGTACTCGTTATTCGAGACGAACTTTTTCCGATGCTCGAGTGCTAGTCTCGAATAACGAGCCCCATTGAAGTCAATGGGAGACCCGAGCATTTTTCAAAGGGACCATGGTTCGGGAATAAAATGTGTTATTTAATTGAAAAAGAATGTCTTCTCATAAGTTAGCAGATGTATGCAAACATCTGCAATCTATTCTTCACTGTTCCGCGAGTATATTATCTCCCGACAAGTTAGCAGATGTGAAGAACAGTGAAGAATAGAATAAAAACAGTGACCACAGTGACAACAGGATCATTTAAGTGAAAAACGCAGTGAAAAACACAGTGAAGAATAGATTACAGATGTTCGGCACATCTGCTTACTTGTCGGGGTGATACGCTGTCCCGGGATCCGCTCCTCTTCTTCCACTGAAGTCTCCCCCGTGCTCTGCCCGATGTCTCCCCCGTGCTCTGCCCGATGTCTCCCCCGTGCTCTGCCCAATGTCTCCCTGCTGCCGTTCCGCGCGTATCTCCCGACAAGTAAGCAGATGTGCCGAACATCTGTAATCTATTCTTCACTGCGTTCTTCACTGTCTTTTTCACTTAAATGATCCTGTGTTCACTGTTTTTATTCTATTCTTCACTGTTCTTCACTGTTTTTTTAATTAAATGCTCGATCTCGAGCAGGGGAAATACTCGTCCGAGCAACGAGACGTTTCGAGTACCTTAATACTCGAACGAGCATCAAGCTCGGACGAGTATACTCGCTCATCTCTAATTTTCACCTTTTTGGCAATGGATTCACTTGGGGCCATTTATGCTCTTTTGCTACTCCATTCTCACAAAATGGGGCAGATTTACTTACCCGGTCCATTCGCGATCCAGCGGCGCGTTCTCTGCGGTGGATTCGGGTCCGGCTGGGATTCACTAAGGTAGTTCCTCCGACGTCCACCAGGCGTCGCTGCTGCGCTGAAGAGCATCTGAATGCACTGGAGCTCACCGAGCCATCCTGGGTTTCGAGCGACACTTTTTTTTTTTTACATGCAACGGTTTTTCCGAATCCGTCGGATTTTTTACGGCCACGCCCCCCGATTTCCGTCCCGTGCATGCCGGCGCCGATGCGCCACAATCCGATTGTGTGCGCCAAAATCCCGGGGCAATACAGAGAAAATCGGTTAACCTGTCGCAAGAACGCGGTTCGGGCCCTTAGTAAATGACCCCCAATGTTTTACATAAAAACACATTTTTTTTCTTGTTTTTGTTCATTTTTGTTGTAATTGTCGTTTTTCCAAGAATGAGACAAATCCTCCCCGTTCTGGGTAGATTATCTGCCTGCAGCTGACCAGATGTTACTCTTCTTGTCCTTATCTCTTTGATCATCAGAAGAGGTTACCAGGCTGCTCCCATCTCATGTAGCCACATCCTGGATAAGAGATTATGTCATCTAGGTGTGTTTGACCACGAATCTGTAGTGTAAACAGTTTATGTCATTTGGTTTTATCCTTTTTTTTCTCATACTATTTTTATATTCTTTATGTTTTTAACAACAAATAACGGAGGAGCGCGAATGTAAAAGAAAAACAACTGCATCATGGTAGAGAAATCTTCAATACAGGCAGTTCCTGACTTAAGGACAACCGACTTACAGATGACCCGTGGTTACAGATGGATCTCTCTGCCCACTGTGACCTCTGGTGAATCTCTCTGGATGCTTTATATACATCCCAAACTGCAGGGATCAGCTGTAAAAATGAAGTTTTATTGATAATCCTTGTTCCCATTACAGCAAAAAACACTGGGACACAAAAATGATACTGTTCTGACTTACATATAAATTCAATTTAAGAACAAACCTAAAGAACCTATCCTGTACGTAACCCAGGGATTGCCTGTATATAACGATATGTATAATATGTAATATGTATGAATTCTGTTGAGTAAATGTATCTCATGTCTGTACATACTTTATGTGGTTTTCTAGAGGTGCAGTAAGTTATTGTTTCAGCAGCATTATGACGTATAATCTCAACTTAATCCCTACTTTTGATCCTTGAGATCCTATTCTGCGAATTGGTGCTATTGTAGTGCTATCTAGGGGCGTAACTAAAGCGGTAGCAGCCATAGCAGCCGCTATGGGGCCCACAGTGTCAGGGGGCCCCGTCATCCAACCTGACACTAAAGAATGGAGAATGTGCAACATGTTACGCTGCACATTGTGGTGTATATATGCTGTATATTTGTGTGTATCTGTGATGTGTATATGCTGTATGTGTATATGGTGTATGGTGTGTATAAATACAGTACGTTATGTGTGTACGTAAGCTGTATGTCTGTATATGGCACTATGTGTGTATATGTGAGGTGTATATGCTCTATATGTGTGTAACAGTGTATAAATGTGTATGTATGAGTGATGAACTGTATGCTTATGTATATAGGAATGTAATATATGTATATTTTTTAAGACAGCAGGGGGGCCCCTTCAGAAGTCTGCTATGGGGCCCTGCCTCTCCTAGTTACGCCACTGGTGCTATCACTACATCAAATTATGATGAGTATAAATTCGACAGCAAAAAACATGTATAGGAAGGGTGAACTAAAGCTTATTAAAACATAACTTTTAATAGATTCAATAAAAGGTGATAAAGTACTTCAGACCAGAGCCACACTCCATCTCATAGCACCAGAAGGAATGGAGAGCAGTAATACAACAGACAATTTTACATCAATACACAATGGATAATATTATATTATTATATTATATATTATTATATATATGATCTCAGATCAAAAGATCATAAACCAGAAAGATCTCACCCATGACAAGGAGTCTGGAGCCACGGAAATTGGGCAGGAATATGGAGCGGCTACTGTCAACAGAAGGGGGTCTCGGACCAGGAGAAGATGAAGGCACCGCATCCAGGTATCCCCAACGCTGCTCTGTCCCTGCTCCCCAGAATAGTCCTAACAAGAACAGTCCCAGGAGATCCATAGAATCTAAAGGTCCCTAGGATTGCCATAGAAGGCCTTCCCATCACGTTTCCAGATCCACCATCCAGGAAGATCTATCATCAGGGGAAATAAGACAAGGTGCATAAATAATGTCAGGTTGGTCACACCGTGGACAGTGGTATATCTTAGTGACGGCCGCTAAGATACACCACTATGTTCTTTGTATGAGATGGAGTGTGGCTCTGGTCTGAAGTACTTTATGACCTTTAATTGAATATATTAAAAGTTATGTTTTAATAAGCTTTAGTTCACCTTTCCTATACATAGAACAATCAAAAGAACAAATAAACTCAATGGGGCAGATTTACTTACCCGGTCCATTCGCGATCCAGCAGCACGTTCTCTGCGGTGGATTCGGGTCCGGACGGGATTTATTAAGGCAGTTCCTCCGACATCCACCAGGTGGCGCTGCTGCGCTGAAGTTCCCCGGAACGCACTGGAATACACCGAGCCGGGCTGAGTGAAGGTAAGTGCAAGCTCCGCAACACTTTTTTTTTTTAAATGCGGCGGTCTTTCCAAATCCGCCGGGTTTTCGTTCGGCCACGCCCCCCCATTTCCGTCGCGTGCATGCCAGCGCCGATGCGCCACAATCCGATCGCGCGCGCCAAAATCCCGGGGCAATTCAGGGGAAATCGGCGCAAATCAGAAATATTCAGGTAACACGTCGGGAAAACGTGAATTGGGCCCTTAGTGGATGACCCTTAGTGACTACAGTGGGGACAACAAGCGACACCTTAACAGGGACAAGTGACATGCTTGAGACGTGAGATTTATTTGAGACAAAAAGTTATATAGATTTGGGAAGGGAAAAGTAACAAATTTGGGACAAACTTCACACAAACTTGTGACAAGTGACAAATAAACAACGGACAAACTGATCATATTCTGTAGCACATTACAGATCAGAGGGATCATATATAAATAAAAAACACTGCTCAAAAAAAATAAAGGGAACACTCAAATAACACTTCCTTGATCTGAATGAATGAAATATTCTCATTGTTTGTACAAAGTTGTGCTGACAACAAAATCACACAAAAAAAACATCAATGGAAATCAAGTTTATTAACAAATGGAGGCCTGGATTTGGAGTCATTCACAAAATTAAAGTGGAAAATACACTACAGGCTGATCCAATTTTGATCAAGTCAAAATGAGGCTCAGTATTGTGTGTGGCCTCCACATGCCTGTATGAACTCCCTACAATGCCTCGGCATGCTCCTGATGAGGTTCAGTATTGTGTGTGGCCTCCAGCTGCCTGTATGAACTCCCTACAACGCCTCAGCATGCTCCTGATGAGGCTCAGTATTGTGTGTGGCCTCCACATGCCTGTATGAACTCCCTACAATGCCTCGGCATGCTCCTGATGAGGTTCAGTATTGTGTGTGGCCTCCAGCTGCCTGTATGAACTCCCTACAACGCCTCAGCATGCTCCTGATGAGGCTCAGTATTGTATGTGGCCTCCACCTGCCTGTATGACCTCCCTACAATGCCTCGGCATGCTCCTGATGAGGATCAGTATTGTGTTTGGTCTCCACGTGCCTGTATGACCTCCCTATAAGGCCAGGGCATGCTCCTGATGCGGCTCAGTATTGTGTGTGGCCTCCGTGTACCTGTATGACCTGCCTACAACACCTCGGCCTGCTCCTGATGAGGATCAGTATTGTGTGTGGCCTCCACATGCCTGTATGACCTCCCTACAATGCCCCGGCATGCTCCTGAGGAGGCTCAGTATTGTGTTTGGCCTCCACATGCCTGTATGACCTCCCTACAATGCCCCGGCATGCTCCTGAGGAGGCTCAGTATTGTGTGTGGCCTCCCTACAACACCTCGGCATGCTCCTGAGGAGGCTCAGTATTGTGTGTGGCCTCCATGTGCTTGTATGACCTCCCTACAACATCTCTGCATACTCCTGAGGAGGCTCAGTATTGTGTGTGGCCTCCACGTGCCTGTATGACCTCCCTACAACACCTCGGCATGCTCCTGATGAGGATCAGTATTGTCTGTGGCCTCCACGTGCCTGTATGACCTCCCTACAACACCTCGGCATGCTCCTGATGCGGCTCAGTATTGTGTGTGACCTCCATGTGCCCGTATGACCTCCCTACAACACCTCGGCATGCTTCTGATGAGACTCAGTATTGTGTGTGGCCTCCACGTGCCTGTATGACCTCCTTCCAACGCCTCAGCATGCTCCTGATGAGGCTCAGTATTGTGTGTGACCTCCATGTGCCCATTTGACCTCCCTACAACTTCTCGGCATGCTTCTGATGAGGCTCAGTACTGTGCGTGGCCTCCACGTGCCTGTATGACCTCCTAACAATGCCTCAGCATGCTCCTGATGAGGCTCAGTAATGTGTGTGGCCTCCACGTGCCTGTATGACCTCCATACAACGCCTCAGCATGCTCCTGATGTGGCTCAGTATTGTGTGTGACCTCCATGTGCCCGCATGAACTCCCTACAACGTCTCGGCATTCTTCTGATGAGGTTGGAGATAGTCTTCTGAGGGATCACTTGACAACAAGTGGAATATGTACTCATGACAAAAAAGTGACATATAATTAGCATAAACACTCACTCAACAAGTGATTTAAAAAATTTGCTTCAAAAAGTTTCATATAAATTTGCAACAAATAATTTATAAATCTGGGCCACAAGTAACATATTGGGGCAGATTTACTTACCCGGTCCATTCGCGATCCAGCGGCGCATTCTCTGCGGTGGATTCGGGTCTTCCGGCGATTCACTAAGGCAGTTCCTCCGACGTACACCAGGTGTCGCTGCTGCGCTGAAATTCCCCAAGGCCCGCCGGAGTGCACGATGCTATACTTGGTGAAGGTAAGCGCGTGTCCCGCGACCCTTTTTTTTAAAAAATGCGGCGGTTTTTCAGAATCCGTCGGGTTTTTGTTTGGTCACGCCCCCCCCCGATTTCCGTTGCGTGCATGCAGGCACCGATGCGCCACAATCCGATCGCGTGCGCCAAAATCCCGGGGCAATACAGGGAAAATCGTCGCAAAACGGAAAAATTGCGTAACCTGCCGGTAAAACGTGATTCGGGCGCTTAGTAAATGACCCCCTCTAGACAACACATAGCATCTAAACATGTGACAACGTGTGACATATAAACTGAAAAGACAGAACAGCATTACCCAATGTAGTAATATAAGAACCATCGCATGCCAAAAAATACCATATTGGGATATAAAGAGAGCAGAAACATACAACGAGGTCAAGAAAATATGAAATCCTTTATTAATGCAATTACACCACGAGAATAACAACAGAAAAAACAATAAAAACATTTAAAAATGTTCACCAATAAATCACTCCCCAGGGCAGTGCTCAGCACGTGATAATGCTGCCTGTCCTGCTACTCCAGCTCCCCCTTCTGGCCAAACTCTAGTACAACAAGATAAATGATCCAATAAAGGAAGGTTGTAAACACAGACTATTAAAGTGCCAAAAGTATCGCAGTAAAGTATAAAAATCCTATAGTGTTATTGAATTATACTTCAAGTAACCAAACGATCCAAACGATTTCCCCTTCTACTGGCCTTCAGTGCAGGTAATATATGCACTTCATCCTTATATTTGTTTGGATCGTTTGGTTACTTGTAGCATAATTCAATAACGCCTTGGGGTTTTTTTTACTTTACTTCTACTTTACAACCTTCCTTTATTGGATCATTTATCTGGTTGTACTAGAGGTTGTCCAGAAGGGGGAGCTGGAGTAGCAGGACAGGCAGCATCATCACGTGCTGAGCACTGCCCTGGGGAGTGATTTTTTGGTGAACATTTTTAAATGTTTTTATTGCTTTTTTATTGTGTTGTCTCGTGGTGTAATTGCATTAATAACGGATTTCATATTTTCTTGACCTCGTTGTATGTTTCTGCTCTCTTTATATACCAACTTGTCACAACAAGTGACATATAAATTCAAAGGATGTCTGTTCTATTAAAGGAAACCTTCCGCGAGGAATCTACCATTACATCTACTTCTGATAGTAGATTCTTCATGGGAGGTTTCCTTTAACCTGTTAGCGTTCTGCGTCTGATTGACCGGACGCTGAGCGCGGTGACTTAATACTCAGCATCCGATATGTCTGGTGCAGAGCTGATGACGGTTCATCTCGGGATCTGAGCCAAATGGGATACACGGGGTGCCGGCTATAACTAACAGCTGACACCCCTATGTAACACCCATGATCGGAGTGAGCATTTAAACTGCCTTTGGGGGGGTCTTCCCCCCCCCCCCCACGATCGCCCCCCCCCGCCAATTGTTCCTATGGCAGCCCTGAGGTCAGGACCCCAGGGCTGCCCGTAAGATGGTGTCTATTACATCATCTTAAAGGCACAGTGCCAGCCTATGCATGTGCATATACTGACACTGCTAATACCGTGCAATACATCAGTATTGCAGGATATTATCATGAAATAGCAATCAGATGCGTGTCCCATGGTGGAAGTAATTAAAAAAAAGTGTAAAAAAAATGTTATTCAATAAAAAATACATTAATAAATCAATAAAAATGCCCATAAGCCCCATTGCATATAGAGACATAAAATGCACAAAAAAGTCTAAATCATAACACAAATCCCACACATATAGTATCACCGCGTCCGTAACAACCCGTAGAATAAAAGTAAATAATTATAGAACCTGCACAATGAACACCATAAAAAAAACTGTTAAAAACCTGCCAAAAATTATGATTTTACCTATTTAATCCCACAAAGAATGCAATAAAAAGTTATTTTAAAAAATATGTACTCCAGAATGATACTGTTGCAAAGTACGACATGTCCCACAAAAAACAAGCCATCAACCAGCTCCGTAGCCAAAAAAATAAAATTGTTATGTCACTTGGAAGACGGCGATGCAAAAATGGCAAATTATTTGGCAAATTTATTAAAACGTAAGAATAAATATTCATGTCTGGTATCCCCGTAATCGTATCGACCCATAGAATAAAGATAACAGGATTATTAGGCTATACGGTGAACACGAAAAAAAATAAAGTAAATATCCAGTACAGAATTGATGCTTTTCTACTCCTGACTTTAAAAAAAATTCATACATTTTCAACAATAGGTGATACCAACCCCAAAATGATAGCAATGGAAAAAGCATCTCACCCCGTTAAAAAAATGCCGTCACATGGCACCAATAACGAAAACCCAAAAATTTTATAGCCTACAAAAGGGGCCAATGAGGAAACTAAAATCCTGGCAGCTGCAGGGCACTCCTCCCCTTCTGTGCCTCGCTGTGCGCCAATAAAACAAGTAACGGCCACATGTGGGGGGTCTCTGCACTCGGGAGAAATTGCAGAACAAATTTTAAGAGGGGTTTTCTTTTTAAACTTTTTGGAAATGTGTAAATTTTAGTGCTAAAAGAACGTATAACCAACAAAATCTGACCATTCTAAATTTCACCTCCATTTTGATTTAATTACTATGAAGATCTCAAGGGGTTAACAATCTTCCTAAAAACTGTTTCTGATAGTTTGAGGGGTGCAGATTTGAAAATGGATTGGTTATATAGGAGGTTTTAATCCTAAATATGTAAAATTTCATTCAAAACTGTATTTATCCCCAAAATAGTCAATTCTAAAAATACAGAAAATTGCTATTCAATTTGTAGGCCGCGTGACGTCAAAATAAATTATCCAAACATTTCAAAAATTATGAAAATGTAAAGTAGGTAAATGGGAAATGTTATTCAGCAACTTATTTAGGTGGTAAATCTATCTGCCTGAAAACGCGGTGATTTCGAATTTGAAAATGGAAAATTTTTCAAAAAATTCAGACTTTTTTCTTTTTTTGTAAATAAACGCAAAACTTATCAGCCAAAGTTTACCACTAAAATGAAGTACAACATGTGGGGAAAAGACAAACTCAGAATCGCTTTGATAAGTAACAGTGTTCAAAAGTTATGACCATACAAAGCGATGCAAGTCAGAATCCAAAAAATTAGACTAAGCCTTAAGCTACAAAATGGCTGCGTCCTTAAAGGGAACCTGTCACCAGGAGACCCATTTTTAGCCCTCCCCCAGTCCCTACAGAGCATAGTACATACACTGCCAAAGTGTTTTTGTATTAAAAATTGGTTTTACAGAAAAAAAGATCTGTTATATTGTACCTTTCATTAGCATCTGCTGTGTGACTAGGCAGTTGCCCAATGGGAGGGTCTGGAAAGGAGCAGTTCCCCCCCCCCACCCTTGGGAAACATGTGACCTTTTCAAATATATGAATAACTCCCCACACTCAGGATTGGCTGTAGAGGAGCAGGGGGCGTCGCTAAGCCAAGTGATGGGTGTTTTCATATATTTGAAAAGGTCACATGGAGGAGCTGTTCCCCAAGGGTGGGGGGAAACTGCTCCTTTCCAGCTCCTCCCAAAAGGCAACTGCCTAGTCACACAGCAGATGCTAATGAAAGGTACAATATAACATATCTTTTTTTTCCGTAAAACCAATTTTTAATACAAAACACTTTGGCAGTGTATGTACTATGCTCTGTGGCGACTGGGGGGGGGGGTGATAAAAATGGGTCTCCTGGTGACAGGTTCCCTTTAAGGAGTTAAGGCCTTATTCTTATACTTAGTGTAAACAAAGGAAAAATATTTTTTCAGGGCCTTAAAAATAAGTATTTATGACTACGCTCACACTGATCTATTATGTGAAATATCTGGTCTGCCATGCAAACCTGGGATGGAATCCAACTAACTTGTCCTATATAATAATTTCCTATATTTATTCAAAATTATACTACAGAGGGCAAAAAACATAATAATAAGGTTCTTTCCGCTCCTCCGCTACATGAATGCTGCTGCTATCTGCTGCTTCACTCTTCAGGGGTGTCTCCTGACACCAGAGGAAACACCTGCTGATTGGCTCAGCAATCTCCTGTAGTGTGTCCTATCAGGAAATCCCCATGAAGAGCAGCACTGTAGGGATTGGGAGCAGTGGTACCAAAATAGTAGGGAACAGTAAGAATCATTTTATTGATACTGGATCATTTTTATTTATAGCTAAACCCCTTTATAACTACAATGTACAGCTGCTTGGGAAACATTAGTCCCAAACAGAAACACATACAGAATTTACACAAAAGTAATGTACATAAGAACACAATTGTCGAAACAAATCATTTTAAGGTGTAAATAGAATTCCCTTTATAGATTTAAAATGACAGACAATATAGGAGCAACAAACAGACAAAAAAGATGCACATTGGGGCTCATTTACTAAGGGTCCGAATTGCGCACTTTCATCGGGTTTCCCCAACGATTTCCGATTTGTGCTGAATTGTCCCGGGATTTTGGTGCACGCGACAGAAATGGGGGGGCGAGGCGGTCGGACAACCCGACGGATTCAGAAAAAACGCAGAATTTAAAAAAGAATTTGTGTCGCAAGATCAACCACTAACATGCACCGGGAAGAAGAAGGTGAACTCCGGTGGACCTCGGTGCAACAGCGACACCTGGTGGACATCGGGCGCACGACCTTAGTGAATCCCGGCCAGACCAGAATCCTCGTCGGAGAACGCGCCACTGGATCGCGACTGGACCAGGTAAGTAAATCTGCCCCATTGTCCGAGTGTAAACATGATAATAGCAATATTCCCCTGTAAGTAATAAAGTGCTGAGTGTAATTGGGACCAGAATCAGTCCAAAATAAATATTGACTTCAGCACAGACCCCTAGTTAGAGCATGGTACCCCAACACCTGGCACCCCTATAGTCAGCAGGGAGGTAAGTTAATAATGCAGTAGTACCGAAAAAAACACGGGGAAAAATTAGACAAATTACACATACAGGCGGTCCCCTACTTAAGGACACCCGACATACAGACGACCCCTAGTTACAAACGGACCTTTGGATGTTGGTAATTTACTGTACTTTAAGCTTAGGCTACAAAGATATAGCAGTTATCTCAGGTGTCTGCAATTGAGTTGTATTGTTAATCCTGGTTCTTGTGACAACCCAACTTTTTAAAAATCCATTTGTCACAGAGACCAAAAAAATTCTGTCTGGAGTTACAATTATAAAATATATAGTTCCAACTTACATACTAATTCAACTTAAGAACAAACCAACAGAACCTATCCTGTACATAACCCAGCTACTGCCATTACTGACCACAAGCAGTATGCACCGACCCCTACAAGCTGGTGAAGCTCTCTGGATGTTACTATAGTCCCAGGCTGCAATGATCAGCTGTAAGGTGTCTGTAATGAAGCTTTATTGATAATCCTTGGTCCCATTACAGCAAAAAATTTTGAAACTCCAATTGTCACCGGGGCAAAAAAATATTTTGTTTGGATCTACAATTATAAAATATACAGTTTCGACTTACATACAAATTCAACTTAACAACAAACCCGGGGACTGCCTGTAATTATAAAAACTAAAACCTGTAGTCCACCCTATAGAATGAGAGGGTTCTGTTCTATTGAGAAATCCATTCCTTTATGTTACCCCACATTCTTTGGGAATGTTACAGAAACAGGCCAAGTGAAATTGAAAAAAAGGTCTCTTTTCCGTTAAATCTGTACATTTTTTTTTACATTTTTACCTAAACACGTTACATCTGCGCGATAAGAAGGTTGGCATGTGGTTGGTGGTAGATTTCAAAATTTTGAAATTTTTATATTAAAATATTCTTGAACATTTTTAACTGTAAAAGACCAGACTTCCTGTTTCGACAAGAGATAATGGCAGACTTCCAGCGGACACGTGTAATCTGCACACTAGTAATATATTTGTCACATCTTGTTCTCAGGACACCTTAATGTTGTCAAAAATCTACAATCCGAAAGAGTCAAACCTGTATTTCCTGGAAAAGCTGATAGAAGATAGCAGGTGACACAACACAAGATGACTCTTTTCTTCATATCTTCTGATCATGTACAGATAGATGGCCCCAGCTTTGATATCTGTAATATATTAAAATATAAGACTTTTATCAGGAGACTTTTAAAACTAATGTCAAGTAGAACCTTCAGCAGCCACTGAGTTACCCATAGAGTTGTACCAAGCCGAGGCCCTAACCTACCCATTGTTCTCCTGGATGGTAAATGGGGGTCATTTACTACGCCCGAATTGCGTTTTTACGGCGGGTTAACCGAATTTTTCAGTTTCGCGCCGACTTTCCCTGAATTGCCCCGGGTTTTTGGCGCACACGATCGGATTGTGGCGCATCAGCGCTGGCGTGCACGTGACGGAAATCGGGAGGCGTGGCCAAACGAAAACCCGACGGATTCAGAAGAACCGCTGCATTAAAAAAAAAAAAGTGTCGCTGGACACGCGCTTACCTGCACTCGACCCGTCTTGGTGAAGACCAGTGAACTCAGATGAACTTCAGCGCAGCAGCGACACCTGGTGGACGTCGAAGGAACTGCCTTTGTGAATCGCCGGAAGACCTGAATCCTCCACACAGAACGTGCCGCTGGATCGCGACAGGACCAGGTAAGTGTTCCCCAGTGTCTAATGAGAGCTATGAGATGGCATATACATCAGACTTCCCCACCTGTGTGACCTGTCCTGCGTAGCCTACTACTAGTGTCCTATAATTAGGGCCCACAATTAATGTACAATCGTTGTCAGAAGTGGATCTTCTCTTTGAGTTGCTGAGAAAACTTAAAAAGTTCCAAGATGCCACTTTTTCAAAAAGTTTATCTCCTCGATATTCTTCCAATATAAAAGTTCCTGTTGAGCAAATCCAATGTCTTCAAAGGAATGGAAAAACCTAACGAGGAAACTATCTTGAAAGGAAGTAGGCTTTCAGCTCAAACAGTCCCCCAGAGCTTATTAATTGCCCTCACAACCCGCATGTCAGCTAAACCGAGATAACCTTGGATTTATTCCTCCTCGGTCTTCACTCATGATTCCCATAAACATACAAATTCCGAAGAATCAATCATCCGGGGAACTAAGAAGTTCTAGAATAGTTATGATGACGTCTTTATGGCTCAATGTGTGTACGAGTATTATACTTAATGAATTGAATTTTCATTTTGGCATTAAAAAGGCACCTCTCCACGCCCCATGGTGGGGAGATGAGGTAAAGGGGAAACTAATCGCAAGTGCTGGCGGATTGTCGACTTTTGCGTTTATTTCAGGGCTTCTGTACCTGTTTTCTGGAGTAGAAGCCGTGATAAATATCCCCCAGTGTCTACAAAATAATTTATTACAGTCACATGTACAGTAAAGCTCGGTGCTTTTCAACGTTTCCATATTAACTAAACAGGATTTTAGGATTTTAAGAACTATATTAAAAGTGTGGAAATAAAATGGCAAAACTAAGACCTGAACAAGGGGAGATTAAAAAAGGAAGTGGTATAGAGACATGGAGGACGAAAAAAAGGGCAAATGAATAACTGACAAGATAAGGAACCCAAGGGGACGAGGTCAGAATATATGAAACATAAAAAAGAAATCTAGCAAGACTTATCAGTCTACTAATGGTGGTGCCGAGGACTCCCCTTCTTTTCTAGGAAATCTCCCAGGCCCCTCCAAGTCAGCAGGAGAGGAGGGAGGAACACAGCTCCAAACACAAGGGGACAGAGTAGTAGAGTACAGTGGTAAATATCTCTTCTACACAACTTACAGATTACCAGACAGATTGGTTTCAGCTAGTGGTTGACTTTTTTTTTTTTAGAAACATAGGGACACATTGGGGGTCATTTACTAAGGGCCCGATTCGCGTTTTCCCGACGTGTTAGCCGAATATTTCCGATTTGCGGCGATTTCCCTTGAATTGCCCCAGGTTTTTGGCGCACGCGATCGGATTGTGGCGCATCGGCGCCGGCATGCGCACGACGGAAATCGGGGGGCGTGGTCGAACGAAAACCCGCCGGATTCGGAAAAACCGCCGCATTTAAAAAATGCCTTCACTTGGTCCGGCTCGGTGAATTCCAGTGCGTTCCAATGCTTTTCAGCGCAGCAGCACCACCTGGAGGACGTCGGAGGAACTGCCTTAATGAATCCCGGCCGGACCCGAATCCACCGCAGAGAACGCGCCGCTGAATTGCAAATGGGCCGGGTAAGTAAATCTGCCCCACTATGTGTCCCTTCCCCGCTCAAGTCCGCCAGAGTTCACCTTCTTCTTCCTGGTGCATGTAAGTGCATTGTACTGCGACACAATTTGTAAGTTAAATCCGCTGCTTGTGCTTGTACCTTACTACAAGAGTGTCCGCTGTATCTGTACCTCGACCTTGGCTGCCACCACGGGCTAGCCGCACCTGTGGAACGACCTGGTGGCACCCTGCCGCAGTAAGACCATCCCGCTTTGCATGGGCTCTGCTGAAGACCAGGTGCCACTTAGACTCCGGTCCCAGTTGTTGTCTAGTACCATCTCCTGTGGAGGTCCAGGGGGTTCACTGACCCCGAGTCTTGACACATGTCCTCATCCTGTACCCATATTCACTTGTACTGTTGTATTGTTACAGTATATACTTGAAACGTTGATGTGTGAGGTGGAATGCCTACTTGGAAGTTCTGCCTAAATTTTTGAATTTAGATCTATTCACTATTATATATCATTCTTCTATCTCATATCTATCGACCATCTATATATATATATCTGTCTACTATCTATCTCATATCTATATATCTATCTCAAATCCATTCAGTTCAATACAAAAATGCTTTTTTGGGCAGAACCAAATACAAATTAGCATTACCAAACACTTAAAGACAATGGAAATGAAGGAGACAGAGTATGGGGTGTTGGGGATTATAGCAGTTATGTTATCATGGACCAAATGTACCACTAGTTTTTGTTTTGCGCCTAAATGAGGTGCATTGTTGCGCCTGAATTATAACAAAATAAAACCACCTGTGATGAGTTGAGTTCAATCATCTGATTAATCACTTGTGCGTCCCAACATGATTTTGTGACTATACTATATTTTAGGCACAATCCCTAGTTCTTGCGCTTACATGTGATTCTGCTACAAGCTCCTCTCTGCTTCCGTCCCGCACCACAGCATGAGAATGACCCTCACAGCAGCACCCAGGTGTGTGACACCCTGCACCCAGTGACCTCCTCAGCAGTGACTTCTCCAGGAGGGGATCCCCCAGTGCTGATCTTTTGCAGGCCCCATGTAATTGTAGCCAGTATTCCTCCTCAGGCACTAGTACACTTCTTTGTACTGTGTATCCGCTCTCCCTGCTTTTCTTTCCTGTTATACAGGGACACAACTCTGTACTGTCTCTCCCCTGTCCCTGCTTTTCTATCCTGCTACATGGGGACACTTCTCTGTACTGTCTCTCTCCCTCTGCCTGCTTTTCTATCCTGCTACATGGGGACACTTCTCTGTACTGTCACTCCCCTCTCCCTGCATTTCTATTCTGCCAGAAGGGAACACTTCTCTGTACTTTCTTTTCCCCTCTCCCTGCATTTCTATTCTGCTTTACAAGTACACTTCTCTGTACTGTCTCTCCCTTCTCCCTGATTTTCTATCCTGCTACATGAAGACACTGCCATGTACCCTCTCTCCCCCTCTCTCTGCTTTTCTATTCTGCTTTGAGCTCCTGCATTTGCAAAGTTTTTTGTAAACAGAAGCTTATGAGCATAAAACAGTGGGGCAAATTTACTTACTCAGTCCTGTCGTGATCCCCGATCCGGACAGTCCGACGAAGATAAAGTCTGACACGATTCACGTACCTGCATCTGTCGCTTCCCCACTGAAGTCCGCCGAAGTTCGCCTTCTTCTTCCCGGTGCTCGTAAGTGCGTGTCCTGCGATACAATTTGAATTTTAAATCCCGGGCGTAGTCCGAATTCATCGGGTTGTATGATGGCGGCGCCCCCCGATTTGCGCCGCATGAAAGTCTGTGCGATTGCGCCAAAATCCGATCGCACGCGCCAAAAACCCTGTTAAATGCGGCGCAAATCAGAAATCATTGGGAAACCTGACGAAAATGTGGTCCGCGGACCCTTAGTAGATGAGCCTCAGTATATGCATGAAATGTGAACACTGACTAAGCTCTTATGTTGTAATATACAAGTGATATACTACCTTTGGGTTGCAGTGTTTTTGTGCCAAATTTGTGCCTGAATCAAAAATCTTTCTATCATCTACCTATCTAACTGATTATATATTTATAATTGTCTATGTTTTTTGATTCTTCCTTATTTCTCATATAAGGTATGGCAGTACATTGGTTCATACCGATTTTACATCTCCTATTTCACTAAGCATCATTTCCCAGAATCTATGTGCTCTTCTGCTGTATAAGGAGATGTGCTCACATATCGGGGGCTTTCCATAGAGACAGAAGTTAAACCACCAGGTTTCTCACGCAGTTGCTAATATGTTAATTTTACATTTGCGTCATTATTCATTCCATGTGTTCCTCTTAGAAATATAGAAATAAAGTTGTGTGTGCCACTTTTGGACTTGTTCTATGTCAATTCTAATAACTATCAAACAATCTCCCCAGTGGATGGTGAAGTATATATATATATACACTCACCGGCCACTTTATTAGGTACACCATGCTAGTAACGGGTTGGACCCCCTTTTGCCTTCAGAACTGCCTCAATTCTTCGTGGCATAGATACAACAAGGTGCTGGAAGCTCCTCAGAGATTTTGGTCCATATTGACATGATGGCATCACACAGTTGCCGCAGATTTGTCGGCTGCACATCCATGATGCGAATCTCCCGTTCCACCACATCCCAAAGATGCTCTATTGGATTGAGATCTGGTGACTGTGGAGGCCATTTGTGTCCAGTGACCTCATTGTCATGTTCAAGAAACCAGTCTGAGATGATTCCAGCTTTATGACATGGCGCATTATCCTGCTGAAAGTAGCCATCAGATGTTACAGGGTACATTGTGGTCATAAAGGGATGGACATGGTCAGCAACAATACTCAGGTAGGCTGTGGCGTTGCAACGATGCTCAATTGGTACCAAGGGGCCCAAAGAGTGCCAAGAAAATATTCCCCACACCATGACACCACCACCACCAGCCTGACCCGTTGATACAAGGCAGGATGGATCCATGACACCACCACCACCAGCCTGAACCGTTGATACAAGGCAGGATGGATCCATGCTTTCATTTTGCTGACGCCAAATTCTGACCCTACCATCCGAATGTCGCAGCAGAAATCGAGACTCATCAGACCAGGCAACGTTTTTCCAATCTTCTACTGTCCAATTTCGATGAGCTTGTGCAAATTGTAGCCTCAGTTTCCTGTTCTTAGCTGAAAGGAGTGGCACCCGGTGTGGTCTTCTGCTGCTGTAGCCCATCTGCCTCAAAGTTCGACGTACTGTGCGTTCAGAGATGCTCTTCTGCCTACCTTGGTTGTAACGGGTGGCGATTTGAGTCACTGTTGCCTTTCTATCAGCTCGAACCAGTCTGCCCATTCTCCTCTGACCTCTGGCATCAACAAGGCATTTCCGCCCACAGAACTGCAGCTCACTGGATGTTTTTTCTTTTTCGGACCATTCTCTGTAAACCCTAGAGATGGTTGTGCGTGAAAATCCCAGTAGATCAGCAGTTTCTGAAATACTCAGACCAGCCCTTCTGGCACCAACAACCATGCCACGTTCAAAGGCCTCAAATCACCTTTCTTCCCCATACTGATGCTCGGTTTGAACTGCAGGAGATTGTCTTGACCATGTCTACATGCCTAAATGCACTGAGTTGCCGCCATGTGATTGGCTGATTAGAAATTAAGTGTTAACGAGCAGTTGGAAAGGTGTACCTAATAAAGTTTTCCTAAACTTTGCAGGAAGGAGTTGCTACCAATGCATGGGAAATTAAGCTGGCCTTAAAGGGGTTCTCCCACCAAAGACAATTTACAACAGCCATTTTTAACAACACTAGACAGCTCCTTTAAGTGTCAGCTGAACACATTTGGGCAGATTTATCAAGCTGTCTGAAAGTCAGTTTCCGATGGCAACCAATCACAGCTCAGCTTTCATTTTACTAGTGCTCATGAATATTTTAAAGCTGAGCTGTGATTGGCTGCCATGGGCAACTAGAAATATTCTTACTTTCAGACAGCTTGATAAATCTGCCCCATTATCTTCATTTTCCAAAATGCTAAGAACACACCCGCCAAGAACCAAGCTTCTGCATTAACCTATAACTGCCATGTCGGTGCCTACTTTGTCAGACTACATGCAACCACCAAACTATTTGCCTCTTGTAATATTTTTGTAACTACCAAGCCTGCTGCCATAAGGATGCCTGCTGCTGTGAGATCCTTATATATTACCCTGAGACTTATTACCATAAAGGACATCTACCATAAGATTTGCTGATGGTAGATGTTTACCAGTGGCGTAACTGGAAGCTGATGGACCCCAGTGCAAAGTCTGTGCCAGGCCCAGACTATAATGTATGGTTTATAGTATTAGTCTTCTCATATGGGAAAGCGACAGCTTATGGGCCCCTAAGCCTCCAGGGCCCGGTTGTGATCGCAGCCCCTCAAGTTACACCCCTGATGTTTATACTCACCTCCCCGTCACTGCTTTTAGTCACCAGGTCATGGTTTCAGAGAGATAAGGCTTTTTAAAATATGTCAATGGTCCTGAGTTGCTCTGCCGAGCGCCTCTTGGCTCCTCCAATGAGTAATTGTCCACGACTCCGAGCCTGCCTAGCACCACCCACTTAACGGTTAGAGAGCCAGTGTGACATCAAAGGCTCTCCCTCTACAATGCACGATCATAGCGTATGGATACAATGCAGTGATCGGGAAAAGCGTGAGAACTGCATAGCAAGAGCCGGTGACGTCACACTGGTCTCTGACTGCTGTGTGGGTGGAGCCAGCCGGGCAGGGAGCCATGAATAATTACTAATCAGAAGAGCCAGGAGGTGCTGGGCAGAGCACCTCAAGCTCATTTACATATTTTTAAAGCCTTTTTTCTCCAAAACCGCGCACTGCTTTGATATTCTAAAAGAAGATTACTCCAGCTTGGCACAGAACGGAGAGGTGAATACAAACATCTACCATCAGTTATTCTGATGGTAGATGTCCTTTAACCCCTTCATGTCGAAGCCATTTTATAGCTTCAGGACCAAGCACAATTTTTAAAATCTGTTATGTGTCACTATTTGCGGTTATACATTTAGAACGGTTTAACTTACCCAGGTGATTTTGAGATTGCTTTTTTTTTGTGACATGCTGTACTTCACATTAGTGGTAGATTTTGGTTGATATGTTTTGCATTTATTTAAAAAGTAGGAAAATTGGTGAAAATCTTTGAAAAAATATTGGGGCACATTTATTTACCTGGTCCCGCGATTTCGCGAAAGTGCACTGTCCGACGATAATGCACATCTGCCGCGATTAACTAAGATTTTGCGCCCGATATCCTGCATGTGTCGCTTCCCCGCTCAGGTCCGCCGGAGTTCACCATCTTCTTCCCGGTGCATGTAAGTGCTTGGGTTTACGACACAATTTGAAAGTTAAATCCCGCGCTCAGTCTGAATCAGTCAGATCGTCTGACGGCCACGCCCCCCAATTTCTGTCGCATGAAAGCCGGTGCAGCTGCGCCAAAATCCAATTGCGTGCGACACAATCCCCAGTTAAATACCTGTCACAGCGGCGCAAATCCCGATAACGTTAGAAAATCCAACGAAAGTGCGGCCACAGACCTTTAGTTCATAATCCCTATTGATTTTTTTGATTTCTAAATGTTATTCCCATTGTACAGTTAGTCTAACCACCCAAATTGCTTACAAAATAACAGTTACCGTAAATCTACTTTATGTTGGCATAATTTCTTAAATATAGTAATATTTCATTTGGACATTAGGTGACTTTCTAATTAAACAGCCATTTTCCAAATTTTCAAGGAAATGTAAGATTAAATTATTTTAGAGGTTATTTCGTATTGAGTTATATTTTGTAGACAAATCATCCCATTTATAAAACGGCACCCCTTAATCTGTTCAGAACAGCCTTTGATAACCCTTTAACGGAAACCTACCACCACGATTCTACCTATAAAGGTAGATCGGGTGGTAGGTGGATGTAAGGGACGTGAGGATAGCTCTTTTTAGAGCTAATCCTCACGTCCCCGCTAAATTTTACTAAACTTTATTCCCTTAATATGTAAATTTAGTTATGCGGCTACTGGGGCGTGGAGTAGCCGGGCACGAGGCTACACGGCGCGGCTACACCACCCCTAGTAGCCACGTTTCTCCTCCTACCCTGTTGTGTGCGGTGCACAGCTCCTAGTAGCTGCGTGCCCTCGTCCGACATGCTGGCGTTCTGTGCAGAACGCAGGCCCGCGGCTGAGCAGACACAGCTCCGAGGCCAGAGCTACTGCGCATGCGCAGAACTCCGGCTTGTCGGACGAGGGCACGCAGCTACTAGGAGCTGTGCGCCGCACACAGCAGGGTAGGAGGAGTAACGTGGCTACTGGGGCGTGGAGTAGCCACGCCGTGTAGCCTCGTGCCCGGCTACTCCACGTCCCAGTAGCCGCATAACAGAATTTACATATTAAGGGAATAAAGTTTATTAAAAGTTAGCGGGGACGTGAGGATTAGCTCTAAAAAGAGCTATCCTCACGTCCCTTACATCCACCTACCACCTAGGTGGAATTTTCACATTTGGACAGTTAAGTTATTATTTATCCCTAAAATACATATGTTCATGCAGGAAAAATAAGTGGGCTTAATTTTTATAGTGCTTTCTCTGCAAGTGAAGCAGCAACCTAAGGCGTTCAAGGACCAATATTTGAATGATTGATTAACCTGCCCAAAGAGACTGTGGACCCCCAGAATGATGGAAACCACCCCCCCCCCCCATAAATGACACCATTTTGAAACTACACCGCTGAAAGAATTAATTTATGGTTATGATCAGCCCTTTGACGCTATGGGTTTTTTTTTTACAGGTTTTTTATTGAAGCGAAGGTTGAAAACTTAAATTGTGAAATTCTTCACAAATTCATCATTTATAGGACAGATTTCTCTGATTCGGAGCAGGAAAGTGTCGAGAATCTGGCTTCAATTTTATAATGCTGGTTTTTTTTTTAGTTCATAAACCCACCCAAATTGGCATAAATATGTTCACTGGACATACGGTAGGGTCTGGAAGTGAAGCAGCAACTAATACAAGGACCAATACATAAGAGATGGAAGGTCATGTGATCTTAACTGTCAATGGCAGTTCCAGGACCTTAAGTTTGTATTTATGAATGCTATCATAAGGTCCTGGAAGGATGATTGGTCATTGACAGTTAGAGATCACATGACTCTTCATATCCAGCCATGTTATGGAATAGCAGCTAATGAGTGGCATCCAGGAGACATTGGATGCCTGAATGTCTCAGCACAGCAGGAAACAATTTCATTTTTCAGAGTAATCTTCCTCCTAAGACTTAGTATCACATTCTGTATGTAACATTGATTTAGTCATACGTGCAGTAAAAAGTCACTTCCTCCTCTGGGTGAAACTTTCGCTATGCACTTTTGGTTCCCATTGTCTCAAAGAGGAGCCATGTAGAGAATGGAGAGGAAACAATTTTCTGCTGCCAAGACCAAGTTTTATAAAAAAAAGACACCTCCCTAATAGAGAAAACCTTGACAAATAAGACCCAGGAGTTATTGTATAAGTAGTCAGCAGGAAATAAAGTGCTTAAATATAGGCTACAGGAGTACAAAAAATTAACTTATACAATATAACAAATACATCAAAACCTACCGTATATGCTTGTGTATAAGCCGAGTTTTTCAGCTCAAAACATGTGCTGAAAAGTCTCACTTCGGCTTATTAACGAGTCAATTAAAAAAAACTTTCATACTCACCTTCCGGCGTTCCCGATGCTCGTCGCGGCTTTCAGATGCTCGTCGTGGTTCCTTCGCTGGAACAACTGGCAGAGCCACGACTTCTGCCAGCCAGCGCACACTATGATGTAGCAGCTGGTGATATCATAGTATGCGCCAGCTAGCAGATCGCATTTGCGCGTCCCTGCCGGCTGTTACAGCAGAAAGAAGACAGAAGAGGACCCTCGACGAGCATCGGGAAGCCATGACGAGCATCTGGGACCCCTGAAGGTGAGTATGTAAGTTTATTTTTTTTATGCTGGCTGTCTGTATACTTAGGGTGCTGTCTGGCTGTATACTTAAGGGGGCCGGCTGTATACTTCATGGGGGCTGGCTTTATACTTAGGGGGCTGGCTGGCTGTGTACTACATGGGGCTGACTGGCTATATACTACTGGGATGGCTGGCTATATACTACTGGGCTGGCTATATACTACTGGGGGCTGGCTGGCATATACTGCTGGCGGCTAGCTGGCTATATACTACAGGGGCTGCCAGGCTATATACTACTGGGGGCTGTTTGGCTACATACTGGGGGGCTGCTGGCTATATACTACAAGGGACTTGCTGGCTATATACTGGGGGGCTGCTGGCTATGTACTCGGAAGGCTGTGACCAATGCATTTCCCACCCTCGGCTTACACTCGAGTCAATAGGTTTTCCCAGTTTTTGGTGGGAAAATTAGGTCACATCGGCTTATACTCGGGTCGGCTTATACTCAGGTATGTACGATAATTCTAATAATTACAAGGAGAGCATTGGAATACAATTTCAATTTTCACATTTTTGATCATAAGAATCTAATTCAGTTCATTTTCTTAAAACTATAGTATATTTTTTACTTCCTAATTTCGGAATATTCTCATGTGAAGAATCCCACAGTAAGACCATTGGAATATAACAGTATAAGAACATTTTTGTTGTTGACTACCACAAACGCAGCTTTGTTGAGCCCCCTGAGCTCAATGCCCTTCTACGTTATCTCTGTCCAATGGGAT
This sequence comes from Engystomops pustulosus, assembly GCF_040894005.1. NCBI lineage: Eukaryota > Metazoa > Chordata > Amphibia > Anura > Leptodactylidae > Engystomops > Engystomops pustulosus. The sequence goes on from NC_092414.1 coordinate 202,235,735, forward strand.
TTGTTTTATAGCTGTAGATCCTGTGCTCCAGTCCTTGTCTGTTATATTGTTATATCCCTGATTTGTGGGGGTCTGTCCACTTAGATGCTTTTCATAGACATTAATTTGCTGACTTTTTGACTTGCCTGGTCTGTCTGCTTCAGCATTGTCTAATAGATAGAACAATGGAGCTTCCCTCGTGTCCTCTGCCTACTGTTCTTTTTTTATCAAGTTTTTTTCATATGAAATTACAAAAACAAAGTAACCCCCATCTTTCCTGTCCCCAAAGAGACCTGTCCAGCAGCTCATTACATAAACAGGAAGAATCCTTTAAGTTTAGCATAGAAATATACAATGTCATATACTTTAACTGCAGAAGCAGTAAACTACAGTAAAATACATGTGCTATAGAGCCACAAGCCAAACCAAAAAATACTGTTTAAGTGGTTTTAACCCAGTGCACTGCAGAAAATTCTGTTTCTCCCATTAATGCAAGTGAAACCAGACCATGCATATAAAACCACGGACCCAAAATTATTCATATTTTATAGTAGAATTCATTTTTGATAGACCAACTAGTTCAATCCAATGGATAGATTTACTCGACCTATAAATTCTGAAGGGGGTTCAAAGTCTTTCCACTCTGAGGCACATTTACTAAGAACAGTGCAGTCTGTACTATGTGCATTTATCTGTACAGTGTGCAGGGGGCGCCAGATTCAGGATTTCTAGCGCACGTTCTTCATGAATCTGGCGTCCCCTACACTGGTTTGACTTTTTTTTTTGGTGCACCTTTAACATGGGCCATGTGACACACTTCTGTCAGACTTTCATGTTAAATCTGGTGCACGATCCGACTGTGCACCGGAATGTCCCCTTCAATGCAGAAATTTGTGTCGCATGAAGAATAGTGCAGTCGCGCCATAAAAAGGATTGAATGTGACCAAATCTGGTGCAGGCACTTCTTAAAGGAATTTAAAGCATGCATAATTAGCAGCCCGGAGCGCCAGACATCTTGTCCCCCTACTCCATGCTGCTAATTATAACTTTCTTTTCTGGGTGAGACTGGCATGTCAAGATAAGCAACGGATAGTGACGGGATCAAGGTAAAGTGGAGGGGAGGTGAGTATCAATAGGTTTTTTAATGTTTTTTAGGTGGTTGATTCCCTTTAAAGGTGGCCTTCAATATTGGCTTATATGTAACTGCATGACGAATCAGGAGAAATTGGAAGAACCAACACTGTGGTAATGCAAACTCACTCTACATCTCCACCTACAATTCTAACGAGATAACTTGCTGTGGTGCTGTAAACCGAGATGTCTCCAACTCTTCTATGTCATTATGATCAATGTAAAAAAAAAAAATCCATAGAACTTTGTCATCCACTGCACACGTGGCTGTGGATCTGACTGTAAAGAGCCAAACTTCTTACTCACAGTTCAACATCCAAATCAATATCACAACCCAAATTACCAACCAAATTACCAACTTATGGGATGCCTACTCTTAGTACTCTACCGGTAAGTCCAGATTTGTTTTTTACAAACAGAAAAATAGCACATTATTTAGTGGAAATTTGAAATGTATGGGGAATTATAAGAAGCAAACTTATTAATTTAAAGTTAAATATGCAAAAGCTCAGCATGTACTCAAGTTGCAAAAAATATGGAATAAAAAGACACATACATAAAAAAGCATAACAGTTATTAAATAAAAAAAAGTGATAATATAAAGAAAAAAACAGACCACTTACTAAATGGATTGGCAAGATATGCATGGAGGAGAGCCACGAAATTCTTGACAGCTCTGCATCTCATGAACCAGTGTAACTCCTGGCACGCTCTATTTAAAGGGTCATCCCTGACCTCCCTCTCCGCCTCCTGCTCATGTGGGAGGGGGATGTCTAAACCTATGCATAGGTGTAATGCTAGAGGACATAATTCCTAAATATGCCACAGCTTCTCCCACGATGTCTTATAGCAAAAATGTCCAACAAGTTCCCCATCATAATGTTACCCACCTCAGCATCCCGAACCCCATTATGAAATAGTAATTAGACTGTGCAATATTTATTTAATAGTTTTATTGAAGCCAAAACTCTTTGCACTTGAGGCGACAGAAGTATGGGTAGCGTTGAAATATAAGTTATCACTAGAGATGAGCGAGCACTAAAATGCTCGGGTACTCGTTATTCGAGACAAACTTTTCCCGATGCTCGAGTGCTCGTCTCGAATAACGAGCCCCATTGAAGTCAATGGGAGACTCGAGCATTTTTCAAGGGGACCAAGGCTCTGCACAGGGAAGCTTGGCCAAACACCTGGGAACCTCAGAAAAGGATGGAAACACCACGGAAATGGACAGGAAACAGCAGGGGCAGCATGCATGGATGCCTCTGAGGCTGCTTAATCGCACCATTATGCCAAAATTATGGGCAACAGCATGGCCATGACAGAGTGACCGAATGAAGCTAGATAGCATCTAAAACATCCAATAATTGACCCTGACACTATAGGGGACGGCATGCAGAGGCAGAGGCAGCGGCAGCAGGCTAGAGAGTGGCATGGCGACATACCCTAAATGGACTCAGGCTTCAAACCAATGGGTGGCAGAGAGGAACCAAAGGAGGAGAGCAAGAAGCGCTCAAATAATATCGGTACATGATAAAAGTTTGCCAGTATATTTTGTGGATTACACAGCAGGGTGGCGACAAAGTTAACATGGAAGCCATGAAAACAACCCAAAATTCTGCCTGACACAGCTCGTTTGATAAGGGGACCATGTATGGAGGCAGTGAACTAGTAGTAGATTAAAGGTGCTGCAGTTAAAACTATGTTAGTTGGATCTTGGCATGGAGCTGGCGCTCCGCTGCCAGGCGAGCTTTCGCCAATCCAAGCCCGTGTCTCTAGGCTACTCCCCAAACAGCACTTCTAAGAACCTTTTGTATAAGATCAAGTGTAGTAGCGTTCTTATAAGTTTGGGATATGGCGGGTGAGGGGAATGTAAACAGAAGCGCAAGAAGCGCTGAAATAATATTGGTAAATGATAAAAGTTTGCCAGTATATTTTGTGGATAACACAGCAGGGTGGCGACAAAGTTAACAACTTTGATGTGGAATCCATGAAAACAACCCAAATTTCTGCCTGACACACCTCGTTTGATAAGGGGACGATGTATGGAGGCAGCTATATGGACGACTTTTGGAGGTAGCAATGGAGACAACGTGTGGAGGCTGCTATGGAGACAATTTAATTTGGATAGTGCCTGTATGTGGCAGTCCAAAAAAGTTTTCAAACCAGAGGAGCAGGTAGGTGGCCCTCCAGAAAAATGAAATAGATTGAGTGCCTGTATGTGGCAGTCCAAAAAAGTTTTCAAACCAGAGGAGCAGGTAGGTGGCCATCCAGAAAAATGAAATAGATTGAGTGCCTGTATGTGGCAGTCCAAAAAAGTTTTCAAACCAGAGGAGCAGGTAGGTGGCCCTCCAGAAAAATGAAATAGATTGAGTGCCTGTATGTGGCAGTCCAAAAAAGTTTTCAAACCAGAGGAGCAGGTAGGTGGCCCTCCAGAAAAATGAAATAGATTGAGTGCCTGTATGTGGCAGTCCAAAAAAGTTTTCAAACCAGAGGAGCAGGTAGGTGGCCCTCCAGAAAAATGAAATAGATTGAGTGCCTGTATGTGGCAGTCCAAAAAAGTTTTCAAACCAGAGGAGCAGGTAGGTGGCCCTCCAGAAAAATGAAATAGATTGAGTGCCTGTATGTGGCAGTCCAAAAAAGTTTTCAAACCAGAGGAGCAGGTAGGTGGCCCTCCAGAAAAATGAAATAGATTGAGTGCCTGTATGTGGCACTCCCAAAAATTGTTTAAAACAGAGGAACGGGTAGGTGGCCCTCCAGAAAAATTAAATGCATAAAGTACTATAGCTAGAGCCAGTGGGCCCTGTCAAAAAATAGCCAGTTTCCTCTGCTTTAGTGTACAAAGAGGAGGAGAAGGAGGAAAATGAGGAGGAGGAGGAGTGCATAAATTATTCAGGTTGAGCTTCCTTCACCTGGTGGAGATTGGAAATTATGAGAAATCCAGGCTTTATTCATCTTAATAAGCGTCAGCCTGTCAGCGCTGTCAGTCGACAGGCGTGTACGCTTATCGGTGATGATGCCACCAGCTGCACTGAAAACCCGCTCGGACAACACGCTGGCGGCAGGGCAGGCAAGAACCTCCAAGGCGTACAGCGCCAGTTCGTGCCACATGTCCAGCTTTGAAACCCAGTAGTTGTAGGGAGCTGTGTGATCATTTAGGACGATGGTATGGTCAGCTACGTACTCCCTCACCATCTTTCTGTAAAGATCAGCCCTACTCTGCCGAGACTGGGGACAGGTGACAGTGTCTTGCTGGGGTGACATAAAGCTGGCAAAAGCCTTGTAAAGCGTACCCTTGCCAGTGCTGGACAAGCTGCCTGCTCGCCTACTCTCCCTCGCTACTTGTCCCGCAGAACTACGCACTCTGCCGCTAGCGCTGTCAGAAGGGAAATAGTGTTTCAGCTTGTGCACCAGGGCCTGCTGGTATTCATGCATTCTCACACTCCTTTCCTTTCCAGGGATGAGAGTGGAAAGATTTTGCTTGTACCGTGGGTCCAGGAGAGTGAATACCCAGTAATCGGTGCTGGAATAAATTCTTTGAACGCGAGGGTCACGGGATAGGCAGCCTAGCATGAAATCTGCCATATGCGCCAGAGTACCAACGTGTAAGAATTCACTCCCCTCACTGGCCTGACTGTCCATTTCCTCCTCCTCCAACTCCTCCAACTCCTCTTCTTCTGCCCATACACGCTGAACAGTGAAGGACTCAACAATGGTCCCCTCTTGTGTCTCGCCAACATTCTCCTCCTCTTCCTCCTCATCCTCCTCCACCTCCACCTCCTCCGATATGCGCTGAGAAACAGACCAAAGGGTGCTTTGGCTATCAACAAGGGAATCTTCTTCCCCCGTCTCTTGTGACGAGCGCAAAGCTTCCGACTTCATGCTGATCAGAGAGTTTTTCAACAGGCCAAGCAGCGGGATGGTGAGGCTGATGATGGCGGCATCGCCACTGACCATCTGTGTTGACTCCTCGAAGTTACTCAGCACCTGACAGATATCAGACATCCACGTCCACTCCTCATTGTAGACTTGAGGAAGCTGACTGACCTGACTACCAGTTCTGGTGGAAGTTGACATCTGGCAGTCTACAATCGCTCTGCGCTGCTGGTAAACTCTGGATAACATGGTTAATGTTGAATTCCACCTCGTGGGCACGTCGCACAACAGTCGGTGAGCGGGCAGTTGGAGGCGGCGCTGCGCTGCCCTGAGAGTGGCAGCATCTGTGCTGGACTTCCTGAAATGCGCACAGATGCGGCGCACCTTCGTGAGCAAATCAGACAGATTGGGGTATGTCTTGAGGAAACGCTGAACTATCAGATTTAACACATGGGCCAGGCATGGCACATGTGTCAGTCTGCCGAGTTGCAGAGCCGCCACCAGGTTACGGCCGTTGTCACACACAACCATGCCTGGCTTCAAGTTCAGCGGTGCCAGCCACAGATCAGTCTGCGCCGTGATGCCCTGTAATAGCTCTTGGGCGGTGTGTCTTTTATCGCCTAGGCTCAGCAGTTTGAGCACCGCCTGCTGTCGCTTAGCGACGGCACTGCTGCTGTGCCTAGAGCTAGCGACTGATGGCGCCATGCCCACGGATGGTAGTTCGGAGGAGGAGGTGGAGGAGGGGTGGGAGGAGGAGGAGGCATAGTAGGCCTGAAAGACCTGGACCGAGGTAGGCCCGCAATCCTCGGCGTCGGCAGTATATGACCAGCCGCAGGGTCAGACTCGGTCCCAGCCTCCACCAAGTTAACCCAATGTGCCGTCAGCGATATATAGTGGCCCTGCCCGGCAGCACTCGTCCACGTGTCCGTGGTCAGGTGGCCCTTGTCAGAAACGACGTTGGTCAGGGCACGGATGATGTTGTCTGACACGTGCTGGTGCAGGGCTGGGACGGCACATCGGGAAAAGTAGTGGCGGCTGGGGACCGAATACCGAGGGGCGGCCGCCGCCATGAGGTTGCGAAAGGCCTCGGTCTCTACTAGCCTATAGGGCAGCATCTCCAGGCTAAGCAATCTGGAGATGTGGACATTAAGGGCTTGGGCGTGCGGGTGGGTTGCACTATATTTCCGTTTCCGCTCCAGCGTCTGGGGTATGGAGAGCTGAACGCTGGTGGATGCTGTGGAGGATCGTGGAGGCGACGATGGGGTTTTTGTGCCAGGGTCCTGGGCAGGGGGCTGACTATCAGCTGAAACAGGGGAAGGAGCAGTGGTGTGCACGGCCGGAGGTGAACGGGCTTGGTGCCACTGAGTGGGGTGTTTAGCATTCATATGCCTGCGCATACTGGTGGTAGTTAAGCTAGTAGTGGTGGAACCCCTGCTGATCCTGGTTTGGCAAAGGTTGCACACCACAGTCTGTCGGTCATCCGGTGTTTCCTTAAAGAACCTCCAGACTTCTGAAAATCTAGCCCTCGCCGCGGGAGCCCTCGCCACGGGAGCTTCACTACGTGACACATTTGGCGCTGATGCACCTGCTCTGGCCCTGCCTCTCCGTCTGGCCCCACCACTGCCTCTTCCAACCTGTTCTGGTCGAGGACTCTCCTCCGTCTCAGAAGCACTGTGTTCACCCGGCCTCTCAACCCAGCTTGGGTCTGTCACCTCATCATCCTCCGATCCCTCAGTCTGCTCCCCCCTCGGACTTCCTGCCCTGACAACAACTTCACCACTGTCTGACAACCGTGTCTCCTCATCGTCGGACACCTCTTTACACACTTCTTCCACTACGTCAAGAAGGTCATCATCACCCACAGACTGCGACTGGTGGAAAACCTGGGCATCGGAAAATTGCTCAGCAGCAACCGGACAAGTGGTTTGTGACTGTGGGAAGGGTCCAGAAAACAGTTCCTCAGAGTATGCCAGTTCAAATGCCAAATTTTCCTGGGAGGGGGCAGACTGGTGGGGAGGAGGCTGAGGTGCAGGAGCTGGAGGAGTGCCGATTTCGGTGACATGGGTGGACTGCGTGGAAGACTGACTGGTGGACAAATTGCTCGGAGCATTGTCGGCAATCCACAACATCACCTGTTCGCACTGTTCTGGCCTCAACAGTGCTCTACCACGAGTCCCAGTAACTTCAGACATGAACCTAGGGAGTGTAGCTCTGCGGCGTTCCCCTGCTCCCTCATCAGCAGGTGGTGTCTCACCCCGCCCAGGACCACGGCCTCTGACCCCTGCAGTAGTTGGACGCCCACGTCCCCGCCCTCGTCCTCTACCCCTAGCCCTCGGGTTAAACATTTTGAAAATGAAAGTTATAACTTTAATTTTTTTTTTACTTTTTTTTGTGTTTTTTTGTTTTTTAGTTTTTTTTTGTGTTTTTTAGTTTTTAAAACCAAACAATGCTATCCTATTGCTATGGCTATTTTCTAGCCAAGTATGAAAGCACACTGCTATGCCAGATGAGATGACGCTGAGTTATTAAAAAAATAAACGTAAAATAAAAAGGAAATGGCAGACTGTGCCTAATTGAAATCCAACCCCTAATAAATTTTCCAACTTCGGTCTTTGCGATGGATATGTGCGTCACTAAGCGCTAAACACAGCGGTCGCAAGTCTCACTCCAAATTCCTGACAATTGGCTAGTAGATGCACTGCAGCAAGGACAGCCACCAGCAGATCAACCAGAAATAAAATATATATAACGCTATTGTAGGCGTAAGTAAGCCGTTTGGATTCTCCTATGGCTATTTTCTAGCCAAGTATGAAAGCACACTGCTATGCCAGATGAGATGACGCTGAGTTATTAAAAAAATAAACGTAAAATAAAAAGTAGCAAGTCCCCCTGCAAATTCCTCACAATATGGTACTAGCTGCACTACTAGTGCCAACAAGCCCAGCCACAAGCAAACAAAAAAAAAAAAGTATAACGTTATTGTAGCCCTAAGAAGGGCTGTTGGGTTCTTGTTGAATCACTCCTGCCTAACACTATTCTAATAGAACACCCTAACGCTTTCCCTGACCAGCAGCAGCTCTCTCCCTAGCGGCATCCAGACACAGAATGATCCGAGCAGCGCGGGCAGCGGCTAGTCTATCCCAGGGTCACCTGATCTGGCCAGCCAACCACTGCTATCGACGTGTAAGGGTACCACGTCATGCTGGGTGGAGTGCAGAGTCTCCTGGCTTGTGATTGGCTCTGTTTCTGGCCGCCAAAAAGCAAAACGGCGGGAGCTGCCATTTTCTCGAGCGGGCGAAGTATTCGTCCGAGCAACGAGCAGTTTCGAGTACGCTAATGCTCGAACGAGCATCAAGCTCGGACGAGTATGTTCGCTCATCTCTAGTTATCACAAAGCCCTGAAGCCATCTCAATTACATAACACATAAGGACAAAGCATCAAGTCACGTGGTCCTTGAAGACGCCATGTTTGCATCAATTAGCTTCGATCAATTACGCATCTTGGATGTTGATAAAAGATTCTCAGGGAGGCATTTGGTCTAGTAAGTGTGAATTTCATTAACCTGCTCCCTTAACAGTGCACTTTTTTCTTGTTCTCCCCTTATAATTTTGCTTTGAAAAATTAAAATTGCAAAAATAAGTTTAATGTGAATAATAATCGTATTAAAACTATTCTGATAGAATTGTTCTTTTCAGGGGTTGCAGCCCATCTACGGACCAACTACCACAGCCTGCTGTGGTGGGTCCAGAAAGTATTCAGACCCCATTAATTTTTTTCACCCCATTTCAATGCCGCCAATTGGTAATATCAAAAAAGTTCTTTTTTTTGCTTATTAACGTAAATTCTGCACCCAGATGCAGATATTTTTGCTAATTTTTTAAACAAGTAAAGCTGAAATATCACATAGTATTCAGACCCTATGCTGTAACACTCTTATTGAACTCACATGCTGTCCACCTCCTTCTGATCCTCCTTTAGATCGTTCTAATCCTTCTTTGGAGTCCAGCTGTGTTTAATTAAACTGATTGAACTTGATTAGAAAAGGCACACGCCTTTCTATATAAGACCTCACAGCTCACCATGTATGTCAGAGCACATGAGATTCATGAGGACTAAAGAACTGCCCAAGGAGCACAGAGACAGAATTATGGCTATAATATGGCTATAAAAGAATTTCTGAAGCACTCAAGAGTGCACATTGGCATCCATAATCCTTAAATGGAAGACGTTTGGGATGACTCTAACTCTTCTTAGACATGGGCATCCAGCCAAACTAAGCAATTGTGTGTGAAGAGCCTTGGTGAGATAGGTAAAAAAGAACCCCAAGATCACTGTAGCTGAGCTCCAAAAATGCAGTAGGGAAATAGGAGAAAGTTCCACAAAGTCAACTATCACTGCAGCCCTCCACCAGTTGGGGCTTTATGGCAGAGTGTGCCGATGGAAGCCTCTCCTCTGTGCAAGACATATGAAAGCCACGTACAGTGTGCAAAACACATGAAGGACTCCCAGACTATGTGAAATAAGACTATGAGAAGATTGAACTTTTTGTTGTTAATTCTAAGAAGTATGAATGGAAAAAACAGGCACATCATCTGCCAAATGCAATCTCAACAATGAAACATGGTGGTGGCAGCAGCAGAGATCGGACAACTGGTTACAATTAAAGGAAAGATAAATGTGGCCAACTATAAAGATATCCTGGATGAAAACCTCTGCCAGATGTGCTCTGGACCTCAGACTTGGCCAAAGGTTCACCCTCCAACAAGACAATGGGGCTCATTTACTAAGGGTCCGAATTGCGCAATTCCGTCGGGTATCCCGATGATTTGCGCCAAATTCCGCCAGGGGTTTTGGCACACGCGATCAGATTTCGACAGGTTGCATGCGACGGAAATCGGGGGCATGGCCGTCGGAAAACCCGACAGATTCGGAAAAAACGCAGTATTTTAAAAAAAGTGTCGCTTGACACGCACTTACCTGCACCAAGAAATAGAAGATGAACTCTGGTGAACTCCAGCAGACCTAGGCGCAGCAGCGACACCTAGCGGATATCAGCGCATGAACCTTAGTGAATCCAGGCAGAACCCAAATCCTCGTCGGAGAAAGTGCCGCTGGATCACGACTGGACCGGGTAAGTAAATGTGCCCCACTGACCCTAAGCACACAGCTAAATTAACAAAGCAGTAGATTCAGAAAAACCTAAACCCAATTGAGCATCTCTGGAGAAACTTGAAAATGGCCTCCACCAACATTCTCCATCCAACCTGAACGAACCGGAGATTATCTGCAAGGAATGGCGGAGGACTTGTTGCATCATTTGCAAGAAGACTCATAGATGTAGTAGCTCAAACGGTGCTTCTACCCAATACTGAGCAAAGGGTCTGAATACTTATCACCATGTTTCAGTTTTTTTTGTTTCATAAATGAGCTAAAAAATATCTTCATTTCTGATTTTTGTTCTGTCAAGATTGGGGCAGAGTGTACAGTAATGAGCAAAACGATAACTTTTCTGATCTTACCAATTGGCTGTAATTAAACAAAAAGTAAAACATTTAAAGGGGTCTGAATACTTTCCATATCCACTGCCTTCCTAAGAAAAATCAACAGTGATGAAATCTTTCGTGAAGATTGTGATCTTACTAGTTAAACTATTAATTGGTTCCTCCTTAAAGGAAATGACAAGTTGTGGCTGTGACTTCCATAGTGTTCCCCGTACAGTAGTGAATTATTGAATACAGTCCTGCAACTAACAAAATTCTCTTCAACTGAGGAAGTTACCATTTGTGTCCTCACAATGCTGTGCTCTTAGCCCTCGGTACTGCTCTCTGCTCTGCAGCACCCAGTGATATTAGAGAAGCGACAAATATAAATTCATTTTTCATAGTCCTGCTGCTACTAACAACATACAAGTTACAGATCATACAGATCATACAACATACAGATCTCCACAGCTAATACAATGTTTACTTACAGACAGAAAGTAATAGAGAATATACAGTAGAACAGTAAAGTAGAAGCATCTTCTACCCAATACTCAAGATTATCTGGTCACCTGATGTGATAACTCACAATATTTGTCCGTTAAGTACTTGTATTTCTTACTATCAGTCAAACTCCACCCTATAGGCGCCATTAACCTCCTGTTATAATGTACGAGAAGCAGAATGTTGCATTATAAGTAAATGTGTATGTAAAAGTCTCTTTCCTAGTTTCGTAACCGGAGATCTGTGAGATAAAGCCCTACTCATGGGGGAACATAATAACTATTTTAGTTGGTGATCCTATAGAAGAATGTTTGAGTAATTTCCATCCCTATAGTCACCATGAACCCCTAAGATAAATCAGTCGGATTTCATTAGTTTGTTAAAATACTTACATCTCAGAATTGTCTCTGCTGGAGGTCTTGTAAATCCTCTCTTGAAAGTTTAGGAATGATGGAAGGTTCAGTGTAGGAAATATCAGTTCTGGTTCCAGGCTCTTCCTATACCTACAGGGTATGGAGAGGGAAATAAAAGCTGTCACAGAGTCTATGATAATGTTGCACCTCCTCAGGATCTCTTCCTTGTGTCACTCTTATAATGCAGTCACAACAACTTCCTCCTTTTCATTTTCAGGGTTGACTTTATCACGAAAAAGTTTCTGTTTCCTGCTAATAAGATCCGGCTCATGTTTCCAGAGAATAGCTGCCAGAGTTCTGTGAACAGATGTAGAGCTGCAATAGCCAGACGCTGTAGAGCTGCCGTAACCAGACGCTGTAGAGCTGCCGTAACCATGCGCTGTAGAGCTGCCATAACCAGATGCTGTAGAGCTGCCACAACCAGAAGCTGTAGAGCTGCCGTAGCCAGACGCTGTAGAGCTGCCGTAACCAGACGCTGTAGAGCTGCCGTAACCATGCGCTGTAGAGCTGCCATAACCAGACGCTGTAGAGCTGCCGTAACCATGCGCTGTAGAGCTGCCATAACCAGATGCTGTAGAGCTGCCACAACCAGAAGCTGTAGAGCTGCCGTAGCCAGACGCTGTAGAGCTGCCGTAACCAGACGCTGTAGAGCTGCCGTAACCATGCGCTGTAGAGCTGCCATAACCAGACGCTGTAGAGCTGCCGTAACCATGCGCTGTAGAGCTGCCATAACCAGATGCTGTAGAGCTGCCACAACCAGACGCTGTAGAGCTGCCGTAACCATGCGCTGTAGAGCTGCCATAACCAGATGCTGTAGAGCTGCCACAACCAGAAGCTGTAGAGCTGCCATAACCAGACGCTGTAGAGCTGCCATAACCAGATGCTGTAGACCTGTCGTAACCAGACGCTGTAAAGCTGCCGTAGCCAGATGCTGTAGAGCTGCCACAACCATACGCTATAGAACTGCCGTAACCAGACGCTGTAAAACTGCCATAACCAGACGCTGTAGAGCTGCCGTAACCATGCGCTGTAGAGCTGCCGTAACCAGACGATGTAGAGCTGCCATAACCAGACCCTGTAGAGCTGCCGTAACCAGACGCTGTAGAGCTGCCGTAGCCAGACGCTGTAGAGCTGCCACAACCAGACGCTATAGAGCTGCCGTAACCAGACGCTGTAAAACTGCCGTAACCAGACGCTGTAGAGCTGCCGTAACCAGATGCTGTAGAGCTGCCACAACCAGACGCTGTAGAGCTGCCGTAACCAGACACTGTAGTGCTGCCGTAACCAGACGCTGTAGAGCTGCCGTAACCAGACGCTGTAGAGCTGCCGTAACCAGATGCTGTAGAGCTGCCACAACCAGACGCTGTAGAGCTGCCGTAACCAGACACTGTAGTGCTGCCGTAACCAGACGCTGTAAAACTGCCGTAACCAGACGCTGTAGAGCTGCCGTAACCAGACGCTGTAGAGCTGCCATAACCAGAGGCTGTAGAGCTGCCATAACCAGAGGCTGTAGAGCTGCCATAACCAGAGGCTGTAGAGCTGCCATAGCCAGACGCTGTAGAGCTGCCATAACCAGAGGCTGTAGAGCTGCCATAGCCAGACGCTGTAGAGCTGCCGTAGCCAGACACTGTAGAGCTGCCGTAGCCAGACGCTATAGTGCTGCCATAACCAGAGGCTGTAGAGCTGCCATAACCAGACGCTGTAGAGCTGCCATAACCAGAGGCTGTAGAGCTGCAGTAGCCAGACGCTGTAGAGCTGCCGTAACCCAGACGCTATAGAGCTGCAGTAACCAGACGCTGTAGAGCTGCCATAACCAGAGGCTGTAGAGCTGCCATAACCAGACGCTATAGAGCTGCCATAACCAGACGCTGTAGACCTGCCATAACCAGACGCTGTAGAGCTGCCATAACCAGACGCTGTAGATCTGCCATGACCAAACGCTGTAGACCTGCCATAACCAGACGCTGTAGAGCTGCCGTAACCTGACGCTGTAGAGCTGCCATAACCAGACGCTGTAGAGCTGCCATAACCAGACGCTGTAGAGCTGGCATAACCAGATGCTGTAGATCTGCCATGACCAAATGCTGTAGACCTGCCATAACCAGATGCTTTAGAGCTGCCGTAACCAGACGTCGTAGAGCTGCCGTAACCAGACGCTTTAGAGCTGCCGTAACCAAACAGTGTAGAGCTGCCATAACCAGGTGCTGTGGAGCTGCTGTAACCAGATGCTGTAGACCCCCTTCGGAATATTGCGTACTAATATACTGACAGAGAAACAGATCACCCAAATGATGTCTCGGCGCCACAATATTTGTCCTTTTCCGATTCTCATGTCTTTTCTTTTTTAACTGCGCTTCTAGCTTCCCAACACAGTTTTTGGCACAATATTTGGGGAACACTAAGAGCTGCAAAAAGCTGGTCTACTGAGTTCCATATCACCATCATGAATGTGGACACAGTTGTAAACCTTTTTGGTAGTGCGCTAATTCATTAACATCCCAGTATAAATGATTCATGCACCAAAAACACAGACCCTGCGCCAAAATTAATAAATGCCCCACAGAGTGTGGGAAAAAGTTACAGGGAAGACGTCAATAAACTGTCCCATGTGAAGGGCATAGATATAGCACTGTGTAAAGTTTAAGGTAGGTATAGAAAAATTCCAAAAACAGAATAGTTACTACTTTATTTTTATCAATTAGCAAAATGAACCCCGACGAAAATGCGCCCGACGGACCCTTGGTAAATGGGCCCCATAGAGTCCCCTTAATTTTAATACATTTAACCCCTAATTTATTATATAATAGATCACACACCCTTGAAATTACTAAAGTTGGTCCCCTACTTAAAAACACCCGACTTACAGGCGACCCCAGATACAAACGGCCCTCTGGATGTTTGTAATTTACTGTACTTTAGCCCCAGGCTACAACGATCCGCTGTAACAGTTATCACAGGTGTCTGCAATAAAGATTTATTCTGGTTCATATGATAACCCAAATGTCACAGAAACAAAAAAAAATATTTGTTACAATTATAAAATATATAAAATTATAAAATTTTAAAGCATGGCCCTTTTCTAGCTGACTAAAGCAGGAGGATGCTAAGTAGAAATTTAGACAATGGACCAATCAGTGAACTGGACTCGCGCCAAGTCGAGTGGTGCATGCGCTGGGCAGGTTCTGACAGTATCATCACATGTCAATGTCTCGAAAGGTGACATTAAGAAAATGTAATACATGTTGTTTCAAAAATGCTGATGTAGGCCCATTCCACAAGGGGTTAATCGGGTAGAAATCGACAGGAAGAGAACAGATTGCTGAATTTCACTTCACCACAGCCACCGGCCAAGTAGAAGATTGCTATCACTTCATCAGATACAGGCAAAGTGTAGATTCCCTCCATTAGATTACAGAAGACTGTAGACAGAGGTGCAATATTGTTCCAAGTCAAGAAGCTTATGCTGATCATGTCAATGGGGCTCATTTACTAAGGGCTCCGCGGCCGCACTTTCCTCGGGTTTCCCAACTTTTTCCGTTTTGCGACGAATTCCGCCGGGATTTTGGAGCATGCGATTGGATTTCGGCGCAATTAAGCCGGCTTTAGCGCGACAGAGATCGGAAAAAACGCAGAATTTAAAAAACGAAGTGTGTTGCAAAATCAAGCACTTATATGCACCGGGGAGAAGATGGTGAATTCTCCAAGCATTTTCTGCTGGATTTAGGTTTATATTAAGTTTTTTCTAGAGATGTGTCTAAACATTGTAAACTAATCTGGTCGCATCTCCGGAAATTTTTCAAGCACCAACCATGTGCATGGATCCATGGAAATGCAATGAGACCTCAGACCCCATTAACTTGGATCGGTTACAATGTCCATTGATTTTGGATTGAATGGTTTCTGTTGGTGTCTGTTTGCACCACTTCCTATAGTCATCCGTTATCTGGGCAGAAAATTGGACAGTAGTTGCCCTGTGCTATCTATAACCCCCATCCCCTTATTACCAAGTAGGTCCAAAAAAAATCGCTCACACCTCAATCGAAAATTGCTGACAACATTAATGACAATTGACAACACTGTCATACATTGCTACTGGCACATACTCAGACTTGTCTCCCTGATTCTGTGAAATACACTTCAGATGAGTAGATTTTCCTTACACACGCAATGCTTAGTCAGTGACTACTGTACTGATCAGACACAGGCAGAAGTGGCAGAATCAAGAAATTTACATATGGCATGTGAGTTCCTTCAGGAACAAGACTTCATCAAGACTTCCATAACTTATCCCTGCATCTAGCCACCCAGCTCAGAACAGCACAATTCCAGACTGTGCCCCTAAGAAAACCATAACAACCAATAAACACTATGCTCCTAATACTTACTCCTGTGCTCCCTACACTGTGTGACTCCATAATGTAAAATATACAGGAGGGGACTGGCCATGTAATTTTCTTGGTGGCCCGACAGGTCTGGAGCCGCTCTCCCCCACTCTAACCCTATAAGTTCCCTTAAAAGATCAATTGTATGTGCATCTTTAAGATGTGGGTACAATTGATCAACTCAAAGAGCAGCACAACTGCTTCTGTGTCTGCATGATACCCTCTGCTACAAGGGCAGCTCAATGAAGACATTGCACACCCTGTATAGCGGAGCGACGTGCCGAAACGTACAGACACAACTATATGTAGTGCAAGGCCAAATACCCCTGAATAGCCCACGTTGATATAAGGATAGAAGCCGCCACGGGAGCACCAGTGTAAGGGGAGGAATTTTATTGTGTTATTTTCAGCCACTTCTAATGGGGACACTACTGGTGGGGGGGGGGCTGTTTATAATATGAATAATTGAGGAGCACTGTCTATAACATTCTATAACATTAATTGTGTTTGGGGGCACTGCATAGAGGGGTTTCACTGTTTATAATATAACTGAAAATCACTTACAAGATTATTATTGGGGGTCACTGTGTGGAAGCACTAATCTCTCAAATATTATTTAGAGGGAACACTGTCTCTATTGTATGGAGACTGGGAGAGGTATTTAATAGGTGTTTTTGGCGCACGTGATCAGATTTTGGTGCAATCATGCAATCTCCAGTGCGGGGGGGGGGGAGACCGTTGGACGATCTGGCGGATTCGGACAAACCACAGGATTTAACTTAAAAATTGTGTCGCAAGCCATGCACTTACATGCACCGGGAAGAAGAAGGTGCACTCCGGCGGACCTGATCAGGGTAGCGACACATGCAGGATATCGGGCGCACGATCTTCATGAATCACAGCAGACTTCATCGTCGGACAGTCCGGATCGGGGTTCGTGCAGGGACGGGGTATGTTAATGTGCCCCTATATGTTCCTTATAAATAAATTATGAGCCCCTAATTAATCGATTGTCTAAACCCCCTATTTTTATTATATCCAGTGACACCCCCCCCCCCCCAATTAATTATATAGTGTTCCATCCATAAACAAAATGTTCCATACATTTACAGCTCTTTCCCCCAAATACATTTCAATTTACTACTTTGCCGCAACCCTTCTGGATGTCAACCATCCACTGTTTAGATCGGATGATCTGTCGGTAAGCTGGTAAAGCCCTTTCTTGGTGGTGCCCCTAGGCAACCATGTTCTATGTAGGATCAGCTCATTATACTAAAGTTTCTCTACTCGGGTGGGGTTCTGTATTTTGTTGAGTTTGTGTTGCAATATTGATGGCCAGAAAGTTATATTAAACCTGTGATTTTTTTTTTTGGTGACTTCGCAATAAAATCACAACAGAAACATAGCACATTTTTAGCCTTGTGCATCAGCCACCCAGCAAACAACAAAGACTGCTGTATCCCTATCTCGGACAAACATGGCCATGATGGGGATGCAAGTCTCCTTCTAAACCCAACCACATGGCCAGGAGTTGAAGAAAAAGGAACATAGCATGGTCACTAATTCTGGCAGGTAGGTGAGCGATTTCGCCATTGGTTACATAAAACCCCAATAAAACAAGACAGACGTTACCCCCAGAAGAAGTCTATCGCCGAAATGCGCGTGACGGGAAATCTGTGGTAGACGCCAGGCCGACTTCTGATAATGGGTATGCTATAGACATCCATGCTCTGAACATTACGATGAATTAATATCTTATGCATATTGGAGGTTGGTTGTAGTGGGATAAGCACCAGCACTTTACGCTACATCCAACTCTGGGTCATAGATGAACTAGCACAAAGCACTTTTCTGTATGATTGGTACAATTACCCAATGGGGCAGATTTACTTACCCGTTCGCGATCCATTTTACTATCCATTCGCGATCCAGCGGCGCGTTCTCTGCGGTGGATTCGGGTCTTCCGGTGATTCACTAAGGCAGTTCCTCCGCTGTCCACCAGGTGTTGCTGCTGCGCTGAAGTCTGCAGAGGCCCTCCGGAGTTCACGAGCCTATACTTGGTGAAGGTAAGTGCGTGTCCTGCGACACTTTTTTTAAAAAATTGCGGCGGTTTCTCTGAATCCATCGGGTATTCGTTCGGCCACGTCCCCCGATTTCTGTCGCGTGCATGCCGGCGCCGATGCGCCACAATCCGATCACGTGCACCAAAAACCCGGGGCAGTACAGGGAAAATCGGCACAAATCGGGTAACACGTTTTACACGGGTAAAATTTGGGTAACACGTTGGGAAAAACGCGAATAGGGCCCTTAGTAAATGACCACCAATGTCTTGGACATCCTTTAATGAGGTTTGATATATAATCCTCCATGTATAACTATAACGTATAATTGGTAACACCCATTTATCACCCAGTACCATCGGTCTACATTTTTGTGTTCCCGTTTCGTCTGAAATGATCAGCCTACAAATATTTTTGTCTGTACACTGTTTGTTTAATAAAGGTTATATTTTATTATACTCTTTTCAAGTTGGCTTTTTTCATACGGTAGGTGTTGAAGAAACAGGCCATACAGTTTTACAATATGCTCTTAAGGAAACAGGGCCGACTGAGGAGGTCAATTCTAAAGAGGGATATTCATTACCCTTTAAGAAGTATTTTCTGTTTGATCATTTAGATCATAGTCCATTTCAGGGTCCTGCATTGTCATACATTTATATATAATACCTTTTATTTTAAAGGGCTTCTCTGAGACGGACATTTAATTGGCTATTCTTGAATTGGCTCCTGATACCTGGTAGCTACAAGGATCAGCATAGTGTAAGAAGCCCACATTAGTCAGGGTTCACATCACATTTTTTTGTATACGCTAAACGTATATGTTGGGAAAGCACCTGACATATAGGGTCAGATTTACTTACCCGGTCCATTCGCGATCCAGCGGCGTGTTCTCTGCGCTGGATTCGGGTCCGGCCGGGATTTATTAAGGCAGTTCCTCTGACGTCCACCAGGTGGCACTGCTGCGCTGAAGTTCCCTGGAACGCACTGGAGTTCACCGAGCCGGGCTGAGTGAAGGTAAGTGCAAGCTCCGCGACACTTTTTTTTTTTTAAATGCGGCGGTTTTTCCGAATCCGTCGGGTTTTTGTTCGGCCACGCCCCCCGATGTCCGTCGCGTGCATACCAGCGCCGATGCGCCACATTCTAATCGCGTGCACCAAAATCCCGGGGCAATTCAGGGGAAATCGGCGCAAATCGGAAATATTCGGGTAACACATCGGGAAAATGCGAATCGGGCCCTTAGTAAATGACCCCCATAGTCGAGCATAGTTGTCTTCTCTGTCAGGCCACTATATCTCCCCTACATCAAAAAAAGGATGGAAAAAGGATGGAAAGATGTAGGAGGGAAGACCCGATGTCTTCAGTGCCCATATTAGGACAGTGACATCACTGGGGAAACACCCCATACATCAACAGCAGCCAATCGCTGGCTGCTGCCAATGTTCACTCCTCCCCCCACATTCAATAGGGGGGTCCCCTGGTGACGTATCCCACTGTATACAGTGCCACACGTTGTAAGGACACGTCGGAATCCCCCTGGTGTGTCCTTACAATGTATGCAAAAAAAAACGTGGTGTGAACACAGCCTTAGGCCGCTCTGCAGTGACCCTCGGAGTTGGCATCGTATAGGGACTAGTTTTTTTTTAACCACTCTAAATCTATATTCTGGAGTTTAGGGCAAGATTTTTTTTGGACCTTTCAAGTCTAATCGGCCTGCAAGATTTAGGTTGTTAAGGAAACAATGTTTACCCATATTTTCTCTGAATTTTGGTTTAGTCAAGAAAGGAAGTTGACTTTTTTTGTTGCACAACAAGGAATGATACATTTTAGCATAATTCTACTGAAAAGATATTGTAATAAAAAGTAAATGCCTCAGTCCGCTGACTCACCAAGTGTTAGTCGTTACCATCCTAGTGGTAAAAGTTGTCATCTAAGAGTGGGGCAGGGGTGAGACAAGCCGGTGCTATATCATCTGTCTCATCCTCAGTCTGTGGTGGGCATCTAAGGAGACTGGTCACTGCGGTATGGGGATGGCTCTGTTACCACCTGGGGGTAGCAATGAATACTGGGACATGGGGGCAACTCTGTCAGTACCTGGGGGAGCTCTGGCTACTGGGGCATGGGGCAGACTGACTTCTTGGGGGGCATCACTGGCTACAGGAGTATGCGGGCAGACTGTGACTACTTAAGGCAGCACTGGCTCCTGGGACATGGGGGCAGCCTGCGAGTACTTAGGGGCAGACTGTGACTTCTTGGGGAAGCACTGGCTACTAGAGCATGAGGCCGCTCTGTTGCTGCCTGGGGACAACCAAGACTACAGGGACATGGGGACAGCTCTGTAACTACTTGGGAGCATTACTGGCGAGTGGAGTATGGGGGTGGTGTTGTGACTACTTAGAGGCAGACTGTGACTACTTGGGGAAGAACTGGCTACTGGGGCATGAGGGCAGCACAGGCTACAGGGGCATAGGGGCAACTCTGTTTCTACCTGGGGACACCACTGGCTACTGTGACATGGGAGCAGCACTGGCTACTGGGTGATATAACTCGATAATAAGCCAAAGGTTGGCTACACCTATTAGTGAAATGCCCAGCAGCCTCCCCTGAGTATAAAGAGTTGTCCAGCACACTGCCCCCCAGTATATATGTATCCAGTACACTGCCCCCCAGTATATATGTATCCAGCACCCTGCCTCCAGTATATATGTATCCAGCACACTGTCCCCAGTATATATGTATCCAGCACACTGCCCCCAGTATATATGTATCCAGCATACTGCCCCCCAGTATATATGTATCCAGCACACTGCCTCCAGTATATATGTATCCAGCACACTGCCCCCCAGTATATATGTATCCAGCACACTGCCCCCCAGTATATATGTATCCAGCACACTGCCCCCCAGTATATATGTATCCAGCACCCTTCCTCCAGTATATATGTATCCAGTACACTGCCCCCAGTATATATGTATCCAGCACACTGCCCCCAGTATATATGTATCCAGTACACTGCCCCCCAGTATATATGTATCCAGCACCCTGCCTCCAGTATATATGTATCCAGCACACTGTCCCCAGTATATATGTATCCAGCACACTGCCCCCAGTATATATGTATCCAGCATACTGCCCCCCAGTATATATGTATCCAGCACACTGCCTCCAGTATATATGTATCCAGCACACTGCCCCCCAGTATATATGTATCCAGCACACTGCCCCCCAGTATATATGTATCCAGCACACTGCCCCCCAGTATATATGTATCCAGCACCCTTCCTCCAGTATATATGTATCCAGTACACTGCCCCCAGTATATATGTATCCAGCACACTGCCCCCAGTATATATGTATCCAGCACACTGCCCCCAGTATATATGTATCCAGCACACTGCCCCCAGTATATATGTATCCAGCACACTGCCCACAGTATATATGTATCCAGCACACTGCCCCCCAGTATATATGTATCCAGCACCCTGCCTCCAGTATATATGTATCCAGCACACTGCCTCCAGTATATATGTATCCAGCACACTGTCCCCAGTATATATGTATCCAGCACACTGCCCCCAGTATATATGTATCCAGAATACTGCCCCCCAGTATATATGTATCCAGCACACTGCCTCCAGTATATATGTATCCAGCACACTGCCCCCCAGTATATATGTATCCAGCACACTGCCCCCCAGTATATATGTATCCAGCACACTGCCCCCCAGTATATATGTATCCAGCACCCTTCCTCCAGTATATATGTATCCAGTACACTGCCCCCAGTATATATGTATCCAGCACACTGCCCCCAGTATATATGTATCCAGCACACTGCCCCCAGTATATATGTATCCAGCACACTGCCCCCAGTATATATGTATCCAGCACACTGCCCACAGTATATATGTATCCAGCACACTGCCCCCCAGTATATATGTATCCAGCACCCTGCCTCCAGTATATATGTATCCAGCACACTGCCTCCAGTATATATGTATCCAGCACACTGCCCCCAGTATATATGTATCCAGCACCCTGCCTCCAGTATATATGTATCCAGCACCCTGCCTCCAGTATATATGTATCCAGCACACTGCCCCCAGTATATATGTATCCAGCACACTGCCCCAGTATATATGCATCCAGCACACTGCCCCCCAGTATATATGTATCCAGCACACTGCCTCCAGTATATATGTATCCAGCATACTGCCCCCAGTATATATGTATCCAGCACACTGCCCCCCAGTATATATGTATACAGCACACTGCCCCCCAGTATATATGTATCCAGCACACTGCCCCCCAGTATATATGTATCCAGCACACTGCCCCCCAGTATATATGTATCCAGCACACTGCCCCCCAGTATATATGTATCCAGCACACTGCCCCCCAGTATATATGTATCCAGCACACTGCTCCCGAGTATATATGTATCCATCACACTGCCTTCAGTAGATAGGTGTCCAGCACACTGCACGGCAGTATATATGTATCCAACACACTGCCCCTAAGTATATGTGTATTTAGAACACTGCCCCCAGTATGTAGGTAGCCAGCACACTTCCCCCCAGTATGTAGGTCGCTAGCACAAAAATCCATGACACAAAAAACACTGTGTGAACTAGCACTAATGCCGATGGTCAGGCTAACCATGACATAAGGTATAAGGTGGTAGCATGTAGCAAGTATCAAACATTTCACACCATATTATTCCAGGCCAAAACACATATACCGTATGCTATCCCTGTTAACTCCTTTCCTGTGTTGTCAGGCACTGGAGAAGTTATTTCCTGGTTGGTCCCTCCCGAATAACCACTTTATTGTAGTTCATGCCTCCGTCATCTAATCGAGCTCCTGTTTAAGTGATTGGTTACTTTACAACTTTCTGTAGATCAGTTATAGAAATGACTACAAGAAACTTATCAGGAAAGTGTTTATTTCATCACTTACGTTTGCTGTTATTATTCTCCCTCCTCAGTCTAATCTCCTTTTACTCTAAAAATTGCCTTCATTCCAGGTGCACTGGACCCCTGTCACGTAAAAAAAAAAAAAATTCTATTGAGAGGGGAGGGGGAGCAATGTGACTAGTATGTACCGAACATCATTGAGACTCTCCTGAGAGCTCCTGGAAAATGTAGAGTACAAGATACATTATGGCCAGAAATAGTGGGATTTCTCAATTGCACATACTGTACTACCAGGGCTGTCACTAGGATCGGCAGGGCCCCATAGCAGACTTGTGAATGGGGCCCTCCCCCCCTTAAAAATATATATATTTGTACAATCATACATGTTATATACTTATATACAAACATAACAGCTCTACCCTGAGACACATACATTTCTACACTCTTACACAAATACACACAAACTTATACACTCTGCATACATTTATACATGTATACACACATTGGGGGTCATTTACTAAGGGCCCGATTCGCATTTTCCTGACGTGTTATCCGAATATTTCCGATTTGCGCAGATTTCCCCTGAATTGCCCCGGGATTTTGGCGCACGCGATCGGATTGTGGCGCATCGGCGCTGGCATGCACGCGACGGAAATCGGGGGGTGTGGCCGAACGAAAACCCGACGGATTCGGAAAAACCGCCACATTTAAAACAAAAAATTGGTCGCACACGCCATACTCACATGCACCAGGAAGAGATCAGTGAACTCCGACGCAACTCAACGGACCTCGGCGCAGCAGCGACACCTGGTGGACATCGGGCGAAGGACCTTCATGAATCGCCGGAAGACCCGAACGCTCGTCCGAGAAGCCGCCGCTGGAACGCGAATGGACCGGGTAAGTAAATGTGCCCCAGTATATACACATTTAATACACACATTGGCCCAGAATTACTAAAAATAGTGCAAACTACACTATGGGGCATATTTATCAGGACCTCTGTGCACCGCCAGTGGCGCAGAGGCCCTGAAATAATCGCAAATGCTAGCTTATTGCTAGCTTTTGCGATTATTTTCCCCAATCCGCCACCTTCACGCCAGTGGGGGGCGCGGCCGGACGGGAGCGGGCCAGCGCGTTTTTTTTCTACGCCAGGCCCTGCCTGGCGTAGGATAAACGCCGGGCTGCTGGCAGCCAGCTACATCAAGAGGCAGATGCCTCTTGATGTATCGGGATGCGAATTTGCAGCGGCGGGGCGATCAAATGCTGGCACACGAGCGCCAGCGTATGATAAATATCCCCCTATGTGCAGTTATTCATAAATCTGGTGACCTCTGCACTGCTCTGACAGTGTGCACCACTTTTTTTGTCTGCATGAAAAATATGGTGCACAGTCCGACTGAGCACCAAAACGCCCCCCATCAGTGCAGAAATTTATGTTGCATGAAGAATAGTGCAGCCGCGCCACAGGGTATCGAGTGCGCCACAAATGTGTCTTGGACACAAATACATGTGCAAGCAGTTTGCACTGAAAAGAATGTGCAAATTCCAACTGAAAACTGGCGCATGGACCTTAGTAAATGTGGGCCATGGATTATATACACATTTTATACACACACATATAGGGGCAGATTTATCAAGCAGTCTGAAAGTCAGAATATTTCTAGTTGCCCATGGAAACCAATCACAGTTCCCCTTTAAAATATTAATGAGCACTGGTAAAATTAAAGCTGAGCTGTGATTGGTTGCCATGGGCAACTGGAAATATTCTGACTTTCAGACTGATTGATAAATCTGCCCCATAGTATGCAATATCATATTATTACACATACTGGGGCACATTTACTAAGAACAGTGCAGTGTGTACTATATGCAGTTGCCTGGGTAGTGTGCAGGGGGCGCCAGATTCAGGATTTCTGGTGCACATTCTGCATTAATCTGTCCCCCCCTGCACTGCTTTGACAGAGTGCACCACTTTTTTTTTTTGGTGCACCTTTAACATGGGCCCTGCGATACACTTCTGTCGGACTTTGCGGCCGGTATGACTGAGCACCGGAATGCCACCTTTAGTGCAGAAATTTGTGTCGCATGAAGAATAGTGCAGCCACGACACAAAATGGGCGCGTGTGACACAAATGTGGTGAAGAGACTTTTTAAATACCTGTGCAAGCAGATAAGAGCGTGCAAAGGCCACCAGAAAACTGGCACAAGCACCATAGTAAATGTGATCCACAGTGTCAAAAAAGTGTCCAGCAAACCAGCTCTAGCTGTCAAAATAGGTAAGCGGTGGCGAACTCACCCTGCGATGTCCCTGCGGGCTATGACCCTCCCTACAGCACATAAACTACCCTGGTGAGGGTCAAACCCAGGCACCTGCTAACAGACCCTGGGAGATCCTGCTAGGTGAAAGGGAAAACTTACTTTGTCTGGAAGCTGCTGGATGGGGAAGTGGACAAGTAACAGGAAGTCAGAAACAAACCAGTGTTCACACAAGGACACAGAAAAACATCAATGCAATAACCAAACACAAGTCTGAGTCAGGAAAGCGTGGGTACACCATAAGCAACAAGACACAGAGGGACAAACAACGTATAATCAGACAAAACTGGTTCAAATCCAAGATGTCTGCGAGGAACAGAATCGTATAGCAAGAGTTTGGTCAAATAAACGTAGCTGAGTTTGGATACACAGAGTAGAAAGCAGAGCAATATCACAAGATATGGACAAGGAGAAAAGATTGTATAACTAGCAACCTCTGATGGAACTGGGAAGACTATAAAGGGAGTAATGGACATCGCCCCCAGCACTGACTGGTTCAGCTTCTATCGCACAGGCCACAGCTGCACACAAAACAAATTTAAACTCACACTCAGCTTTCCCTAAGGAAAATATCCTGAAAGTCAAAGGTAGCCCTGGGTGTGTTTTTCAAGCACAGAAGCCAGAAACCTGAACCCACTCAGAGCAATTCAACGAGTTCTGATGTACAGTATATACACCATATATACACATTTTAACACATCATGCACCATAGTTACACAAATACAGCATATACACATCACATATACACACATTTACACACACATATACAATATAGATAAAAAGAGTGCAGAAAGCCCAATCAAGAAAAGTATACATTTGGCCAGGGCTGGATTATGCGGAGGGCTCCCAAGGCATGCATCCCGGGGCCTACACCATTCTCCTTCTAAAAGGGCCCCCCACCAACCAATGGTGGATTACAGTGTGGGCAATTCACATCCCCATGTGAATCGCCCCAATATATGTGAGGGGATCAAATTCAGGTGGTAACCGGAGGCTGACCCAGATCTCCCACACATACTGGTTACTATAGCAGAGTATATATGTATTACTGGGAGGAGGCTGTATATATGTATTACAGGGGGGCTGTATATATGTATTACTGGGGGGCTGTATATATTTATTATTGGAGGGCTCTATGTTTTTGTTACTGGCAAGATTTACTTTATTGAAAAAAATAGTGGGGAAGGGCCCCCGCCAGCTTGCACACAGGGGCCACCACCCAGGCCCTGCATCTTTCTCCTTGTAGCAGTGCACTCTGCAGATGACATGAGTCGTGAGGTATCAGAACTCTTGGGGCCCAGATCTCAAGTGGCTATTTAGTAGACATTTAAAAACCTAAGCACACCTAGATAACATTGCTCCCTATTGGGTCTTGTGCCGGTTCCCTAATCTAGAACCAAAAGCTATTTTTTCAAAATTTACCAGAGCAGTAAGAAGGCAAACCCTGGAATTTGTTATACCGATAACTAAGTATCTTGTGAGCTCATCTGCCACTCTCCGAGGTCTTTGCATAGATTAATCTTCCTCTTTATAACATCAGGTAGAGACATGCTGTTGCCGTTGTAACTGTCCACCACAACGCAAAGATCCTGAAATTAAGGTCAGAGGCCACGACAGCTATTTTCACTTCCTGCTTGTTCTTGAAGAATTTTACATTGTTTTTTTTTTTAGTGAGTGCACATTCAGCCAATGCAGAAAATTCTACCATGTTTTTTGTTGAAAAAATCTTGCTATTCAAGTTGTTGCGGTTCATAAGTGCGGTTCCCTAAATCTGTCGGCTTTTAATGCTGTAGATTGGCAATGACGAAACCAGTATGCGGATTGCTAAAATGATCCCATTTCCAATCTTTCCAATCTGAACTTTGCAACAGGAAAATCCTCAAGTTACGACCTCGATGTATTCTGACTGCTGACTATAGAGCTTGCCAATGGATAGGTTTGGAATAAAGCTGGGCTTTGTTACATGGAAGAGGCTAATCAGGGATTACTCCTAAATCGTAGATGCCGGTAAACCAGAGGCACAACCTTAAAAAGGCAACACAACCAAAGAAGCAGAAGTACATGGCAAGGAGGAGGTCAGAAAAAAGGTGTGAGGTCCACCTTGGCTTTATGACATCATAGAATCCATCCAGACAAATTCAGATTACACAGCAACAGAACAGAGTAAAAGAAAGAACCCGCAGAGGTATGTAACAACAATGTGGCTTATTTACTAAGGTCCCTCGGCCGCATTTCTGTCGGGTTTTCGGGGATCATGCAAATCGGCTTTCAAGCGGCACAATTCGGAGGGGAGCGTCGGACGATCCAACGGATTCAGACAACATGGGATTTAAAATTGTGTCACAAGCCAAGCACTTATGTCACGGGTGCTCCCGCGATCCCTGTCACGGATCGCGGGCGCATCCGTGCTCCTTCATGTGCCCCCGCTGCTGCCCGGTGTCTCTTACCTTTCCCGGCTCCTGCACTTCCTCGGACTGCTGTGCGCGCGCGTCCCCGCCTCCTAGGGCGCGCGCGCGGCTCCGGCCGAAAATTTAAAGAGCCAGCGCACCGCTAATTGGTGCACTGGCTGAACACCTCACCTTTAAGAATCCTGCCTCTTCCTGTGTTCCTTGCCGGATCTTTGTGCCTCATAGCCTTAGAGAAAGCTTCCAAGCGAGTATTCCTGCGTTCCCGTGTATTCCTGCGTTCCCGTGTATTCCTGTGTATTCCTGTGTGTTCCCGCTCCTGAGTCCTGTGTTACCTGAGTTCCTCCGTGTTGCTGTGTTCCGTGTGCCTGTGTTCCCGTTCCCACCTGCCTGGACCTCCTGTTGCTGACCCCGGACTTGGACCTGACGTTGCATCTCTGCCGCCTGCCCTGACCCTGTGCCTGGACCTGACTACGAGATTGTCATCCGCTAAGGTACCTCGACCTCGGCTGCCACCGTGGGCTAGTCACACCTGGGAACGACCTAGTGCTATCC
Source organism: Engystomops pustulosus (assembly GCF_040894005.1). Taxonomy (NCBI): domain Eukaryota; kingdom Metazoa; phylum Chordata; class Amphibia; order Anura; family Leptodactylidae; genus Engystomops; species Engystomops pustulosus. The sequence continues at coordinate 202,263,747 of NC_092414.1, forward strand.
TGCCGCAGCAAGTCCAACCCGCTTTGCGGCGGGCTCTGGTGAATACCAGGTGCCGCTAGGCTCCGGTTCCGGGTGTTGGCTAGTTACATCTCCCGCGGTGGTCCAGAGGATCCACTGATCCTAACAACTTACATGCAACAGGAAGAAGAAGGTGAACTCCGGCGGACCTGATCAGGGAAGTGACACAAGAAGGAAATCGTGCTCACGCTCGTAGTCGCGGCAGACTTCATCCTCGTCGGACATTCCGGATCGGGGATCGCACAGGGATTGGGTAAGTACTTAAGTACCCAATATTCTTCTGGTCATTGTCCATCCCTATCATTGAAAAGTTATCGGATGAACTTGAGCAGGTTGCTTAGTTGCGAATGCTTTAGAACTGACCACGTGATCACAAAAAGAAGGTAATAAGCTCCATTTGTAGCCCTAGGATTATGATAAGAGACCGTATTATCCTCTTCACTAAACATAGCTCCGGACCACCTTCTTTCAGCCACCTTTCTGGTGAAGTTTGGGCTTTGTTTTGTAAAGTTTGTTTCCAGAATTTGAGATGTTTTTTGCAAACTCGCTTCCGGTCAATTTTTCTTTATTGCTGATTTTGATCCACTTCATCCATCTTCTCTATCAGCCATCTCTCCTCCTGCTCTTCATCAGGCTATATGTGGATAAATAGTTTTTTCTTCCCTAAGGACAGACAAGCTGAGGGCCAGGGGAAGTGCTTTAAATTACCACAGCACACAATACGAACAAAGTAGTAGGTTGGCTTATGGCCACATAAAAGGACTGTGAAGTGGAGGAGCCTAGAGGGTCAGAACTTACCGGTATCTTTCACCTTACTGGTGTTAAGTCAAAGACCCTGTTAAAGGTTGGTGCAAAAACTTGGCAAGACAGAGCACAAGATCTTAAACAAAGTTTACTCAAAAGAGACAACTGGCATAGAGAAAATGGCCAAATTATACCATACGCTAACAAGTGGCAACTGGGTAATTCTCGCCATAGGAACATAAAACCACTAACCGACAGATTATCATTCTGCAAACAGATTTCTGAAAGGGCTAAAGCTCCAAAGACAAAGTCACAACCCCTTTCCCCCGTGTCCCAACCTAGGCCTCTTGATGTATCTGGTGAGAGGTCCATGCCGCAAGGCAAAACTACGCCAGGTCCGACCTGTTGTAGTTGTGCACAAAATCTCTAAACCCTCCATGCCTATAGTTGAGTGGCTTATTTGCATAATATTTGCTATTTATTGCAGTGCTCAAGAATTTGCGATTATTTCACTGCTTCTATGCAACAAAGCTGGCACTCCGCCCTAGAACTGAACTGTGTATAGCCAGCTTAAGGGGAACCTGTCCCCAGAGACCACTTTTAGACTCCCTCATGCCCCCACAGACATTTAATAGCATATTCCCAAACTGTTTTCATCAAAATGCTGTCATTTGTGGCAGCAGAGGAAGAGGAAGCAGAGGCGGGGCAAGCAGTGACTTGGAGGAGTGGCAAGCAGTGACTTGGAGGAGGGAGGATGCAACACCCCTGCCAACGCATAGGTAAGTGGTTGTTGCGAATAGCGCCATCTGGTTTGTGCTGGTTTGTGCAGCAGAAATTTTTGTTTGTGCCGCTATCGTTTTTAAGATATTAATAAAAATTTCCAGAGGTCAACCTGCCCCCCACCCAAATCAAACAAAACTGGGGGGCTGTCTGACGTTTTGAACTTTAGAAATTAGTTAATATCTTCAAAACAAAAGCAGCACAAACAAACATTTGAGGAGCACAAGCCAGCACAAACATAGAATTGATTGGCAGTTTTGTTTGGTTTGGGTAATGTGGGGGGCAGGTTGACCTTAGATGACCTCTGGAAACTTTTATTAATATCTTAAAAATGATAGCGGCACACACAAAAATTTCTGCTGCACAAATGTATCACAAACGTTTGACACCTATTTAGTTAGATTTGAACAAGGTGGGGGGGGGCAACTTCACTCAGGAGCGCCCTCTCCATCTCAGGACCTGTTAGGAAGACTGATCACCTCTCTAGGAGGTCTCTAAGTTCTGGAGAACTTTGTAATTGCAGCTGTAGCCATTGCCTGGTAAGGCAAGAGTTAACAATGCGAAATGTTATTGTCCAATTATATTTCTTGTGATATTGTAAAGCAAGCTGGAAGCTGATTGGAGAAGTGCTACCACCTGACCAAGGGAGTATATATACCCCTGGTGGGTGAGAGCACATGGTCTTGGATTCTAGTCAGTAGATAGAAAAGTCGGCCCAGTGTTCAACTCCCTACAGAGCTGCCATCCAGACCCACTACCAAGAGGAAGAGGTACCTCAGACCATTGCCTGATACCTTAGGGCAGTAATGGCAAACCTTTTGGAGACAGAGGGGGACATTTACTATGGTGTTTCCGCCAGTTTTGTGGTGCTTTCACCGCATCTTCTGCTCTCCTACCTATTTATTAGCTGTCGGGGACAAAAAAAATGACTTTTTCCGCCTGCTCCGACTCTTCTGTGAAAAGGGGCGTGGCTTTGGTGGAGTGGAAACTCAGACACAATTAATATGTGTCACAGCCATTTTTGGACGCTGTAAACTGGCGTAAAGTAGACCAAAAGAAATTTGGTCTAACAGGGACACAAAACAGTGCTATTCTGCTATTGCCTGTTCTCTGACTGTTGGACACATTTCTGGTGCTCGGGACAGATTTTGGTCCCAGGGACAGAAAATGGTCTCGGCGCCAGAAATTTATCTGCACAGCTCTACAATATTACATGTGTGTCTTCTTACCGAGAGCAGGTCGGTAACAAAGCCAATGCAGAGACCGAGACTTTATGTAAATGTCCCCCAGAGTGCCCAAACTACAACCAAAATCCACTTATTTTCCCATGAAGTGCCAACATGGCATTTTAAGCAGTAACTTATTGCTACCTGTTCTTCCACATCTTTCAATTGTATCGCCCCCCTCAGGAAACCAATACAGTTGAAAGAAGGAGAGCAAATTCAGACTCTCATTGTAGCTTCTCTCCATGGTTTCTCTGTAGAGGAAAAATGGTTGGTCCAGCAATATGACCTCCAAAGATATTGCAGTTCTGTCAACACCTTCTCACTTTTCCCGCAGTGCCTAACAGCCAATGAAGTTTTGCTTTAAAATAGTGCTAAAAGCAGCATCTCTTAAGTTGCCTGGGACTTGGTGGATTTGGTTCTATTTGGTGAACTCTGTCCTGGGGTGATGGTCTGAGTGCCCACAAAAATGGCTCCGAGTGCCACCTCTGGCACCCGTGCCATAGGTTCATAGGTTCGCCACCACTGCCTTAGGGCAAGTCAGGAGACTTAAGCCCCAGAGCAGACTGTGTGCGTGGGCAGAGAACTCAGACGTGCCCCTGCCACAAAGCCGGCTCTGGACATTAAGGGGCACTCTGCTGCTGGACATTTAATTATTAAAAGAGCTCTCCTGCTGGCCATGAGGGCATTGCCGCTGAACATGAGGGCTCTACTGCTGGACGTTAGGGGACGTTCTGCTGCTGGACATTTAATTATCAAGGGGGCTCTGCTGGTGGACATTTAGGGACACTCTGCTGTTGGACATGGGGGCCCTGCTGCTGGACATGAGGGCTCTGCTGCTGGACAGGGGGGCTCTGATGCTGGATGTTAGGGGACGTTCTGCTGCCGGACATTTAATTATTAAGAGGGCTCTGCTGCTAGACATTTCATTAAAAAGTAGTGGCTGCATTTCCTACCCCAGGCTATATACTGGAATGAACACATTTTCACAGTTTTTTGATTAGGTACCTTGGCTTACATTTGGGTTGGCTTATACCTGAGTATACAATATACCTGAGTATACAATATATACTGTATATATATATGTGTGTAAGGCTGTTAACACACAGTGGCTGAGGGCTGCCCACATTTTAAATTATGTTATGCTCCAGGAGAATTAGTTCCAAAAAAGCCTATATAAAAATATATATTGTTATACTTTAATACAATTTTATCTATTTTAAAAAATTAGCAGAGGATGGTTTCGATCCATCGACCTCTGGGTTATGGGCCCAGCACGCTTCCGCTGCGCCACTCTGCTTCCCATATTGTGTTGTGCTCAGACACCCTGAACTACAGAACATGAGTATTATCAGTACCAGACCATATGTCGTAGGGTGAGATAAGATACACATTAACTAAAAGCCAAGAATACAATCCTACGTCACATGATGTATCGTGCCAGGAGGGGGAGGATCATTCTGTACATATAAGTATGTGCTTACATGTGTGACAGCATATCAGTGTTGCGTATGTGAATATAAGTCCACACATACATTTACATGTGTGGGGGTATATGAAAAATTTTCCTCTACATATACATATGTGTTTACTTTACATGCGGGAGAGAATATCTACCCCTAGGATGCAGGATTGTAAACCAAGCACACTGACATGCTGGTAGGATCTGCTCTTCTTTTAGCTTCTTATGCCCTAATTTTATTTTAAGACTTTAAAAATTATGCAAATGAGTATGAGGTTGCATAATCCTAACTCCTCAGGCTTATTTCTATGTATATGTGCTCGGTTTGCAGCCCTTCATCCTGGTAGTAGATTTTCATTTTAGATTTCCTGTCCACTAATGTTGTCAAGGCATCAAATTTGGCTTTTGGGATGAATATATGTGTTCAAGAGGAAGTGATTAAAAAAGGAGGATTTGGATTCATTGACCTCTGGGTTATAGACTCTGTACATTTCTGCCTGGTCACTCACTCCTAGGAGTACACAATGTAACATGAGTCTTATCACGGAGACAGCAGATGCCATGAGCTGACTCAGATTTTCTTTTCACATGACGCCAAATGTTCTATGAAGAACTGAAAATACAAGAGAAAAGTCTTATGACATGAAACTTAATGAAAGACAGACTCAGACTGGCCCACCAGGGAATCTGTGAATCCACCGGTGGGTCCCTGAGCTCGGTGGGCCGCCATGGGACATGACAGAGTGCACTCACTGTACTTCATACACATGTTAGGCATACAGCATTTCAACCACCCTATGTTTCCATATAATTTCTTGTCATATGTTAGGGGCATTGGGTGGAGATGACATCTAGATGCAGTGTTTGGCCAACCTGTACCATTCCTCCCTGGAGGCTATCGTCATTATCATTAGTGAAGGAATCGTAGTATGTGATTGGACTGAGCCCAACCTCTCTATAATAATAAATCTTTATATAGCAGCATCATATTTTGCATCGCTATACAGTGTCGGCTTCAGGGGTAGTGGACCCACTGGACCACCGTGGACGATGACGTAAGCCGACACCAGGGACAGGAATCTACATGGTACCCGGTTTTCACCAGAGCTTGCCGCAAAGCGGGCTGGATTTGTTGTGGCGTGGTACCACCAGATCGTTCCACAGGTGCAACTTTGTCCGCGGTGGCAGCCAAGGAAAAGTACACAGACGTCAGGCAGGATCGTAGTCGGGGACAGGCAGGAGGTCAGGACGGGTGGCAAGGAATCCGAGTCTGGGATGGAGCAACAAGTCATGGCAGGTGGAACAGGATCAGAGTCAAATACGGAACCGGGGTCACAAAAGGAAATCACACAACGAATGCAGGGCATCAGGGAACAAGCTTTTTCAACGGCATTAGGCACGAAGATCCGGCAGGGAATGCTGGGAAAGGCTGGCTTTTAACTATTTCCTGGAATGGCCAGCACAAATCAGTGGTGCGCTGGCCCTTTAAATCTTCGCGAGCCGACACACACGTGTGCCCAGGGAGTCAGGGACGCGCGCACACAGCCGCAAGAGCCAGAACAGGAACGGGGACAGGTTAGTGGCATGGGCGCTGTGCTACTGGGGCTCAAGGGGCACTGGTGAGCCCCCAACCCCCAATATCAGTCGCAGGAGCACCTGTGATATACAGATCATGGAGGAAATACACCACCATAATAAGACATTACAGAGCATTAAACATAGTTAGTTTCAGGTCAATGAAGACCCTAAAAATAGCAGCATAAAGTTCCAGCTAAATTTAGACTTCTCACTTTTTTAATATTACCCAGAATTTTGTTACTCAGGATTTCTAAATAAAGTTTTACAAAACTAACTTCTAACATTTCCCCTTTTTTGTTGATACGTTTCATTTTTATTACACAAAACTATTTTTTACATCCTCATTATTGTGTCACTTAAAATAGATAAAAATCTTCAAAATATTCTTCCAAAGGAAATAACACAATGTAAAATAGAAGCGAATAAAATATTTACAGTAAAAGGGTTTTTCCAGGTTAAATATTTTCACAAAATATGCATAACGTAGACCAGGTTCTCAAGATGAGGTTGGTGCGGGTCCTACAGCCGGTGCCCACATTAATTGGCTGCTCATAGGAGCTGATAACATGGAACAAGAAGCAGACGGCGCCATTCTCTGTGTAGTGGTCAGACCAGGCTACTGCAGATCATATACATATGACTCGGTTCAGTCACTACAGATAGAACGGAGCTATCTTATTCTTGTCCCATTCTCTGTTTAATAGCTGATCTGAGGGACCCCCAATGATCTCATATTAGCCCCTTCCTGCATTTGGATGATCCTAAATGTCTTGTTGTGGGAGGGTGAGTATGAAGAGGGTGAGTATGAAGAGGGCTCGTGGGCGGAGCCCTCTTGATAATCACCAGGTGTTTGCTGCATAAAGCAGCAGACACCCGTCGCTAAGAGCCGCGATCAGTGTTGTCATCAATCGCAGGTGTTAACTGTTTAAATGCCACCGACATGGCAATCAGTTACAGGAGTTTATGTCAAACTTTGTAGCTTTACTTTTAATATCTTTAAATATATAAGTTTCCAGTGGCGGATTAAGACTACCATGTTCCCTGGGCTGTATGAATATTATAGCCCCTATAATTCTGGAATCACTTCCTACATAGAATCAGCTTCTTGGAAAATGTAGGATGCATCCCTTCTACCTGCTTTCAATCTGCGCTTTCAGGACCTATGGAGGACCTTTAACGGTCCTGATATGGCTCTTGTGTACATGTGTATTGAGAGAAGGAAGAAATATATTTGAAATTTGGCAATTGCCCTGCCAGGACCTCAATCTTGTAATCATAATGTAATCACGTGACCCTCCATCGGCGGCCATTTTATGGACAGGAATCTCTGGCTGATGAGGTAAAAGACATGAGGTAAAAGACATGAGGTAAAAGACATGAGGTAAAAGACATGAGGTAAATGATGAGGTAAAAGACATGAGGTAAAATGATGAGGTAAAATACATGAGGTAAAATGATGAGGTAAAAGACATGAGGTAAATGATGAGGTAAAAGACAGGAGGTAAAATGATGAGGTAACAGACAGGAGGTAAAATGATGAGGTAACAGACAGGAGGCTTCACTTTACATATCAGGAAAGTGAAGCAGAACTATTAATAGATGTATATTGGTAAATTACCTCATCTTCTGCTTCCCCACACTTACATACACATTACAAAACAAATGAGGTAAAGTGGCCAACCCCTTTAAGACATTGCACTGCAGAACAACACATATCTTTAATATGTTCAGGGTCTTTTCTGCTGCGTGAGAATGTAAATCCAATACCCGCCCAGCAGTGAGGACTGACACAATGAGAAATAGGCATCAAGTGACAGCAAAGATTTGCACTTTGAGGGATAGAACAATTTTAGTTTATTTGTTCTTTGCGTATTAATAGTAATTGACACTCTTTGTATGACATTTGTTTTTCTACATATATTTTCCCATTTATATTAATTCTATTTGGAAAACGCACTGCTGGATCGCGACAGGACCAGGTAAGTAAATGAGCCCCATTAGGTGCAAGAATAGGACAATTCCAAGACCTAAAGTCTCACAAATTGAACAAGATACGAAGATAATCCAGCCACTACATTAGATGCTTGAGGCAGATAACTGGTACGCTGCTTGATTCTGCCCCTATAAAGTCCCAAACTGCAAAAATATGTACAAAAATTGAAAAAGAATGCAATAGGAGTGATACATGTCCCCCAATGACATTGCATTTATCAAGATGAGTGTTTATCTTTATACGCCCTTAGCGCAGCACAGCTTAGGCCTAATTCATGATGAGGGGCAGGGTACTTCATAACATGGGTACACGGATCACTACATGACTCCAGGAGACTTCACCAGAAACTCAGTGTAAGGCTATATTCACACTGTATATATGGGGGACATATATACGGTGTATATACGTCCTCCATAGACGGTAATGGGCACATGGCGCAGTACGGGAGGGGTACAGTGCAGTGCGGCACAGTGCCCCATGTTTCTCTATGGATAGGGGAAGGGAGGGGCAGGAACACGTTAGTGTGAATATAGCCTTAGAGTTGTAAATCAGGTGGGGCCGAATGGGCCACCCTTCCACACCCCCACCAAATCCTACTTTTAGGGAAACTTCATTTGCATTATTGAAGTAGAAAAACAAGTAATCCAGTGATTTGCGACTCTTTCCACACCAAAAAGCCCATCATAAAGAGGACCTGTAAGGTCAATTTCGGACCTTCTGGAAGGTGGCAAGTGAAGCGAGGATAATGCCTCGGCTTCATTGCCCATGCACTATACCTGCGGCGCTTGCACAGTGTAGCCGTGTTTTACAATGTCGACTTCACTTGCGGCATCGTTCAGGCGCTGAAGGGAATGAGGGACAAGGTAAGTATACATTTTTTTTACCCCGATCTCTTAAATATACTACAGGGTGATTTGTCACACTAAACCAGCAGTCCTTAACCCCTTAAAGGGAACCTTTCACCGTTGTTCAAAAAAAATGGGCTAAGGACAGCTTCCAATAGAGTCCTCAAGTCCCACACTCACCCCTAGTTCAACTAGCAAGATCGATCCTCACAAAAGCAGAAAAACACTTTTTATCCGGTACCTGGTAACTATGGATGGAATCAAGGTAGTCCAGCGGGGCGTATCTTATCCGCCCGAGTCCAAATTCCTCCCTCCTCCACGTCCTTTTGTGCACGCCTCTCTAGTCACTCGGCTACTCGGCCGAGTTCTTGCGCATGCGCACTTCCGTCATGCGCAGCGAACATCGTAGTACCCGCCAAAGCCGCCGGCCTACTGCGCACGCGCGGCGATGCGCCCTTTGTTGCTAAGCACTGAGGTATACGCAACTCCCTACGGAGTTTGCGTATCTCTCATCCGGCGCCTCTCAGTCTAGACACTGTACTCGCAATGAGTGTAAAACTTTGTTTGACACTCATTGCGGACTTGTCTTGCCGAGAGGTAAGATGTCTCATAAATGGGCAGTGTATAATGTATTTTCTGAAGCCTCTGCCGAGTTTATTTTACAATCGTGGGGGGGGGGGGGGCAGAATTGTATATTGGCTGACATAATAATGTTTTGCTGTGGTGGGGGGGGGGGCGCAAATTAGCTGGGATTACAGGGGGGGGGCATTGGTGCTCATATGGGCTGGCATAGTAATGTGATGTTATGTTTGGGGGCATATTAGCTGGGATTACAGGGAGTGTGGACTTTGGGGGCATATGGGCTGGCATACATAGTAATGTGATGGTAAATTTGGGGGCTTATTAGCTGGGATTACAGGGAGTGTGGACTTTGGGGGCATATGGGCTGGCATACATAGTAATGTGATGGTAAGTTTGGGGGCTTATTAGCTGGGATTACAGGGAGTGTGGACTTTGGGGGCATATGGGCTGGCATACATAGTAATGTGATGGTAAATTTGGGGGCTTATTAGCTGGGATTACAGGGAGTGTGGACTTTGGGGGCATATGGGCTGGCATACATAGTAATGTGATGGTAAGTTTGGGGGCTTATTAGCTGGGATTACAGGGAGTGTGGACTTTGGGGGCATATGGGCTGGCATACATAGTAATGTGATGGTAAATTTGGGGGCTTATTAGCTGGGATTACAGGGAGTGTGGACTTTGGGGGCATATGGGCTGGCATACATAGTAATGTGATGGTAAATTTGGGGGCTTATTAGCTGGGATTACAGGGTGGGGGGTCTTTGGGGGCTAATGGGCTGGCATGGGATGTTATGTTTGGGGGCATATTGGCCATCATTGCATATTGTGTGTAAATTTGTTGAACATGGTGATAAGTTAATACACGTCCATTGTATGTGTGTGGGGGGTTGAAACTTTGCTCTTTGGGGGAGTGGGACAAGCAGTTTTCATGTTCATTTATAAATTGTAATAAAAGTAATAAAATATGTTTTATTTTAAAGTAACCACTATATATCTTATTTTTTTTTTGTTAGCCTATTCATCATGCCTAGTTGTCTTATAAACCAATGCAATAGTAAGACTGGTACAAAGGGACAGCAACCAGGCGTAATTTTACATTCTTTTCTGCATGATTTATCACGAATCAGAAGATGGCTTGTCAGCACTGGACAACAGTTTTCTGATATTGATAAGCTAGCACAACGGATTAAAGACGAAAACAAGACCAATAAATTTCGTTTGTGCTCTAAACACTTTGCTCTTGATGCATATATTTTTAATGCTTCTCAAAGAACCCTCCGCCCGGAAGCTGTACCAACAATTTTTACAACTGTGGAAGAGGGGGAATGTCTTATTGAGGAGTCATTGAAAAAAGCTGTCAAAAGAAAGAGAATTGTGGAGACTTCTTGTCAGGTACCTACACCAGAAGCAAATTTGGAGAGTGCAGTTTTTGAGAAATACAGAGAAATATCTACCCAAACAGATTTTGATTTATTGAACTCAACAATAATGTATAATACAGAGCCACCCACATTATCCGAAGAGATGTCCGCCATTGCTCCTCTTATCCATCATTCTCAAAGAGGTAGTTTAGATAGAATTCTGTTGTTATCTACTCCAGATCCAAAAACTACCGATTCACCCCAAAAAAAAAAGGCAAACCGAAGTAGTGGCGATATAGAAGATTCACAAACTTTGAATACCTTTTTTTTGGAAGGCATAGAACCACTCTCTCCTATTCAAGAGAAGGATACAGATATTGACTTTGCAAATTGCGACTATACTTGTGAAATGTCTGTAAATGATACACGCTCATCATTTTTTGCACAAAGCAAAATTCAAGATGATATGAAGGACAAAGATTTTTGCCCTCTGGAACAGACATTAAATGAGTCAGAATTGAATCTAATGGATTCCATCATTGGAGACAACCAACAAATGCCAACATCACAATTTGGATCTAATCTGATTGAAGCAGAACAAGTTACAGAACGGAAACTTTTAATTTTTGAATCATGTCTGGACCAATTGTTATATAAAGTCAAATGTCAAAAATATATCAATTGTGCAAGCCTTGTTGAACATGTGACCAAAAAATTTGATGGGAGCTACTGTTTAATTAGGGCAAAGTGTTCGAAGGGGCATGCTTTCAACATTATGGAAACACAACCCAAAATTGGACAATATGCTTCAGGTAATCTGTTATTAGCCTCAGCCATTCTGTTCAGCGGGTTGAATTTTCAGAAAATAAAAGAGTTCCTGACTTTACTCGGTGTTGTCAACATATCGGAGACTACCTATTACAGATACCAATCACTTTTCCTGTTCCCAGCGATCGATATTTCATGGAAAAAGGAGCAAAGTCAATTATTCAACAACCTTCAAGGAAAAAATGTATGTATTTCAGGAGACGGCCAGTGTGACAGCCCTGGTCACAGTGCAAAATACTGCATTTATACATTGATGGACTGTGTTACAGAAAACATAGTGGACTTTGAAGTGGTTCAACGCACCCAGTGTTCATCATCAGTAGCTATGGAGAAGTATGGATTTGGTGTTTGCATGGAACGGATTATTGATCAGGGATATAGGATAAAACTTTTTGCGTCCGACCGTCATGTCAGCATTCGCAAATTAATGAAGCAAAATTACCCAAAAATTATACATCAGTTTGATGTCTGGCACTATGCAAAGTCTATTTGAAAAAAGCTGACCCAGGCCAGTAAAGGAAAATTTAACAAGCAAATTTTCCCTTGGATCGAAAAAATTAACTTGCATTTTTGGTGGTGTCTACAAACATGTGACGACAATGTTGAGCTTCTCAGAGAAAAATGGCTGTCTTTGTTATACCATATTTCAAATGTCCATTCTTGGGAAGGAAATCTCTACACTGCATGTGCGCATGGTCCCTTGGAAACTCCTGATGCAGATGATAAAAAGGTGTTGTGGTTAAATCCTGATACCCCGCCATACAAAAATATTGCTAAAGTTGTGACAAATCAACAACTTTTAGATGATTTGCCAAACTTGGTACACAATTGCCACACTGGTGCCCTTGAATGCTTTTATAGTATGGCATTGAAGTACCGTACTAAAAGAATCCACTTTGGAGTCGACGCCATGGAAGCAAGAACTAAGCTGGCAGTACTTACACACAATTTTAATACTGGACGAGAGCAAGCAACAGTCAAAGTCCAGCGGAAAAACACTGAACTTATTGGCACCGAAAGAACAAAGTTGATTATCCCAAAGGGTAAAAAAAAATGGATAGTTCGTAATGTGTATGAGAAATTGTCCGTAGACTATCTAGAAGCAATCATGACTGATGTTCTAAGGTTGTGCAAGGGGGAAATTTCACACAACTGGCAATCCAGGGCTCCTTCACTTCCATCAAATTTGGCTAATTTGGAGAGACCAAATAAAGAGCTTATAAAAGAAATGCGAATCGCCCGTTTTCGGAAAAACAAACTTGTCAATAGTTTTGATTTCGAGGTAGATTTGACTGACACTAATCTTTTTGAATAGAAACTGTTGTATTCACAGCTGTACCTAAGAGGAAGTTATGGTGTTATCTTATTATTGTGGGATTGCAGGTTTTGTTATTCACTGTTGTGTTTATAGTCATTCCTATCAAAGTTTTTTTCCTATCAAAGTGTTTTATAAAAAATTATCTGAACAAGTAATGTAAAGCCAAAATGGTTCATTGGATTTGTGATGATTGATTAAAATGTGTTGAATTTTTTAAAAAATAAATGTTTCATCCAGTGGTATGCTTGTTTCATTCAATAAATTTAATATGAACTTTTTAAATAAATGCAATAAGAAAAAATAAACATGTAGAATAATTTTACAGTATAAATTATTAAATATTAAAGTGACGTTGGATTTTTGAAAAACCTTCAAGTAAACAAATAATTGTAACAAATCTATGTCTATTACTAAAATTTTTGTTTCAGCCAGTACAGTCACTAATTGGGTTAATTATCATCTTTTTGTTGAGCAACACTCAATTTCAACATTATCATTAGCTACTCCCATACATTAGTGTTGTATCTTGTAAACAGATGGTTTGATGTAAGTTATCAAGCTTTTTTTTTTGGATAAACTATAACACAGAGGACAGTACTGGCTGAGACAAACATATCAATAGCAGTGCTTCATTCAAAAGCCATGAACTCGGCCACCCCGTCGTTGCTTGCTTTGTAACCCATGTATTCATTGTTTGGGTCTGGAAATGCTGAACGTACCAAATGTACTACACATGAAGGAATGGGTCGTCTGTTTCCCATTCCTAGGTACCCGTGTACCCATGCAGTAAATGCACGGTAGGCTGTTTTTCGATGTAACCTGAAAGAAAGACATTATAAAATATTATATTCATAATATTTATCTAATTTTTTTATACATTTTAGTTTACTAAACAACATGTTTTTATATATTAAATTAGTTTAATACTAAACTCCAAAATATAATGACCGTTGCTGTACATTTCTATTATGAAAAAATTATGAAGATTACATTATACTGAACATTTTGCAAGAAGTAATAGACAAGATGGCTGGCTCACACAGGTTTCATAAACTAGTTATGTATAAATTATGTAACTACACATATGTCTCAAGGCATCTCAATCATTCCACTTACAGTCTGTGCTTTACAAGCTCACATATGATTAAAACCAGCACAATGGGAAAAGCCAAAACTAGAGATAGAAACTTTCAGATAGGCTTGTTTGACTATTATTTATAACAATAGTAACCTAACTTTATTTACAGATTTCAATGAATCACTTTGAGGGCAAAATTACTGTTCTAAAAAGTTCATTAGCAGCTCTTTTATATATGAATCACGGTATATTCTCCAAGTTATATGATGAAAAGCTCACCTGTTTTTCGCTTTCTCCAGTGGGGGATACTTGTCCGATAACTCTTAATATAATATTAACTGTGGCAGCTCTCTGACAAAATATTCTAAAGTATTCATGATCTATAATACATGTATGATTAGTGACGTAAGGGATTGCATTCTCAACTTCAAGGCAGCAAATTGACTCAATGCTTGTTGACATGGGAACACAATTATTGCAATTACACCAATTAACATTTCCGATTCTCTCATTGTTTTCTTCTATTTCCAAATCAATATATTGGGAAAAATCGACTCGCAGAGGATTTGAAGGAAAGCATGGCTCATTTGTTTGGTTCCCTCCAAACTTGGATCTTAATTCGACCAGCAAATCGGAAATCTTAAAAAAAGAAAAAAGTTGTTAAAAAAATGGGGTTAATGTTAACAACAATCACATTTTTCAGTTTAATTTTTAATCAGTTTAATATTATGTAATTTTTAATTAATAGGGCATTATTACAGTCCCTTGAAAATTGGTAATTGTTGTAAGGGGACTGTATCCTTTATGTGGTATGGTTGTTTAGTCATCAACTAATGTATAGTGCATGACAGCTATTGGATGACCACACTTGAGTAGAGAGACACAATGCATTTCTTTAGTCTAACAGACTGCTACTTGTGACAGACTGCTACAGAAGACCAGCAGAACAAATCTCCCCCAATGTGCTTACATCCTCTTCATCTTCAGTGCTTGTTGGATTATCCACAGTGTTTATTTGAGAGTGGCTACACCCTGGTATCTGAATGTTGCCAGTAGCAGCTAAAGAGATGGCCTCCTCATTGTTGTCTTCGTTTTCAAATAGTGCCTTTATCAAAAAAATACGATTAATTACATTTTTTTTATAATACGGGCTCAAAGTCTCAAATTTGGGAAGGTATTTGCTGTGGGGTTGTATTGTTACATTACTGTACCCTGGGGGAATACATATATTTAGGTTGTGGGTATCCATCTACAACAATTAGAGAAGACGTGTAGTAACAGAATTTTTGTCATGCATAAAGTTACTTACTTGAATGTTGTAAGATTCTCCATCATCCGATTCAACTATACAAGACAGAATGTTGTAATTGGATTCCACCATAATGCTAGAATCAGGCATACAGGTAAGATTTATCACCAAGGATTCTTCGACAAGATTATCTACCACCATTGGTATCTATATGGGATGTAGCAATGTAGAATATTAATCCAAAAATTAGTGTTAAATAATACAATTAAACAAAACATAATTATGAGACTTACATAATCTTGATCTGCAAAAGGGTTGCTGTCTTGTTCATTCTCCATTTTATTGATATGAATGTTTGTTTCTGATACTTTATTAATCTTTTATGAAAAATAAATTTAAAAACACATATGAGAGACAAGTTGGTCATTATAGACCAGCAACATTTACCACTACCACACAAACAATGTCAATCCTGATAAATTTCCAACCACACTAATTGCGATATCAGCCACTATGAACCCCCAAAGTTCCCACAACATTCGTTGCTAATAAGCCCCCAAACATGCCATCACATTACTATGTATGCCAGCCCATATGCCCCCAAAGTCCACACTCCCTGTAATCCCAGCTAATAAGCCCCCAAACTTACCATCACATTACTATGTATGCCAGCCCATATGCCCCCAAAGTCCACACTCCCTGTAATCCCAGCTAATAAGCCCCCAAACTTACCATCACATTACTATGTATGCCAGCCCATATGCCCCCAAAGTCCACACTCCCTGTAATCCCAGCTAATATGCCCCCAAACATAACATCACATTACTATGCCAGCCCATATGAGCACCAATGCCCCCCCCCCTGTAATCCCAGCTAATTTGCGCCCCCCCACCACAGCAAAACATTATTATGTCAGCCAATATACAATTCTGCCCCCCCCCCCCCACGATTGTAAAATAAACTCGGCAGAGGCTTCAGAAAATACATTATACACTGCCCATTTATGAGACATCTTACCTCTCGGCAAGACAAGTCCGCAATGAGTGTCAAACAAAGTTTTACACTCATTGCGAGTACAGTGTCTAGACTGAGAGGCGCCGGATGAGAGATACGCAAACTCCGTAGGGAGTTGCGTATACCTCAGTGCTTAGCAACAAAGGGCGCATCGCCGCGCGTGCGCAGTAGGCCGGCGGCTTTGGCGGGTACTACGATGTTCGCTGCGCATGACGGAAGTGCGCATGCGCAAGAACTCGGCCGAGTAGCCGAGTGACTAGAGAGGCGTGCACAAAAGGACGTGGAGGAGGGAGGAATTTGGACTCGGGCGGATAAGATACGCCCCGCTGGACTACCTTGATTCCATCCATAGTTACCAGGTACCGGATAAAAAGTGTTTTTCTGCTTTTGTGAGGATCGATCTTGCTAGTTGAACTAGGGGTGAGTGTGGGACTTGAGGACTCTATTGGAAGCTGTCCTTAGCCCATTTTTTTTGAACAACGGTGAAAGGTTCCCTTTAAGGACGGAGGGTTTTTCGGCTCATTTCTCGCTCTCCAACTTCAAAAATCCATAACTTTTTCATTTTTACGTGTACAGACCTGTGTGAGGGCTTATTTTGTGCGTAACAAATTTTACTTTCCAGTAATGTTATTTATATTAACATGCCGTGTACTGCGAAGCTGAAAAAAAATTCCAAATGTGGAAAAATTGAAAAAAAAACGCACGTGCTCAGTTTTTACGACTTTCACTCTTCGCTCCAAATAACACGCCTACTTTATTCTTTGGTTCGGTGCGATGGCGGTGGTACCAAATTTATATAGGTTTTATTGTGTTTTAATACATTTTCAAAAATTAAACGAATGTGTACAAAAAAGAAAAAAAAAATTTTGCCATCTTCTGACGCTAATAACTTTTTCATACTTTGGTGCACGGAAATGTGTGAGGGGTCATTTTTTGCGAAATGAAGCGACGTTTTCATTGCTACCATTTTGAGGTCTGTGCGACATTTTGATCATTTTTTTTTTCATTTTTTTATGTTATGTAAAAAGGTGTAAAAGTCGCATTTCGGACATTTGGGCGCCATTTCCCGCCTCGGAGGTCACCGCCGGCCGTAACCGTTTTTATATTTTGATAGATTGGGCATTTTGGGACGCGGCGATACCTAATATGTTTGTGATTTTTACTGTTTATTATGTTTTATATCAGTTCTAGGGAAAGGGGGGTGATTTGAATTTTTAATATTTTATTAATTTTTTTTATTTTTTAAACTTTTTTTTTTCATTATCTTTTAGACCATCTAGGGTACATTAACCCTAGATGGTCAGATCGCTGCTACCATATACTGCAATACTTCTGTATTGCAATATATGGCATTTTTGCAGCACATTCATTACAATGAGCCACTGGCTCATTGTAACGAATCTGCAGCTGCCAGATAGCCTCATGTCAAAAGAAGACACGAGGCTACCATGGCAACCGATCGCCATGAGGCGTTCGAGGGCGTGGCGATCGAAAAAAAGATGGCGGCGCCCGCGCGCCGCCGTCTTTTAAATGCCGCCGTCGACTTTGCCGGCGGCAACGGGGGGTTAATAGCCGCGATCGGTGCTAGCACTGACCGCGGTTATTAGCGGTGGGGGTTTTATGCGTTATGCAAAAACCCCCACCTTTGTATGAAGAGGACTCAGCCCGTGAGCCCTCTTCATACATCCCTTATACCTCTGCGCCGTAGAGCTACGGTGCAGAGCGTTAAGGGGTTAAGGACCTGTGGGTGGATTTGTGTACGAAAGTGCCATGGCAGGTTCCCTTGAAATGACCTCCAGCAAGTTTTTGTGTCTCCAAAAACGTAGTTTCTTTTTAAATAGCAGATGTTTGAAGAAGAGAACCTGTCAGAAGAAATTAACCTAATAACCCACAACCAGTATGTTATCAAAAATGAACAGCAATACCAGAACGTGCCTATTGTTATGACAAATTCTATGGAATCTGGTCACTACAGAGTTAATTCAGCCGGCAGCTATTTGCGTATGGGAGGTCACGTGTCTAGAGGTCGGGATTATGTGGTGACAAGTGTGCGCTCTGCTGTGCTGGTGCTACTAACACCACACTAGACGGGGAGCAATATAGTGATTACCGTACTATGTCATATCACCAGATGTCTACATGATATATAGAAAATCTTTATAATCATATTTATCATATTAAGGCAAAAATGACATAAATATCTGGCCAAACACTAAATCATTTTTATTCCATTCATAAAAATATATATGTTCTCGACAAATAATCATATAAGAAAGGACATGTAAAATAATTAATCCATTTGTAAAATTTAAAAAAAATTAATAAATAAAAGATATCACTAGCAGAGGATGGTTTCGATCCATCGACCTCTGGGTTATGGGCCCAGCACGCTTCCGCTGCGCCACTCTGCTCCTGCTACAGAGATGCCTGCAAGTGCCTTCCAGATGGTGTTTCTTCATGACCCAGTGTGGTGGCATCATCCAGAAAATCTACTTCAAAGTAAGATGTAAATTGGTTATATAAAGTCACGGAGGAGGAGCTTTTAACACTGAAGTCAAGCTCTCTCTTCTTCATAAAGCACAAGTTGATTTTCTGTATGATGCCACCGCACTGGGTCATGAAAGAAACAAAAACTACATGTTGTTACGCTACTTGACAATATTATGGCAATGGTTTATTAAGCCAATTGCTGATGACAGGTTCCCTTTAAAGTCCATCAGCAGTGATAATCGGCCGTGTGCAGTCTGCTCTAAGAATAGACAACTAACACGCACACTAAATGCTAGGCTTTTTATTGGATTGATGCCCCTGGCCTTCATTTTTACCATGTGACTGATCCGTTTTAATTTTACTACCACCCCCTCCCCTTTTTCCCATCCACATTCAATAACATTTCTAACTTTATAACACAGAAAACTGACCAATATAGATTTAGGACTGTGTCCAACTTTGGGACTGATGACGTGTTTCTTTTCTAAACTTCTTAGTAAATAAAATTCCCATCCAAACTTCTCTAAGACCTGCTGCTTCCTCATAACTCAACCACATGGTTTCGGTTTTAGATCTCGGTTTCCCAGTATATCGGTATTCCCATCAGCTTCCATTAGAACAAGAGGGTAGGGCCTTGATTTCGAGCTGTGTACTAGGCATTGAAGCATTATCCAATTCCAACCAGAATGCCATGAACTTATTAGTGGCTGTTCTTGGTATTGCAGCTAAGCCACTTACTAAGTATATCGGGGCAAATTTACTTACCCGGTCCCATCGCGATCCCGCGGTGCGTTATCCGACGGGGATTCGGGTATGGTGCGATTCACTAACATTGTGCATTCGAGTTCCTGCATTTGTCAATGCTGCGCCGAAGTCCGCCGGAGTTCACCTTCTTCTTCCTGGTGCATGTGAGTGCTGGATCTTGCGACACAAAACCTTTTTTAAACACCACGGTTTTTCCGAATCTCTTCGGGTTGTCTGACGGCCACTGTCACATACAAGCCGGGGCCGATGCGCCAAAATCCAATCGTGTGCGCCAAAATCCCAGGGCAATTCGGCGCAAAAAGGGAAATATTCGGGATACCCGACGAAAGTGCGGTGTTCGGACCCTTACTAAATGAGCCCCATAGTGTATGGAGCAGTGTATACAATGAAGAGGTCGTAGTACCAGGATAAATGCTGTAGACCTCACAAACAGCTGACTGGTAGTTGGACCTGATCTTGCACTAATATTTAACAATATTGTAATCCAGGAAACCCCTTTAACAAATATACAATTAAAATTTAAGGAAAACGTTATTGACCATTTTATAGAATAGGTCATTAACCCCTTAACGCCACTGCCCTTTTTCATTTTTGTGTTTCCATTTTTTGAGCCCTGCCCTCAAAAATCCATAACTTTTTTATTTTTCCGTGTACCGGCAGTCCCCGGGTTACGTACAGGATCGGTTACGTAGGTTTGTTCTTAACTTGAATTTGTATGTAAGTCGGAACTGTATATTTTATCATTGTAATCCCAGCCAGAACTTTTTTGGTCTCTGCGACAATTATATTTTAAAAATGTTGGGTTGTCATAAGAACCAGGAGTAACAATAAATCTTAATTGCAGACGCCTTTAATAACTGTTATAGCTGATTATTGTAGTCTAAAGCTAAAGTACAGTAAATTAAATTTGTAACATGGGGTCGTCTGTAAGTCGGGTGTTCTTGAGTAGGGGATTGCCTGTATAAGATCTTGTTTTCTAAGCAACAAAGTCTTTCTTACTAACTGTCTGGCTAAAAATGGACAGCATCACCAGAACGTGCCTATTGTTATGACAAATTCTATGGAATCTGGTCACTACAGAGTTAATTCAGCCGGCAGCTATTTGCGTATGGGAGGTCACGTGTCTAGAGGTCGGGATTATGTGGTGACAAGTGTGCGCTCTGCTGTGCTGGTGCTACTAACACCACACTAGACGGGGAGCAATATAGTGATTACCGTACTATGTCATATCACCAGATGTCTACATGATATATAGAAAATCTTTATAATCATATTTATCATATTAAGGCAAAAATGACATAAATATCTGGCCAAACACTAAATCATTTTTATTCCATTCATAAAAATATATATGTTCTCGACAAATAATCATATAAGAAAGGACATGTAAAATAATTAATCCATTTGTAAAATTTAAAAAAAATTAATAAATAAAAGATATCACTAGCAGAGGATGGTTTCGATCCATCGACCTCTGGGTTATGGGCCCAGCATGCTTCCGCTGCGCCACTCTGCTCCTGCTACAGAGATGCCTGCAAGTGCCTTCCAGATGGTGTTTCTTCATGACCCAGTGTGGTGGCATCATCCAGAAAATCTACTTCAAAGTAAGATGTAAATTGGTTATATAAAGTCACGGAGGAGGAGCTTTTAACACTGAAGTCAAGCTCTCTCTTCTTCATAAAGCACAAGTTGATTTTCTGTATGATGCCACCGCACTGGGTCATGAAAGAAACAAAAACTACATGTTGTTACGCTACTTGACAATATTATGGCAATGGTTTATTAAGCCAATTGCTGATGACAGGTTCCCTTTAAAGTCCATCAGCAGTGATAATCGGCCGTGTGCAGTCTGCTCTAAGAATAGACAACTAACACGCACACTAAATGCTAGGCTTTTTATTGGATTGATGCCCCTGGCCTTCATTTTTACCATGTGACTGATCCGTTTTAATTTTACTACCACCCCCTCCCCTTTTTCCCATCCACATTCAATAACATTTCTAACTTTATAACACAGAAAACTGACCAATATAGATTTAGGACTGTGTCCAACTTTGGGACTGATGACGTGTTTCTTTTCTAAACTTCTTAGTAAATAAAATTCCCATCCAAACTTCTCTAAGACCTGCTGCTTCCTCATAACTCAACCACATGGTTTCGGTTTTAGATCTCGGTTTCCCAGTATATCGGTATTCCCATCAGCTTCCATTAGAACAAGAGGGTAGGGCCTTGATTTCGAGCTGTGTACTAGGCATTGAAGCATTATCCAATTCCAACCAGAATGCCATGAACTTATTAGTGGCTGTTCTTGGTATTGCAGCTAAGCCACTTACTAAGTATATCGGGGCAAATTTACTTACCCGGTCCCATCGCGATCCCGCGGTGCGTTATCCGACGGGGATTCGGGTATGGTGCGATTCACTAACATTGTGCATTCGAGTTCCTGCATTTGTCAATGCTGCGCCGAAGTCCGCCGGAGTTCACCTTCTTCTTCCTGGTGCATGTGAGTGCTGGATCTTGCGACACAAAACCTTTTTTAAACACCACGGTTTTTCCGAATCTCTTCGGGTTGTCTGACGGCCACTGTCACATACAAGCCGGGGCCGATGCGCCAAAATCCAATCGTGTGCGCCAAAATCCCAGGGCAATTCGGCGCAAAAAGGGAAATATTCGGGATACCCGACGAAAGTGCGGCGTTCGGACCCTTACTAAATGAGCCCCATAGTGTATGGAGCAGTGTATACAATGAAGAGGTCGTAGTACCAGGATAAATGCTGTAGACCTCACAAACAGCTGACTGGTAGTTGGACCTGATCTTGCACTAATATTTAACAATATTGTAATCCAGGAAACCCCTTTAACAAATATACAATTAAAATTTAAGGAAAACGTTATTGACCATTTTATAGAATAGGTCATTAACCCCTTAACGCCACTGCCCTTTTTCATTTTTGTGTTTCCATTTTTTGAGCCCTGCCCTCAAAAATCCATAACTTTTTTATTTTTCCGTGTACCGGCAGTCCCCGGGTTACGTACAGGATCGGTTACGTAGGTTTGTTCTTAACTTGAATTTGTATGTAAGTCGGAACTGTATATTTTATCATTGTAATCCCAGCCAGAACTTTTTTGGTCTCTGCGACAATTATATTTTAAAAATGTTGGGTTGTCATAAGAACCAGGAGTAACAATAAATCTTAATTGCAGACGCCTTTAATAACTGTTATAGCTGATTATTGTAGTCTAAAGCTAAAGTACAGTAAATTAAATTTGTAACATGGGGTCGTCTGTAAGTCGGGTGTTCTTGAGTAGGGGATTGCCTGTATAAGATCTTGTTTTCTAAGCAACAAAGTCTTTCTTACTAACTGTCTGGCTAAAAATGGACAGCATCACCAGAACGTGCCTATTGTTATGACAAATTCTATGGAATCTGGTCACTACAGAGTTAATTCAGCCGGCAGCTATTTGCGTATGGGAGGTCACGTGTCTAGAGGTCGGGATTATGTGGTGACAAGTGTGCGCTCTGCTGTGCTGGTGCTACAAACACCACACTAGACGGGGAGCAATATAGTGATTACCGTACTATGTCATATCACCAGATGTCTACATGATGTATAGAAAATCTTTATAATCATATTTATCATATTAAGGCAAAAATGACATAAATATATGGCCAAACACTAAATCATTTTTATTCCATTCATAAAAATATATATGTTCTCGACAAATAATCATATAAGAAAGCACATGTAAAATAATTAATCCAGTTGTAAAATTTATAAAAAATTAATAAATAAAAGATATCATTAGCAGAGGATGGTTTCGATCCATCGACCTCTGGGTTATGGGCCCAGCACGCTTCCGCTGCGCCACTCTGCTCCTACTACAGTGATGTCTGCAAGTGCCTATTATTATGCTCATTCCCCCAGGGGCGCGTTCTCAGCAGGTGACTGACACTTAATGAGAGGGCAAGATATGAGGTCATTTACCAATATACATCTATTTAACCTTCTGCTCCGCTTTGTTTATATGTAACGTGAAGCCTCCTGTCTTTTACCTCATCATTTTACCTCATCATTTTACCTCATGTCTTTTACCTCATCATTTTACCTCATGTCTTTTACCTCATCATTTTACCTCCTGTCTTTTACCTCATCATTTTACCTCCTGTCTTTTACCTCCTGTCTTTTACCTCATCATTTTACCTCATGTCTTTTACCTCATCATTTTACCTCATGTCTTTTACCTCATGTCTTTTACCTCATCATTTTACCTCATGTCTTTTACCTCATCATTTTACCTCCTGTCTTTTACCTCATGTCTTTTACCTCATGTCTTTTACCTCATCATTTTACCTCATGTCTTTTACCTTATCGGCCAGACATTCCTGACCATAAAATGGTGGCAGATGGAGGGTCATGTGATCTCTAACTGTCCATGAACAATCGCCCTGCTAGGACCTTATGATAATATTCATGAATATAAGATCAAGACCCTGACAGGGCGATTGCTCATGGATAGAGATCACATGTGCCTCCACCTACAGTCACTTTGTGGTCAGGAATGTCTGGCTGATGAGGTAAAAGACAGGAGGCTTCATTTTACATATCAAGAAATCAGAGCAGAACTATTACTAGATGTATATTGGTGAATGTCCTAATATCCTGTCCCCCCCCGCACTTACACACACATTACAAAAAACATGAGGTACAGTGGCCAGTCCCTTTAATTTCTATCTCAGTTAACTTGAAAGGGTTGTAAGGGTGCCGAAAGGTTTTTATATTTGGCCATGGAGTCGGTCGAGTGTATAACCGTAATAAAGATCTCATACTCACCTCTCTCCATGCTCATGTTCCCCATTGTCACCGGCATCGGATTATATGGCATGAAACTGCTACTGCAGCAGAGGTGGTTTAACCCAATATCGTCTTCCCAGGTTAGGAAAACAATCTGACACATAACTACATAATACATTGCAGAAATATATCTACATGGTGTTTGGGGTGTCTATGCCTCTATGTAGTGTTTATACTTCTAGAGCAATTTGCATTGGTCCGGGATAATAAAAAGAGAGCACGTCCCTGGGTGGGCTTGAACCACCAACCTTTCGGTTAACAGCCGAACGCGCTAACCGATTGCGCCACAGAGACAGCTGAACACTGGGTGCAGGAGAGGAGACACAGCTGAGCACCGGGTGCAGGAGAGGAGACAGCTGAGCACCGGGTACAGGAGAGGAGACAGCTGAGCACCGGGTGCAGGAGAGGAGACAGCTGAGCACCGGGTGCAGGAGAGGAGACAGCTGAGCACCGGGTGCAGGAGAGGAGACGGCTGAGCACCGGGTGCAGGAGAGGAGACAGCTGAGCACCGGGTACAGGAGAGGAGACAGCTGAGCACCGGGTGCAGGAGAGGAGACAGCTGAGCACCGGGTGCAGGAGTGGAAACAGCTGAGCACCGGGTGCAGCAGAGGAGACAGGTGTCTGTGAATGGCAGGTTGTCGCTGTATATCATTAACCAAGCTGTAAATAGTAGAAATTCTTTGTGAATACATTCCGGCAGCCCAGTCCTGCGTGATGCGTTGTCTGACAAGAATGAACTTTGCCGCGATTCACAAAGATTGTGCGCCCGATATCCTGCGTGTGTCGACTTCCCCGCTCAGGTCCGCCGGAGTTCACCTTCTTCCCGGTGTATGTAAGTGCATTGGATACGACACAATTTGAATCTTAAATCCCGCGCTCAGTCCGAATCAGGCGGATCGTCTGGCGACCCGCCCCCCCCCCCAACCCCCCGATTTCTGTAGCATAAATCTGATCGCATGCGACACAATCCCCTTCTAAATACCTGTCGCAGCGGTGCTACCGGTATTACCAAAAATTTTTAAATTGTGAAAAAAGTGCGATTTGCGGACCCTTAGTAAATAAGCCCTATTGTGTTGCTAAATGCTACAACATTGAATTACAGACTGTATTTTATTCCAGAGCTGTATTCACAATTCTGGAGGCTTCGCAGCTGAAATCTCTAAGGACATCCTGCTTATATAGACTCAGCTCGGATTATTTTCATGGGGGAACTTTGGGATACTAGTTCTTGGTAATATATGGGATTGTAAGAGGGGACAACATGGTTGACATTATACAGAGGTCAGGTCAGAGGGAACCTTATGGGTCCATAATATAGAGCTGATTACTTCATATGGTCATATAAGAAACCAATACTATATATGATGAATTCAGGAGCAATTTTTGGGGGACTTCTACACTGATGCCGATGGAATCAGGCACGTAGCCACAGTGGTAGGAGCCACAACAGCTGCTATGGGGCCTACAGTGTCAGGGGGCCCCGCCATCCAACCTGACACACTAAAGAATGGAGGATGTGCACCATTATATACATGTTAAACTGCACATAACACTGTATAGCACTGTGACCAGGTGGCACAGACCTGTATGGGGGCCGTGATACTGTATGTATATAATGGTGTGTGATGGTAACTCACATGTGTGAGTATACAAATGTGTATTTTTTTTTAAGGGGAAAGGGGGGGCCCCTTCAGAAGGCTGCTATGTGCCTTGCCCAGTTACGCCCCTACTTAGGATGCCAATGGAATTTATATAGCAGGGAGCAATAGACACCTTTCTCTGACATTCAGACTCACAACATTGCCACCAGGGGGCAGGACAGCATATGGGGGCTACTGGATACTAGGAACGGAGTGGCTGGTTTGCTTGTAGCCTAGCTGTGAATAGCAAGGAAGCTTAGTCCTAGTGTAGGCCTCATCCACACCTGTTAGTACCAGCAGGGCGAAGTAAGAAGGCCACGTCATACTGAGGTTCCCTCATGCAGCACTTCCAGCATAGATGACAGGTCCTTGGGGAGGGGCCCATGTTGGTAGAGGCTTTAGCTTACACTTAGAAACAGAGATGATGAAAACTCATAGTTCCTTTATTAGGAGAAGTCACAGGCAGCAGAAAGATCGGCAGTGGATAAAAGGATGTTCCGTATTCCTCTCTCTGAAGGCAAACAGGACCGTCCTGTTTCTTAGGTTTAGTGCAATATGTAGTCTTGGTAGGAATCAGAAGTGAGTATCTCAGCCTGGACCAGTAGTCAGATAGGCTGGATCACTCTCCAGGGGTCCGGTCTCCTCTCCTGTATCTGTAGCGCAAGTGTTTTCAAACAGAAATCTCAAGACAGACATCACTGATAAGACAAGCACCACGTCCAAACACCCTGAAACCCAGTGCTGAGGCTATAATCAGTGGCGTAACTACCGCGGTAGCAGACGTAGCAGCCGCTACGGGGCCCGGCCTCTCAGAGGGCCCGGATCCGACCTGCCACACGAACTATAGAATGGACGATGTGCCTGCACAGCACATGTTTCATGCTGCAGAACTTTATGCTGAGCTGCTGCTCAGTGTACAAATGCTGGGAGGGGGAGGGGCAGAGGAGGGCAGCGGCAGGAGACACTTCAGGTAACATCCTGTCCTGTCACCCGGCTGCCTTCTTATCTATGTGGCCTGCAGACCCCCGATCCTGGGAGCAGGTCTTCTGGGGCCCGGGGCGGCTGCTGAGCTGGGAGCAGTATGGCACATGTAGAGCAGGATCTAGTGACAACCACTACCTGCCTTATACTTCCTCCCCTCTGCCTGAACAATGTCTCCTGGGATGTAACCAGCTCCAGGGCCTGTGACAAGATCACTGGGCGCTACTTCCAGGGAATACAAGTGTAAGTGTGCAGGAGATGTACATGTATATGATATATGATGAGTGTGTATATATATGTGTATGATGTATATAAATCAGTGTATGTGGTGTATATAGGAGTGTATAATGTGTGTGTGTATGAGTGTGTAATGTATTTATAAGTATCTAATGTGTATGATTGTATAATGTGTATGTATAAAGTGTATAATAAGTGTATGATGTGTGTTTAATGAGTGTATAATACCTGAGTGAAGTTGGCCCCCCCACCTTGTTCAAATCAAACAAAATTGGTGTCAAACGTTTGTGCTACGTTTGTGCTGGTTTGTGCAGCAGAAATTTTCGTTTGTGCCGCTATCGTTTTTAAGATTTTAATGAAAGTTTCCAGAGGTCATCAGAGGTCAACCAGCCCCCCCACATTGCCCAAATCAAACAAAACTGGTGCTGAACAATTCTGCTATGTTTGTGCTGGTTTGTGCTGCGCAAATTTTTGTTTGTGCTGCTTTTGTTTCGAATATATGAACAAAAATTTAAAGTTCAAAAGTTCAAGCAGCCCCCCCACATTAACCGAATCAAACAAAACGGGTGTCAAACATTAGTGCTACGTTTGTGCAGCAAAAATTTTCGTTTGTGCCGCTATCATTTTTAATATATTCATACTTTTTTGCAGAGGTCATCAGAGTTCATTTCTTCCAAAGTATAATGTGTTTGCTAGCTCCCCCTGGTGATCAAACCAGGGAAGTGTCACTAGGTTTGTGTTTTACCAGTTCATTCTAAGCACCTCAAACACCTGAACATACCTTAAAAATTATAGCGGCACAAACAAAAATTTTTGCTGCACAAACGTAGCACTAACATTCGACACCCGTTTTGTTTGATTCGGTTAATGTGGGGGGGCTGCTTGACCTTTTGAACTTTAAATTTTTGTTCATACATTCAAAACAAAAGCAGCACAAAAAAAATTTGCGCAGCACAAACCAGCACAAACGTAGCAGAATTGTTCGGCACCAGTTTTGTTTGATTTGGGCAATGTGGGGGGGCTGGTTGACCTCTGATGACCTCTGGAAACTTTCATTAAAATCTCGAAAACTATGGCGGCACAAACAAAAATTTCTGCTGCACAAACCAGCACAAACGTAGCACAAACGTTTGACACCAATTTTGTTTGATTTGAACAAGGTGGGGGGGCCAACTTCACTCTGGTGTGTATAATGTGTATATGAGTATATAATGTGTGTATATATGAGTATATAATGTGTGTATAATTTATATATGAGTATATAATGTATATATGTGTGTATAATGTATATATGTGTGTATAATGTATATATGAGTATATAATGTGTATATAGGAGTGTATATATATATATTGTGTATAATGTGTGTGTATCAGTGTAAAATGTATGTAATGAGTGTATAACGTATATTTGAGTATATCATGTGTATATATGAGTTTATTCATTGTGTGTATGATGTTTATATGAGTGTATAATGTGTATATAAGAGTGAATAATCTATATATGAGTGTACAGTATATTGTGTGTATAAGGTGTCTATGAGTATACATGTTTATATATGAGCCTATAATTGTATGTGTATATGATTTTATACATGTGTATATATTAGTGTATTTTGCACGAATAAATGTGTGTATACATGTATATGTGAGTTTAAAAATGTATACAACTCATATTATAATGTATATTATTATACGCACATAATGTATATAACTGAGTGAATGTGTGTATATATGAGTATAAAATGTATTTGTATCAGTGCATAACTGTATGTATATAAAGGTTATGCATATGTGTATATGTACATAAACATGTATATGAAGGTATATGTATAAATATGCGTATAAATAAAAAAATATACTATACATAAATCCGACATACTCTGCCAAAACCTTAAAATACATTTAAAGTCAAGTTAAGTTTCCAGTTGCAGAAAATTATCAGCCTCTCTGTAGTACAGGTTAGTAATGAGGATGTGACCCTGCAGTTACGGCTAAGCACCACTACACAATGGGCAGCGCTGTTTACTTCTGTCTCTGTACTGTGTGTAGTAAAGCTGCTGGAAGCTGCTCTCCTCTGATCAGCGCTGGTGCCACGTGTCCATCGCTCATAATTAATCTATCCTACTGAAAGGCTGCAATATTTTGTGACTGTAAAACGTAACTTCAAATGTATTTTAAAAGGAACCTGTCAATAGGATTTCACATATCATGTTAATGGCAGCTGCTGGGGGTCCCATTATACACAACAAAAACATGTATTTGAATATATCTGCTTGTTTGAAAAGGTATCTATCTCTATACAACTTCTGGAGCCTGAGTCATGTGGGCAGGTGTTTCCTGGTGACTCCACGACTCCTGCTGCTTGAATGACTTGGGCCCCAGAAGCTGAATAGACATAAGTACCATTTCTAAATGACATTTCTCAAAAATAATCTTTAAAAAATACATACCGTATTTGTTTAGTGTATAACGGGACATGCGGCAGCCATTAACCTGATAACTGAAACCCTGCTGATAGGTTCCCTTTAAGGTTATGCAGCACCATATTACGTAAAGGCTTATATCTTGGGGGCCCCATTCTGAAGTCTGCTATGGGGCCCTGCCTTTCCTAGTTACGCCTCTGGCTATAATTATAGACTCTTAGTCTAAGACTATGGACTATTTTAGGGAACTAGCCGATAAACAGACTGCTTTAACTCAGGAAAGGATGCAAATGTCATTTTAACATAAACAAAGGCATTAACTCTTTGACTGATGGTAGCTGTCCAGAATCAAACGCCCATTTCTTTATGCACTCATTGAAACAGAGTTTTTAGTGTATAAAGAGACTGCATATTAGCTCAGAAAATAATTTTTAAAAAATATGCAAATGAGCCAGAGCTGCACAGGCTGACGTCCGACCCCCTTGTTGTAAGCCTATTCCACATGCCCCTCTCTCCACACCCCAGCTCTGATATCACCGGTCAGCTCCTAGTTCCTTGGCCAGGAGCAGGAGTAGTGCAACACCCTCACCAATGCAAGGCAGAGGAGTGGTTGCGAATACGTCCCACCATGTAGCTTGCAGCCTGTGTAGGGTCTGATTAGCCTCACAGCATGTCACTACATAACACAGATGAACTCTGCAGTGGTAGATCCTGCCTGGTAAGGCAGGAGTTAATTGCTTTATGTGATGTCATATGTGTCAGCCAATCACAGGTGTTATACTTTGTCTCTGTGAGCTGAGCTGTGAGCTGAGATGTAATTGGAGGAGCAGCCACCACCTGACCAGGGGAGTTACAAGATCCCTGTTGAGGAAACTTCTAGAAGTTAGTCCTCTCTCAGAAGAGAGTGCAGTGTGAGGAGAGAGTTCACTCTCTCTGATTAGAGACTCAGAGGAGTCTGTGCAGCTAGCACATCAGACCAGAGCAGGTGAGCCTAGCCCCTGCCTGAAGAGTGGAGCTAATAGCTAAGAGTTAGTGAGAAAAGGGGTATCATCCTACCTTTAAGGGTGATACCTGAAGCACTCCAGGACGAGCTGAAGCTTCCTATTAGGACACAGCTACCTCCCAGCCTGCCCTCTGCATCCAGGCTGGCGCTCTACATCCTGTGGCTTCCTCCAAATGCAACTCAGCAATCCACCATCCTGTTAAGGCACGTTGCTCCGGTTCCTGTCGGTTCCAATAAAGAACTGTAAGTTGTTTTTGTTCAACCTCTGCCTCCGTCTGGTCCCTGCTACTACAGCTGCCATCATCACAGGCACCCTGTCCACCACACAGAGACTTATACTCTAGACACCAAAGGGTTGCCCCAGGGAGATCCGCTATAGCAGCCTCTCCCTCATCATTTCTTGCCAACACCACCCTGCTGGAGACCTGCCAGGCTGTAGGACAGCCCTCCGGTTCCCCATACCAAGCACCGTGACACTAGCGTGCCTAGGCCGCAACCGCCAGCCACTCAGGTACTGCGGGCCCCGGCTGACTCCAGGCCCCGAGAAAAGGCTAGGCCCCGGTGGGGGATGTTGCAAGTGGCGTCACGAACAGGATTGATACTTCTGTGCCTTATTCCGGCATTAAAGACTATCCTTTATTGAAAAAGACTGTGCTGCCTAACCCTGCTGCCATTTGGGTTTAGGCCCCAAGTGATTGTGTGTTTCTGCATTGAACTGTATTACTGCTGCCACGTGCTGTCGAGGACCGCTCCAGCACTGAAGAGGTTAACCCCTGTAAAGAACTTTGTCAGCTCTGCTACATCCGGCGCTGCCGCGCCTGAAGCATTTTACCTCACGAAACTGTGGTGCAGCAAGTAATTCCAGCCCGCCAAAACTTTCACTGGCGGGAAAGCCAGATGACACACTAAGCTCCGCCCCCTGCGCATATGCCGCAAATCCTGCCTCAGCGCGCTGTGGCGCAGCAGAAAATTCAGCTCCTGGCGGGAAAGACTCAAGCTC
Organism: Engystomops pustulosus; assembly: GCF_040894005.1. Lineage (NCBI taxonomy): Eukaryota > Metazoa > Chordata > Amphibia > Anura > Leptodactylidae > Engystomops > Engystomops pustulosus. The sequence goes on from NC_092414.1 coordinate 202,295,215, forward strand.
CGCCCTCTGGCGCGAAACTCTCCTGCGCTGCAACCTCAGAGTCAGCGCAGCCGCCATCCAGCATCAAAGAGGTTAATCGGCCATCTTGGATTTCTCCACGTGCTGTCTCCTGTCCTGCCGACATGCCGCACAGCCTCCGAGATGAAGAACCAAGTGTCGCATGGTCTGCCCACGAGCCTCGGGCACCTTCCTCTGCTGCACCGCTTACTGCTGTCTCCCGTACGCAGTCTCCAATGGCGGATTCTCCACAGCGGCTGCCTCCTCCGATTCCGGACCTCCTGAGGACCACTGCGGATGTGAGTACCATGGCCCCCAGGGCCTATATCACAGTGACTGTTACTATATCTCCCTTAGCCCCGGCTGGGGTACAGTCCGGCCTCCCTGCAGAGGGCCAACATCTCCCCATAGGAGGCTCGGCTACAAAAGGGACTCTCTTAAAGGGTCCTGACCCCTTATCTAATGCTGCTGATCGTCCTGCGGAGTATCCAGGACCACCTGCTAAGAGGCCCAGGCTGTCCGGTGAGAACGCCCTGCCAGCTACAGAGGTTACCACCGCCAGCGCAACAGCGCCCCCAAGAGCTACAGGTCAGTCCAGGAACAACAATCCTTCAGCTGTCAGCAGTGAAGAAGTTACAGCTCCTGCGGTCATCATCATGCGCTCCACAGCGCCCCCAGCTACAGAAGGTCAGCCAGAGAAGTGCCTGTCTCCTTCCTTTGCTGAGATGCCTGCCGTCGCAGATGACCTCCCTGCTGTTCCAGCTCCAGCTTCTGGGTGTTCCATGTCAGCAGTTCCAGTGTCTACCACCAGATGTCTTCAGGTGACAGATCTCAACACTGCTTTCTTTACCCAGGCTGATGATGTCCCTGCTGCAGTTCCTGCTCCCATGCCTGCAGCCATTTCTCTTGAGCAGCAAGATTAACCCCTGAAGGGCTGTAGCCTTCTTCAGGTACTGTGTACATATGTATATTTATTCCCATTGTCCCTACAGAGCCAGAAACTGTCCTGAGACTCTCACCCTTATTTATCTCAGTCAAGAGATTATCCACTGTCATGTGCTATGGTAGCACCCCTTCCTCTGCCACCGCAGAGATACCTTCAAAGGACTCTGTCCCTCTACACCAGAGGAGACCCTTTGCTTCTTTATTGCACTTTGCCCCACCTCAAGGGCTGTACCCAGAAGATGGACTTTGTCATTAAAGACCTTCTGAGAGACTTTCGCCGGATACTACCAGGAAAAGTTGCCATGTAATTTATTATTATTTTGCACTTAATGCCTTTCCTTTTAGGTACGGACAGTGGGGCACATTTACTTACCCGGCCCATTCGCGATCCAGCGGCGCGTTCTCTGCACAGGATTCGGGTCCGGCTGGGATTTAAGATGGTAGTTCCTCCGCCGTCCACCAGGTGGCGCTGCAGCGCCGAAAATACTCTTAACGCCCCGGAATGCACCATCCCATAGAAGGTGAAGGTGAGCGCTCCCCAAGCGACACATTTTCGGTTTTTAAATGCGGCGGTTTTTCCGAATACGTCGGGTTTTCGTTCGGCCACGCCCCCCCGATTTCTGTCGCGCGCATGCCGGCCCCGATGCGCCACAATCCGATCGCGTGCGCCAAAAAACCGGGGCAATTCATGTACACGCGGCGCAAATCGGAAATATTCGGGTAACACGTCGGGAAAACGCGAATCGGGCCCTTAGTAAATGACCCCCATTATGTTTGCACTTCCATGCCTTTCCTTTGCAGGAAAAGAGACATTTACTATCTTGCTACCCTGAGTAGCCTATCTATCTGTAACGTTGTAATGTTATAAGATGTGTACCCATTGGGCTTCTAAACCAATGTGAGTTAACCTGTTTGCACACTGTCAAAATATATGCCAGTAGTCTGCATTAACCCTTTCATAGGCTTTTCAGGTTGTAGTGTGGCTGTGTCGGACCGTCTTTTTGTGTAAAACACTGACCGCTACCTTATCCCTCAAACCGAGGTTTGCACGTGGGGGTAGTCCGTAAACTGCGGGTCTTTAGGGGACCGGGGGTGTTACAAAGATAGCACCTGGATGCCGCTCATACTATGGGTAAGGATGTCAGTCAGGAGGTACTCGTGTCGCATATGCTAACGCAATGCAGATATACACACTATATAATTGTCGCCAGGGAAGAAGTGTTTACATAAAAAATATACAGGCCTTGGTGCAAGGAGTGGATTACAGGACATGACACCACACCTTTCCTACTGTACAGTTCGGTTTAATGGCGTCAGCGACCAACTGTCAAGCACTTACATGTTGTTGTTTGAGTCCGACACCAACCCAGGTGCCTGTCTCCAGGGCCATGGGCGGTTTGTCCCTACATATCCGATAGCCTGCACTTCCCAGAAGTGCCCTTATCTACCTCTGAGCCCCAATCCGTAGTCGAGCCGAGGGCGGCTCTTTCAATTGCCCCGGGGGTATGCAACACCCTCGCCAATGCAAGGCAGAGGAGTGGTTGCGAATACGTCCCACCATGTAGCTTGCAGCCTGTGTAGGGTCTGATTAGCCTCACAGCATGTCACTACATAACACAGATGAACTCTGCAGTGGTAGATCCTGCCTGGTAAGGCAGGAGTTAATTGCTTTATGTGATGTCATATGTGTCAGCCAATCACAGGTGTTATACTTTGTCTCTGTGAGCTGAGCTGTGAGCTGAGATGTAATTGGAGGAGCAGCCACCACCTGACCAGGGGAGTTACAAGATCCCTGTTGAGGAAACTTCTAGAAGTTAGTCCTCTCTCAGTGTGAGTGCAGTGTGAGGAGAGAGTTCACTCTCTCTGATTAGAGACTCAGAGGAGTCTGTGCAGCTAGCACATCAGACCAGAGCAGGTGAGCCTAGCCCCTGCCTGAAGAGTGGAGCTAATAGCTAAGAGTTAGTGAGAAAAGGGGTATCATCCTACCTTTAAGGGTGATACCTGAAGCACTCCAGGACGAGCTGAAGCTTCCTATTAGGACACAGCTACCTCCCAGCCTGCCCTCTGCATCCAGGCTGGTGATCTACATCCTGTGGCTTCCTCCAAATGCAACTCAGCACTCCACCATCCTGTTAAGGCACGTTGCTGCGGTTCCTGTCGGTTCCAATAAAGAACTGTAAGTTGTTTTTGTTCAACCTCTGCCTCCGTCTGGTCCCTGCTACTACGGCTGTCCTCATCACAGGCACCCTGTCCACCACACAGAGACTCATACTCTAGACACCAAAGGGTTGCCCCAGGGAGATCCGCTATAGCAGCCTCTCCCTCATCATTTCTTGCCAACACCACCCTGCTGGAGACCTGCCAGGCTGTAGGACAGCCCTCCGGTTCCCCATACCAAGCACCGTGACACTAGCGTGCCTAGGCCGCAACCGCCAGCCACTCCTGTACTGCGGGCCCCAGCTGACTCCAGGCCCCGAGAAAAGGCTAGGCCCCGGTGGGGGATGTTGCAGTAGGCTCACAGAAAGGGGGTCGGAATAAATTAAAACTCGGAAAGCCGAGAGGCGCTCAGGTGACGTCAGCCTGAGCACCTCCGACTCATTTACATATTTTTTTAAGTTATTTTCAGAGACAATGGGGCAGAATTATCAAGCTGTCTGAAAGTCAGAATATTCCTAGTTGCTCATGGCAACCAATCACAGCTCCCCTTTAAAATATTCATGATCACTGGTAAAATGAAAGCTGAGCTGTGATTGGTTGCCATGAGCAACTAGGAATATTCTGACTTTCAGACAGCTTGATAAATCTGCCCCAATGTGCAGTTTCTTTATACACTAAATACTGTTCCATTTAGTGCATAAAGAAACGGGCATCTAATGCTGGACATCAACCATTAGTAAAACTGATGGCAGATGTCCTTATACCTTAAAACAGAAATATATGGCACATAGCTTAGACCCATTCCGGTCACTAGGTGGTGCTGTTGTACCATTATGCTGCCTTCTAAGAGGATATCTAGTGAATCTGAACCCAGGAAAGTTGAGTTACAGAGCCCAGTGGGGTGATCAGTCCTATTGGGTCCACTCCACCAAGAATTCACCCTAGAAATACCAAATTTGCTCCTGGATATAATAAATCAGTGACAGATTTGACCTTTTAGTGATTGCATGTAGAATGGGATGCATGTAGAATATCTGGCCACATCTATGCTGCAGTGTATATATATTGTTAGCGTGTCCATTCCTGTGCCTCAGCAGGTCTTTATCAGAGTATCTGCCGACTCGCCATCCTCTCCAGCAAATGTGCCAATGCTGCTTTACAAAGAAATCTACGACACACATCTCCACAGATACAAGTCACGAAACGTCTACATGTGGTGAATCAGCAAATGTATCTGTTAGATAATAACATTAAAGGCAACCTGACAGCAGGAATGTACCTATCAAGGTAGGTCTGATAGGTTTCTACTAACATGTAAAGTCCTAAACAGGGTCGGCGCCAGCACTGGGCATACCTGGACAAGTGCTGGGGCCCAGAGCTGCTGGGGGGCCCTCATAAGACTGTACATAAGGAATCCATGGGCGTGAGGGGGGCTTATATACAATAACCATGTGGGGCTGTATATAAAATAACTGTCAGGATCTGAGGTAGTGGATCCTCGGTACCACCGCGAGCGATGGTGTAAGTCGATACCTGGGAGCGGAGTCTAAGTAGCACCCGGTTTTCACCAGAGCCCGTCGCAAAACGGGATGGACTTGCTGCGGTGTGGTACAACCAGGTCGCTCCACAGGCTTTGCCCACGGTGGTGGCCAAGGCGTGGTACAGAGCGTGAGGCAGAATCGTGGTCGGGGACAGGCAAGAGGTCTAGACAGGCAGCACGGGATCAACATCAGGAACAAAGCAGGAGGTCAAGGCAGGCGGAACGGAGTCAAATTCGGGAACGGAACCGGGGTCACAATGGGAAATCAGCAGACAGACAAAAGGAAACGAAACAAGCTTTCTCTGAGGCATGAAGCACAAAGATCTGGCGGGGAATACAGGAAGTGGCCGGCTTTTATAGAATTCCTGGAAATGGCCAGCACCAATTATCGGTGCGCTGGCCCTTTAAATCTTTGAGCGCCGACGAGCCCTAGGTAGCGGGGACGCGTGCACAGAGCTGCTGGATCCGGAGCAGGGAGAAATAAGGAAGTATGGAGTGGAGCTAAGGGAGCTGGGGACCAGAGAGAGGCATAGGTGTGCCTGCTACCCGCGATGTGGGTCGCGGGACACCCGTGACATTAACTATGAGAGGGCTGTTTGGGATGATGAACTAGGGAATATTTTAGGAAACAGGAGACTGTTTTAGTTTCAGAATTTGTAATGCCGCCATGTGAGTTCACTGCAAAGGGGCCCACGGAGGCTCTGTCACCCAGGGGCCTACTGAAACCTGGAGTCGACCCTGGTCCTAAACTATCTTTGGCTATCTCTATAACACTTTCCACTCCACACCCCTGCCCCCTCCGTGAACACAGTTTTTACAGCTTTCATTGTGTGTTCCAAATGACAACTCTGATGTATTCTATTGGTCTGTACGATGATGGGGGATACCAAATATATAGATTTCTTTTATGTTTTCATTCATTTGAAAAAAAATTAAAACCTACCGTACAAAAAAAAAATTGTCTTCATTTTGCTTTATTTTGACGCAATAATTTTTTCATACTTGGGTGTACGGAGCTGAGTCAGCATTCTCAAGGAATGTTTGGTTCACAATGCCTGAAAACAGATGGTAGATTGTTCCTACCAAATACTTCAATGCTACAATGGAGCAGTATATGAAGACTATGCAAAGGATCTATAACATATAAACGTTTTCATGGGAATGGATCGTCGCTTCCTGATGACATCATGGGGAGCAACAATCCCAGCCAAGATGGCAGAGCCCATGCACCACTGACATAGTTAAAGGGTGATCGGAATCATTAGCTATTAAAGGGTCTTCCCTACACTGTTAAGGACCTATCCATCAATAGGTGACACATGGGGGTGCAACACCCAATTACCCCACCAAACATCACCATAGTCGTTCGGTTTGAAAAAGACTATACATTGGTTGGATTTACCTTTGAGGCAACCCAAATGATCGCTTATGACCCCAGAGATCACAGATGCCCAACACATGACATTCTCCTAAAATCTTGCCAGTCAATCAATACTTTCTAATTTTTTTCTCTGCAGGCTGCTTTCTGAATGCCTCTATAACCCTGGATCACACACTCTTCTCATAGATTATTGTTTTGAATGAAAGGAATTTAAAAATATGCAAATGAGCCTTGGGGGCTCCTTTGTACATCACAGAAGCCCATTTGGCTCCGTCGGCTGCTAATTATTCACACCTTCCTTCAGCACTTCTGCCTGCCTTCCTTCCCCTGCCAAAAAGTTAGTGACAACTGACCAAGCAAAAAGAAGGGGCTTCTGTGATGTACACATGATCCCCTGAGGCTCATTTGCATATTTGTAAAAGCCCCTTTTCATGAAAAATGAGCTATTAACAGCTAAATGAAGAACAGATCCTGTTTCAGGGGGAACCCGCTAGTGTGTAAGCATGATTGTGTTAAAACCGATGCGTCTATGTGGTTGATTACCTTTAAGGCTTGATGGTTACAAACTTATATGCAATGGAGGCCCAGACCCCAGTTCTTCAGTGAGACGTCTCCAAAATAGAACCTTTGGTCACGTGCACTGGTGTGTTAAAAGGAGGGTTAAAACCTGGCAAGAAAAACTACAGGAGAAATAAAAAATGAAATCAGTATTGGTGCAGCAATGTGGCACCTTATCTACAGCCGGCCTGGCACAACGACGCGCCACCCTCCGACACTCTGACAGGATACAGGATTGTTTTCCTCTTGGGTTCGGCCGCAGCAATGTTTCCTTCACTGATTTTGATCGCCGCTAATGAGAACATAATTACACTGACTACACAAGAGCAGAGCGCCACCACCTGGAATAATGTGTTATTGTTAGTATTTATTTACACAGCACCATCTAGTGGCGGGCAGGGTCACTGCAATAATTCTTATTCTATAGATATTTAGGATACGATTGTACTTTCTTGATCCCCTGGGGGGAAAATCTTTTGTACATATTGGTCCGGCTATTGTTTGACACGATGATGTATGTATGTAACCGTAACCTACCAGAGGAACGTTCTTACACGTTGCTTAGTTGCATACATATACGATTTTGCCACGTAAGTAACCACGCTTAAGCTGCTTGGTGACGGCTACCACTGGTGCCTTGGTATAGCCGGGGGGAAGGTTAAAGACACAGCCAATGCACACACACCTATAGCAGAGCAACTGCAAGACCACAATATTTAGAGTATTTAGGTGACGGAGGACAGAGGTGATGGTGTAACTTTGTTTTTCGGAAAACATTTTGAAAGTGTAAGATTGGTCATCAGTAATTTTAACTTAGTACCTTCAGAGAGAGTCCCTTTACTTCTGGCTAAATGCTGGTATAATTCAGCTTTTGCACTTAAGAGTTGCACTTAGGAAGACCAGTGGTCAACAATATATACACCCAGGACAAATAAGGTATAGCTACCAGGTGTTAATGATGAAGGAGTGCAAGATGCATTATGCTAGATTCTGGTATAATTCAGTAAGTGCACTTAGGAAGATGCACTGCCAGACCACGTTCCAGGAAGACCTGTGGTCAGACAAATAACACAGTTCTAACATATAACTATAGCTACCAGGTGTTATTGAGAGGGCTGAGAGAAGACAGACATGAGGTGCCTTCACACGTGGCGTTTTCAAACACATTGCAACAACTAAGAGGAGGATATTAAACTAATTACATTGCTGTCAACAAAACGCATGCATTAAAGCAATGTAAACACGTATGTTAACATGGTGTTAACAACCCATATGTTAACGGAATGTTAACAGCAATGTAATAAGGCAAACCTCCTCTTCTCAGCTGTTGTGATTCATTTAAAAATGCATGTGTTAACGCCAATTGTGAGTGCACCCAATGAGTCAGGGAGTCTCCAGGAACAGCAGGGAATTAGTTATGTATGCCCACATAACAAAAGACTAGATTAAAAAAAACTATTGCTGAAGTTAAGTGCACATACCTGAAAATGAAAGAAATGAGTGATGGTGAGATGGCAGAGATGACAACGAAGAAGAAGATGATGATGAAAGAATGCAAGGTCATATTCCATTATGCTAGATTCTGGTATAATTCAGTAAGTGCACTTACGAGTTGCACTTAGGAGGATGCACTGCAAAACCACCATCATTTAGATGCTTGGCCCTAACCAAAAAAAACTGAAAACCAGAAGGGACCACAGAGGTAAGTAAGTGTTTATTTTTTTTAAGCAGCCTCATAACGGTCTCATATAATTTTTTTTTTAGGTCTCGGACAACCCCTTAAGCCCTTTCTGTGCAGTATATTTAAAAAAGAACAGTAATGTGACATTTTTTTTTCGCATTTATGGTGGAACCTTAAAAACATATTTATTTATTTATTATATATTTATTATGTCACCAGCTCTCCAGCACTGCACTCCCTACACTGCACTATGTGACCAGCTCTCCAGCACTGCACTCCCTACACTGCACTATGTGACCAGCTTTCCAGCACCGCACTCTCTACACTGCACTATGTCACCAGCTCTCCAGCACCGCACTCTCCACACTGCACTATGTCACCAGCTCCCAGCACCGCACTCCCTACACTGCACTCTGTCACCAGCTCCCAGCACCGCACTCCCTACACTGCACTCTGTCACCAGCTCCCAGCACCGCACTCCCTACACTGCACTATGTGACCAGCTCTCCAGCACCGCACTCTCCACACTGCACTATGTCACCAGCTCTCCAGCACCGCACTCTCCACACTGCACTATGTCACTAGCTCTCCAGCACTGCACTCCCTACACTGCACTATATCACCAGCTCTCCAGCACCGCACTCTCTACACTGCACTATATCACCAGCTCCCAGCACTACTCTCCCTACACTGCACTATGTGACCAGCTCTCCAGCACCGCACTCTCTACACTGCACTATGTCACCAGCTCTCCAGCACCGCACTCTCCACACTGCACTATGTCACCAGCTCTCCAGCACCGCACTCCCTACACTGCACTATATCACCAGCTCCCAGCACTACACTCCCTACACTGCACTATGTCACCAGCTCTCCAGCACTACACTCCTCACACTGCACTATGTCACCAGCTCTCCAGCACTGCACTCCTCACACTGCACTATGTCACCAGCTCTCCAGCACTGCACTCCCTACACTGCACTATGTCACCAGCTCCCAGCACTACACTCCCTACACTGCACTATATCACCAGCTCTCCAGCACTGCACTCCTCACACTGCACTATGTCACCAGCTCTCCAGCACTGCACTCCTCACACTGCACTATGTCACCAGCTCTCCAGCACCGCACTCTCCACACTGCACTATGTCACCAGCACCGCACTCCCTACACTGCACTATGTCACCAGCTCCCAGCACTGCTCTCCCCACACTGCACTATGTCACCAGCTCCCAGCACCGCACTCCCTACACTGCACTCTGTCACCAGCTCCCAGCACCGCACTCCCTACACTGCACTCTGTCACCAGCTCCCAGCACCGCACTCCCTACACTGCACTATGTGACCAGCTCTCCAGCACCGCACTCTCCACACTGCTCTATGTCACCAGCTCTCCAGCACCGCACTCTCTACACTGCACTATGTCACCAGCTCTCCAGCACCGCACTCTCTACACTGCACTATGTCACCAGCTCTCCAGCACCGCACTCTCCACACTGCACTATGTCACCAGCTCTCCAGCACCGCACTCCCTACACTGCACTATATCACCAGCTCCCAGCACTACACTCCCTACACTGCACTATGTCACCAGCTCCCAGCACCGCACTCCCTACACTGCACTATGTCACCAGCTCCCAGCACTACACTCCCTACACTGCACTATATCACCAGCTCCCAGCACCGCACTCCCTACACTGCACTATGTCACCAGCTCCCAGCACTGCTCTCCCCACACTGCACTCTGTCACCAGCTCCCAGCACCGCACTCCCTACACTGCACTATGTCACCAGCTCCCAGCACCGCACTCCCTACACTGCACTCTGTCACCAGCTCTCCAGCACTGCACTCCCTACACTGCACTCTGTCACCAGCTCCCAGCACCGCACTCCCTACACTGCACTCTGTCACCAGCTCCCAGCACTGCACTCCTCACACTGCACTCTGTCACCAGCTCTCCAGCACTGCACTCCCCACACTGCACTATGTCACCAGCTCCCAGCACTACACTCCCTACACTGCACTATATCACCAGCTCCCAGCACTGCACTCCCTACACTGCACTATATCACCAGCTCCCAGCACTACACTCCCTACACTGCACTATATCACCAGCTCCCAGCACCGCACTCCCTACACTGCACTATATCACCAGCTCCCAGCACTGCACTCCCTACACTGCACTATATCACCAGCTCCCAGCACTGCACTCTCCACACTGCACTGTCACCAGCTCCCAGCACTACACTCCCTACACTGCTCTATGTCACCAGCTCTGAAAAACTGCAGTTCCAGTGGCTCCAGTGGCGCAATCGGTTAGCGCGCGGTACTTATAAGACAGTAACTGATGAGCAATGCCGAGGTTGTGAGTTCGAGCCTCACCTGGAGCACATGGTTTTTACTTCAGTGACAGGCAGTTGTTTTCTCAGTGTGCAATTCTATAAATACACTCATAACATGTTTCCACTTTTTACAGACTGAAAATAAATAATGATTAAAGAAATCAAACAAAATAAAAAGTTTTTTTTGGAAGGGGAAAAAAAAATGTGTTTCTGCCCGGTTTCGAACCGGGGACCTTTCGCGTGTTAGGCGAACGTGATAACCACTACACTACAGAAACTGCCATAGAGACTGACAGAGGACTCTGCCCCCTAGTGAGAAGAGGAGAGGACAGGGCGCTGCGCTATGGTGATTCTCTGTACTGCCGCGGTGTCTATGGTGACTCTCTGTACTGCGGCGGCGTCTATGGTGACTCTCTGTACTGCCGCGGCGTCTATGGTGACTCTCTGTACTGCCGCCGTGTCTATGGTGTGTGCACGGCGGCGGGTCATGTGTGTGTGACGTCACTGCTGTCCCGGTAACCCCGCAGCACCGGGCTGACAGGCGGAGGCGCTGTGACATGGAGCTGAGGCGGACGCCCCGCACTGAGGCCTCCGACGGCTCCTCGGTGACCCCCAGCCTGTCCTGGCTGCCGGACAGTGTCCTGCTGGAGGTGCTGCGCTTCCTGTCACCGCGGGACCTGATCCGGAGCTGCCGGTGAGAGGCCGGGGCGGTGCTACTACCAGTCCCGGGGGGCGGGGGGACGTGCTGGGACCTGTAGTGCGCGCCGCTCAACAGCTGCTGCAGCGTAAGCCGCAGTGTAACTCTAAGTCCTTGTTCATACTCAGCGGCCAACAGAGAATGCAGAGCAGCAGCACTTATCTTCACAGACGGTGCCCCCCTTACCTGTAGAGGAGAGCCCCCCCCCCCTTACCTGTAGAGGAGAGCCCCCCCCCCTTACCTGTAGAGGAGAGCCCCCCCCCTTACCTGGAGAGGAGAGGGCACCCCCCCTTACCTGGAGAGGAGAGGGCACCCCCCCTTACCTGGAGAGGAGAGGGCACCCCCCCTTACCTGGAGAGGAGAGGGCACCCCCCCTTACCTGGAGAGGAGAGGGCACCCCCCCTTACCTGGAGAGGAGAGGGCACCCCCCCTTACCTGGAGAGGAGAGGGCACCCCCCCTTACCTGGAGAGGAGAGGGCACCCCCCCTTACCTGGAGAGGAGAGGGCACCCCCCCTTACCTGGAGAGGAGAGGGCACCCCCCCCCCTTACCTGGAGAGGAGAGGGCCCCCACACACGTCTTACCTGGAGAGGAGAGGGCACCCCCCCCCCTTACCTGGAGAGGAGAGGGCACCCCCCCCCCTTACCTGGAGAGGAGAGGGCACCCCCCCCCCCTTACCTGGAGAGGAGAGGGCACCCCCCCCCCTTACCTGGAGAGGAGAGGGCACCCCCCCCCCTTACCTGGAGAGGAGAGGACACCCCCCCTTACCTGGAGAGGAGAGGGCACCCCCCCTTACCTGGAGAGGAGAGGGCACCCCCCCTTACCTGGAGAGGAGAGGGCACCCCCCCTTACCTGGAGAGGAGAGGGCACCCCCCCTTACCTGGAGAGGAGAGGGCACCCCCCCTTACCTGGAGAGGAGAGGGCACCCCCCCCCCTTACCTGGAGAGGAGAGGGCACCCCCCCCCCCTTACCTGGAGAGGAGAGGGCACCCCCCCTTACCTGGAGAGGAGAGGGCACCCCCCCCTTACCTGGAGGGGAGAGGGCACCCCCCCCTTACCTGGAGGGGAGAGGGCACCCCCCCTTACCTGGAGAGGAGAGGGCACCCCCCCCCCCTTACCTGGAGAGGAGAGGGCACCCCCCCCCCTTACCTGGAGAGGAGAGGGCACCCCCCCCCCCCTTACCTGGAGAGGAGAGGGCACCCCCCCCCTTACCTGGAGAGGAGAGGGCACCCCCCCCCTTACCTGGAGAGGAGAGGGCATCCCCCTTACCTGGAGAGGAGAGGGCACCCCCCACACACACGTCTTACCTGGAGAGGAGAGGCCCCCCCCCTTACCTGGAGAGGAGAGGGCACCCCCCCCCTTACCTGGAGAGGAGAGGGCACCCCCCCCCTTACCTGGAGAGGAGAGGGCACCCCCCCCCCCTTACCTGGAGAGGAGAGGGCACCCCCCACACACACGTCTTACCTGGAGAGGAGAGGGCACCCCCCCTTACCTGGAGAGGAGAGGGCACCCCCCCCCCTTACCTGGAGAGGAGAGGGCACCCCCCCCCCCCTTACCTGGAGAGGAGAGGGCACCCCCCCCCCCTTACCTGGAGAGGAGAGGGCACCCCCCCCCCTTACCTGGAGAGGAGAGGGCACCCCCCCCCCCCTTACCTGGAGAGGAGAGGGCACCCCCCCCCCCCTTACCTGGAGAGGAGAGGGCACCCCCCCCCCTTACCTGGAGAGGAGAGGGCACCCCCCCCCCCCCCTTACCTGGAGAGGAGAGGGCACCCCCCCCCTTACCTGGAGAGGAGAGGGCACCCCCCCCCCCTTACCTGGAGAGGAGAGGGCACCCCCCCCCCCTTACCTGGAGAGGAGAGGGCACCCCCCCCCCTTACCTGGAGAGGAGAGGGCACCCCCCCCCCTTACCTGGAGAGGAGAGGGCACCCCCCCCCTTACCTGGAGAGGAGAGGGCACCCCCCCCCCTTACCTGGAGAGGAGAGGGCCCCCACACACGTCTTACCTGGAGAGGAGAGGGCACCCCCCCCCCTTACCTGGAGAGGAGAGGGCACCCCCCCCCCCTTACCTGGAGAGGAGAGGGCATCCCCCACACGTCTTACCTGGAGAGGGCTCCCCCACTTCTTTATCTGGAGTGTGCTCCCACCCTCTCTCTGGAAAGTTGCCCCTCCCACTAAAGGTAAGGCCTCTTTGCAGTGACGTTTCCTTTTTTTGCTCTTAGGGTCTGCAAAAGGTGGAAGACGCTGATTCTGGACAAGTCTTTGTGGAGATGCGTCGATTTGACGCCATTCAAGGTCAGATATTCACGTGTGTAATGCCCCCGCTCACAGAGAGAGGCGCTGTTTCTCCCTTGCTTTACGTGACATCACTGGTAACGCCCTCCCCCTGTACAGCAGATGACAGGAAGGGGTTGTAGAGGAGGAGGAGGGGGCGTGGTGGAGGCGGAGGGGCATTAGGAGGTGGGCGGGTGCATTGAGGGGCGTAGTTCATGAGGAGGGGGGGTATAGTGCAGGAAGAGGGGGTGAGGTGAAGGAGAGGTGAAGGAAGGAGAGGCGGGAGGAAAAAGGGGGTGGGTGCAGTGAGGGGCATAGTGCAGCAGGTGGGGGAGGAACATAGTGCAGGAGGGGCATAGTGTAGGACGGGGGCGGGTTCTTCCTCTCCAAAGGAAGCTGGACGGCCACATAATAAATAGGACATGTCCACTCTTGCACAACTCTGATACGGATGAGAAATACGGCCATTCAAATGGACCTCCGTACTGGCCATTTGCATGAATGTGGGCGTGTGCTACCGGTAATAAAACGTTACGGTGCATAAAATAGTTGGGCCTTAGGCAGTCTAAATCTGCAGGAGAGCTTAGGCCCTGCTTCAGCTCGCACTGACCCTACATGATGTCCTCTCTATATGAGAAGCCGCCTCTGACCTGGTCACCTGCCACCACAACATTTCCCCCGGAGCCTCTTTCTGCCTCCCCCACATAAGGACGTAACGTTACCCTCCCCCCTTTCACCCGGAGCAGACCCTTGAGCTGTATAGCGCTGTACTACATGCGCAGAGCTGTGATCACACGTCTCTCCGGGGACAATCCATGACTGTGTCTACAATCTACACCCATAACCATTCTTCATTTTTTTTGTATTTTACAGCTGAATTCTAAGATTTTCTGGCATCTGGTGCGGCACTGGTTTGGGAGCAGCCTGCAGACCCTGAAAGTGAAGGGGCTCCTAAATTCTGTAAATAATCAGGAGTTCCTCACGCCCGCCGTGCTCCAGGTCTTTGAGAAGCGTTTCCCTAATCTGGAGCATCTCCACCTCCAGGAAACCAACCTGCGCTTCCTGAGCTACGACTGCTTACCCTCTAGCCTGAAGACCCTGGAGCTGAGCGAGTGCGAGATCCCCCTCGCCTGGTTCACACCCTCCACCACCAATACCAAAGCCCTTCCCAAACTGGACACCCTCATCGTGAACAGGGTGCCCTCCTTCTCCAGCAGACACTTGAAGAGCATCTGCAGTCAGTGTGACCTAAAAACTCTCCGCCTCTTTGGCACCTACAGAGTTAATGACACTGGATTCCAGAACGCCGTCCCTCACCTCAAAGGATTGGAGCACTTCAAGCTGGAGTGGTGCAAAATCACCAATATCACGCTGCACCTAATAGGTTGTCACCTGAAGCGTCTCCGCACCTTGGCCATCATAGAAGTCAACAATCTGACCGATGAAGGACTGGCTTGTCTGTCCGGGCTCAAGGCGCTGGAGAGGCTCTGGTTGGAGGGCTGCTTCTCGTTCTCCCCCACCTGTATTGTTTCTGTTTGTGCCGGACTCCCCGTCCTCCACTATCTCCACCTGGATGGGGCCTACTACAGAGACCAGATAGAGGACATCCAGAAGGGCCTCCCGCACTGTACAGTCTCCAGCACGTGATCTACATTCTCATACAGTACATACAAGTAAACAGTCTGCTCAATGAGGACGGAGGATTCCACGCTTCATCTTCTACTGTACACATTGCGGGATGTAGGTGCCTATAGCTATTGCTCTCCCACCCCCCACCCCCCTATTCTGGGCTTAAAGTAAATCTACCGCCAGGATGAAGGATTGTAAACCAAGTACACAGACATACTGGTGTGCGCCCCTTCTGGCAGGATCTGCTCTTCTCTTAGCTTCTTATGCCCTGGTGTTTTTAAAAATTATGTAAATAAGCCTGAGGGGCTCCAGGGTACATAGGTGTTAATGGAGCCTGGAGCAAATCAGGCTCATTTGCATAATTTGTAAAGCCTTTTTTCTTAAAAAACAAGGGCATAGGAAGCTTAAAGCAGAGCAGATCCTGCCAGAGGGGGCACTCACCAGTATGTCAGTGTGCTTGGTTTACAATCCTTCATCCTTTAAGGGAAATCTGCCATCATGATATACCGGGGACACTTACTAATAGATCCGGCCACCAGGACTGTGGTCATCTTCTTATATTTGTTATCCACATATGACCTTCTTCCTTCTACAACCAACTCTTAACATTATTCTAATGGGAGGTGTCACCAGAGCCCCTCGGTGCTATAGCTTCACAAACTGTTACACTGTCTCTTCTGCTCCCTCCCCTCCCTCTGTCTGCTCTAATCTCTCACAGCCTGTGAAGCTACAGCACAGAGTGGCTGTGGTAATACACGTCTGGCTCATTAGCATACTTATCAAAGTTGATTTTAGAAGGAAGGAGGCCGTGGATAACAGATATAAGAAGATCCCACAGTCCTGGTGCCTGGATCTATGAGTAATGTCCCTGGTTTATCATGATGGATTTCGAGGGTAGTTTATCAATTCCCAAAATACTCCACAAGTGAAACCTGCATCGCATAGGTCATGTATAAGCTTCCCAGAAATCGGATTTTTTTTATTTTTTGGAGAACCTTCTGTTTTTATCTTTATGTAAATCATCTTATCAGTTTCTTCTTTTTTCTAAATTCTTTCTATAAGGGAGATCAGTCATTATATAAAGTGGCAGCAGAGAATAGATATGGGTGGTATAAGAAGAAAACAGTTGCACCAACAGGCCCCGCCCTTGATGCACCGAAAACTAATTTACATAAAATTTAAATGGCCCATATCAAAACAGATGTTTTTATAAAATGGTAGATTTCTAGGAAGCGGGGGAAGGCTTGGAAAGTGCCGTGCACAATGCTAGTTTGCCTTTTGGGGAGGATTCAAAGGTGTTTTGGTGTAAAACTTGCGCTTACTCCCCTCTCGGAGGCCCCTTCCTTGTTCCAGGGGCAGGTCTCCAGTCTCCACTGCTACTGAGGTTTGTATTTTTATACACTTTTTGCATTATTCCAACTCGCTAATACAGAAAAATTCATGTGAGAAATACTCATACAAATATATCTCTGCAGAGTAAGTTCTATCTGGAGGAAACCCGGCATAGGATACTTTTTAGGAATGTATCACTTGGGTAGTAAAGAACTTGCTCCGAACTAGTAGAACGTTTGATAAAGACCTTCATAACGGGGGCCGTATTTTCTTCAAGGGAGATCAGCCTAATGATGGTCCATACCTGGTTGCTCGGCGCACTACCATGCACGGCCACTGCTGAATGTGTGGCATTATGCCTAATTGGCCTATTGGTGGTGATCAAGTACCACGGTTAGGACTTATCTGTGATCTAATGGAAAAGGGGTTTCCCGCTTAGCTTGAATATTTGGTACCACGCCGCAGCCTTGGCAAAACATTGAGTCACTCAGAAATGTGTTTTTTTGGGTTCTTGTTTTTTTTTTTTTTTTTCCTATCCTCAGTTTTTCTGTGCAGCTGTGAGTTACTGTCCTGGTGCCCCTCGGAGGGTCACTCCCGTCCAGCAACCTCACACCACAAGCCGGGTATACAACTCCATTCCCAATGAAGTAAATGGAGCTAAGATGCAGTACCAGGCACGGCCACAATACAATGCACTGAGCTTGCCAAGAACATAGCACTTGCCTACACTATGTGATCTGATCGTGAAGATTGTGGGTTTTCGGGCTCCATTGATTTTTGGAGATCTAATAACCCTTTAAGGCACCGTTGTATTTGCGTTGGGAAAACCCTTTTAGGATGAAATTCTTTGGAACGGCTATGAGTATGTAAGTTCTGAGAGGTTATTTAGTGGGGTTTCCTTTTAGTCTTAAGGTTTCTTGGGTGACTTCTACTATGAAAAGAACCGCACCTTTTATGTAGTGGGATTAGTTCCCATTATTGTCCATTGTATTGGAGCGTGCGGAGGTATGGCCCTCGAGCACATGGCCGTACTATAGAGCCATAGGCTGTCCATGCTGGTGGGTGAAATCGGGCGCATAGAGGTCCTGACCGTAGGACGCCGCCTTGGAGGACGTAAGAGCCATAATACGCTAATGTGCACAGGACCTGCAGATTGAAGATCTGGCGCTTTGTCCTTGTGTATAACAGAGCCATCAGGAGGCGGCCATATAGAGACTACTCTCCCTGCTTTGAGCTCATTTCTGATAGATTTGTACATTTTTACTATATTATTCTAATGCCGTTTGGGTACGAGTAACCCTAAATCCGTCCTCACGTAATACATAGATCATCTCATTTCCAGCTTGGCACGAAGGGTAGAGCTTGGGCAAACCATACACTTATGCACTATATGTTACCCCCCAACGCAATCCCCCCACACACCACCAAAAAAAAGAACCCATAGCTGCCACGTGGGATATGTGCAGATTACACAGTGATGATATATTCACAAATGGACTACAGATTCATTATTTGCAGCCCAAGAACAGCACACGGTGGTCTAAGGGTGGTGACACACATGGCGTTTTTAGTGCGTTTTCAGATAGTTTTTGACAGGTTTGACCAATTATCTTAATTCAAACTGGTCAAAAACGCATGCGTTTTTTTCCGATCTGAAAACGCTCTACTAAAAACGGCCCAAAAACGCCACGTGTGTCACCGCCCTAAGGCCGCGGTCACACGTACCACTAGGCGTCCATCATAACGCGACGTTAGCGCACAGGGGGAGGTCCTCGGCCCTAACGCACATGCGTTTCTAGGGAAACACATGCGATTGTTAAGCCGATCGCATACGTTTCTCTGGAAACGCATGTGCGTTCGGGTCAAGGACCTCCCCCTGTGCGCTAGTGTCGCTTTATGAATGGACGTCTAGCAGTACGTGTGACCACGGCCTAAGGTTGAAGACACCCGTGGCGTTTGTGGGCCGATCTGAAAACGCACTAACTAAAAACGGCCTAAAAACGCCACGTGTGTCTTCACCCCAAGGGTGAAGACACACGTGGCGTTTTTGGGCCGTTTTTACTAAGTGCGTTTTCAGATCGTTAAAAAACGCATCCGTTTTTTAAAAACGCATGCGTTTTTGTCCGTTTTTCATTGCGCAATTTCGGAAAAACGGACAAAAACACATGCGTTTTTAAAAAACGGATGCGTTTTTTAACGCATGCGTTTTTAACGATCTGAAAACGCACTTAGTAAAAACGGCCCAAAAACGCCATGTGTGTCTTCACCCTAAGGCTCCGGCCAGAGGAGCAAGGAAGAAAATTCGTCAGTCAGAGTAAATCCCTGGATCATCGTCCCATCTTGAGGATCTGGCTCCATTACCCCCCTCTTGTGTCTCAACAATCACAACCTCCTGCAGGAGAGACTTCTGAAGTCTTACTGTAAAGACTCCCTGTCCAAGACAACCAATAAGGCTAGAAACAGATGTGTCGGTATTGCTGTATATTACCCGCAGCAGATATCCAAATTTTCTGCTGCAGCTTTTTTTTTTTTTTTGCAGAGTGTGTGATTGAGATTTGTATAAATCACTGCGGGTTTGCTGCAGCTGGAGCTTATCTGCAGTAAGAACACCCCAAGTTTACTAGGAATAAAACCATAAATATTCCTAGTGAAGGACAGTAAGCAGAGGTCTTGTTATCCATATAATCTTCAAGAAGAAAGGGCTTCAGCACTAGTTTATGATGGCTGCAGTGCCCTAGCCAGGAGCGCGGCTCTGCTGAGGATAATATCAAAGGACATCTACCACCAGGATGGAAAACTGTATGCAAATGACCCTGAGGGGCTCCACGCTCCATTAACACCTATGGAGTCTGGAGCCCCTCAGGCTCATTTGCATACAGTCCCTCATCCTGTTGGTAGATGCCCTTCAAAGATGTGTTTTGGCCTCTTCATTATTGGTATCATGAGTAGGATAACCAGCAAACACATCGTCTCCTAATAACAAGACACATAATACCATATCGGAGGTGTCCCTCATAGGTTGTGCGCTCCATTCCTCTACGACACAGGAAACGGGTTAGCAGAGTATTATTCATGAGGCTTCTTTGTACATTTTTATCATTTTCAATGTTTAGAGCTCGGATTCTCATTTCCTGTAAATAGATCGGAGTCTATTTTTTAATAAGTAAATATTTAACACAAATTCATATCAGCTCGGCCAATCGCTATTTTACAATTCAAAGATGGCCGTACAGACCGCCAAATATAGGATCAACTTTTATGCACTTTTTTTTTCTTGCAAAGTTTTGCTCCGTATTTTAAAGGGGTTGTCCATAGGAAGCCATCATTTAAAATAAAATCTCAGACTACCCCTTTAAACTACTCAGTGCGGCCATTTTGTTTCCTGTTGGTTTAGACTAGACCCACAATGCCTTGGTACAGTACACAAAATGGCTGCCTCTGGGGGATGTTTGCATAGTACTTATGAAGGATTACAAGCTTTTATCTTACTTTGTGGGTCTCTATATATGTGTTTGTTTGTTTTTTAAGTGATGTCTTTAAAAAAAAAAAATGCTGTGTACATTTTGCTTTAATAAAAAAATTTTGGGATATTTTGAGTTGTTTTTTGTAACCAGCGTCTGACCCCTTCCTATACGGTTTCCCTTGAATGATGTACAGTTTGGGAACTGAAAGTTTTTCTCAAAGTCACTCCCAGATTCAGAAGGGGATTGGATCTGCCATTACAATACACAATTACCAGATCTCACGAGAAACAGGGGGGGGGACGTTGTGTGCTGATGACGTGATTTCAAACCCAAGGTCCTAAACGCTCACGAGTCGTTTCTAGAAGTATGTAAATTTGAGTCCATAACTGTCCTCCTTGGTTTTGTAAATAAAAATTGGGATTTTTTTTCCCTCCTAAGCCACCATACATATGAGAGATCTGTTGGCTCAACAATGACACAACTATCTGTCGTAACATCCCCGTAGACGTGCACGATGGACTCAGCCAAAGAGCATGATAAGTGGTGGCGAGATACGCGGCCATACGCCTCTACCAAAGCTTTATCGTAAAGGAATGAAAGGATTGGGCAGTCGAGTTCCAACATGGCCGATTCTAAACTCCCAGACATTGAGAAGATTTGAAGGGGAATATGGGAGTCAGGAGAACCTCTTGGCAAAAGATGATCTTCTAATGTTTGCGGCGCCTTTGGCTGCTGTTGCCCATCCATGTTCGATCCAAAAATCCAAAAACCAGCCACATTCCCTGGACCAAGAAACATATTCCATACAAACTTTATTTCCCAGACCAAAGACTACCTACGACTAGTCCTCAAGGTGATCTATGGTCATCTGTGGAACTGTAGTCCTGTAGGGTCATCATGATTGTGCCATAGAACTCACTTCATCTTCCATCTACTCGAACCCAAAGTTAACAATGTTTTCTGTTGTATTAAATTCCGTATTAGGATAGGCCTGAAAAAGGAGGCCAGCGATAAGGTAAAAGCCTCCTAAGATGACCCGCAAGGCGGTGTCTGTGCAACCAGTTGTGAAGTGATTGATTTACATGTAAAAAAGTAGAGTCTAAATAGACGTGAGAGCCTCAAATTCTGCCTTCCCTGTGTGGTCGCAGCTGTGTCTACTTCCTCTTTAGTCGTTAGGAGCGTTGACCTACTTTTGCGCTTAATTTTGACATTTTTTCACAGCAGAACTTAAAGGGACATTAAAGTCACAGCTGATACGATGAATTATACCTTGTGCAGGGCCGGAAGGGAGGAGCAGGACTCAAGTTTCTTGGAAAATAAGTCCTGCTACTCCCTTCAGGTCCAACACCATGGGGGTCATTTACTAAGGGCCCGATTCACGTTTTCCCGACGTGTTACCCGAATATTACCGATTTGCGCCGATTTCCCCTGAATTGCCCCAGGATTTTGGCACACGCAATCGGATTGTGGCGCATCGGCGCTGGCATGCACGCGACGGAAATCGGGGGGCGTGGCCGAACGAAAACCCGACGGATTCGGAAAAACTGCCGCATTTTTTTAAAAAAATCTGTCGCGGAGCTTCAGCTTACCTTCACTCAGCCCGGCCCGGTGAACTCCAGTGCGTTCCGATGCTTTTCAGCGCAGCAGCGCCACCTGGTGGATGGCGGAGGAACTACCTTAATAAATCCCGGCCGGACCCGAATCCAGCGCAGAGAACGCGCCGCTGGATCGCGAATGGACCGGGTAAGTAAATCTGCCCTTATGTATCCAATGAATTGGCTTTGACTGGAGTGTCCCTTTAACCGTTCCTTATTAGTTCTCACCATAGGACAAAAAACCCACGTACAACGTACACTACGTAGAGCATCTGATTTCTAGCTTGGCATAAAGCGTTGAGTTTGGGCAAACAAAACTTTATTAACTCATCGCAAACCAATGAACGTTGAAGAGGCTTTGGATACAAACGTTATCATTTATGTGTTATCCATTTTTTGGGAGTTGTTTTTTAAATCTGATGGAACATTGACCCTTTAAGTCCACATTCTGTATTTTATGGATCCATGTGGATTCTGGCCGTCCTATGGAAGTCTATGAGAATGGAGACAACACTTAGAGTAATTGTAAAGACAAAAGCCGGCAATTCCTTTTCCACGTCAGCTGAACACTCATTCTGCTGACTCCCCCATTGCTTGCCGAGCCGAGCAGGAAAAAACCTGCTAACATGTGGGCAGAGAGCCCCAGTGAATTGTCACTGTTTTTTAGGAAGTACGCAGGAGCCGCCTGTGCCGGCCACTCCCACATGGCGTGGAGGTGGCGTATTCACGATAACAGTAGCAGTTTCTTGCATTGCACAAGAGCTTGAAATTATTCCAGTGCCTCTATGGCAGAAAACTGGCGGAGAACTGATAAATGTCCCAAATCCCAAGAAATCCGATTCCAACATCGAGCCCCATGCTTGAAGGAAACTCAGCAGTATCAAACAGTCTAAAAAATATTTTTAGGCTCATTAATAGCAACAAATCTCCACAATCTTGTAGGCTGCATAATGTACAGTCACAGGAGGGCGAATCACACGCCTTCACTTATAGCCCCGTCTGCCAGGAAGAGGAGCTGTTCAGACCAATGGCTGAAGGATGGATTCCACATTGTTGAGGGTTTTTGTTTTTTTTTTGAGACAATGGAGGATTTGATACCCACTTAACCCTTGGCAGTGCTCACCCTAACATATGAGGAATATAGCCCAATACAATTGATTTCAGCAGAGCACTAGAGTAAGGCTAAATTCACACACACATGGGTCCGCCGTACCATAGCACGGGCACACGTCGGTGCCGGGGAGAGGACTAGTGGGTGAGCGCTGCTCTCCCCCGCCCCCCTCCATAGTGATATATGGTGCACGGCGCCGTATTCCGGGGAAAGATACATATCCTATCTTTCTCCCGTGTACAGAACGATACAATGCCGAACCCGTACAGCACCGCGCACCCATTGCCGTCTATGGGGGACGTATATACACCGTCTCCTATACGGCCGTGTGAATGTAGCCTAAATTGTAGCACACTAAAAGAACTGAAAGTCGATAAATCTGATCGAACCCGTTGGCTCCGCCTTTTCCCCTACCTCTCCACAAACCCTTTTTCGGTGAATTGGTGGGGGCTGGCAAAATCCTAATTGCGGAAATGGAGTAGAAAAAGGCCACGTATAAAAGGTGTTAATAGATGCCCCCAGTGTGTGCAGTAGCTACATAACTCATTTATTTATTTATTTTTTTAAATGTAAAAATTATAAAGAGTAAATTCGGCTGGTTATGGGGATCATGTGCATCTCCCCTCATGTCGCTTCCCTTCACTTCTTTAAACTCGCCAAAGCAATGAGTGAACCATTTGTTGGTGACATGATAGGTAACCCCCCCCCCCCCCCGCCCCCCTCCTCTGCTTCTATGTACACACCTGCAAGACAGGAAACTACGGAGCGCTGCGTTTCCATCTGCTCCCAGTTCCAGTGACTGCTCAAAGCTTCCTTAACCTAAGCCACGTCATTGAGCTTAAAGCATTGAAGTGGAAGCACTGCCTCTAACAACGTCCCAGAGTCAACGCATGGAAAAAGTTTAGGTCGAGTCAGATCGGGTTTCTTAAAGGCACAGAGCACAAAAAAGAAAGACAGACTCTGAAATGAAACTAAAATGTATTTTGTAAAGCAGTTTAAAAAGAATTTACAATGAGAGAAACTGAAACTAATAATAACCATAATGTGTATTTAAAACAAAAAAAAAAATCTGACGCCCGAACAGGGACTTGAACCCTGGACCCTCAGATTAAAAGTCTGATGCTCTACCGACTGAGCTATCCGGGCTCCTGTAGGAGTTTGTTCATGAAATTTTTTTTGTGAGTAATCCACGGAAGGAAGGTCATACTGTTGAGCTTTGTATGTAGACAACAATTAGTTGAAATTGTTTGGGACCTTCTTAAGACACCAAAACAGACAAGACCTTTAACCCCTTAAGGACGCAGCCATTTTGTAGTTTAAAGGGAACCTACCAGCACATATCTATTATAAAGGTAGATTGGGTGGTAGGTGGATCTATAGGACGTGAGGATAGCCCTTTTAAGGGCTAATCCTCACGTCCTCACAATCTTTTGATAATTTTTACTTGGCAAATATGTAAATTTTCTAAAGCGGCTACTGGGGCGTGGAGTATCTGGAGCTGAGGCCACACGACGCAGCTACTCCACGCCTCTTTGTTCCTCCTACCAGAAATGTTCTCATCCAAGAAACCTGCCGTCTCCGCATGCGCAGTGGCTGCGGCTTTGGAGCAGTGACTGCGCAGCCGCAGGCCTGCTGTTCTGTGCATGCGCAGATGGCAGGTTTCTCGGAGGAGGGGGCTCAGCTACGAGGAGCTGTGCACCAAACATTTCTGGTAGGAGGAATAAAGAGGTGACTGGGGCGTGGAGCAGCCGGCCGTGTAGACTCAGCTCCGGCTACTCCACGCCCCAGTAGCCTCTTTAGAAAATGTACATATTTGCCAAATAAAAATTATCAAAAGACTGATGTATTGCAGGGTATTAGCAGTGCACATGCATAGGCTGACACTGTGCCTTTAAGATGATGTCAAAAACACCATCTTACAGGCACCACCTGTAGGCAGCCCTGGCTGTAGGCAGGGCTGCCATAGGAACGGTTGGCGGGGGGGGGGGGGATTGTGGGGGAAAAAACCCAAAGGCAGTTTTAATGCCACAGTCGTGCTGACCGTGGTATTTAACGGGTTAAACACCCTCGATCAGAGCCCACTCCAACTGCACTAGGGTGTCGGATATTTGTTACAGCCAGCACCCCGTGTATCCCGATTCCAGTTCGGCTCCGATCTCGAGCTGAACCGGCATAAGCTCTGCGCCCGATATATCAGACGCAGAGCGCTAAGAAGTTAAGGACTCCTCAAAACCACCTGATGGTGTCCTGTGTTACCCTGGACTACAACATCACAAGGTGATCAAAAGGGCTAAGGCCGGTGCCACACGCACCACTTTGTCTGCGTTTGAAAGCGCAAATGCAGACAAAGCCGTGCCTACCGGAGTGGGCCACAACCCGATCGCATCGACGTTTCTATGGAAACGCCTGCGATCGGGACCAAGCCGCCGGTGTTTTGCATTAAATTAACGCAAAACACCGGCGGCTCGTTCCCGATCGCAAGCGTTTCCATAGAAACGCAGATGGGCGTCCTGTGTGACAGAGGCCTTAATGGTGTGGTAGGTGTGGTAGGGAAGGAAGATGAAAATCAAAAGTATTAGAAATAATCCAGATCAGCCTCTGTTTGTGATGCCGATGGCCAGGAAAAGTTTATTCAGATGAAGATCTGTAAAGAGCGATATAGAAGATCTTTTGTAGCGTTTGCAATTGCATTATATAACAAAGAGCTTGCTGGTGTTTGCTGATCTAAGGCAGGTGAGGCTGTTTGTGTCTTTGGTTTTGTATTGTATAATGTATCATTTGCCCCTGAGGGCATTAATAAAGTTTTATCTATCTAACATCAGTAGTAGATCCTTCAAAATCATTGTCCAAGTTCTAAAATAAAATCTCCATGTTTCTGGAGAAATTAAAAACAACCGGTACCTCCCAATCGTCCCAGATTTGGCGGGACAGTCCAAGTTTGAAGCTGCTGTCCCATCGTCCCCAGCCTTCTCCTGGTCCCGTACATTAGAGCTGCAGAGTAACTGAAGCATCGGGGCCAGGAGGAGGCAGGATCAGCTCCTGCTACCACCTCACATGATGTCTCAAGAGTCATTTGAGGAGGTCGCATTGGGTTTCCACTGCCCCAGCTTCTATTAGATGTAGATGGTGTCTAGCTGTCTTTCCTCTCCAATTCTTTGGCAAGCAGTCCATTAGTATGGGGGAAGTCGCTCGAAATAACTGATGGCCTAAGGCTTAGGCGTCTTCTAGTCATATCTGGCTTCACATCAAGTCTCTGTCCTGTTACAAGGTTTAAATGGACCATTGAAGAGGCAACAATAGTTTGACAAACTTTCTTTCAACATGCAGTAAATCAGGGTATTTCCAAGATAGGGAAGGGAAGACAAAATGGGAAGACAGGATGCGAATTGGTAGGGGGCACCTGCTTGAGAAAGATATTGAGGAGGAAAATTGGGTCTACTTTTTGTTCCCAAAAAGGATACCTGTCAGGATCAGTGGATCCTCTGGACCACCGCGGGAGATGGAACTAGCCGACACCTGGGACCGGAGCCCAATTTGCACCTTGTTTTCACCGGAGCCCGCCGCAAAGCGGGTTGGACTTGCTGCGGCAGGATACCACCAGGTCGTTCCCAGGCGTGACCGGCCCGCGGTGGCAGCTGAGGTCGAGGTACCTTAGCGGATGACAATCTCGTAGTCAGGTCCAGGCACAGGGTCAGGGCAGACGGTAGAGATGCAACGTCAAGTCCAAGTCCGGGGTCAGCAACGGGAGGTCCAGGCAGGTGGGAACGGGAACACAGGCACACGGAACACAGCAACACGGAGGAACTCGAGTAACACGGCAACACAGGACTCAGGAGCGGGAACACACAGGAATACACAGGAACGCAGGAATAATCACTTGGAAGCTTTCTCTTAGGCTATGAGGCACAAAGATCCGGCAGGGCTTACAGGAAGAGGCAGGCTTATGTAGAATTGGGCACTAGGGCCAGCGCCAATTAATGGCGCACTGGCCCTTTAAATTTGGAGAAGGTGCCATGCGCACGCCCTAGCAGTTGGGGACGCGCGCGCACAGCGGAGGGGAGCGAGCCAGGAACCAGGACGGTTGAGATGCGCTGGCGGCGCGCTGGCGGGGGCAGGGCAGCACGGGTGGGTCGCGGGACCACCCGTGACAATACCATTTTTGGCTATCACAGAATAGCCTCATTCACGTAAAACAGCTGAGCTGTAATTACAGACAAGAACCCCCGGTGATTCTGTTTTCTTCTCCTGGGCCACTCCTCTAGGCCAGGCATAAATACGTGATAGGTGTAGGGGCAAACAAGTATATTACAGATTGACTGTTTGATAGGATATAGTGGACATTACGTCACCCTAATACCTAGTGTAGGCAGATTTGGCGATAACACGTCTTATGCAACTGTGTAGGGTACCAGAAACCAGGGGGAGTCCCACACAGCAAGTTTAGGGAACCAAAAATGAGTGAGATGAAGACACATATACACATTGTGCAGTGTTTTTTATGATGAGGTAGCAGAGCTGAGTGTGTCATTGTGTCTTATATCCATCTCTTATCTGTCTCATCTCTCTTCCTATGTGTCAGATACTAGTGAATGCTCAGAAGGGAATGAAAGTGTAGATAAACCCTGTACCCTGATAATGTAAGCACATTGTCAGCACACAGCATCTCACTGCACAGAGGAATCATGAAGTGTCTGCTTAGAGACTCCCCGCCCACACTCTGGAATCCTACACTGACCATCACTGAATGACAGGGTCTAAAACAGCAATAAAACTGAGTAAAATTGTAAAGTAAGAGTTTAAAAATGGTCTTTATTGTGTAAACATCACTAGGGGGTTACATTTGAGAACTTTCTTTCATGGGCAAACCCCTTTAAGCTTTGGATTCTTAAATATGATTATTCTAACAAATAAAAGCCTTGACTTGAATGAATTGTGACTTTGTACATGTATTATTTATAGGAAATTACAATTGTTATGCATCGGTGCCGTCTTTTTTGTAGCTTTCTGCAGTTCTGATAACAGCCACTAGATGCTGCTCTATTCACACTGAACTGGCTAACCCTGCCTCATCGTATCCATCAGTAATTAATTCTATGAAGCTTTTTTTTATTGGACTTAACCCCTAATGACCACTGCATCGTCTTTTTACGGCGGCCATCAAGAAGGCGCATCTTCTGACGTGACACTTTCCTTACGAGAAAAATGTTTTTATGTTATTTTGGTTCGACTATAAAGTTAAAAAAAACTTTTTGTAAAAAAAAATTGTCAGATCTGCCTTATTTTTTAACATATACTGAACAGAAAGGGTTAATAGAAGTTCACCAGTTTTCACACATGAAAACCCAAAATTGTGCTATTGAAAACTACATTTGGTCCCAAAAAAACAAGACCCCAATGCAGCTATGGTGACAGAAAACTAAATAAAGGAGGTTAAAATTTTTCTGCCACCAAAGGTATCAGGAAGCATCTCCCTCCCCCATTCGGTGCTCGTGTCCACAGTCAAATTTTTGGAAGCACAAATTAGGGCGGAGGATTTTGCCTCCAGGATGGACTCTTTGAATTGTTCTTTTCTTAATAGATGGTTAGAAACATTAAGGGCGCGTTCACACGTTGCGTTTTGACCTGCGTTTTCATTGCGTTTGAAACGCATATACAACAGCTGAGGAGAGGTGATTTGCCTAATTTCATCACTGTTAACGCATGCGTTAACAAAACGCATCGTAAACGCGATGTTAACGCACGCGTTAACAAAGCGTTAACGCATGCGTTTTGTTAACGCATGCGTTAACATTGCGTTTACAAACGTAAACGGTAATGTAATTAGGCAAATTACCTCACATCAGCTGTTGTATATGCGTTCCAAACGCAATGAAAACGCAACCAAAACGCAACGTGTGAACGCGCCCTAACATACAAGTCTCCTGTTGTTCGCCACAAAAGGCTGATACACCTGTTTCCACTGACGCCCCCTACTGGGTCAATCCCTTTAAATCACTTACAAAGTAAACGGGGGAGGGGGAGAAGTGACAACTGTTGTGAACACATTTTTGGGTTTACAATGACATTGCTCATTGTCTCCCCTCTATCCTCAATAACCCCGGCCCCTGACACACAAAGTATAAGAATTTATAACATTAGGAATATTCCACATGGTGGAAAAAACTTATAGATAGAAATTGGTAGAAGGATTTAAAGGGATATTTTACATTTTTTTTAAAAATGTATTGGCTAGGATCGATGATAAATAACGAATGGATTATTGTCCGGCACTCCGACAGTCACATGGCTGAAGAGGCCATAGCATTCGTAATAAAGGGTTTCATACTCTGCCAAACACAGCGCCATACATTGTACAGAGGCTCTGTGTGGTATTGCAGCTAAACTGCAAACAGTATATGGAAATGATAGCAATAGATTGCTGGAGGCAGACGCGTGCTGTATATCCTGTCCGTTATCACACCATGGCATCCGCCGTAAGGGTGCGCTCACAAAGTGCGCTCTTGGTGCTCTATTGCATGTTTACCATGCATTTGGCTGGTTTGAATCTCTTTGTCTTCATTTCTGAAAGTGTTAGCAGCTTTGTTAAAGGAAATTTACCATCAAAATCCATCCTGATAAACCAGGGACACTACTCATAGATACAGGCACCGTGACTGTGGTAATCTAATTATATTTATTATCAATGGCCTCCTTCCTTCTACTATCAACTTTTAAAATTATGCTAATGAGCCAGAAGAGCTCTGGGGTTGTTAAAGAAGCCATTGACAGATTAAGTGTCCCATGGGCTCTGGGCTGTTCACATGATTACGCCCCCCTCCCCCCCTAGTGTCCAAACCAACTGTGTCTCTACTGTCCATAGTCCCCCTTTAGAGAAATGTCCACAGCAGAGCCCCCCCTTTAATGAAATAGTCACAGCAGGACCCCACCCTTTACAGAAGTGTCCACATTGATCCCCACGGGGCTCCATCTTCTGCTTTTCCGGCCCAAGTGCAACACTATGATGTCACGCGGACGTGACACAGCCGTGTCATAATATATGATGGAAGATTTGAAGGCGGAGCTGTGGGGCCGGGAAGAAGAAACCGGAGGTGAGTATAGCGTTTTTTATATATCTTTATATAGGACACTCTATATACCACCTATATATACCGCCCTTTGTGCTCTGGCTTCCTGGCTTTTGTGTCACCGTAGACACCCCTGGTACTTCCTGTAATCTGAGCAACGGTGAGCAGACAGTGGGAGGGGGGAAGTGCTCCTCCAGAATGTAACTGCCTGTGCAGCCACAACACAGAGGGGCTCTGGTAACACAGCAATACCCTTTCTGGACCATTAGCATCATATTTTAAAGCTGATTTTAGAAGGCAGGAGGCCATGAATAGTAAATATAAGAGGATTACCACAGTCCCGGTGCCTGGATATATGAGTAATGTCCCTGGTTTATCATGTTTCCTTTTGATAGCACTTTAAACAAAAAAAAATGTGACGCCCGAACAGGGACTTGAACCCTGGACCCTCAGATTAAAAGTCTGATGCTCTACCGACTGAGCTATCCGGGCTCCTGTAGTTGCCGCAAGCGGTTGTGAAGGTGTGCACAAAAATGCACTGAAATTCTAAGAAGTTTTACAGCAAAAAATTGTTTTCCTTCAGACAAATTCCCATAAGGAAATGAGTGGAGCTGGAATAAGTCCCTGACATTTATGAGTGTGCTATAGCGCTAAAAACTAAAAATCAGGATATCGCCCGAACAGGGACTTGAACCCTGGACCCTCAGATTAAAAGTCTGATGCTCTACCGACTGAGCTATCCGGGCTCCTTGAAAAACTTTTTAGGAGCATGGTTGCCATTTTTAAGATGTTCATTCCTGTCTTCCTATCGCAGGTTTATTCTTTTTGAAGGACGTAACATTAGTACATTAAGCAAATCACTGAGATTTCCATCTAAAGAAAATACCTTTCAACATTAGTTATGCTAATCAGGCTCTACTGTCAGCTGTTCACTCATGGCTGTCAACACTAAACAAGTCCCACCCACTTGACTGTAGAAAGCCTAATTAGCATCTGTTTTATAGGAACCCACATGTTACCCACTTGATTCCCCAAGAACAGGAGCTCCCTTCCATCAGAGCAGGGAATCGTGGGACTCTGCTTCATTTGCATGCAGCAGACAGGAAGTGAAGACCTCTCAAGCTTTTACTTCCTTCCTACCTTTCCCTCTTGTATCTGTGTGGTTCAATAAAGCTTTGGGCCTGCGAACAAAACACACTCCTCCCCCCCCCCCCTCCATTTTGTGTTTTCTTCCAACAGGTCAATCGCTTTCATTGATTTCACATGTGTTTTTTGCTTGGTGGAGCTTGTATGTTAGAGTAGCATTTCTGGCATAGAGTTAGGGCGCGTTCACACGTTGCGCTTTGGGTGCGTGTTCATTGCGTTTTAAAACGCATTACAACAGCTGAGGAGAGGGGATTTTCCTAATTACATTACTATTTACATGTGTTAACGCTATTCCCGCTATTTTGTAAACGCAAACGTTAACAGTAATGTAATTAGGCAGATCACCTCATCTCAGCTGTTGTAATGCGTTTTAAAACGCAATGAAAACGCGACCAAAGCGCAACGTTTGAACGCGCCCTTAGGATGTCATAGTCTTTGCTTTGTGTCTGTAAATGCTAGGAGTGAATTTTAAAGGAAACCTACCACATGAAGTGGTAGGTGTAAGATGCATATAGCGAGCACCAGCTCAGGGTGAGCTGGTGCTTACTTTCATTAGTGTCCTAAACCGCTGTATCTCGGTTTATACACTTTTTATTCTTTACAGCCAAAGGAGCTTCGGCGCACCAAGCGCGCGACTGACGTCACCGGCTCTCCTACACTTCCGATGTAAGCGCACAGTCGCGCGGCATGGTGCGCCAAAGCTGCTTCGGCTGTAAAGAATAAAAAGTGTTTTTTATTGCGATTGTTAAGCCGATCGTATGCGTTTCTCTGGCATGTGCGTTCGGGCCGAGGACCTCCCCCTGTGCGCTAGTGTCGCGTTATGAACGGACGCCTAGCGGTACGTGTGACCGCGGCCTCAGGGCGCGTTCACACGTTGCGTTTTGACCTGCGTTTTCATTGCGTTTGAAACGCATATACAACAGCTGATGAGAGGTGATTTGCCTAATTACATTGCCGTTTACGTTTGTAAACGCAATGTTAACGCATGCGTTAACACGTTGTTAACGCATGCGTTAACATCGCGTTTACGATGCGTTTTGTAAACGGAAATGTAAACAGTGATGTAATTAGGCAAATCACCTCTCTTCAGCTGTTGTATATGCGTTTCAAACGCAATGAAAACGCAGGTCAAAACGCAACGTGTGAACGCGCCCTCAAAGTAAGCTCCGGCACCAGCTCTCCCTGAGCTGGTGCTTGGTATATGCATCTTACATCTACCACTTCAAGTGGTAAGTTTACTTTAACCCCTTAACGACTTGGCCTTTTTTAGTTTTTTCACTTCCATTTTTCACTCACCAACTTCAAAAATCTATAACTTTTTTATTTTTCCACATAAAGAGCTGTGTTATGGCTTATTTTCTGCGTAACAAATTACACTTCATAGTGACGGTATTTAATATTCCATGGCGCGTACTGGGAAGCGGGAAAAAAATTCCAAATGCAGTGAAAATGGTGAAAAACCACATTTGTGACGTTTTCTTGTGGGCTTGGATTTTACAGCTTTCACTCTGCGTCCCAAATGACAGGTCTACTTTATTCTTTGGGTCGGTACGATCATGTGGATACCAAATTTGTATAGGTTTTATAATGTTTTCAAACATTTAAAAAAATTAAAACCTCCTGTACAAAATATTTTTTTTTTATTTTGCCATCTTCTGGGGCCAATAACTTTTTCATACTTTGGTGTACGGAGCTGTGGATAGTGTCATTTTTTGCGAATTTTGATGGCGTTTTCATTACTATAATTTTTGGGACTGTGCGACCTTTTGATCACTTGTTATTAATTTTTTTATATTTTTCAAAATGGCAAAAAAATGCCATTTTCGACTTTGGACGCTATTTTCCGTTACGGGGTTAAATGTAGTGAAAAAACATTATCATATTTTGATAGATCGGGCATTTTCAGACGCGGCGATACCTAATGTGTTTATGATTTTTACAGTTTATTTATTTTTATATCAGTTCTAGGGAAAGGGGGGTGATGAATTTTGAATTTTTAGGTTTTTTTATTATAATTTTTTTTTTTTAAACTTTTTTTTATTTTTACTTTTACTATTTTTCAGACTCCCTAACTCTAACCCTAGGTAGTCTGATCGATCCTATCATATACTGCCATACTACAGAATGGCAGTATATGTGGATTTTACTCCCCATGCATTACAATGTGCAATTAGCACATTGTAATGCATGGGTTAAAACGAAGTAGCCTCTGGTATTCGGAACACCCGAGGTTACCATGGCGATGGATCGCCGCTCCCCGTGACATCATCGGGGAGCAGCGATCCACGACAAGATGGCGGCGCCCAAGCGGCACAGCCAGGCCCGCGCCTGTGCAGCTCCGACTCCGTAGCAGTGACCGCGCA
Organism: Engystomops pustulosus; assembly: GCF_040894005.1. NCBI lineage: Eukaryota > Metazoa > Chordata > Amphibia > Anura > Leptodactylidae > Engystomops > Engystomops pustulosus. The sequence goes on from NC_092414.1 coordinate 202,328,485, forward strand.
TGCGCAGACAGCAGATGTGCCGGACGAGGGCGCGCAGCTCCTCGTAGCTGCGCGCCGAAGATTTTTGGTAGGAGGAGAAAAGAGGCTACCGGGGCGTGGAGTAGCCGCCTCGTGTAACCTCAGAAGCGGCTACTCCACGCCCCAGTAGCCGCATAAGAAAATTTTAATATTGGGGCAATAAAAGTTTTCAAAACATTGCGGGGACGTGAGGATTAGCCCTTAAAAGGGCTATCCTCACGTCCTATTGATCCACCTACCACCCGATCTACCTTTATAGGTAGTTTCGTGGTGGTAGGTTCCCTTTAATGCAGCAGCCAGACTCGTCTTTCAGATCAAACACTATACGGGTGCCTCCAGTCCTCATAGACTGTAAGCTCTTGTGTCACCTCCTCATCCTCATAGACTGTAAGCTCTTGTGTCACCCCTTCATCCTCATAGACTGTAAGCTCTTGTGTCACCCCCTCATCCTCATAGACTGTAAGCTCTTGTGTCACCCCCTCATCCTCATAGACTGTAAGCTCTTGTGTCACCCCCTCATCCTCATAGACTGTAAGCTCTTGTGTCACCCCCTCATCCCCATAGACTGTAAGCTCTTGTGTCACCCCCTCATCCTCATAGACTGTAAGCTCTTGTGTCACCCCCTCATCCTCATAGACTGTAAGCTCTTGTGTCACCCCCTCATCCCCATAGACTGTAAGCTCTTGTGTCACCCCCTCATCCTCATAGACTGTAAGCTCTTGTGTCACCCCCTCATCCCCATAGACTGTAAGCTCTTGTGTCACCCCCTCATCCTCATAGACTGTAAGCTCCTGTGTCACCCCTCATCCTCATAGACTGTAAGCTCTGCTGTCACCGCCTCATCCTCATAGACTGTAAGCTCTTGTGTCACCCCCTCATCCCCATAGACTGTAAGCTCTTGTGTCACCCCCTCATCCTCATAAACTGTAAGCTCCTGTGTCACCCCTCATCCTCATAGACTGTAAGCTCTTGTGTCACCCCCTCATCCTCATAGACTGTAAGCTCTTGTGTCACCCCCTCATCCTCATAGACTGTAAGCTCTTCTGTCACCCCCTCATAGACTGTAAGCTCTTCTGTCACCCCCTCATCCTCATAGACTGTAAGCTCATGTGTCAACCCCCTCCTCCTCATAGACTGTAAGCTCTTGTGTCACCTCCTCATAGACTGTAAGCTCTTGTGTCACCCCCTCATCCTCATAGACTGTAAGCTCTTGTGTCACCCCCTCATCCTCATAGACTGTAAGCTCTTGTGTCACCCCCTCATCCTCATAGACTGTAAGCTCTTGTGTCACCCCCTCCTCCTCATAGACTGTAAGCTCTTGTGCCGTTGGACGATCCGTCTGATTCGGACAGAACACGGGATTTAACATTCAAATTGTGTCGCACCCCAAGCACTTACATGCACCGGGAAGAAGAAGGTGAACTCCGGGGACCTGAGCGGGGAGCGGCACATGCAGGATATCGGGTGCACCATCTTAGTGAATCGCGGCACAGTGCACTATACATGGACAATGCCCCTTCATGAACTCCGCGGACCGGGTAAGTAAATGTGCCCCAATGTGTGTATAAATGTAGAAATAAGTGTATATATGTGTGTATAGTTATATAAATGTGTGTGAGTGTTCAATAAAGTATATTTTTTTTAAAGGGGAATATTTGCTAAGGCGCCATCATTTCCTAGTTCCGCCCCCGGATCCATGGACAGTTCTGGTGGAGCACACATGGGGGGCTTATGCCAGGACTCCCATCTTGTGCAGTTCCTGGGATCGGACCTACATCCTGTGCCGCTGACCTTAGAACCTTAGAGACATTTTAGACATATTTTCCCTGTGTTTGATCTAGTGACTTCTGCTGTAAACAAATGTTATTTTCCGATGTTTTGGCAAGGATATTGTAGCTCATAATTTCCGTGAAATTGCTATTTCCTCATAACAATAAATGTATGTGGTCAGCATTTACTCGAGAAACATGAAACCGTAAAGATCAGATAGTTCTGATTTCCTGTACTCATACATGTCTGTATACACAGGGATATATATTATATACATTCGTGGCCTTCATGATTAAAGGGGTTGTCCAGGCATATGGAGTGCAGAGGCGCTGGTGCTCCGGTCACCCCTGGTTTGTGTATATGTATATATATATACAGAGATCGTGGGTGATTAGAGGCGCAGCGCTGGACTGGAGCACAACTGCTTTCCTGTTTTGACACCCCGCCCCTGGGTGGGTAACAGCTGTTATGGGGCCAACAGTGTCACGGAGCCCCAGCATTTGGGGTATTGGGTGTGTATATGCTGTGTTTAGTGTGTATGTGTTGTATATGTGTGTATAAACTGCTTTGGTGTATATGGTACTATATATATGTGTGTGTATATGCTCTGCGTATGTATATAGGGTGTATATATACTGTATTCGAACATGTATTTACATGTGATGATGTATTTTGCCCAATGCATTTCCTGAAGCAAGACTGAGGGCGCGTTCACACGTTGCGTTTTGGTCGCGTTTTCATTGTGTTTGAAACGCATACACAACAGCTGGTGAGAGGTAATTTGCCTAATTACATTACCGTTTACGTTTGTAAACGCAATGTTAACGCATGCATTAACAAAATGCATGTGTTAACACTTTGTTAACGAGTACGTTAACATCGCATTTATGATGCATTTTGTAAACGGAAATGTTAACAGTGATGTAATTAGGCAAATCACCTCTCCTCAGCTGTTGTATATGCGTTTCAAACACAATGAAAACGCAGGTCAAAACGCAACGTGTGAACGCGCCCTAACGCCTCGTGTGAACGCAGCCCAAAGCCGTTTTATGACTCTAGAAGTGGATCATTGGAGAGACGCCTCTTGGGTCCAGTGCCTCTCACCTCTAGTAACGTGGGAAGAGGCATTAGCTTGATGGCTCCAATAGGGGGCGCAAGCACTGAGAGTGCCTAGTGCAGTATCAGCCATGATTGCAAATGCAACGTAAACGCAACGTGTGAATGCACCATTAGTGTTCCCATACAATGTCATATTTAACATATTCACATCCAAATACATAGCACGAGGTAAGAGAATGAAGCTCATAAATACAAACACTACTACAACCGTCACATATCATACACTATAACCAGACAGTACAGTACAATCCCTACCATAGCCATGTACAGAACACGTAATAAGAGCGGTAGCATCTGTAGAGTACACTTACATACAAGATAGCTTCCTTGGGCTTGTACTTAAGTTGAAGTTGTATGTAAGTCGGAACGGTATATTTTATAATTGTAGCACCAGACAAAAATTTTCAAAATATTTAGCTGTAACTGGACCAAGGATTATCAATAAAGCTTCATTACAGACACCTTACAGCTGATCTTTGCAGCCTGGGACTATAGTAACATCCAGAGAGGTCACCATAGATCACAGTGGGCAGAGGGGTCCGTCTGTAACTAGGGGTCGTCTGTAAGTCGGGTGTCCTTAAGGAGGGGATCACCTGTATAATCTAGTACATGTCCCAGAGGAAGGCTTTCATTTTCCCACAGCTGATAAATTTAAAGCTGAGCTCTGATTGGTTTCCCTGGGCTACTAGAACAGTTTTACTTCAGAATCTTCTGATAAATCTCCCCCAATGTCTTGAAGGCGTGTGCACTGGAGCTCACAGAAATTCTGTACAGGTTTCCAGTAATAACTTGTTTGCCTTAAAACAAATTCCCATAAGGAAATAATTTGTGGTGAAACATGCGCCTGAGAGTTATGAGGTTGCTTTGCAAAAAAAGCTACCACTATGTGAAGGCTGTAAAAGTAGGATATCGCCCGAACAGGGACTTGAACCCTGGACCCTCAGATTAAAAGTCTGATGCTCTACCGACTGAGCTATCCGGGCTCCTCTGTAGGGATCACAAATATGTGGCTTCTGTTTTCTAGATGTTTCGCGATTTCTTTTTATAATATGTGTTCTATTCATTAGTATAAAAAGAAACTACAATATTTCCAGAAAATGCCATGTTTTTTGTTCCTTTTTTTAAATGAGAAAGGAGCCTGGTTGGCTCAGTCGCTAGAGCATCAGCCTTTCTGAAGGATCTAACATGGCTGTACTGTACACAAATCACTTCAATCTACAGATTTCAATCTACACCATTTACAGTTAGTGTTAGTCGGGCTCTACTGTCAGGTGGGCAGTCCTGGACTGTAGTGTCTGATTAGCATAATCTAATTAGCATACTTGATGTTGACATCGGCTGCACTTTTGAAGTCTTTAAGGCAGGGGCTACAGGAAAAAAATAACAAAGGGTGCGAAAATCAGTGGATCGACACTTTCCAAAGGAAGTAAAAAGTTGGTGGAGCTACTGACAGGTCCTTTATAAAGAGCTATTCACATATTTCAGTGAAAGAAAGTCCAGTTATAAGGGGGTCCATAGTATACTTAAAAATTTTAATCCTTTATTCGTTCCTCTATTTAAAAAAGTGACCAGGAGAACACATAAGAGGGGTAATTTACTAAGGGCCCGATTTGCGTTTTCCCGACGTGTTACCCGAATATTTCCGTTTTGCGCCAATTTCCCCTGAATTGTCCCAGGATGTTGGCGCACACAATCGGATTTTGGCGCATCGGCGCTGGCATGCACGCGACGGAAATCGCGGGGCGTGGCCGAACGAAAACCCGACGGATTCGGAAAAACCGACGCATTTAAAAAAAAAAAAAAGTGTTGTGAAACTTGCACTTACCTTCACTAGGAATAGGCCGGTGTACTTGAGTGCATTTCGGGGAACTTCAGCACAACAGCGCCACCTGGTGGACGTCGGAGGAACTGCCTTAATGAATCCCGGCCGGACTCGAATCCACCGCAGAGAACGCGCCGTTGGATCGTGAATGGGCCGGGTAAGTAAATCTGCCCCATAATGTGCCCCAGAACAGTCTATCAGCCTACACATTTCCCAGCCTATGTGTTGCCCAGCCATGAATTAGGAATCACTTCCGAAATGTGTAGGCTGAAACATTTTCTTGTTTGCCGTTGTGTGTTCTCCTGGTCAGTTTGTTTTTATGGAGCAACAAATAGGATTATATTTTTTAAAAATATACAGTGGTCCAGAGATTGCAATAACGCCTCTACAAGCGTCTGTAACGCATGCTGAGGCTCATTTACTCTCCAAAAAAACCACCAGCTTGGTCATTTAATTGTGTGACCGCTGTGTGGCTCTCGGCAGTAGTGATGTGCGGCTGCCGCCTGCTAGTGTGTGAGAGACAGAGCAGACAGCAGAGCTCAGACAGAGAGCAGTCACGTGCCCTGCACACTGACCACTACACAGGAGATGTATCTGCTCCTCCCCCGCAGAAGAGGAGCTCAGGCCACGCCCCCTCAGCACGGAGCAGTCACAGTCTTCTCCCAACTGCTCTGTGTCTGTGTGATATTGCATATAGGGAGCAGTAGGGGAATCACATTACACTGAGGGCAAGGCACAGGCAGGAGGACAGGACATGTGACCTTTACTGGGGTCTCTGCTCCTCCTCCCCTCCTGACCCGTCTCTAGTTCTAATAGATACAGCTGCACATGCGCACTAGCAGACTTAGCAAAGTGAGAGAAAGGAGAGTGGGGGAGCGTTGGATTCCAAAGGTGCATGTTGTCATCTGTGGTGGTCCTGTGCCTGCTGTGGTGGTCCTGTGCCCCCTGTGGTGGTCCTGTGCCTGCTGTGGTGGTCCTGTGCCTGCTGTGGTGGTCCTGTGCCCCCTGTGGTGGTCCTGTGCCTGCTGTGGTGGTCCTGTGCCCCCTGTGGTGGTCCCGTGCCTGCTGTGGTGGTCCTGTGCCCCCTGTGGTGGTCCCGTGCCTGCTGTGGTGGGGGTCCTGTGCCTGCTGTGGTGGGGGTCCTGTGCCTGCTGTGGTGGGGGTCCTGTGCCTGCTGTGGTGTTCTCACAGGTTTGTGATAGTTATGATTGAGGTTCTATGCATGGGTGGACTGCATGGGACACAGGAGGGGACAGTGCTTGTACAATGGTCCCCAGAGCTTACAATCTATGAGGAGGAGGACGACACAGGAGGTGACAGTGCTTGTACAATGGCCACAAGAGCTTACAATCTATGAGGAGGGGACACAGGAGGGGACAGTGCTTGTACAATAGTCACAAGAGCTTACAATCTATGAGGAGGAGAGGACACAGGAGGTGACAGTCCTTATACAATGGTCACAGGAGCTTACAATCTATGAGGAGGAGGACACAGGAGGTGATAGTCCTTATACAATGGTCACAGGAGCTTACAATCTATGAGGAGGAGGGGGCACAGGAGGTGACAGTGCTTGTACAATGACCACGAGAGCTTACAATCTATGAGGAGGAGGGGACACAGGAGATGACAGTGCTTGTACAATGGTCACAAGAGCTTACAATCTATGAGGAGGGGGACACGGGAGGGGGCAGTCCTTGTACAATGTCCACAAGAGCTTACAATCTATGAGGAGGAGGGGGCACAGGAGGTGACAGTGCTTGTACAATGACCACGAGAGCTTACAATCTATGAGGAGGGGGACACGGGAGGGGGCAGTCCTTGTACAATGTCCACAAGAGCTTACAATCTATGAGGAGGAGGGGGCACAGGAGGTGACAGTGCTTGTACAATGACCACGAGAGCTTACAATCTATGAGGAGGGGGACACGGGAGGGGGCAGTCCTTGTACAATGTCCACAAGAGCTTACAATCTATGAGGAGGAGGGGGCACAGGAGGTGACAGTGCTTGTACAATGACCACGAGAGCTTACAATCTATGAGGAGGGGGACACGGGAGGGGGCAGTCCTTGTACAATGTCCACAAGAGCTTACAATCTATGAGGAGGAGGGGGCACAGGAGGTGACAGTGCTTGTACAATGACCACGAGAGCTTACAATCTATGAGGAGGGGGACACGGGAGGGGGCAGTCCTTGTACAATGGTTACAAGAGCTTACAATCACCGTGCTTGTATAATGGCCACAAGAGCTTACAATCTATGAGGAGGGGGACACAAGAGATGACAGCGCTTGTACAATGGTCACAGGAGCTTACAATCTATGAGGAGGAGAGGACACAGGAGATGACAGGGCTTGTATAATGATCCAGGCATTTCAAGTAAGGTATAAAATAAATAAATACCCCAAAGACCCTAAGGCTGTGTTCACATTGTATTGAAACTCATTCTATTGAACAAAATCCTCCCCGAACCAAAACACTTGTGCTCAGTAAGTAGCAACTTTATCGCGGCCAAACACATCTTGCTAGTTATTGAACGCAAGTGCATTGGTCAGAAGGCTTCTGTTTTTGGGAAGGTTTTAGTAAAAAATAAACGCAACACCCCAAAAATAAATATTAAAAAAATTTGGTGGCGGCAGCCCCAGCCTGCTCAGTGTGGGGAGGTGTAGGGGATTTGGGACTGCTATTAACAATGTATACGACTAGGAGTTATATATTTGTATTACTGAAAATTCCATACTCTTCCTCGGATAAAAATACTCCTCAAAAATGGTGAGAGGAGTATTATTACCCTTCTGGAAAAATGTTAGTGCGACCTCTGCAGTGGTCCCTCTCATAACTGGACATTTTTCGATGAATTTTTGTATGTCTGTGGCTAAAGCCGAGGTTGTCCGTGCAGCTCCCACTGTGCTTGAAAAATAATTCAAACACGACTTCTGATTTCAGCTTTAGGCCCTCACCCAGGGAGTAGAGGAGAATCTTACATGGCGTCCTCCGAGAGGCCTCCGGCTGTCATGTCGAAAAATCCTCCTACCTGTCAGAAAATCCCTTATACACTGTGGGGGTCGTTTACTAAGGGGCCAAATCGCTATTTTTTGTCGGGTTTCCCGAAAATTACTGATTTGCGCCGAATCACCCTGGGTTTTTGGCGCACGCGATCAGATTGTGGCGCATTGGCGCCGGCATGCGCGCGACGTAAATTGGGGGCGTGGTCGTCGGAAAACCCGCCGGATTCGGAAAAAACTTGGATTTTTTAAAAAAAAAATGTGTTGCACTTACCTGCACCCAGCAACGAATGGTGAACTCCAGTTTACTCCGACGGACTTCAGCGCAGCAGCGACACCTGGTGGACATCGGGCGCACTACCTTAGTGAATCCCGGCCGGACCCGAATCAAATGGACCGGGTAAGTAAATCTGCCCCTGTGTGTTTCAGGACAAAAAATTTTAGGTTCACAGCACGTTCTTTGCATTGTAAGGAAACGACAGAACATTACGGAACCCGGGCTGTAGAGCTCTGCAACGGCTCAAGAAGCACAAGAGATAAGTCCGATGTGCCTCATGTGACTCTCCTCTAGGTAAGTATAAAGGTTTTTTTTCTTTGATTGTGGCCACAGAGGGACTTGGTAAAGGGCATGTTGGGACACTAAACTACCGGTCCACAAGGACTTGTGGGTGGTTTAGTGTCCTAAATTGCCCTCCTTAAACACATGCCAGAAACACATGTGTTTTTACACGTTACCATGCGTTTGGCTGGTTTAATAACGGTTTTCAACATTGCTAAAAGTGTAAGCAGACGTGATAACAATGGGACACAGCTGCTTACACTTCCAGCAATAAAGGCCAACACTTTCAGGGTGAGGCCACACTTATACAACTTAAACTTTATGCATGTGTCCTCGGCCCGGTTGCATATGTGTTTTCATGGAAATGCGGGCGATCAGCGGCCGGTGTCTTACAAGCGCCACATGTGATCCTACCCTCAAACCAGACAAACACATGTTTCTAGGATGTGTCTCAAAAACAACACGAGAGCGCACCCATAGGAGGATTGTGCGTACATATTCCCCAATATACGGGTAGATCTACCATAAACTATACATCATAATTGCAGAGATTTAGCATTTAAGTCCCAGTTTACCGTAATTGCTATTCTAAAATCCAACATTGGATTGGACCAATATCATGAGCAGCCAAACATAGCGAAATTTTAAACTACAGAAGGTCCCCTACTTAAGAACACCCGACTTAAAGACGACCCCTATTTACAGACGGACCTCTCTGCCGCCTGTAACCTCTCTGGATGTTACTATAGTCCCAGACTGCAATGATCAGCTGTAAGGTGTCTGTAATGAAGCTTTATTGATAATTCTTGGTCCCATTACAGCAAAAAATTTTGAAACTACAATTGTCACTGGGGAAAAAAATTTTTTTGTTGAGATCTATAATTATAAAATATACAGTTTCGACTTACATACAAATTCAACTTAAGAACAAACCTTTGGAGCCTACTGTCTACGTAACCCAGTTATCTTCCCAGTGTCTAGTGATTTCTGCTATAAACAATTGGTGTTTTTCCATGTTTTGGCAGGGATATTGTACTTCATAATTTCGTACTTTCCCAGTAAATTTAGCGCAGACACAATAAATTTATGTAGTCAGCATTTTATAGAGAGACATGAGACTGTACAGATAAGATAGAGCTGGAATCCCTTTACTTGTGACTTATAGAATAATAAGAGAGTAATCACCTCTGTCAATGCAAACTCTAAGGCCCCTTCTACACTGGCGTTTTTCACGCGCGAGTTCTGTGCGTGCATTTGACGCGCAGAACTTGCATTGCACTCTGTCCCATTGTATTCAATGGGTCTTTCTTCATTTGCGTTGTTTTGCACGCGCGTGCTTGCGTTCGTTTGCACGCGCGTCAAAATCGCAGCATGCTCTATTTTTGCGTGTCACGCGCATTTTTCACGCCCCATTCAAGTCTATGGGGACGTATCAAAAACGCATTGCACTCGCAAACATTGCAAGTGCAATGCGTTTTAAACGTAAGGGTTGCTAGGTGACCAGTATAACAGTATTTCCCCTGCTCGCGAACGATCAAATAATTAAAAAAACACAATGAAGAACAGTGAAGAATAGAATAAAAACAGTGAACACAGTAAACACAGTGACCACAGGATCATTTAAGATAAAAACACAGTGCAGAACACAGTGCAGAATAGATTACAGATGTTCGGCACATCTGCTTACTTGTCGGGAGATACGCGCGGAGCGGTGCGCACAAAATAGCATGTGAAGAACAATATATATGTGTGTAAAGAACACATTGCAGATGTTTCCATACATCTGCAATGTCTTCTTCACACATATATATTGTTCTTCACATGCTATTTTGTGCGCACCGCTCCGCGCGTATCTCCCGACAAGTAAGCAGATGTGCCGAACATCTGTAATCTATTCTGCACTGTGTTCTGCACTGTGTTTTTATCTTAAATGATCCTGTGGTCACTGTGTTCACTGTTTTTATTCTATTCTTCACTGTTCTTCACATCTGCTAACTTGTCGGGAGATAATATACGCGCGCGGAACAGTGAAGAATAGATTGTAGATGTTTGCATACATCTGCTAACTTATCAGAAGACATTCTTTTTCAATTAAATAAAACATTTTATTCCCGAACCTTGGTCCCTTTGAAAAAGTCCCATTGACTTAAAAAAACGCGCGTGAAAAACGCAACGAAAACGCAAAAAAACGCGAACAAAAATGAAACAAAAACGCAGCAAAAACGTCAGTTTTTCACGCATTGCACCCTGACGTGAAACGCAACGCTAGTGTGGAAGAGGCCTAAGACCTCCGACCCTCAATTATCACACGTACAGGACAAGGAGGCCTTGCTGGCCCTCACTGGCTTCATAGCCTGTCTCTGAACTTCTTCTGCACGTCCTAAAGTTACACCTCTGCCTCAGGAGTGGGACCTCAAGCATTCGTGAAATAATTGTTTCCTTCCTCCATAACGTAATTTCCAAAAAATATTTTTTTGACCAGTTTGTAAGCCAGGATAGCGCAGTTGGTAGAGCATGCAATTCTTAAAGGGAACCTGACACCACATTTTTCACAAATCCAAGTAGTGGCAGGTTCCCATAGAGCCCTAGTAACTAACTGACACCCTGCTTTTAGCTAAAAATTCTTCCCTGCATTTTCCTATATATTCAACTTTATAATTTTACTTGGTATCCAGGAAAGTCTATAATAAGTCGAGGTTGGCGTGGCTTCCTTGGGCTGTATCCAGCAGCTCCTCTCCATGCTTTCTCTGCATGCAGCAATAATGTCATGTGACCAGGGTGACATCATCGCTGGTCCTTTAGCCTTCTAACCTTAGAAAATTGTACACCAAGCATATATCTCATGAAATCACAGCATATTATATCACACAAAATCACAACAGCCTCCATGGAGAAGTATAGAAGTCAATTTATGTAGTCACATGGGGTACAGTTTGCTAATGTTAAAAGGCTAAAGGACCTGTGCTGATGTCACTCAGGTCACACTACATTAGGCCACGCCCCTAAACTCGCTCTTCAGATCCCTAGATAACAGGCAAGTTTATAACTCTGATTTTATGGCGATTTGAGAGAAACAATTTTTAGCTAAAAGAAGGGTGTGAGAGAGTTACTAAGGCTCTATAGGAACCTCCCCCATGTTGGGTAAAAGCTACATTTGGGTTATATTTTTCTCCATTGTATGGTTTTACATGAATTATTTATGTTCTACTGTATTGCCAGTCAAACCTTTTTCTTTTTTCGACCGGCAGTATATGTTTTGTACAGTATAATCTGGTACATGTCCAAGGGGAAGGCCCTAAATCATTATCCAAAGAGAATTAGGCAGCACTCCCAGCACATAAATAATATGTGGGATACTTTATTTACCCAGGGTGCTCTATTCAGAGAGTCTTTCCTAAGCCATGCAAATAACAAAAACACTACCATAACCATGACATACACACATCACCATAACCAATCTCATAACCTAAACACAATACCAAAATACCTTTATTTATAGTTCATGAACCAAACCACAAAGAGATCACAGGAGATCCATAATCATATAGGTTACACCTCTAAGTATGACCTAGACAATGATCAGGATATACTGGGAATTGTCTCAAAAACAAGAATGGTAGAAACCTTTAGGGGCATAATCAGGAGAGGTAGGGCCCCATTGCAAACTTCTGAATGGGGGCCCCTATAAATTTGTACACTCACTGAGTTGCAATACACACGGTATATACACACCATAGATACATACAGCATATACACACATACAGTACCATATACATGATATACATAGGGTACCATATATATGATGCATACACAGCATGCATCATATACACAGACTTACAGATATACACATCACATATATGAACACATACAGCAAATACACACATTCATACAATATACAGACATACAACATATATATACCACATATACCCAAAGAGCATATTCACACTGCATACACACCCAACACCCCAGATGTCAGGGCCCCCGGACACTGCAGGCCCCATAGCATCTGCCATCAGGGCCGGATTAAAGGAGGGGCTCCTGGGGCTCGAGCCCCGGGGCCCCCACCACTTTCATTTTTTAAGGGGCCCCCACCAGTTTCCAACAATCAGCGACTCAGCTCAGCTGAGTCGCTGACTGTCTCTGTGCGCAATGCGCAGCGGCCCGTGGCCGCCCACAATGCACATAGGGGTCTAGGATGTCAGCAGTGTCAGTGAGACACAGATGCCATTGCTGGGGGAGATCGCCAAGATCGCTATTTTCTACAGGGGACTGGCGGCTAAATTCTACAGGGGGCTGGTGGCTGTATACTACAGGGGGCTGCTGAAGGCTATATACTACAGGGTCTGGCAGGCTATATACTACAGGGGCCTGGCAGGCTATATACTACAGGGGGCTGGAAGGCTATATACTACAGGGGGTTAGCAGGCTATATACCTCCAAAAACATTGTTGCGAGGGCCCCCACCAGTTTGCGCCCAGGGCCCCTCACCACCCTTAATCCGGCCCTGTCTGCCATGGCTGCTACCCCTGTAGTTACGCCCCTGGAAACCTTTATATCGATGCAGACCCTACAGCTGAATCCAGTATACAAATAAATGTATACAAAAGTTGGAATAAACATTTACATCCCGTGACCTCCTTATTGCACTTGTCCTCTGTTTCTGCACTATGACCCCGACCACCATGATGACTCTTCTTGCACTTGTTTTTGCAGATCTTACCAGTCTTCTGTCTTTATACATCCATATTCTGTACAATATATCCCCTGACTATAACTGCCTGACATTCTGCCCTTTAAATCTGATATGTACCCAGTTCTTAAAATAGGTCCCAGAGATGAGATTTATTTATGGTTCATGGTTGAGACATATTTGCGGCTCCCTTATAAATACCTAATAATGAGAATAACCCTTAAAGTGTGAGTCGAAATTACAAAATCTAAGCGTCTAGAAATCTTGACAATCCTGCAATGTTTGTGGTTGATATTGGGTGAATTTCAGAGAAAGGAAAAAAAAAATTATATTCCAGTTATTCCCGTAAACACACAATATCTCATCATTTCCTATTGATTCATCAAAATTGAAGTATAAAACAAAGAGCAGATAGTCAGCGTTATATCCTGTGGATAAAGGAATGGAGAACAGTGCAAAGTGGGAGAGACTGGCGGACAATCTAACATCAGGTAAGGCCGACATTTCCTCATCTTCATCACGAGAGAGAAGTGACATCTATCTATCTCCACCCATCTATCAATCAATCATCCATCTTATTTATATCTATCTTCCTATTGATCTACTGTTCAATATATTCATCTACGATTTGTATAACATAATAATATACAAATACAGGAAGTCCCCGGGTTACGTACAAGATAGGGTCCAAAGGTTTGTACTTAAATTGAATTTGTATGCAAGTCGAAACTGTATATTTTAGAATTGTAGATTCAGACAAAAAATTTTATGACAATCGGAGTTTCAAAATCTTTTGCTCTAATGGGACCAGGGATTATTAATAAAGCTTCATTACAGACTCCTTACAGCTGATCATTGCAGCCTGGGACTATAGTAACATCCAGAGAGCTTCACCAGAGGTCACAAGGGGCAGAGAGGTCCGTCTGTAACTAGGGGTCGTCTGTAAGTCGGGTGTCCTTAAAGGAAACCTACCACCACAAATCTACCTATAAAGGTAGATCGGGTGGTAGGTGAATCAATGGGACGTGAGGATAGCCCTTTTAAGGGCTAATCCTCACGTCCCCGCACTGTTTTGTAAACTTTTATTACCCTAATATGTTAATTTACTTATGCGGCTACTGGGGCGTGGAGTAGCCGCATCTGAGGTTACACGAGGCGGCTACTCCACACCCCGGTAGCCACTTTTCCCCTCCTACTCACCATGTTCGGCGCGCAGCTGCTCGTAGCTGCGCGCCCTCGTCCGCCGATCCTGCCGTCTGCGCATGCGCAGAACAGCAGGCCCGCGCCTGCGCGGTCACTGCTCCGAAGCCGGGGCTGCACAGACGCGGGCCTGCTGTTCTGCGCATGCGCAGACGGCAGGATCGGCGGACGAGGGCGCGCAGCTACGAGCAGCTGCTCGCCGAACATGGTGAGTAGGAGGGGAAAAGTGGCTACCGGGGTGTGGAGTAGCCGCCTCGTGTAACCTCAGATGCGGCTACTCCACGCCCCAGTAGCCGCATAAGTAAATTAACATATTAGGGTAATAAAAGTTTACAAAACAGTGCGGGGACGTGAGGATTAGCCCTTAAAAGGGCTATCCTCACGTCCCATTGATTCACCTACCACCCGATCTACCTTTATAGGTAGATTTGTGGTGGTAGGTTCCCTTTAAGTAGGGGACTGCCTATAATGAAATTCATTGAAATTCCGCCATAATCCATATTTTTTTTCAACATTATGTTTTGAGGCAGAATCAGAAGCCTCCGTGCACATAATGACTGTCCAGTCCAAAGGTTTGGCCATCTGTCCAGGTTTCCTAAAGTTGATGACTATAGTTTGTAAAAATTGGTCTTGATTCAAAATATCTTGGGGCAGATGATTTATAGTCCCCCCCCCCCCCCCCTTATGTTTTCATGCCTTTTCATTTTGTCGCATTTTGCGCCAATTTTGCGCTTGGACACCAAACCAGCAACAAAAATAGCCACGTTTTCCTCATTTATCCTACCGATCCAGATGTTTCGCTGCACCTAATAATCATTCATCATTAGACACTTTTCATTTTCCATTTCCTTCATCCTCCTACCAGATATCTTCATTGCGCAGCTACAAGGAGATGGGGGCCCTCGTCCGCAGAGTCGGCGTTCTGCGCATGTGCAGAACGTAGGCCGTCGGCTGCATGGTCTCCAGTTTGAAGCCAGAACTAGTGCGCATGCGCAGAACTCCAGCTTTGTGGACGAGGACACGCAGATCCTCAAAGGTGCGCGCTGAAGATATCTGGGTAGGAGGATCAAGGAGACTACTGGGATGTGGAGTAGCCGCTCCGTCTAGCCTCAGCTCCGGCTACTCCAAGCCCCAGTAGCCTCTTTGGTAAATAAGCATATTACCACAATTAAAGATTAAAAAAGATAAAGGGGACTGAAGCATTAGCCCTTAAAAGGACTATCCTTACATACATAAATAATTTCATTTATCATCACAATTCCCGCAATTAACACAATGGAATGGATCACCTGATGCATGAGACATGTGACGCTCTGCAGAGGAGAATCACTCACGTACAGATGTCAGGTGGCCTTTGTGCAGCTCAGTCCCATTCAAGTGAAGGAGGTTATCATTGTTTTATGTAGGAAACTGTGATAGGTAGAAAGTGAAGACACCTGGACAAACCCTGAAAAAATGAGCTTTGTTTTGTAAGTCTTCTATGTCTTGTCACTTTTTTGGTATTTCTATTCCAGGAAGAATGTGGTCATATTTCAAGGAAAGACCCGTGATCCTCACATATGTCCTACTGGCGCTGTCATTCATCCTGGTCACCATCCTTTTTGTAGTGGTCCACACTCAACGTTAGTGACACCTTCTTTAGACACAGTTATCAAATATCTGCAATAGTGGGGGCTGAGTTCGATAAAGCATTGATCATCTGTTCCTGGGTTTGTGGTTGCATATGTATCTGCTCCAAAATGGCTACATTATTGGCATGGAAGATATTTTGGATCTGATGTGTTCTAGACCCACAAAGATACTTATATTTCATTGAATCTTTCTTTACTGTCAGATTTAAAACCAGAAATGAAAGAGCTGGCAAGGAAGGATGACATTCTGGGCCTGAACATCACTGGTAAGAAGCCATTGTTGTCCTATGTCTTTCCAGTAGATGTCTTAAAAGGAAAAAGTCACCTGGTGAATTGCATATTGCTGATGATGGTGGTACAATGTCACCTGTGAAGTGGCAGGATATATTAGGCAAAAAGTAAGTTCCTCAAGGTGGAAAAAAAGAAAATAGGCAAATGCCAGGAGCTGAGTATCGTCGGCCATCATTGGTTAAATGACTAGGTGAGAACATCTTCCATAAGGCATATCTTTTTGGATGTTCCCAATATACCTAGTTAGTTACTAGAAAAAGGGGTCCAATGAAGATTCAGTGTGGTGGCATCATCCAGAAAATCAACTTTGAAATGAGAGGTAAATTGATTGTATAAAGTCAAGGAGGTGGCGATTTTAACACTGAAGTCAAGCTCTCCCTTCCTCAGAAAGCCTCCTGTAATTGATGCTCCTGCATCCAGAGACATCACTAACCAGATCTCCTGAAGTCCGATGCCTGATATCAATCATGGAGGAGGCGCTCAGAGCTCCCCACCTTGACTTAAGTGTTAAACTCTCCGCCTCCTTGACTTTATACAAGCAACATACATCTCGCTTCAAAGTTTTTTTTCTGAATGATCCCTTCACATTGGTCCATGAAAGAAACTAAAACTAGAAGGTGTTACACTACCTGACAATTTACTAGTAGTCGTTTAAAAGACCAATTTCTAATGACAGGTTCCCTTTAAAGAGTTTGTATAAATTTTTCTTGTTATCCCAAAGTTGATGACAATCTGATCGGTGGGAGTAGACCGCTTGGCCCCCCACCTATCAGGAGAAAGAAGGTCCCATTTCTCACTTGATGCAGCAGTAGGTCGAGCGTGTGTCTTGCCACTTCATTCAATTCTTTGCCAGCGCAAGAAATTGTAAAAAAAACATTTACGAGACTGCTGGAGATAACCAAGTGTTGTTCTTGGCAACTTACGACACTCTTGTAGATGTAATGGAAGTACCTTCAATAAGTACCCTCCATCTTGTGATCAGTGGGGGCCCAGTCTGGCCAAGATTGTTATCCTATTTCCTTTGGGTAGGGGATAAACATAAAAGCTGGTAAACCACTTTAAAGGAGAGAACACCAACATGTTAGGCTGTATGGTTTGGTTGCATTTGAGTTGTTGTTTTGGTCAAACATCACGCTACGCTTTGTGTTTTTTTGTCTCTCGCAGTAAATTCATTGGGAGAGAAGATGAAGGAAATGGAACGTACATCAAAAAGTAAGAAAACAATAATACACAGAGTTGATTGTCAGCGAGTTACACGGTGTCAGGATTCAGGGGGAGTGGACCCACTGAACCACCCCTGACGATGCTATAAGCTGACATTCAAGTCCAAGCGGTACCCGGTCTTCACCAGAGCCCGCCGCAAAGCGAGTTGGACTAGCCGTGGCGTGGTACCACCAGGTCTCTCCACATCTATAACTTTGTCCGCGATGTTGGCCAAGGCGAGGTGAGGCAGAGACGGAGTCGAGGACAGGCAGGAGGTCAAGACAGGCAGCACATGACCAAGGTCAAGGGCAGAGAAGGAGGTCAGGACAGGCAGCCGAGGAACGTAGTCAGGAACGGAACCGGGGTCACAACGGGAAATCTCAATACTAGCAAGGAGCATATGGAACAAGCTTTCTCAATGGCACGAGGCACAAAGATCCAGCAAGGTTCATGCGGGACATGGGTCACAGGAGCACCCGTGACACCTAAGATAAGGATTCTTTACTGTAAGGGCAGTGACACCGTGAGGTTCTCTCCCACATGTTTCTGAGATGGTTCATTAATTCATGATCTGTTTCCTGTCCTTACTCATTATCTGTCCCATACATGAGGGGGCAATTAGATGCCACAAAGGGCATCTTCACAGGAATCCCCTACCTGCAGAAAAATATTCATTTTAGAAACTTCCAGCAGTGCAGTCTTTGGCTTATGGCCTGCAAGTTTAAGCAGTCAACTTTCATAACATCATAGAAATTTACTGAATTTCAGAGAAAAACTCCTGTGAGGTTGGTTGGCATCTGTTTAACGGCAATTGCTACTTCTTCTCCGACATCAAATCTAACTGGTATAAAGCCAGGACCATGTGTGTGCACCGGAGTGCGGACTTAGTCGTCATCAACAACGAAAATGAGCAGGTGAGATATCAATGAAAAATCTTATTATCTTTAACACCTACTAGATGATCTAGATGTTTTAGACACACTACCAATTCAGTAGAGCGAGACAGTAGATTATAGAGCATCAGTGTCATAGATGGATCTTGTTGTGTCCTCACACAGCTTTACTCTTAGCACTCTGATTTCTGCTACAGCTTTGACTGACAAGGGAGGGGCTTATTGTTTGCGCACAAAATGACACGCCCCCAGTTCACTTAGTGAAGCTACAATCCTAGAATATAAATCCATATGTCACAGTCCTGCTGCTACCAACAATATACACAAAAGTACGAGGACATATATCTCCAGGGCCAATACCTGATACTAGCTGCAGTCTACATAGTCCCAGCTACTGATAGATTCCCTTTAATCGCAGGGCATGGTCAGCTGTAACGCCAGTCTTGAATATCTGCTGGACCTTCACCTAAATAATAATCATTTCTTCCAGGAACTCTCCATCCCATTTATAGAGTTTGGACTAGTCACAGATTTTGGTTGTATTTAAGCAAAGGCTTAACTTTTGTTTTCGCTTCCACAGAAATTCATTGCTGGAGTAACAGGAAGCAAACTTTACTGGATCGGCCTATCCGACACTGAGGATGAAGGAAAATGGACGTGGGTGGACGGAAAAGAATACGAATCAGCATATAAGTAAGTCGTATAATCCACAACGCCCTGATTACTAAACTAAAGCGTGGCCCAAACGTGGTCATGTATGCAGATGATGACCTCAAGCACGGCAGCAAATCAAAATAGCTGCAAAATAAAGTATTCAATGGTGCTCCAAGGTATTCTTCTAGAAATCCTGGAGACCCCCTAAAGGCCAGGATATGCTTACACTACTCTAGCTCCTGACTCCCATTTTCAGCATTGTCTCAATTTCCAAGTACCAAGTGGGGGAGGGCAAATATGTGACCAATCAATGGCCTCAGTGGTGCCAAGAGAAGTAACCTAAGGCCAGGTCTAAAGTGCAGAAGACCAGGAGTTGGGATGTAGAAGACCAGCAATGGTTGAAGGCATCATTACACACGCTACAATTATCACAGTAACATAGAAATGGCGGATTACAGACAAACCAGACAACATTTTCTGTGATGGAAATTAACATTTATCAGCTAAAGAAAGCCAAATCGACGCTTGTGAGCTCTAAAAGTGTGGGGGTTTTTTTTGCAGGTCATGGATGCCAGGTGAGCCTAATAGTGCAGGAGATGAAGACTGTGCACAAGTTTGGAAGGAGGGGAAATGGAATGACAAGGTCTGCCATGATACCAACCCCTTTTCCATCTGTGAGAAGAAACTCTGAACTTCCTTTGTCCTCATGGATGGTCATTATAGGTCATCTGCATCCATCAGATTTATCCCTCTATGTAGATATTGCTTCACGATGGGGCTGGGAGGATATCATTCAACTGATAAAAAAGGAGGTCTATGACTGTTTGTAGGAAGATAAGGGGCCCATACGCCATTTTTGAACAGGGGACCTCAGATATCTACCTCTGCAAGCGTGAACAATATGGAAAACCATCAGTACAATGCTTTTTTTAAAGGGGTGTTTCAATTTCAGCAAATAAAATGAAATGTTTGTACAATGAAGTTCTACTATTTGCCTATATACAGGCAGTCCCCGGGTTATGTACAAGATAGGGTCCGGAGGTTTGTTCTTAAGTTGAATTTGTATGTAAGTCGAAACTGTATATTTTATTATTGTAGATCCAGTGAAAAAAAATCTTGGCCCCAGTGACAATTGGAGTTTAAACATTTTTTGCTGTAATGGGACCAAGGATTATCCATAAAGCTTCATTACAGACACCTTACAGCTGATCATTGCAGCCTGGGACTATAGTAAAGCATTCAGAGAGCTTCACCAGAGGTCCGAGGGGTCTGTCTGTAACTATGGGTTGTCTGTAAGTCGGGTGTCCTTAAGTAGGGGACCGCCTGTACTTTCTATAACTATTCCCCATAGTCTTCTAGATCTCAGCGTTGTCTGCTTTCATTGGATAATTATCAGGCCTTGATTATGTGTGCTCCACATAAGACAAAGGTCTGTTCGACACTACATGACAAAGATTTGGTTTTATTGGTTTTATTCTATGTTCACCTTGTTCTCTCTATAATTTCAATTCCAAACTTTTTAGTACTTATCTCCTCCTCTTCATGCTACATCCTTCCTAGACACAAGGGGGCATATTTATCATTGGCCGGCGCTCGTGCTAGCTTCTGACTACATGTCCTATCTTTCTCCAGAATACGGCACCGTGCGCCATATATTCCTATGGAAAGGGGCGGGGTGAGCGGCGCTCTCCCCCTCCTCTCCCTGGCACTGCCATGTTCCCCCTGTGCTACAGTACGACGGGCAACGGCAGTGTGCATGTAACCTTAGTCTGACAGAGCGACGAGGGGTCTGACGGACCCCTAGTTTTAGCGATCTGTGGGGGTCTCAGCACTGAGAGCTAACTTTGGTTCATGGGAAAACCCTTTTAATCTCCAGATGTAGGGTAGCCTGATACCTTGTTGCCTAACCATTGTTACTACTTTTTCTTTCACCTTATTGCTCTCTTGACACCACTCGACCAGGATGGTTATTGCTCTATGTATATGTTGGGGAGGGTTTTATTAGATTGTTGGTTTTGTGCAGAATTTATCACCCATGATGAATAACTGCATATTGATGTATGATGTTATCTGTGATGTACCTCAGATAAAGCTCCTTGTGGCGAGAACATGTATTCAGCCCTGCTGTACTCTGATACCCCCAAATAAAATCCATTCTGTCGAGTTGTTGTCGTCTGAAGTCAACCAGTTAGTAAACAGTGTGCATCTGAATGTCATTTATTATCAATGTAAGAACTTCCTGGATTGTGAAGGATTCAGAGGCTTGTTAGAGAACATTAGTGAACAAACACAATCAATAAAACCAAGGAGAACACCACACAGCTCTGGGATAAAGTGAAAAGTATATTGCAGGTTTAGGTAGCTCTGAACATCTCCCAAAACATTGTTCACTAAATCATCTGTAAATGAAAGAAGTATGACTGTAAACGTAAGACATGACTGTCAAAATACATTGACAGCACAGACCAGGAGAAGCAGCCAAGAAGGCCTGGGCTACTCTGGAGAAGCTTCAGAAATCCAGCACTCAGGTTGGAGAATCGGTCCACAGGACAATTATTAGTCATGTCGATGCTTTATGGACAAGAAGAAAGCTTTAACTGAAAGCCATAAGCCATGTCTTATATAACTATAGTCACATACATTTTCCTATTTGTTCAAGGCTCCCTGCACACAAACATGCTCAGCCCAGTGGACCCGTGCGTAGGTCAGATCCCACAGGCCGAGCACAGTACACTGAGACACCTAAAGGTGTTTCCCGAATACTGACCAAGATTTGTTTAAAGGTATATCTGTTGAGGTGGACAGACCCAAGTCTACTAAGCAAGGAATGGCCCTCGGAGATGGCTTGCAGAACCATTTTAAATGGGATGTGGAGACATGACGGAGAAGGTATAATACAAAATGGTTTTATTTTCTCACATTAGGAAGATGGACGGAGATAATCGTCAATCCTGGAGGGAAATCTCTTAAAGGCTGTAATCGACTTGAGACTGGGGTGAAGGTTCAATCAAGTAAGCTTACGGCCTCATTCACCCAACCGTAGTGGGGGCTGCGATCTGACAATTTGCGGCCACATCACAGCCCCACTTGAGGCCTATGGCACCTTGTTACGGTGCGGTGACCACATAGTGCAACTGGATGGCCGTGCTGCAAAATATCGATCATGTCCTAAATTTGGGCCGATTTTCAGTACGGCCGCTCATGTTTCAATGATGAGGGGAGAGGTGAGGAGTGCTCACATCCCCTCTCTTCTCCACCAGGCCCTGTGCTCATCCGGGATACGCTCCAGACAAGCCCATGGGCGTGTAAAATTGAGGAACAGTTCAAGTTGTATAAATACTTTTGCAACCCAACGTATATATGATACAAGAAGTCCCTACATACCAATAGGGACAACCACGACACACTAATCATTTATGTGATAGAGCAATGGAGGGCACCAAATTTAAGGACGTTTATATGTGATTTAGCTCATACCAGGTCCTTATAAAAGGGAATCCCACATATACATCCAGTGGCCGTAACAAGTGGGTAGTTTCTTAATAAGAAGCAGGGAATAAAATACAAGATGTTATTAAGTGTTTTGTATTGAATGAGAATTTGAAGTTCTGGATAATGAAATATTGTCAGCACTGCTGCTAAACTCCATGAAAACCACTGGTGGCTGCAAACAAGGGGCTCTTGAAGTGTGACATCCACAGAAAAGAGAAAACAAGTATTCTCATTTGTACCGTAAATCTGTGGTTTTTCATCATTTCCTATTGATGCAGCAGATTGAGGAATAAAAGACATAGTCAGCAATGAGGCTACAATCAGAGTACAGAGAAGAGCCAGAGACTGACACAATCTAACATCAGGTAATGATATGTTTTTTTATTAGGGGGTTTATCTAGTGCTGACAAGGGGAGGAATGTTTTAGGGTTGTACCTGAATTTTCACATTGATTACCTATAATAAGAATAGTTCATCAATATAAAATAGGAGGAGGTCCAACAGCCAACCCCCCTCTCCTGTCCACCTGAGCCAGAGGCAGGTAGCATGGCCTGTACAGATTGGGTAACTTCTGCAAAGAATGCCAGGTTTTGGACCTCCACCAATAGCATATTAATGGATTGATCATGGTCTTATTTATAGAAAATTTCGCCAGGTCTATGCTGCCCCCTTTAAGCGTTGGATAGATTAGTGACTTACACTATTGATTCTACCCAGAGTAATGTAATTTTCATAAAAAGTTACAAGTGGTTTGTGTGTGACACAATTTTTCACCTTCCCAATGCTGATCGACAGACTGTTCCCTATTACTGCGCATGGTCCAACAGGGACCTGGGGAGTCGCACAATGGGGGCTATTGGGGGTGCGTAAGGGGAGTCAATTTTTTGTTTTGTAGAAGCCATCCAGACTCTTTAAAACTGTTGATTTTGGTGACATTTCATAATCAGTTTCTTTTGGTTTCTTGCCGACTGTTCCGTTAATCCCCCTCCCATCTCAGTAGACTTACATTGGCAGAAGATGTAACTGATTGTTTTGTCATCTGTTAACTTATCTTCACTGTACTGGAAGTGGCAGGAATGAAGGTATTCGGGTTGGAGGGTGTAGGAGAGGAGTCTGGTATGTGGGGAAATATGCATTTTCTAAAATATTCTTGTACTCCGCTAAGTCATATCATAGAAATATTCAAGCTAACCTGAATTACACAGCTGCCCGAGTATCATACCTCCACCAATTTTATATTGATTTCTAGTGATTATAAAACTACTACAGATCCCCATTTGTCTTAGGTAATAATAATTAAGAAGATCCACTGATCACTGGGGACCTGGTTACAAAGGATCCAGTGGATAGTGAATAAGTGTTAGTAGTGAGACAACCCCTTTAAATGGTTTTCCAGGAACTTTGGAAACACGGTGGGGTCCTGATTCCCACTACACTTCGGTACTTTGGTACAATGGTCATGTTTCTCCAACAGAGTGGCTTCCTCTGACTTCCAACAACATCACAAGTGATGTCCATTGGTCTCCTCATTGGCAGAGGGGGGTTCTGGAAATTCCAGGCACAGACCCCCAAGGCTAGAAGCCCTGACTCCCACAGGGTTTTCCAGAGTTCCTGCAAACTCCCTTCAGTTTTTTTGGCAACACCCTTTAAACTTTATTGCATGATCACATCCTGGAGAATTTGATTGCTTTTGGAATTATGCTGAAGTTGCATCTGCCAAATTTCATGTGCCCTTTTAGTCTCTTTTGCAGGAAGAATGAGGTCACACTTAAAGGAGAAGAACGTGATCATTACATATGGACTGCTGGCATTGTCGTTTATCCTGATTTTTGTTCTTTTTGCGGTTGTCTTTTCTAAAAGTTAGTAATTCTTTTTTTTTATACATAGCTCTGTGGTGTAATGTACATGTCTGGACGTCAGATCATGTCCTCCATAAGGCTCCATTCACACGTCTGCAAATGTGGGCCCATGACCTAGCCGCAGAAATGTCAGCTAGCTCTCAGCTGCCATAGAGGTGCATTGAGCCCACCGTGTCTGAGCCATGCACCTGCACCCTAAAAGATGGGGCAGGTCCTATTCATGCCCGTATGTGCAGCGCGGCCATACAGCTATCTACGGAGAGGTGAAGGGTGAAGCGTGTTCACCCTCACTTCTCCAGCATCCGAAACTGAGCCAGGTTTGTGGCCTGGTTTCACGCGTGTGAAAGGAGCCTTAGATAGTATCGGAGCTGTAAATCAAATGATGAAGATCATGATGAACTTGAAAAGAAGTCTTGTATCTTGACCGATGTTACTAACTACAACAAAAGAACTTCATTGAGAGGAAGTTCCCTGGAATCTGGCGGCCTGCCCTTCCCATCATGACCCTGAATTATCTCCTTGGTTATTACTTGCCTCTGCTGTAAACAAAGGAAGAAACATTTTTCTAAAAATGTTGATCAAGTCTAATGTTCAGGAAGGATTTTTCTCCCGTTTGGACTCTTTTGCTTTCCCTTCCTTGAACCTTTCAACCACATTTTTGACGAAGTAAAAAAAAAAGTTGATATTTCTGTAGGTCACTTCTTCATGAAGATAACTGTATTTCATTGAATTCATTTTACTTTTAGATTTCACACCAGGAAGAAAAGATCTGGCAAGCAAGGATGATGTGGTGGGCTTGAACCTCACTGGTAAGATGCCATTGTTGTTTATTATGAACATGGTTTTCTTATTCATAAATGGAATCCGTCTTCTGTACATTGTCCTTATCTGGTGTTAGTTCACAAACAGATTTTCTGTTGGGAAAATCCATACCAAAATCCAGCCAGCAGCATTGTCCACACACGCAAAGACATGTCCAGCATCAAACACACTGGGGAACATTTACTAACGGTCTGAACGGTGCATTTTTTCGTTGGGTTTCACAATTTTTTCCATTTTGCTATGAATTGGCACATGCGATCGGATTGTGGCGCATCGGCACCAGCTTTCATGTGACTCACATCAGGGGGCGTGGCCGTAGGACAACCCGACTGATTCGGACAAACTGCAGAATTTAAGAATCAAATAGTGTCGCAAGATCAGCACTTACATGCACCGGGAAGAAGATGGTGAACTCCGGCGGACCTCAGCGGGGGAAGCGACAAATGCAGGAAATTGGACACTTGATCTTTGTGAATCGCGGCAGCTCTGAATCCTCGTCGGACATTCCGGATCGGCGGCGTCAACGTGACGGGTAAGTAACTGTGTTCCCATGTGCACATACCTTAAATCAACATGTTTGTATTTTCTACTTTCTGTAAGTGGTTTTTGAGGCAGCCATCTTTCCTCAGTTGCTCCTTTGCTTTGTTTGCGTTACAGTAGCCATGTGCAAGATGGGTCATCAATGGTTGATTGGTGGGATCTGACACCTGTCTTCTGTTCCAATCTGTTGTCTGGTGCCAAGTAAAGATTATAGTTTTCAGGAAGCAACAGGAACATGAGGCTGAAAGCAGTTGACATCCTTTTTCCGGTTCAGCCGGAAGTTATAAGTACATTGGCAGATCCTGTTTATGTTCAATGGCAGTCACAGTTGCAGTTGCACCTTTTGTCCACCATAAGTACGTGGAGCCAATGGCTTCTGGCTCTGTGGCCAGTGATTATTGTGCAACAAACAGTGAACAGTGCAAGTGCCAAGTGTCAACCTACAACTTTCAACTATTTCTGGATGGTTTTAGCAAAATACACACAGTAAAGTTTTTTTTTTTTTACTTTTGCAGTTGAATCATTATCAGAAAAGATGAAAGATATTGTGCGGACTGCAGACAGTAAGTAAGCAGTAATACTCAGGGCAGATGTGTCAGGATTCGAGACTGAGGGACTCTCTGTCACACCACATCCAGGTGGTAGATTCTGGGAAATATTCATGAGGCACATGGATGACGTCCTTGAAAATCTATATTACAAGTTGTTGATATAACATTTCTGGAGATTTTTAGCTTGTTAGCTATGGATGTTTTAAGATTTTTTTCATTTTTATTATGTCAGTGTTCACACACATCAATGGATGATCACGATGTATGCTAAAAATATATCTGTATACATATACCATGTTGAGACACATGCACTTTAATCTAATGATGTATCTATTTGATGTTTGTATTTTAGTACATTTTATGAGCATTATGATTGTTTGAACTTTGCACATTGCTTGAACTTTGCACTTTGTATTGGTCAATAATGATCACATGAGCTCCTCCATTTTGTTTATATATCTGTAAACAATCATGCAATGGGAAAATACAAGCAGCACTCAAGACGTCTTGAGTAGGTGGGTGCAGGCAACACAGGACTGGGCCTAGAGTCCTCCAGATAGAGATTTGAAGAAAACGTGCAGCACTCCGTTTGTGGTGAAAAAACAAATGTGGTTCTTTTATTCCATCACATATTACAATAGCGACGTTTCGGCTCAATAGAGCCTTTTTCACGCCCTTGAAAAAGGCTCTATTGAGCCGAAACGTTGCTATTGTAATATGTGATGGAATAAAAGAACCACATTTGTTTTTTCACCACAAACGGAGTGCTGCACGTTTTCTTCAAATCTGTAAACAATCCTGGATATTCAGCTTGATAAAGGCTCACTGTTTGGAGCCGAAATGTTGCTCTTTCACATGGAATAAATCCACTAAGATATTTTTTCACTACAATCTGGTGTGCTGCCTTTTTTCCTTTGTCTCCATAACTGAAGGACCTGATGCCCGGCCCTCTTAGGCGTGCACCGCGCTTTTTATTTTTGTTTACCCATTGTCTGTTTTGGATCTTTTCCTACTGTGTACTTTATTCCAGGGAGAGGCACCTGTGAGGTTGGTTGGCATATGTTTGACGGCAATTGCTACTTCTTCTCAAACTCCAATTCTAACTGGTATAAAGCCAGGACCATGTGTGTGCACCGTAGCGCCGACTTAGTTGTGATTAACAACGAGAATGAACAGGTAATATGTAAAATAAACTTGAAAAATGTAATTATTGTTAGGTTCAACATGATTCTATTAAGCGTACGTCATCCTCCTAAGGCACCATGACCTAACTGATGATCATGGATGACCTTATTTACAGATGAACCCGTGAAATTGCAGCGGGAACCTACCTGTCAAGGTTCTGCTGAGGGCACCCATCACCTATTAGATGGGGTGGTCAGTATGCCAACAGAATCTAAAGGGTGTAATGGCATCCAAATGCTTCCCTAACTCTATGGAGTGAATGAGAAGACCATCATTCTATGGACAACTGCAGACTAGCCACAAAAAGACCACTAGTAGACAAATTAAAAATTACCCAGATGGGGGAGGGTGTGACACTATAGGGTATATATAATAGAAAGGGTGAGAAGACTGGGTTATGTATGCAAATTTTTCACAAACATCTTGGTGCCTTTAGTTTTGAAAAGAGACTAATAAGAAGGGACATGATTAATTTTTCTAAATATATGAATAGTCCATACACAAAAAATGGTGGAAAGTTGTTCCAGGTTAAATCAAATCAAAAAGACAAGGGGACACTGTCTCCGTCTGGAGAAAACAAGGTTTAATCACCAAAGGCAAAAGGGCTTTTTTTTACTATGTGAACTATGTGGAATAGCCGAGTTCACGCGCTGGTCACAGCAGGAACAGCAGAGAGCTTCAAGAACGATCTTGATACCTTTTTAAATAAATAATGTTGATGGTCATGTTATAATATAGAATTGTTTCCCTTAAAGGGCTCCTCAATGTCCCCATAGAGAATAGTGTACACATTCCCAAAGAGTTTTTATAGCAAAACTGGCTTTTTCCAAAAATAAATAAAGTTAGATGAAAGTTTACCTTTCTTTATGCAGAGCTATGTCCCTAGTCCCATGGGAGTGGCTAGTGAAGAGAGGGGAAGACTTATATGGCGTTCTGACGGAACCGACTGGGGGGAGGAGATATGGGGGACATTGGAGGCTTTTTATTTGAAATAGATACATGACGGAGCGGTTTCCGAAGGTAGGGGGGGGGGATAGCTCCTCAATAGCCACTCCCATGGGACTAAGGACACAGATCTGCATACAGAAAGGTAAAAATCCCCTCCTCGTCCAATCACTTTCCTTCCTTTGTTGAACATGATGGACATGTCTTTTTTTTTGAACCGTACAGGCTATATAGGTGCCCAATATCCAACAGCTAATCTCTGGGGATCTGTGAAAATGGTTAGACCATGGAACTCCATGGAGTTCAACTAAGTTGGGTGCAGGCTGGTAAATCCAGCGGACACAAAGACCCATCATATTTTGTATGTCTTTTTTTCCCCAGTGTAATATATCTTTGAGGTAGACACAAATTTGGGTTGTATTTGAATTAAGTTTCCACTTTTATTTTTTAAATGTGCTCCCACAGCAATTCATCAGTGGAATTACAAGGGATGTAACTTACTGGATCGGTCTATCCGACATTGAGGATGAAGGAAATTGGACTTGGGTGGACGGGACCGACTACAAATCATCATATCAGTAAGTCTTCTTCTCCACAGTCAGTAAAATTTTAGGGCAGGTGTTGGGAAACTATAGGGCTTGGATATATGACCCGGACTTTAACCAGGATACATTGACCTACATTTATCAGACTGTCTGTGCCGGCTTTTTACCCTGCTTCGACTACTTCGTCCAGCTTTGTTCAGGTCACGGGACCCTCTTTGGCTTATCAGTAGGATGTCACTTCTTACATCACAAGTGACATTTCGTGTTCCAAAGAGGCTCCGTATTGGGTAAAGTGAGACCCATGACCTCCAAGTCTTCTGGCTGAGACGGCAGCGCCAAAGACTGGAACAACTCGGTGACGCTGGAACCAAGAACCAGAACAGGACACTTTTTTGGTTTTCGAAATGTTTAGCATTTTTTTCATAAGACCTAAGAGTAGAGGGGACACTTTTATGATGTTGCCCTCTTTTTTTTTGCAGGTTCTGGCAACCGAATGAACCTAATAGTTATGGAGGTGACGAGGACTGCGGACAAATGCGGAAGGAAGGAAGATGGAATGACCGGGCCTGCAATGATGGCGCTCCTTTTGCCATTTGCGAGAAGAAGCTCTGAACTTCCATTGTCCTCGTGGACAGTCATAGAGAACAGGGGTCAATCACTGCCAATAAGTGTTACTCCTCCTATGGAATTGTGTACTTTTTCAATATTAAAAAGAAAAATACTTCCAATTATTACTGACCATGGGGGTTATTTATACCAGCCCCCCCCCCCCCCCCCTCTAGGAGCAGACATACTAAATGCCCGACCTGTGGGAGGACAAAGCTTTGCCATGGGAAGCCCTGTAACGCTTCCCAGTGTTTATGAAGCAGAATTTTAATTTTGCTAATTTTCTTCAGCCATATTTAAAATTTTTAATGTTCCACTTAGGAACCTCTTTGGCAACCAATCAGAGCTCAAATTAGCACAACTAAGTTCTGATTGGTTGTCATGAGCAAGTAGAACAGTTTTGTTCTTGGACACTTCAGATAAATCTTCCCCAGTCTGTCACGTAAAAAAAACGGTCTGTGTATCAGGTGGGGGCCATCGATTTTTTTTTTTTTTTTTTTTTTTCCATATTTGCAAGAAATGCAAAAAAACCCCAATTGGTTTACATTTTGCGGCTTATTTACTAAGGGTTTGAGGATCTCATTTCCCGACGTTTTTGGGATTTGTTCCACTGTGACAGGTATTTAGAAGGGGATTGTGTCACACCCAATTGGATTTTGGCACATCGGTGCCGTCTTTCATGCGACAGAAATCGGGGGCGATCCGACTGATTCGGACTGAGCACGGGATTTAACATTCAATTTGCGTCCCATCCAATGCACTTACATGCACCAGGAAGAAGAAGGTGAACTCCGGGGACCTGAGCGGGGAAGCGACACATGCAGGATATCGGGCGCACCATCTTAGTGAATCGCGGCACAGTGCATTGACGTCGGACAGTGCACTTTCGGCAACTCCGAGGGACTGGGTAAGTAAATGTGCCCCATTATATCACAATCCTGTGCATTTAATGAAAGGGTCACACGATTGTGTTACCTAGTAACTGATATATACATCAAAAGCTAAATTCCCTGGGACCTTGATAATCCATCCGTTACTAAAATGATATTTGATGTTCTAATTGGTGAGGTTAAAAGATATGATCATGAGTAGACTGTGTAGTGGTGGATCTCAGTGTTCATGGATCCTCCGGTAGGCGACTGCTTGGCCACCAGTCTGACCTATTCGTGTCCGGACAATCTGGAAAGCTCAATCTGTGGTCACATACAATGTATAATTGAATCGTTCTTTTGTTGGAAATCCTTCAGTAGATATTCACAAGGTCACAGTCCCTCCTGTCCTGCTGAGAGCTGCTGGTCTCTAAATGCTGCCCTATCTAATGCATGGCAGTTTCTGTAGTGTAGTGGTTATCACGTTCGCCTCACACGCGAAAGGTCCCCGGTTCGAAACCGGGCAGAAACACATTTTGATATCATTCCTTCTTAATTTTATTATTATTGATATTATTTTTTATTAATTTTTTTTCTTTCTTGTCTTATAATTCTTTATTATTTTTTTCCTTTTCTTCTTTTTTTTATTCTCATTCTTAGTGATCGATTGTATCAGGGATAGATATGTGCAGTAGTGTGAACAATACATGCTCAGTACTATGTGATTATCATAAGAAGTCCCAGTGATTTGTGTCTACAATGGACCCAGAGCAGAGAGTGTGAGTGGCATCTGCATATCAAAGGGGGGGAGCAGCTGGTTATTGCAGGTCTGGTAATTATAATGTCCCTGAATGAGCGTCTGCAGTGCGAGAAGGAAGTCTAAATACCCAGAATGCACATGGACATCCACATGGAGGAGGGGAAGCAGCTCGCTAATTGCTTTCATTAGCAGTAATGACAGTGGGGAGGAGTTGCATGACGCGGCAGGTATAGTGCCCACAGCAAACCACATGCAAGCTTCCCTGGTGGTCTAGTGGTTAGGATTCGGCGCTCTCACCGCCGCGGCCCGGGTTCGATTCCCGGTCAGGGAAAGTAAATTTTTTTTGTCCAAATTGTAGATCTTATTTATTGTAATGTACATTTTTCTGGATTCTTTTATTGCCAATAACATATATTTTTATCTCCCCTCAACAAGAAGAGTAAAGAATTACAGGAAACCTTCTGTCTAGATACTTTGATGTTTATTCATTTCATTCGGTGAAACTGTAAAAAAACAGCAGAACTCTGGACACGCCCGGAACCCAATAAATACAAAGTTATATTTTTCTTTATTTACTGTATTAGTTATGTTATTGTTTGATATTATCATCCACTGTTTATAAACCGAACGCAATGCGTTACTGGCAACCAAAGGGTTAAACAGTGTAGTGTATCCAAAAAGCGCAAGGAATGTGCACAAAAATTCACATAATTTTGCGCAAAAAAGTCTTGTGTTATTAACCCCTCCTTGCACCACGATGTGCTATCATGTCATGGTGCTGCGGGCTGAGCCCTCTCCATACCCGGCGGGTGTCTGCTGTATACAGGGTCGGTCTGGCGCCACCACTACCGCAGGGGCCTCCGTCCGTATCCATGGGAGGCCCCTGCCATAGTACACGATGGAGCCCGAAACGAAGCTGTGAGTTCGATGCGGCCCTACATGCACGGCCGCGATGTGACATCAATATTGCTTTGAGCGAAGAACCAAAACTATTCCTGTCTTTTGAAGAATAATTTGGTTTTAGATTAGGTCACA
The DNA here is from genome assembly GCF_040894005.1 of Engystomops pustulosus. NCBI lineage: Eukaryota > Metazoa > Chordata > Amphibia > Anura > Leptodactylidae > Engystomops > Engystomops pustulosus. The sequence goes on from NC_092414.1 coordinate 202,360,545, forward strand.
CGTGGCGTCTTGAACCAGTTTTTGGTCCGTTTTTTAAACAGTTCGTTAAAAAACGCATCGTTTTTGACCAGTTTTAATTAAGATAACTGGTCAAACCTGTCAAAAACTGATGCGTTTTTTAACGGACTGTTAAAAAAACGGACCAAAAACTGGTTCAAGACGCCACATGTGACATCACCCTCAGGGCGCGTTCACACGTTGCGTTTTGGTTGCGTTTTCATTGCATTTGAAACGCATATACAACAGCTGATGTGATGTAATTTGCCTAATTACATTACCGTTTACGTTTGTAAACGCAATGTTAACGCAATGCGTTTTGTAAACGGAAACGTTTACAGTGATGTAATTAGGCACATCACCTCTCCTCAGCTGTTGTATATGCGTTTAAAATGAAATGAAAACGCAGGTCAAAACGCAACATGTGAACGCGCCCTGAGGCTGCATGAGGTAGCTAGAAGGCACCAACATGGTGGATGGAATGGATACAACTGTGGGGGAGGGACATGAATGATAATCACTAATAATAATAATCACTGCTTTGCCTTTAAGAACTTTGCTTTCCTCTGAGTGAGTGAGGTGAAGGTTGTAACTCACTGACATAAAGATAACACACCCCAGACAGGAACGTCACATTGTGGCCGCTCATTATGCGGCTCCGTTTCTGGCAGACATGGACATGATACCAGACGGGGATTTGTAAGACATTGGGCTTTGTCAGGAGAGAGCCGCTCTTATCGGCTACTTTTGGGTAGTGTTACCTTTGGTGAGAGATTGTTGACTGCCCCATGTCTTCTAACAACACACCGAGGCTGCGTTCACACGCTGCGTTTGGTCCTGCACTTTCATTGCATAGGACCATTGCGTTTTCCATAAGGGCGCGGTCACACGGTGCGTTGTGGTTCCATTTTCATTGGGATTTTATATGCATTACAACATCGGTGATAAGGTGATTTGCCTAATTATATTATTGTTAACATTTGTGTTTACAAAACGCAGTGTAAACACAATGTTAACACTTGTTAACAATGCATTTACATTTTGTACAAAAACGGGACATGTGGCTTAGGGCGCGTTCACACGTTCCGCTAGCGCACAGTGGGCGGGGCTCGGGCCAATCGCATATGCGTTTCCCGGGAAACGCATGCGATTAATAACCCGATCGCATGCGTTTCTCTGGAAACACATATGCGATCGCCCCTGTGCATAACGCGACGCTAGCGGATCGCGTGAACGTGCCCTCAGGGTGAAGACACACATGGCGTTTTTGGGCCGTTTTTGGGCCGTTTTTACTAAGTGCGTTTTCAGATCGTTAAAAACGCATGCGTTAAAAAACGCATCCGTTTTTTAAAAACGCATGCGTTTTTTGAAAACGCATGCGGTTTTGTCCGTTTTTCCGAAATTGCGCAATGAAAAACGCATGCGTTTTTAACTATCTGAAAACGCACTTAGTAAAAACGGGCCAAAAACGGCCCAAAAACGCCATGTGTGTCTTCACCCTAAGGGCGCGTTCACACGTTGCGCTTTAGTTGCGTTTTCATTGCGTTTTAAAACACATTACAACAGCTGAGATGAGGTGATTTGCCTAATTACATTACTGTTAACATTTCCGTTTAAAAAACGCAATTTCAAAGCAGGGGGTGCATCATTAAACCTCACGTCCCCGCTAGCCTAGCATAAACTTTATTGACCGAATATGTTAATTTAATTAAGCGGCTACCGGGGCGTGGAGTAGCCGGACACGAGGCTACACGGCGCGGCTACTCCACGCCCCAGTAGCTGCTTTCCCCCGCCTACCCTGTGATCTTCGGCGCGCAGCTCCTGGCAGCTGCGCGCCCTCGTCCGAGAAGCCGGAGTTCTGCGCATGCGCAGTAACTCCGGCCTCGTTCCCGAGATCGCGCATCTTGGCCGGAGTTACTGCGCATGCGCAGAACTCCGGCTTCTCGGACGAGGGCGCGCAGCTGCCAGGAGCTGCGCGCCGAAGATCACAGGGTAGGCGGGGGAAAGCAGCTACTGGGGCGTGGAGTAGCCGCGCCGTGTAGCCTCGTGTCCGGCTACTCCACGCCCCGGTAGCCGCTTAATTAAATTAACATATTCGTAATACGTAAAATGGTGTAAAAGTCGTGTTTCGGACATTTTGGCGCTATTTTCCGTTATGCGGTTCACCGTCAGCAATAACCATTTTTATATTTTGATAGATCAGGCATCTTGAGACGCGGCGATACCTAATGTGTCTGTGATTTTTACTGTTTATTATGTTTTATATCAGTTCTAGGGAATGTATTTTTACTTTTTCAATTATTTTTGAAACTTTTTTGATTTTTTTGTTTTTTTTACTATTTTTTTTAGACCCTCTAGGGTACATTAAGCCTTGATGGTCTGATCGTTCCTCCCATATACTGCAATACGACTGTTTCACAGTATATGGCATTTCTGCACAACATACATTACAATGAGCCTCTGGCTCATTGAAACGAATCTTCAGGGCGCGTTCACACATTGCGCTTTGGTTGCATTTTCATTGCTTTTTAAAACGTATGACAACAGCTGAGATGAGGTGATTTGCCTAATTACATTACTGTTAATGTTTGCGTTTACAAAACGCATGTGTTAATGCATTGTTAACGCATGTGTTAACAACGTGTTAGCGTATGCGTTTTGTTAACACACGCGTTAACATAGCGTTAACAAATCTAAATAGTAATGTAATTAGGCAAATCCCCTCTCCTCAGCTGTTGTAATGCGTTTTAAAACGCAATGAAAACGCAACCAAAGCACACCGTGTGAACGCGCCCTCAGGGACCAGACAGCCTCGGGTCTGACAAAGACCCGAGGGTATCATGGCAACCGATCATTGCCGCCAATGACGTTTGGGGGAGCGACGATTGGATCCAAGATGCGGCACTTACGCGCCGCCATCCTTTAGATACCGCGGGCATCGTAAGAGTTAATAGCCACAAACGGCGCAATCACCAACCACAGTTATTAGCGATCGTGAGCCCTCTTCATACACTCCCCGCTCCTCTGCACTGCAGTTTCGGCGCAGAGCATCAAAGGGTTACTATTTCAAATGTATAAAAGACCAAACTTTCCTACTGAAAAACTCCCTGCAAAAACATAAATGAATTCACTGCTGAGGCAGTTTTGGTCACTGTGTACATAATCCGGTCTTTGGCAGCTAAAATCAGCAGCCCGGCTAGCTCAGTCGGTAGAGCATGAGACTCTTAATCTCAGGGTCGTGGGTTCGAGCCCCACGTTGGGCGAAGCTTTTTCTTATTTTAAACTTATTTCTCTTGTCAACTAACACTGTGCTTCTTACTCCCTCCGTCTTTATACCTTCTTAAAATTACATTTTTTATGTAAAACAGTGCATTTACAGATTAAAAAAAAATTCATGAAAATAACAAATCAGTCTAAATGAATATAGGGGCAGAGCTCCACAAAAAAAAAAAATTGGTACATTGATAACAATGTTCTATTTAATCCCACCAGTACCTTATTAAAATTACATTTTAATGTAAAACTTTATATAAAAGGATATTATGTTTTTAAAAAAGCATGCTTGAGTCTGATTACATATAGGGACAGAACTCCATAAAAAATTGCATACATTTCACACAATAAGAGATCAACACTGTTCCAAGTTTATCAGATACATGGTATATATCATAGCTATGCAAAAAGACTAGCGTCCCTGGGTGGGCTCGAACCACCAACCTTTCGGTTAACAGCCGAACGCGCTAACCGATTGCGCCACAGAGACAGCTGAGATCCCAGTAGTTCTATGTATTGTGCTAACCTTCAGACAAACCAGTGCAGCGATCACATGGCTCATTCTCTGTGAAGATACTTCTAAGCTAATTGTACAGAATGAGGACACTACGTGTATAATATCCTCCAAGCCTGTGATTCCTCTGCTGGAGACTGCAGCACAAGCACATGGCAAGTAGAAGCAGAAGACCCAGGTGCTGGGGTGCAAGCTGGACCTGAGCCATTGTAGCTGGACCTGAGCCACTATAGCTGCACCTGAGCCATTGTAGCTGGACCTGAGCCAGTGTAGCTGTACCTGAGCCATTATACAGGAACAATCTTCTGTTGCAGGTTTAATCACTCCCCAGTAGTTTATAGTATAATAACGCTGAGCAGCTTTGGCATGTGTGGATATGGATGAGTGGGAGGCAGTAATGTGATGTTGCTGGTATGACTTGCTGTACTGTAGAGTTGTGGGCACGCTGGATAATTGATCCTGTTATAGCAGAATTATCAGGCTTCTCCAGTAGGATGATGTCAGCCAATGTCATGTACAGGGTGATGTAAGACAAGTAATGTCATGTGCTGGGCTACACTGCACACTGATCCTCCTATCCATAGATTCCCCACTATACAAGCAGGGAGCAGAGTGGCGCAGCGGAAGCGTGCTGGGCCCATAACCCAGAGGTCGATGGATCGAAACCATCCTCTGCTAGGTGAATTTTTTTTTACATTTTTGCAATTATTATTTTTTTTTTTTCTAAACAATATTCTTTACTTAATGTATATGTCTCTTTACATGATTATCACACAGTCATTTACTATAGTAGCATGCATAATAGTCATGCATGTCATGTTTCATTATGGGACTGCGAGACAATGCAAATCCACGTGTAAATGTGATGTTCTTAAGCCCCAATATCAGGAAATGCAGGAAACAGCAATCGGCCGACATCTCAAAATTTTTTACACAAATTCAAATTGTGGCAATGTACTGGATGTTAACCCTTTCCTGACAATGTCCTTTTTTGATTTTACATTTCCGTTTTTTTCATTCCCCTTGCTTAAAAGACCTTAACTTTTTTATTTTTCCGTGGATGGAGCTTTAGAAAGGCTTGTTTTCTGCGTAACCAATAGTGGCAGGATTTTATATTCCATAGCATGTACTGAGAAGACGTGAACTTGTTGAAAAAACTTTTATGCTCCATGTTATTTTGCGCTTTGACTGTGCACTACATGTTAGAGCTCCACTTTATTCTTTGGGTCGGTGCGATTACATGGATACTAAATTTATTATATAGGTTTTATTTGGTTAAAAAAAATAAAAATCTTTTGCACAAAAAACATTCTTCATTGTGCCATATAAACTTAAAATTAACCCCTTTAACGACCTGGACCCTTTTTTGTTTTTTCCTTTCCATTTTCCATTCCCCCCTTCAAAAATCTATCACTTTTTTATTTTTCAATGTAAAGAGCTGTGTGGCGGCTTGTTTGCAATTCATAGTGACTGTATTTATTTTTTCATGCCCTGTACTGGGAAGTGGGAAAAAAATTCCAAATGCAGAGTAAATGGTTAAAAAACGCATTTGCGCCGTTTTCTTGTGAGCTTGGATTTTACGGATTTCATTGTGCGCCGCAGATGTCTACTTTATTCTTTGGGTCGGTGCGATCACGGGGATAACAAATTTGTATAGGTTTTATAATGTTTTCGTGCATTTAGAAAAATTAAAACCTCCTGCACAATTTTTTTTATTTTGCCATCTTCTGTCGCTAATAACTTTTTCATACATTGGTGTACGGAGCTGTGGGTGGTGTCATTTAGTGCGACTTTTGATGATGTTTTCAATGCTACCATTTTTAGGACTATACAACCTTTTATTGCTACCATTTTGCTGACAATAAGGCGTTTTGATCACTTTCTATAAAAAAATTATGCGTTGCAAAGTAACAAAAAAAATTGGCATTTCAGACATTTGGGCACTATTTCCATTATGGGGTTCACTGCCGGGAATAACCATTTTTATGCATTGATAGATACAATGTTTTGGGACACGGTGATACCTAACATGTTTATGATTTTTATTATCTTTTTTACTTTTATGTCAGTTCTAGGTAAGGGGGGATTTGTACTTTTATTTTTTTTATTATTATTTTTTATATTTTTAAACTTTTTAAAATGTATTCTTTTTTTACCGTGTTTCTCGGCTCCCTACGATACTTTAACCTTAGGGAGTCTGATTTGGCAGCCATGGAGCCCTGTTTTAGGGTCCTGGCTGGCATAGCAACCGACCAAAGTCAACCGATGATGTCACAGTTGCGTTGCTCAGATCTGGAACGCGTGACAGCACTTAAAGGGGTTATTTGAGACTTTATAAAAAACAAAGGTGGCCAGGAGGGGGCTGCTTAAAAAAATAAACATATACTTACCTCCCGTGTCCTGTAAACAAACCTGGGCATGGAACCCGCGTGGCATTAAGCTTCAAGCCGGCCAAGGTGGCCACGTGCTTACATGTGACACGTACTGGAGAAATAGCAGCATGGGACGCCCATGTTTATTTTTTTAAGCAGCCCCCTCCCGGCAACCTTGGTGTTTTTATAGAACCTTGGAAACCCCTTTAAGAGGTCAACACCCGTGATCGGTGCCAGCATAATTCAGCTAACATCTGCTGTGTGCGTAGTGGGCTAAGCCAGCTCTGTACACCTTTAGGGTGATGCCACACATGGCGTTTTGAATCCGTTTTTGGTCCGTTTTTAAGCACTCTGTTAAAAAACGCATGGGTTTGAAAACACATCCATTTTTGACAGGTTTTCCAAATTTGCGCAATTAAAAACAGACAAAAACGGATGCGTTTCCAAAAAACACATGCATTTTTAACGGACTGCTTAAAATTGGACCAAAAACGGTTTCAAAACGCCATGTGGGGCATCACCCTTACTCGACATGTGACGTATCCATCCACTTCGGCACCACACACCTATTAGCCGGCCAATCCGCTGCCACAACATGCACATGCACGAGGCTGAACTAAATGCACATTCATGAAGATAAAACAGAACTTGGTGGACCAGCTTTTTGCAGTTCTAACTGTACGCCAAAAAAAGGGTTGGTAAACTAGAAGTTGAGTAACCAAAAAAAAGTGAGTGCCGGAAAAGCAGCAATAGTGTGTCACAAACACTTAATATGTATGGTGCACAAGGGACAGCAAAGAAAAAATAAACGCCAAAAGATGTCAATAAAAATTGTCCCCCAATGAGTTTTTGTTTTCACATGTGCAAACGGTTGCGCAATGTGGAATATGTAATAATTATGGTATTGCTTTTTTGTACGTCTTTGTATATTTTTGCATGTGTTTTTTATACACTGAAGTATATGGAATGTGAAAATCTGCATCAAACCTGAACCATGATGTTTCTGATCAGGTGAATGCACAGCACTTCCAAGATAAAAAAATCTCATTCTCCACAGTAGCTGCTCCTGAAGGTCACTTTGATCTGTAGATCACAGTGACACCAAATTTTCCAAACAAAAACTGCAGTTGCCTCGTTAGCGCAGTAGGTAGCGCGTCAGTCTCATAATCTGAAGGTCGTGAGTTCGATCCTCACACGGGGCACAAGGTGTTTTTTTTTTATATTTTTCTTCTTTTTTTGCTAGGACAAGACCAAGTAAACAAAATTTTCAAAAATCATTTAAAGAAAGGTATGAGATTAGATGATGAAAAATTGGACAACAGGGTCAAAGTGGGAGCAGGTTGTATCACTTAGGTTATGTTAGATTTTTGCTATCAATTAGCATCATTTAAGTAATGTTAGTTTTTTGTTGTGGATTTGTGCAATTGGAAAATTTGCAACTGTTTTTGAAATGCAATAACCTATTGCGATTTTTCACACATCTAAGAATGGGAGATGCTCCGTCCTATTTCTTTTAAATTGCATTTCGAAATGCATTGCGTACACAGCGTGTGAACACAGCCTTAATGGACTGATGGAGATCGCCATGTACATGTCTGTAAGCCAAGGTCACACATGAAAGAGTCAGAGGAATTTTACACAGAGTGAAATCAAATGTGGCCAATATTTTTGAGGCTATCTCATGTAGACAAATAGGGCTTTCAGCAATTAAAGCATTGTGCTAGCGCCGCAGTTATGCAGTTCTAATGTAAATGCAGTTCTATTGGTACATGTAACGGCAACCTGAATTTTCCATTGAATATAGCCTAAAGCAGTGTTCCCAAACCACCGGTTTGTGGCCCAAAACGGGGCCATGGAACATCTGATTCCGGGCCACTGGCTATCTCTGTAAAAGCAAAAAAAAAAACAATACTCACCTTCGGCATTCCCCTGGAGCAGTCTTCTCTTGCTGTACTTAATTTCCATGTTAATTAACACCTCTATTGACGGTGAGTGTCATGATGATCACATCGTATCTGCCGACAATAGAACCATGCATTAAAGGATTTCCACCAGGATAAGGATTGTAAACCAAGCACACTGACATACTGGTGTGTGCCCCCTCTGGTAGGATCTGCTCTTCTTTTCTATGCCCTGGTTTTTACAAAAAAGGCTTTTAAAATTATGCAAATAAGCATTGGGGGCTCTGGGTGTCAATTGGGGGCTCATAGGTGTCAATGGAGCCTAAAGCCCCTCAGGCTAATTTGCATAGTTTGTAAAGCCTTTTTTTTCTTAAAAATCAGGGCATAGAAGATTTAAGAAGATTGGATCCTGCTCGAGGGGGCACACACCAGTATGTCAGCGTGTTTGGTTTATAATCCTGGTGGTAGATGTCCTTTAATGTTGAAGTGAAGTGAAGGAAGAGAAGACTGCTGCATGGGAATGAGGAAGGTGAGTATTTTTTTTATATATAGAGTTTGGTTGGGAAATGGGATATTGAAAGCAAGAGGGTGGTGGCAACCAAAGGAAAGGGGACTTTAAAGGGGACATGCTACAGGAAATGGGACAATAAAAGCGGGGGGTGCTTCTTCGGGAAATGGGACAACATAAGCTAGGAACACAGGGAGTTATGGTGGGGCATGCAAACATACACTAGACCACATCCCCCCACCTACTGGTCCACGGAGAAAATTTATGTTTACAGCCGGTCACTGGGTAAAAAAAGGTTTGGGGCCACTGCCCTAAAGCATCTTATATGGCAGATTATCAGTATTACTGAAAGGCTAAAGTTATATATTTAGGAGAAATGATGTGGCTTTGGCACTCTCAGTCGAGTAACATAATTCCAGTGAAATGTGTGTGATATTTTTGAAATGTGTTGACCTTCCGCAATAAAAAATAAAATAAAAAATTGTGGAATTGTGGAAAAGTAAAAAAAAAAAAAAAACAATATTTCACTGTAAATTCTCAAAAGGGATTAGCTTTAAATAACAGCAGGAGAAAAATTGGAGAATAGTGAAATTGCTAAACACAAAAAGTGGTGCCATCAGCAAATATACTTCCCCTTTGTCTCAGTACTATAAGTTCCCCACAATAGTAATCCAAGCAACCGCATAAACAACAAGGCATAAGAAAGAAGTAAGGTTATTCAAAAGAAAAACCACAGAGCCAAACAGTCAAAACAAAACATCAGGGGTACAAAGAACAAAGGAGTCCATGGAAACGGAGACCAACCGCTACCTCCTCTCTATGGGGGCAGAATGCATGAGCCTCCTGCTGTTCCAGTTGGCCGTTAGTAACATATCTGCCTCCTTAAAAGGAATATGTCTCAGAATTTGTCCACCCCAAACCATCACCATTGCATTATCGGTGTAGGACCCCAGGCCAAGCTAAATATAATACATACACCAGACCAAGCAATATAGAATAACAATACTACAGACCACAGAGCAGACAATAAATACAGGACTCAAACCAGTCAATATTACAGGGAATTACCTAAAGCAGATAAAAAAGGGTCTCCCACCAACGGGTCCCCACCCACTCATAGCAGACGCATATGAGAGACGCCAAGAGCAGATAATAATAATACAGAAGACCCTTGTACCCAAATACTAGACCCGAATACAGACACTAATACAGGAGACCCCATAACAGGCACTAATACAGGAGACTCCCATAACAGGAACTAATACAGGAGACTCCCAAAGAAAGCACTAATACAGGAGACTCCCAGAGTAGATACTAATATAGGAGACCCCCCAGAGCAGGCACTAATATTGGGGAACCAAGAGCACACTCTAATACAGGAGAATTAGAGACAGGCAAATTTTTAAAACATTTGATTCGCTGAGATCGGCGAATCAAATCATGGCGAATCACCTGTAGGGTTCTATAGAACATTGTGCCATGCTTAAATATGCATAGGGAGCGTGGTTTGGTCTTCAAACAATGCTGTGTTTTAGTATGACATGCACATGACAGCCGCCGCTCTTAGAATCGCTTCACTCTTCATTTCCATGGCACTTACAGGTAACGTCTGTGCCAGCTCAAAAGGACTGAGCTGAGGGCCAAGATCCCACTATAACATCAAAGAGTGCACTCTTTTTACACTGACATCAGATGATTCCATAGATTATGACAGAACCTGTTCTGTTAAACGCAGATACATGTAGTGGAGAGGGTCTCGGCAGTAATTTTGCATTGACGCCACTGATCATTTTGCCCTTTATTTTGTCCGTCAGTGTCCGCTTTCAATCGGTCAATAATCCATCAGTATTGCTAAAGCCAAAAACAAACAGGAGTTGATCCAAAACAGAGATGACCAGTAAATGGGATATTTGCATGTTGTCTGTGTTCTGTATCCACTCCTGCTTTGGCTATCAATCCTGAAGCTTTTCTGAAGGGGAAAACCAAACATAGTGGCAATGTCATAGAGTGGTGGAGGGTGAAAACAGCATTATGGAAATCACAGGGTGTTCCAGGGAGACATTGGTCAGTTGGCAGCAGCAGGTAGGTTGCAGCGCGTGGCACAATGACAATTTATGGAGGTGGCAGCAACATCGTAGGCCACAGAGTGGCAGAATGACAGAGTGTGGAGGTGGCGGCAGCAGCATCATGACGTCAGAGAGTGGCACAATGACTAATTCTGGAGCTGGCAGCAATATGGTAGGCCACAGAGTGGCACAATGACAGAGTGTAGAGGTGGCAGCAGCAGCAGCAGGAGGTCAGAGAGTGGCACAATGACAATTTCTGGTGGTGGCAGCAACATGGTAGGCCACAGAGTGGCACAATGACAAAGTGTGGAGGTGCCGGCAGCAGCAGCAGGAGGTCAGAAAGTGGCACATTAACAGAGCATGGAAATGGTTGACAATTCCAGTCCCTGCTAAATATGGTAAGAGGCAAATGGAGCAACTGGCAGAAGATGTGTGGCATCAGGCGTGTGGCAGCATCAGAATAGTGGCTGAGGCAGGTAGTTAGAATCCAGACTCATTTCTCAACGTTTGGTGGAGGACTTGCTCCTGGGCCACCCCAACTAAGGGTTGTATCTGATGAATCCACAGACTCTTGGCTGGGGTTGTCAGATGTCATTTGGGAGGAAGTGGATGACCCAGTCAACCAATCGAGAACCTTTGGGTTGTTCATCAACACACTGCCTCTAGATGACACTGGCAGTTCTGGCTTCACAGAGTCACCCCTGCCGCGACGTCCCCTTACTGTGATGCGACCCGTGCCTGCTCCACCTGCCACCTCTCTGTCTGACATATTGGTTAATCAACTATGTTGATTTGACACAGATTTCTTGATATCAAATTTAGCAAGAAATACAGAGCCCCAAAAACTGACACCCTGGACTTTGAGCAAAAATCACTCCATCAACTATGTGGATTTGACACGGATTTATTGATATCTACTTTAGCAACAAAAAACAATTGAAATTTGGGGTATACAGATCCCCCAAAACGGACACCCTGGACTTTGAGAAAAAATCACTCCATCAGCTACTGAGTACAAGCAGCTGGATGCTACAGACAGCACATGCAGTGTGAAATGACGGGGTTGCAAATGGCCGTCTGTTTTTATAGGGCTGTGACATCACATAAGCCTGCCGGTCACTGATTGGCTTACCTGTCTGCACATGTGATCGAGGGTGTTCCTTTCTCCTTCCCAGAGTTCTCTGCCCCATGCAATACATTGTGCTCGCAGGATTTTGCTAATAAATGGGGGGGGGGAGAGAATTATTCCCAGGAATCACTGTAAACTCTGGATTCATGCCAAACCAAAATTTTCCTGAGATTCTAAACTTTGTTAGAATCAATTTGCCCATCTCTAGTGTTAATACATGAGACCCCAGAGCAGGGACTAATATAGAATGTCACAGGTGTCCCCGCGATCCATGTCTCGGATGGCGCTGCCCCCTGACCTCATCACCAAACTCACCTCTCCATACTCCTGCTCACGTCCGGCCTGGTCCGCGCACGCCTCCCCCCTCTCTAGGGCGTGCACGCGCCGACACTCTAGGATTTAAAGGGCCAGTGCATCGCTGATTGGTGCTGGCACTCCCAGGTTTCCTTAAAGGCACGATGTTCCCAGAATTCCCTCCCGGATCTTTGAGCTACCTAGCCTAAGAGAAAGCTTCCTGTAAGTTCCTGTACCTGTTCCTTGTCTGCCTTGCCTGTATTCCTGTTGTGACCTCGGACCTGACCTCTGCATCTCCGCCACCTGCCCTGACTATGTGCCTGTGTCTGACATTGAGCCTGGACTCCGATTCTGTACCTCTACCTCGGCTGCCACCGCAGGCTTTTTGCACCTGTGGAACGACCTGGTGGCACCCTACCGCAGCAAGACCATCCCGCTTTGCAGCGGGCTCTGGTGAAAAAAAGGTGCCACTTAGACTCCGGTCCCAGGTACCGGCTAGTACCACCTCCCGCGGTGGTCCAACTTATCCCCTCCTTGTACAATGACCTCTATATAGATAACACTGACCCATCATTACATCACTACTGACAATAGAGGATGTCACATCTTATCTCCCTCCCTTCCCTGTACAATGACCTCTATATAGATAACACTGACCCATCATTACATCACTACTGACAATAGATGATGTCACAGCTTATCTCCTCCTCCTCCCTGTACAATGACCTCTATATAGATAACACTGACCCATCATTACATCACTACTGATAATAGATGATGTCACAGCTTATCTCCTCCCCCTCCCTGTACAATGACCTCTATATAGATAACACTGACCCATCATTACATCACTACTGGCAATAGATGATGTCACAGCTTATCTTCTCCCCCTGCCTGTTCAATGACCTCTATATAGATAACACTGACCCATCATTACATCACTACTGACAATAGATGATGTCACAGCTTATCTCCTCCTCCTCCCTGTACAATGACCTCTATATAGATAACACTGACCCATCATTACATCACTACTGACAATAGATGATGTCACAGCTTATCTCCTCCCCCTGCCTGTTCAATGACCTCTATATAGATAACACTGACCCATCTTTACATCACTACTGACAATAGATGATGTCACAGCTTATCTCCTCCTCCTCCCTGTACAATGACCTCTATGTAGATAACACTGACCCATCATTACATCACTACTGACAATAGATGATGTCACAGCTTATCCCCTCCCCCCCTGTACAATGACCTCTATATAGATAACACTGCCCCATCATTACATCACTACTGACAATAGATGATGTCATAGCTTATCTCCTCCTCCCTGTACAATGACCTCTATATAGATAACACTGACCCATCATTACATCACTACTGACAATAGATGATGTCACAGATTATCTCCTCCTCCTCCCTGTACAATGACCTCTATATAGATAACACTGACCCATCATTACATCACTACTGACAATAGATGATGTCACAGCTTATCACCTCCCCATCCCTGTACAATGATCTCTATATAGATAACACTGACCCATCATTACATCACTACTGACAATAGATGATGTCACAGCTTATCACCTCCCCATCCCTGTACAATGATCTCTATATAGATAACACTGACCCATCATTACATCACTACTGACAATAGATGATGTCACAGCTTATCTCCTCCTCCTCCCTGTACAATGACCTCTATATAGATAACACTGACCCATCATTACATCACTACTGATAATAGATGATGTCACAGCTTATCTCCTCCCCCTCCCTGTACAATGACCTCTATATAGATAACACTGACCCATCATTACATCACTACTGGCAATAGATGATGTCACAGCTTATCTCCTCCCCCTGCCTGTTCAATGACCTCTATATAGATAACACTGACCCATCATTACATCACTACTGACAATAGATGATGTCACAGCTTATCTCCTCCTCCTCCCTGTACAATGACCTCTATATAGATAACACTGACCCATCATTACATCACTACTGACAATAGATGATGTCACAGCTTATCTCCTCCCCCTGCCTGTTCAATGACCTCTTTATAGATAACACTGACCCATCTTTACATCACTACTGACAATAGATGATGTCACAGCTTATCTCCTCCTCCTCCCTGTACAATGACCTCTATGTAGATAACACTGACTCATCATTACATCACTACTGACAATAGAGGATGTCACAGCTTATCCCCTCCCCCCCTGTACAATGACCTCTATATAGATAACACTGACCTATCATTACATCACTACTGACAATAGATGATGTCATAGCTTATCTCCTCCTCCCTGTACAATGACCTCTATATAGATAACACTGACCCATCATTACATCACTACTGACAATAGATGATGTCACAGCTTATCTCCTCCTCCTCCCTGTACAATGACCTCTATATAGATAACATTGACCCATCATTACATCACTACTGACAATAGATGATGTCACAGCTTATCACCTCCCCATCCCTGTACAATGATCTCTATATAGATAACACTGACCCATCATTACATCACTACTGACAATAGATGATGTCACATCTTATCTCCCTCCCTTCCCTGTACAATGACCTCTATATAGATAACACTGACCCATCATTACATCACTACTGACAACAGATGATGTCACAGCTTATCTCCTCCCCCTCCCTGTACAACGACCTCTATACAGATAACTCTCACCCATTATTACACAGGATTTATAATGTAATATGGAGAAGGGAGGCTAGGACCACCTACTTGACAGTACAAAACCTAATTTCATAGAGTGTGTTGTAACAAAAAAAAATATTGCTAAGGAACGGTGTGACCGTAGGAGCTACACCTGTTACAGGATGTATCTTTATAGTCAATGGAAGTAGTGAAAGGTCCTTTTTGAGTCCCATCCAAACCAGGATAAATATATAAATATAGGGGGCCATATTGTGACAAGGACCACTAAATCATATGGAAACAAGCCACATGATGAATAGGAAAACTACTGAATGTTTTCCACTTTCACTTATCTGAACGCAGATATGGGACAACATGTTTTCATCCCGGGCACTTCCTCTCTGATTCAGCAACTCTAAGCATAAAAACCCTAGAGCATTGTCATCATTTCATCCCTGAATATGGACTCCGAGAGCGGAATCACTCATGAGAGACTTTGTGAGAATGAAAGACAATCAGGTTGGATTATTTACATTCCCTTTCCTTCATTTTTTATTCATTTTAGATATATTTTGTAAAAATAAATAAATAATTAGTACTGTAAGACGCCATCATTTTGTGGCCATCACATGACGTACGGTATATCTACTAGAAGCAGACATTGAAGGTCCCCCTGTATAACAGCACCTATATTATACATTGTATATGCATTCTACGTGTACATTATGTACTTTACTGCACTTTACTTGTACCATATGTATCATTCAACTACCTACCTATACTACCTGTGTTGTACTGCATTCTACCTTTACTATACATGCTGTACTGTCCTCTATATGTACTACCTGTGCTGTACTACTACCTACCTATACTTCCTGTAATGTACTGCACTCTCCTATACAAGTACTGTACCACCCTACATTTAATATATTTTACTCTACTTGTAATATATACATAATGTACCACACCTTATTTATACCATATTTTCCTTACAACCTACCTACCTACCTAAACTACCTATTCTGCACTCCATATGTACTATACATAATGTAGCGCACTTTATTTGTTCTATATACATCTTACTATTTCTTACCTATATTACCTTTAAAGATGTCCCTCCGATAACACTAGCAGACACTTCCGTGCTGCTCTCAAAGCCAAAGCGGTCCGGCGTATACATGAGGGGGCAGGATTAGGTCCATAGTCCGCAGTCACCGCCGGACTATGGAGAGGGCAGGGCGGTCCAGGGAAGAGGCAGCACCTCAGACCGCCCCCTCATGAATATGTCGGACCACTTTGAGAGCAGTCCGGTGTTTCTTGTATACAGTGCGGCGGTGTCTGCTACAATTATCGGAGTCAGATAACGCTAGCAATGTAACACTGCTGGGACTGTTGTAGCACTAGGAGCCGCTTACTTTAGTAATCAGCTCTTAGCGCCTTTTTTAAGGGTGACAGGTCCCCTTTAATGTACTCTATTAGTCCGACATGTCCTGTTATACTGCCTGCTTACAGTGGGAAACAAATATCTTATACGCTTCTGATTTACCAAAAATTAGAGAAAATCACTTTGTATGATTTTTAAATAATTAATTTGTATTTTATTGAATGAAATAAGTAGTTGATCACCCGCCAACCAGCAAGAATTGTGTCTCTCTCAGATCTGTAAGAAGCTCCTCCTACTCTGCACTCATTACCTCTATTAATTGCACCTGTCTGAACCTGTTACCTGTATAATACTCCAACCTCCACCAGGGCCAAGACCAAGGAGCTGCCTAAGGACAATTGGGACACATGGGACACTTTACAGGCTGGGATGTGCTACAGGACTATAGAAAGGTACAACTATTGATGCAATTATTAGAAAATGGAAAAAACAAGAGATGACTGTCGAAGTCTAGGGCACCATGCAAGATCCCGTCTTGTGGTGTATGGATGATTCTGAGAAATGTCAGCAATCCTCCCTAGATGACATAGTCACCAGGTGCCCCTGATCTCACCAGCCATGTGCAGGACATTTGAAGTTCACTAATGACCATTTGGATGATCTAGAAGAGCATGGGACAAAGTCATGTGGTCAGACTAGACCAAAATAGAACTAATTGGTATCAAATCCACTCACGGAGTTACTCATGGAGTAAGAAAAAGGGTGAGTACAACCACAAGAACATTATCTCAACCATGAGGCATGGTGGTGGAAACATCATACTTTGGGGGTACTTTTCTGCAAAGGAGACAGGATTACTGCACCATATTGAATGGAGGGTGGATAATGCTATGTATTGCATGATTTTGTCCAATTTCGAGCCAGGGGGTGTTGACTGTGCCGTGAAGAGGAGGGAGATCCATCCAGTATGTCTGCGGCTGTCTATGCCACCATGCAGAGGGATGGGCGGGGGCTCACCTGTGCCAGCGGGCGGGCGGGTCAGGGAGGTGGCTGGCGGACGATCCAGGAGACAGGTGGGCGGGCCAGGAGAGAGGTGGGCAGTAGACGTGACCCTGAGGGAGGGGACCACAGACCGTGGCAAAGCACTGGAGGGACACAGGGACCGTGAATCCCAGGCCCCTGAACCTCATAGGCCCCATAGCAGCCGCTACGGCTGCTACGGCGGTAGTTGCGCCACTGGGTGGGTCCTCAATGAAGAAAATGACCCAAAACACAGAACCCGAGCAATTGAGGAGTGGCTACATATGGAGGACTGGGCTACAATCCCTGCTGCAGTGTGTGCAAACTAAAGGAAATGTCTGACCTATGGAACTCCAAACAAATTACTTATTTAATACTTATTTCATGCAATAAGATGCACATTTTTTTTTAGATTCTGTGTCTCACAGTTGAAGTGACCTACAATAGACCTTTCATTTTACTACTCATTTTCAGAACAACTGGCTATAAATGAATCCCCCAATATACCTGTCACATAAATAGATGCATTACACCTTTGTGTCTTCTTGTTGCAGGCAGAAGGTGGTCTTATCCTTCCACACAAAAATCTGTATGGATTTCGTATGGACTGCTAGCCCTATTGTATGTTCTCATCCTGACCCTCTTTATAACTGTAGTTTCTGAAGGTAAAAAGGTTTATGTTTTTGCTTTTGAACAGTTTGTGAATAGTGATGGGCGTCACCTGGGAACCATATCAAAATGATGCTTATTCCTTCAATTGTTCCTTATGTTGTGACCGCGTCATAATTTTAGTTACGTTATAATGTGCACCAGACATAAAAGAAACTGAGCTCTATAATAGACACAGGAACATGGATAAGTTTTACAAATTCGGGGCTGAAGTGCACAATTTACCAATTCCTTATTTTCTCTGCACAACTTTTTGATACAAAGGAAATAGAGATAAATACTGATTGTCAGACATCAGGGGTAGTGGACCCACTGGACCACCGCGGACGATGACATAAGCTGACACCCGGTTTTCACCAGAGCCCGCCGCAAAGCGGGTTGGACTTGCTGTTGCGGGATACCACCAGGTCATTCCACAGGCGTACTTTGTCTGCAGTGGCAGCCAAGGCGGAGTTCAAAGTCGTATAGTCAGGGACAGGCAGGAGGTCAGGTCAGACAGCACAGGATCGAAATAGGGGGACGTAACGGCAGGTCAGGACAGACAGCATGGGATCGAAGTCAATAACGGAATTGGGGTCACAACAGGAAATCGCTATATCAGCAGAGGGCATATAAAACAAGATTTCTCAATGACAACGAGGCACAAAGATCCAGCAGGGGTGACAGGAAGAGGCAGACCATCTATAGGTCAGAAGGTGGCCTGCGCTATTAGCGGAGCGCTGGCCCTTTAAATTTCAGATAGCCGGCGCATGTGTGCCTTAGGAGGCAGGGACGCGCGTGATGGGGACGCACGCGCCGATCCATGGGCGATGCCCCTGGAGCCTGGCGAAAAGTAAGTGAGGCAGAGGGGCACACAGGCAGACATGGGTCGCAGGGGCACCTGTGACAGTGATAGGTGTCTTATCTACAATATGTATCCTAAAGATAGAAAAGGAGAGTTCCCATTGGTCTGTGCTTTAGATTATCAATGGCTCTTTCTGTCCTATATAACTTTCTTAAAAGGAGGATTAGAAGTTCCCCATCCTTACCATGCACCGTCCTAAAAGTGTGGATGACCATTCTTTACATACTAATAAAGAAATTATCCTTCTATTTCAGCCAATGTCTCCAGTAAGCAGTTGATCACCATAAAAGAGATGAACGACTTTAGGGTAAAAGGTAAACTAATATGTTGATGAATGGGGTATGTCATCACATAGCACATAGGGAAAATTCTGGGTTTTTATGGCATCTTGCACCTCTAGGAGCCAGGTCTGCAAAACTCTGCAAGACCTCAATGAGTTGGTTTCAGACTATTGCTGCCTCTGGCCACAAGGCTGATTTAAAGCATATCACTAAATGCTGTGCATTATCATAGGCATTAAAAATCTCCACACAATAAAAACAGATTAGAAATAGTGTTATTTTGTTATCAGTGTTTGTGAATCAAAACAAAAACGTATTCCCATTAAGTACACAGGCAGTTTTATGCAACTTTCACTAAAAGTATAACTTTTTTTTAATTAAATAATACAGAAAAATTGAAATTGGTGTCTAAAAATGTAACTCAAACAGAAAAAAATATGTACTTAAACTACGAAATATAAAATATGTGAAATGTTATATTACGTTCAGGCATTGCACAAAGCATTTAAAGGGATTCTCCAGCGATAGCACAGGATAGGGCCTAACTTGCTGACCAGCGGGGGTCTCAGTGATGAGACCTGTACGGATCTCGATAAACTCCTGTTGCGTTCAAGATGAGCGGAGCAGCAAGTTGCATATGCACTGTTGCTCTGTTCATCTCCATGGCACAAATAGAGATAGCCGAGCGCCATACTCGGAAATCTTCATCAGCCCTCTCTGCATCTCGAGTACAACAGGGATGAAACAGACCCCTGTTTTCAAGATCTGTGGGGGTCTCATTACTAAACCCCAACGATCTACATGTTAGGTAAGCCCTATCCTAGGGATAGGGCCTAACTTGCTATGGCTGTAGAACCCCTTTAATATCCTAACCTCAAGTTTTCTTTCCTGCAGTACATAATCTTTCTTCAACCATGGATGACCTACACAAGTCATTAAAGAGTAAGTGTACAAGACACATGACATCGTGGACAGCACTAACACACGTTCTACACTACATCCAGCAGCTCTAAGCTCATGTTGTATTGAAACACAATTGTTATAGTAGATGTGGTGACAGAGAGCAGGCTACTTAGGAACTCAAAAAACTCAATTGTTCCATAACAATTAAAATTTGCAAGACGTCAAGACAAGAGAGGGTGCAGCAGACCTTTTGACCATCACCATTCTAAGTGCTAATTTGTGCATAAAGAAAAAATCGCTTCATTCGGGACACATATTGGCCCACATTGATCAAAAACAGTGCAAATTGTTTGCACGTTCTTTTTAGGGCAAAGTCAGACAGAAAACTGGTGCAAACACTAATAAATGTGGGCCATTTTCTCAAGAAAGGCACAGAACACTTCACCTATATGGCAGTATTTTTAGTTTATACATGACTTGAGAAAGAATTTTAAAGGGGTTGTCCCGTGTAATAGGATTACCATGAGTTTTAGGAGTCCTTTGACAGTAAGGGTGGTGACACACATGGCGTTTTTAGGCCGTTTTTAGTTTTGTAAAAAAGCATGCGTTAAAAAACACATGTGTTTTTGACAGGTTTCAACAATTATCTTAATTCAAACTGGTCAAAAACGCAAGCTTCTTCAAAAGAACGCATGCGTTTTTGACCAGTTTGAATTACTGTTCAAATTACTGATCTGAAAACGCACTAACTGGAAACGGCCCAAATACAGCCTAAAAACGCCATGTGTGCCACCACCCTAAGCAGTTTACAAAGTGTCTTCCAGCTGTTATCACCAGCACATTAACCCCAAGGGATGTCTTTGTAATTCAGAACAGGACAAGTCCATCAAAAGGCTCCTAGACAAAGGACCCTCCTCTATTAACAACATGAAAATCTAATTTTATTTTGATTCCAGAGAAGACCTGTGAGGACGGCTGGAAGCAGTTCGATGACAGTTGTTACTCTCTTACTGTATTTAAAGCTGCATGGGCAAAAATAAGAAAATCATGTCTCAAGAAAGGGGCGGACCTGACTGTGATCACCAGTGCCCGGGAGCAGGTCAGATAATAGGAGTGATATCATATGTATCATAGAACAGAACCATGCGCTGGGATCTGCTGCACTTTGGTTTGGACTCAATAGCCTCTGGATGAGATGTAAAAGATTTAATAGTGAGAGGTCAACTTTCAGCCCAGACAGTGATCATCCGTATGGCGCTGTGCAATCACGTAGCTGGGAGACAAGTCCACCTGGCTGTGTGTGTATCATGGTGTGGCCAGAAGAAGCAAATGCCACTCCTGTTGAATGTGAATGGGTGTCACAGCTGTAGTTACAGCTCGTGGTCACTACAGGGGCACAGAACCAAATGGTTTTGGTTTCACTCCCTGTGTATACAAAGTGCAGAACAGCGGATCAGTGCAGGGACTGGGTTACTTGCCACCACGATAAACTATCAGTAGTAAATCCTTCCTGACCACTTGTAGTTGAGTTTAGCTTTTTCAAGGATAAGGTTGGTATCTTGTCTTTTTGCCTTGTGTTTAGCTGCTCTCTCTTTTTTAGATTTTCCTTACATCTTATTCCGGATCTTCCTCATTCAAACGTTATTGGATTGGGCTTCATGATATGGATGAAGAAGGAAACTGGATGTGGATTGATGGATCAGATTATAAGACCTCTTACCAGTAAGTTTCCTAAGATGATAAAGACTGTTGTTTAGGTTTAAAGGGGTTGTCCAACTCTTTGTGCAGACAGGCTTGGGAGGTAGGTTTTAAAAAAAGAAAGCTAGTGGGCGTGGCCTGGCTATGGAGGAGTGAGGAAGCAACCTTGCTTAGCTCCCAGGTCAGCCAGGAATCCTAGCCAGCAAATCTCCCTCCATCCTGCCTAACCATATACCCCATGGGACCCAGAAAGAAGAGGGGTACAGGGCACACCGCCTCCACCACAACGCGGCCCCCATCCAGGGGTATAAGCCAGTACCTGGTCCCGCAGGCCTCCCAGGACACGCGGCCTACTCAGGAGGAGGACGGCGACCTGATCGACTTGTCGCTCCCGGCTGCCGCGCTCCAGATGCCGCCTCCTGACCTTCGTTCCGGACCTCCGGATCATAGCTCCCCTCCGTTGGGCTGTGCTGACTCCAGGTCCCCGGCGCGGCGCGCGGAGCATGGCAGCCCCAAGATGGCGGACGGCGCAGCTCTGATGCTCCATCAGGCGCGGGACCCCGCTGTTCCGGCTCCACGCGCCGCCTGCTCCAGCAGCGACAGCACCGGCTCACCCAGGATGCCCACCAGCGGAGACCCGGCCCTCGCCCGGACTCCAGATCGGCCCGGAGACCCCCAGCACCGGCTCACCGATGTGACGGCGGCCCAGGAGGCCAGCGCAACAGGTACCTCCAGCCATAATCTATCGCCCTCTGGTCTCGCCACCCTAAAGTTGGGGATGAATGGCTCCTGCCTCACACCGGTACAGCGCAGCCCCACTCTGCAGCGGCCTACTCACCCAGCTACAGCCGCAGGTGAGCAACACCTCTCCCCTGCAGTCCGGGACTTTGACCCCATCCTGGTTCCACAGGAACAAAGGAGCCCCACTCAGGCTATGAGCCCCTGCCCCCAGTCTTCTAGGCTGCCCTCTTTGAGCTCAACAGGAGCCCCAACCCCAGAGCCGACCCCACCTGCCACATGCCAGCAGTCTGCCTTGTATCCAGTGGTGGTGGTGCAGAAGGCTCCCTTGCCCCAAGCACTGGACCCAAAGGCCCCAGCATTCACCTATAAGAACCCAGACCCAGCCGAGGGTTCCCCGGAGGCCCCACCTGCCTCCCCTGATGCCTGGCCACAGAACATGCCGCCTTGGCAATCTCCTGTGCCACGACGATCATCTCTGTCACAGAGCCCGAATCTATGCCTTCAGGACACTCAAGATAGTTTATCCATTCAATCCCTCGACCGGTCACCTGTAATGGGGACACACACCTCTCCACAGCATTTTTCAAGTTACCAAAGTAACATAATAGAGGCGGGAGTACTAGCGGACCTGCGTGCGCTCCGTAATCATATCAGAGCTATCCCAACGAGGGAGGATATGGAGAGCTACGTGGCGCGTCTGGAACAATCATACAGAGTGGAGATATCCAATTTGCGTGACGAGGTGCTTCAAATTGAGCAAAGAGTTACTAACACTGAATCCTCCCATCGCGCTGTTACAGAAAGGCTTGCAATCCACGACACACAGATCTCGCTTCACTCCCAGCAATTACTAGCCCTCACAGAACAGATGGACGATGCTGAGAATAGGGGCCGCAGGAATAACATCAGAGTTCGGGGTGTGCCGGAATCCATTGATAACCAACAGATTGCCGGGACTCTCAGAACCATATTCAACAATATTCTTGGGGTTCCTGAGGACTCCCCTGTAGAGCTCGATAGAGCCCACCGAGCTCTCGGTCCTCGCTCAACTGACCCATCTCGGCCTAGGGACATTATCTGCAGAGTCCATAGATATCAATTGAAAGACCAAATCATGGCCAAAGCAAGGGAGGCAGGCAAAGTGCGCTTCCAAGGGTCAGATGTCCAACTGTTACCTGATTTGTCCCGCCTGACGCTACAGAAACGCAAGGCCCTTAAGCCACTCCTTGGCGTCTTACAGGACAGAAACATACTATACTCCTGGGGCTTTCCGTTTCGTCTCCAGGTTAGGCGAGACGGCATCCTGACGGTGCTCCGTCATCCCGGGGATCTCCCAGGGTTTCGTGCTGCTCTGAATCTGCCTGAGGTCTCCATCCCGGACTGGCCCTCTTTCCTCCCGACAGGTCCCTCTCCTCAACCACCGAGACAGCAGAGATTTCCTAGACGAAGAGCCAGGAGACACTCTCCGGATAGACGAGATGAGGGCGCCCAAGGCCCCCACCACCCAAGATGAATATCTTCTAATCTAATCCGCACTCCGAGCTGTTCTTAAGGATCCCTTGGGCCCTTTTCTTTCTCTCACTTCAGTTGTTCTTGTTGGACTGGTCCCCAGTGGACTCCCGCAGTATCCTTTACAGTGCTTAGTAGTCATACATATTGTTACAGTTTTATAATGTTTAAGATTGACCTGACCACATCTAGGTCCACCCTGCAATGTTTCCATATTTAGGCATGGACACTTATACATGACTCCATTGGCGGTTCCTGGCCCCTGGGGGCGCCCTGCATAGACAGCGCGTCTCTCATTGGGCCCCACGACCAGCTGGACTGCTCGTGGTATAATTCGAACCCATTAGGCTCGTCCCTGTCGCTCGCGGCAGAGACAGACCCTTGTCCTCAGCGGCCCTTTAGGCTGCTTTATTTGTTTTCTTTGCTTTTTTCTATCTGTTTATTTGTTACCTTCTCTTCCTCCCCCCTTCTTCCTTGAGTCCTCCCTGTCACCCCCTTATCCTATTGTTTCCCAGTCGGTGTCTCCCCCAGTGATTGCCTGTCCAATTCAGACTTAGAGCCCATCTTCCCGTGGTTGTTCCCAATATGGCGCCTATCACCTGCTACTCCCTAAATGCCAGGGGCCTGAATATCCCCCAGAAGCGTAGCCAGGTCTTGTTCCGCATGCACAAGCTTCGGGCTGACCTTCTCTTCTTACAGGAGACCCACTTCCGCACCAATAGCATTCCAGTGCTTAGGGACAGATATTACTCATCCTGGTTCCATAGCACTCATGCGGGGGTCAAATCGAGGGGGGTATCTATTGCTATCCATAAACGCTTACTTCATGAAGTTATAGACTCCCAAACCGACCCAGAGGGCAGATTCATTTTTGTAAAAATAAGAATATGGGGCCAACTGCTCACACTGGCCTCGGTGTACCTTCCCAATAAAGACCAGATTAGAGCATGCCGCAAAATTCTGTCCCGATTACGGGATTTTTCAGAGGGCATAGTTGTTCTGGGGGGGGACTTCAATTTCCCGCTCGACCCCTCGGTCGACTGTTCAGTAGTGCGGCCTTCCCTGGCCCCAGCCCAAATGCGGAAATTACAGAAATCCTTTGGGGATTCACAACTGGTGGACGTCTGGAGAATCCTCCACCCACAATCCCGTGACTATACCTACTACTCCCCAGCGCACCGATCCTACAGCCGATTAGATATGTTTTTCCTAAGCCACCATGCCCTTACATGGAGGCCGGAGGCCTCCATTGCCCCCTCCTTGTGGTCTGACCACGCGCCGATCTCTCTCGCTTTGGATATTCCGGGCCCTCGTGCCTCACCGTGGCGGTGGCGCCTTAACGACAATTTGCTAAAAGACTCTGTCTGTCTTGCTGACGTTCGCAAGCAGATTGCCGAGTTCTTCACTACCCATTCGGGACAGCAGCCGTCTCTCCCGGTACAGTGGGAGACCCTTAAGGGTATGCTCCAATTAGTATTTCTTAAGCATGGGGCCCGTCTGAAGCGAGAGAGATCGGCCAAAACCCTACTACTCCTGTCCAAAATAAATGCTCTAGAATTGGATCACAAAAATGGAGGGTCCCAAGAGGTTCTGAACGAACTATTAAATACTCGAGAGGAACTGAGGGAGTTATTGAATCAGAAATACTTAAGCTTCCGAGATAGGAATAAACGCTTCTTCTATGAATACTCCAATAAATGTGGGAAACCCCTCGCCAGATACCTCCACCCCCGCATGACTGGCACTTACATTCCACACGTTAAAGACCATGCGGACAGGTTGACTCATGACCCCAATAGCATTAACTCTGTTTTCCAGAAGTACTATGAGGAGCTATATAACCTTCAGGACCAGTTATCTGACCCGGCCGGGGCCAGGGAAATGGAGAGAATTCGGGCATACGTTAAAGAGACGGCCCTTCCCAGATTGACTAGTGAAGGCCGCGAAGGCCTAGAAGCGGACTTCTCTGAACCAGAGGTAATGGAGGCCATTAAAGCTACCCCAGCAGGTAAATCCCCTGGCCCCGACGGTTTCACTCCCCGCTTTTATAAGACCCTGAGGACTGAGATAGTCCCATTCCTGACACGTACGTTTAACTGCATCTCCTCTCAGGTCCCTCTCCCGCCCCAGTCACTACAGGCCTCCATATCCGTAATCCCCAAGCCTGGCAAAGACCATACCATTTGCTCCAACTACCGGCCAATATCCATCATTAACATGGACATAAAGATACTTTCCAAACTTATGGCCAATCGACTGGGACCGTTGCTTCCAGCTATCATACACAATGACCAGGTCGGTTTCATCCAGGGAAGAGAAGCCCGCGATAACACTAACAAAACCCTGCTCCTCATTTCTAAGGCCAAGTCAACCAGGCAGCAGATGTGTTTGTTCTCGGTGGACGCAGAGAAGGCATTTGACCGTGTGCACTGGGGTTTCCTTTGGGCTTCATTGAGACAATTGGGCATAGGTCCCCGTTTCCTGGGCTTGGTGCGGGCACTTTACTCTGCCCCCACGGCCCAGGTCAGAACCAACGGCATTATGTCGGACTCCTTCAGCATTAAAAACGGCACCAGGCAGGGCTGTCCGTTGTCTCCTCTCTTATATGTTATAGTCATGGAACATCTGGCTGTCGCCCTTCGTCGAAACCCCAGTGTACACGGTCTTCAGGTGGGATCTCGACAGTATAAGATGGCACTATACGCTGATGACCTTCTCCTCTATGTTTCCCAGCCCAGAATCACCCTCCCTAATGTCCTGGAAGAATTTAGGAAATTTGGCTCCCTTAGTAACTTTAAGGTCAACCTCTCCAAATCAGAAATCTTGAATGTCTCCCTCCCAGGGACTGAGGGGCTCCACCTGGCCTCTCAATTTCCCTTTAAATGGAAAAACTCTCATATTTGCTATTTGGGAATTAATATCTCGGCGGACCTATCATCACTGTATGCCCTAAATTACAAACCACTCCTGGATCGAACGGTTAGAGACCTCGGCCAACACCAAAGCCGCCACCTCTCCTGGTTCGGCCGCATAAATGTTCTTGAGATGGACACTATGCCCCGACTCCTGTATCTATATCAGACGCTACCGATCCGACCCCCGAGCTCCTTTTTTACGACTTTACGTACGGCCTTTCGGAGGTTTATCTGGGGTGGCGGTTCTAGCCGCATAAGCTTCTCTGTATTGACACGTACAAAAGCCAGGGGGGGGGTGGGACTTCCCGATCCAAGGTTATATCATACGGCGGCTATTATTCAAAGACTGGTTGACTGGACGTATAACGCTGACTCTAAACAGTGGGTTGAATTAGAACTTGATTTAACCTACCCCACGTTACGTTATCTTCCCTGGATCCCAGCTAATTCTAGACCCTCGGACTTTAATCACTCTCTATTTTCCCCATACTTTTTCTTTGCATGGGACAGACTGATGAACATGAATACCCTGCTTAGGATGAGAGGCCCGCTAACCCCACTATTTCACAATCCTGCCTTCCCACCTGGCGTGGGCAGGCAGAGGTTTCTCTGTTGGGAGGCTTCTTCCGACGTTCGCCTGGGTCAGATTGTCGAGGGCAATGCCGTCCCCCCCCTGGGGTCCTTGCGGGCCTCCCATCCTGACTCCTCACTGTCCTGGCTAGAGCATAGGCAACTGACATCCTACGTAATGGCTGACCCAGAACACACCTCATTTGGATCGTCCCCCACGGCCCTGGAAGCATTATTTAGATTGTCCTCTCCACCATCACATGTACTTTCCACCATATACAGCTTATTGTTGGAAAATGCCACTCCTGATAGGCCAAATTACATTGGTGCATGGGAGGAAGCCCTCTCCGTCGAAATTACAGATGCTGAGTTAGACAAGGCCTTCCTATTCTCGCACAAGATGCCGCTGCCCTGCAGCGCTCAAGAGAAGAACTATAAAATATTGTCCAGATGGTATAGATGCCCCTTTCGGCTTCACAGAATTTTCCCTGAAGTCTCTGATGTGTGCTGGCGCTGCGGTGCGGAGGTGGGTACCTTACTCCATATCTGGTGGAGCTGTACAGCCCTTCAACCATTCTGGAACAAAATCTTTGACACTTATCACCAGGTCACTGGTAAGACAGCCACCCCTTCTCCTCAGATAGCTTTACTCTCGATTATTCCTGGTACTATCTCCTCCATCAAGAAGGGTCTCCTTCGTCACTTTTTGACTGCAGCCCGGTCAGTAATTCCCAGGCATTGGAAAAGCCCACAACCTCCTACGATAGTGGAGTGGGTTCAGGAGCTCGGTTTTATCCGGAGGATGGAGGAACTGGTGGCCAACGATTCAGTAGACCCTAATAAGACAAACACAACCTGGGCCTCATGGGATGCTTTTCTGGACTCTCAGGGATTTCATGATCTCCTCCTGTCATAAACGAAACGTATAGTAGCTCCCACTACGTTCAAGAACCTATCCCTTATGTATGTGTCCCCCCTCTTTCCTCCCCTTTCTTACCCCTCCCCCCAATTCCCCTTTTCTTTATATTCGTGTGAGTGTTTTTATATTTATCTTTTGTTAACTTGTTTATGTTATAATAGTTACTTTGCCCGGGATGGCAATGGGGAGCTTCACTCTTTGCTGATTTACCCTTTGACTCTCATCCCCATATGAGCATATCATTGTTGCATCTGACCCTGCGTGGTCGAGATTATTATGCCATCTCCTGTTTGTACTGATTTTTGTAACCTTTCTCCAATAAATGTTGATTATACCTAAAAAAAGAAAGCTGTACTCACCTTCTCTGTTGCTCCCGGTGTCCCGTGCTGCCATCTTGCTGGTCCGTGCCCACTGAGTTCGACCTCTGTCCGGCTAGGCCAACCCGTCACTATATCTTGATACAGCGCTGGGAATAGGAATGGGTGGGCGTGCTCCTGGGACCCCGGGAGCAACGGAGGAGGTGAGTACAGCTTTCTTTTTTAAAAACTTACCTCCCTAGCTCATCTGCATAATTTCCAAAAGAGTCGGACGACCCCTTTAAGAGAATGTATTTGACCATGTAGTAATGAATATAGGGTTAGGTATTGTCCTTGGAGATCTGTGTTATCATACCTTTAAGTGTATTTTTAGTAGTAGCAGGACTGTGTAAGGTATACACTTTATTAGGTACACCATGCTAGTAACGGGTTGGACCCCCTTTTGCCTTCAGAACTACCTCAATTCTTCGTGCCATAGATTCAACAAGGTGGTGCAAGCTCCTCAACGATTTTGGTCCATATTGACATGATGGCATCACACAGTTGCCGCAGATTTGTCGGCTGCACATCCATGATGCGAATGTCCCGTTCAACCACATCCCAAAGATGCTCTATTGGATTGAGATCTGGTGACTGTGGAGGCCATTTGAGTCCAGTGACCTCATTGTCATGTTCAAGAAACCAGTCTGAGATGATTCCAACTTTATGACATGGCGCATTATCCTGCTGAAAGTAGCCATCAGATGTTACAGGGTACATTGTGGTCATAAAGGGATGGACATGGTCAGCAACAATACTCAGGTAGGCTGTGGCGTTGCAACGATGCTCAATTGGTACCAAGGGGCCCAAAGAGTGCCAAGAAAATATTCCCCACACCATGACACCACCACCACCAGCCTGAACCGTTGATACAAGGCAGGATGGATCCATGCTGTCATGTTGTTGACGCCAAATTCTGACCCTACCATCCGAATGTCACAGCAGAAATCGAGACTCATCCGACCAGGCAACGTTTTTCCAATCTTCTACTGTCCAATTTCGATGAGCTTGTGCAAATTGCAGCCTCAGTTTCCTGTTCTTAGCTGAAAGGAGTGGCACCCGGTGTGGTCTTCTGCTGCTGTAGCCCATCTGCCTCAAAGTTCAACGTACTGTGCGTTCAGAGATGCGTTCTGCCTACCTTGGTTGTAACGGGTGGCGATTTGAGTCACTGTTGCCTTTCTATCAGCTCGAACCAGTCTGCCCATTCTCCTCTGACCT
Organism: Engystomops pustulosus; assembly: GCF_040894005.1. Lineage (NCBI taxonomy): Eukaryota > Metazoa > Chordata > Amphibia > Anura > Leptodactylidae > Engystomops > Engystomops pustulosus. The sequence goes on from NC_092414.1 coordinate 202,390,313, forward strand.
CTGGCATCAACAAGGCATTTCCGCCCACAGAACTGCCGCTCACTGGACGTTTTTTCTTTTTTTTTCGGAATATTCTCTGTAAACCCTAGAGATGGTTGTGCGTGAAAATCCCAGTAGATCAGCAGTTTCTGAAATACTCAGACCAGCCCTTCTGGCACCAACAACCATGCCACGTTCAAAGACACTCAAATCACCTTTCTTCCCCATACTGATGCTCGGTTTGAACTGCAGGAGATTGTCTTGACCACGTCTACATGCCTAAATGCACTGAGTTAGAAATTAAGTGTTAACGAGCAGTTGGACAGGTGTACCTAATAAAGTGGCCGGTGAGTGTATATTACAGGATTGTGGCTTCTCCATAAGGGGGAATGTCTTTACACCAATTTTTTTTTTTTTATTTCTGCAGTGAACTTCTCCACAACTCCTCCCCTTTTTTCTAAGTAAAAGCTGTAGCATGCCTTTGTTTGAGTACTACAGCAGTCACTCAGGGAAGAAGGGAGGGACATCAGAGCATATAAGTGCAGACAGGGGTGAGCCTAAACTATCTGCTTCCTGAGGCGAGCTATAGAATGCCACCCCACCCAATGCTGTAGAAATATATATGTTTTTTTGTTTTAGTAGGTGGCTACTCCATGCAATGTCTTACATCTATATTTACGTTTATTCTACGTCAAGCAGGGCCTTGCATAGATTTAGCTGCAGCCAGCGATTTTGCACATATGAAAAGTTGCTGGCAGCAGCGAGTGCGCCGGCACGGGCCACTCCCAGTCAGCCGCGTCCTCCGCTCGGTCGGCCACGCCCCACCCCCTCACACTTTTTCACGCCCCCACTGGCGTGAAGGTGGCGGAGAGGGCAAAATAATCACAAGTGCTAGCAATAAGCTAGCATTTGAGATTATTTCAGGGCCTCTATGCCATTGATGTGGCATATGCATGATGTGGCCCAAAATTTTTAAGTGTCAGGACGTCCTTTGTAACAGATGACTGCATCCCTAATGCTGCCCCCTACCTTCCTGCAGGTGGCGGTGCCTGAGGCGCATGAAAAGCAATTTATTTCTGTAGGTTTCCATATTATTATAAAAGTTTTGTGTCCACCATATAACTATGTGAAGCAATACTACACAGTGATGCAATACTACACAATGCTGATGGCATCATTTAAATGAAAAAAATCTTTGATAATGTTCAAATTATTTACAGGAACTGGAAAAAGGGAGAACCAAATGACAATGATGATGATGAAGATTGTGCCCACTTGTGGACTTCTGGGGAGTGGAATGATATTCCCTGTGACTACGACGATGCTTATGGAATCTGTGAGAAGAAGCTCTGAGCTACTCATAAGAAGATAGATCCAAGCAGGGGTACTTCCTTCTTAATGGGGCTTGTTCTCCCATGCACTAGGAGTTAGGAAGAGGGACATGTGCTACTGTTCCATGCTGTTTCCGTAACCTCCATAAAAGTAAAAAGAATTTACAGAAAGAGATAAGAAGAGATGGCTTTGCTGTTTTTGTATCTTGTGTTGTTGCAGAAACACTACATACAATATTGTCTGACACCGTTTCCATAATTTCTAGTTTTCGCTATAGGGTTTACGGAAACAGCACAGAACAGATACATAGAGCTGTTTCTGTAATTTCCAACCACCTAAGGGATAGGAGATTGGGCTGTACCTGTTTCAGCTGGTAAAAGCTTAGCAGAGAATAACTCTTTTCAATGGGGTCCTTCCCCATTTTCTAAATAAGCTTTTTGTAAATGTTTGAATAAAGTCTCCTTAAAGGGGTTTTCCCATGAAAGAAAATCCCTTAGTGATGTTAACACAATAAAGATAATTTTTAACCCTTTACTTACCAATTTTACTCAGTTTTGTTGCTGTTTTAGCTCCTTTCACTCCCTAGATTGCTCAGTGCAAAATTCCAGAGTGTGGGTAGGGACTCTCTAAGCAGACACATTTATAATCCATCTAGTTCTGTGTGCTGAAAATGTGGTTAGATTATCAGGCTACAGGTTTATTTACACTTTCAATTGGCTTCTAAACATTGTAATAGTATCTGACACATATAAACAGAGAGATGAAAGATGATGAGATCCATGAGATGCATATTACACACTGTCAGCTCTGCTACATCTATGCTATTCCCCGGACACACTGCTACATCTGTTGTGCCTACCCCATCCTCCCCTGATAAAGAACTTATCTGTCCGTAGCTTTACACTCCTTGCGCTGCTGCTGGCAGGAAATCAGTGTCTGTATAACATTGAGAGCTCTGTTCAGAAATGGGAGGAGCTAAAGGCAGAAAGACAGACATCTCAGTGCCACGGCCGTCAGACTGAGAACCAATATGGCTTCCCCAACCCTAAGTCAGACGTTACAGGGTTGTGTCTAGGAGCAACTGAAGTTGTGTACACCAGGACTGATAGAGACAGGTTGGACTTATATCTGTGAAATGCTGTATTTTTGTTAATAACAGTGAAGTAGAGAATGTGTTATTTTATTATCCTGAGTATATTTAAGAAACTTGTCTTCTTGGGAATATCCCTTTTAACTGAACATTTTTCCCTAAATTGTTTTATGTAGTATCAAACATAAACCTGGTGAATCACACTCAGCACGGATGCAGAAATAACAGCCTGCGGCTATTCTAGCACTTTTGCCATCCTTCAAACTATGGGGCCGATTCTCATGGCACAGCTTCTTGGAAATTTTGGAGTGCATTCTCATACAGGAAGTTTTTGTGTTGCCTGGAGTTTTGACCAATGTGACCTCGGATGTAAAAAGGTTTATATGTAGGAAGGTTATGGGGAAAGCCTGACAGTTTACGGTAGTAAGTTCCACAGAGTGGGTGCAGCATAGGAGAAGTCCTCTAGAAAAGTCAGAGAATATTAGTTGTGGATTTTCAAGTCAATTTTCTGCCCAAGGTTCTCATTAGATTTTTGTTATCATGAATGCATAGAAATAATTCTCTGTGAAGCCTCTGCAGAATATACATAAAAAAACACAATGGAGGAGATTAATCAACCTGCTTACGCCAGAATTATGACGGAATGGCGTTTGCCGCCTGAAATTCCGTGTGCCACATTGAGGGTTTTAGACCATTTTCAGGCCATTTTCCGACTTGCCATGTAAGCTTCTTCCAGCCACGACCCATCTCTTAGCAACACAAAATGTTAGGTTCATCATCATCTCCTCCACCTTCTTCACTCAAAAATTACTGTTGTCTTGCTCCCCTAGAGAGTAGGGATTAAGCCTCTACAGTAGCCAATTGAGTAAAGGAGACCCTATCGTATCCAATATATTCACAGTGTATCCAAAATATCTATAAAATAGCAGTTCCACCACAGTACTGAATATTGTAGCAGTCCCCCCCGCAGTAGCCCATAGTCTAAGTGCCCCCACAGTAGCTAGCAGTCACCATTTCCCCTAAGTAATCCATATTCACTGGGCCCAACGGTAGCCTATAATGACAATGACACCACAGTAGCTCATTGCAACAATGCCCCAGAATAGCCAATGTAGTCACCATGCCCCCAGTAAGGGGTATTAAGACCGGAATGAAAAACGCTGGTCTTGATTAATGCCCAGCAATGGAATAAAACATTGAAAATATCATTGGACATATTCAGAGATACAACAAAATGATATGGCAGAGATTTGAGACATTGGGGCTTATTTACTAAGGGCTCCGCAGCCGCACTTTCGTTGAGTTTCCCGAATTTTTCCGTCTTGCGCCGAATTCTGCAGGGATTTTCGTGCACGCGCCGGCTTTCATGCGACAGAAACCGGGGGGAGGGGTGGGGCATGGCCGTCAGACAACCCGACGGATTCGGAAAAACCGCGGAATTAAAAAAACTAAATGTGTCGCAAGATCAAACACTCACATGCACCAGGAAGAAGCAGGTGAACTCCGGCGGACCTTGGCGCAGCAGCGTCACCTACTGTCTATCGGGCGCGCGACCTTAGTGAATCCCGGCAGAACCCGAATCCACATCGGACAACACGCCGCGGGATCGCGACAGGACCGGATAAGTAAATGAGCCCCATTATCTACACCAAATTCTGGCATAAAATAATAATAACTATGTTGCTGAACCCAAATGCATACAGGGGAAAAAATTGTGCCAAAAATCACATATAGGGGCACATTTACTAAGAAGAGTGCAAACGGCACCATGTGCCGTATGCCTGTGTAGTCTGCAGGGGGCGCCAGATTCAGGATTTCTTCCTGAAACTAGTGCCCCCTGCACTTCCCCGACAGAGTGCACCATTTTTTTTTTTGGTGCACCTTTACAATGGGGCGTGCGACACCATTCTGTCAGACTTTGCATGATAAATCTGGCTCCGGAACGCACCCCTTCGGTGCAGAAATTGGTGTCGCATGTAAAAAAGTGCAGCCGCTCCAAAAAAAAAGTTGCGTGTGACACAAATGTGCCGCAGACACTTCTTACATATATGTGCAAGCAGTTTGCACCTAAAAAAAGTTTGACAGAAAATTGCCGCAAGAACCTTAGTAAATGTGCCCCATTGTGGAACAAAGACAGAAAGTGCTCCATAACTTGTTGTTTTTACGTAAACGCCAAAATCCATCGTAAAATAGGAAAAAATCCCTTTCAGAGTATGAATAATTCCACAACGAATACTATAAATACTACAAATTTCCTTTCATATACATAAAAATGAAAAGTTAACACAAACGGATGAACTACATCTTGGCCCAAAAAGATCAGAACCGACCCTGCTACGTTTCCCAAATGCTATGTGTTCCCGGGAGCTAAAATTTACTAGTTCATTTTACTATTATGCAAAAATTCAATATGGCTCCAATGTACAGGGGGAGAAGGACTCTTAGGTACAAGGCACAGCTACTTTTCCATGGATAATTGCCCCTGATATAGCAGAATCCTGTAGCATAGGCTTCTTCTAAAGGATAGTGTAAGCCAATCAGTCATGTGTACAGGTCCCCATAGAGCTGCACTGCGAACTAATCCTCCTATACAGAGATATCACCTTCACACAGCAGAGTGGCGCAGCGGAAGCGTGCTGGGCCCATAACCCAGAGGTCGATGGATCGAAACCATCCTCTGCTAATTTTTTTTTTTCTGTATTTTTTAATTTAATTTTATAAATTATAATTTTTACATTTACACTGCAATTCTACCCATCACATATGATCAGTTTATAATGTAAGAATCATTGTTTTATTATTTAAAAGTAACAGAGAAAAAACCGAATAGGTAGAGGTTTCACATACCCTGTTGTCCCAGGTGGTGGAGATCAGATGTTTGGAGTGCACGCGAGGCTCTGGCTTGAGCTTGCAACACTTGAAAAAGGAAAAGGTTCGCAGCACATCCAGCAAAATAAAAGCACTTTATTCTTCATTCTTTAAAAAATACATCATGGGGTGTAAGTAGGCACAAGGGACCTACGCGTTTCAGCTTATCTAAGCCTTACTCATGGTATGATAAAAACATAATGACAACAAACATTAAATGCTCTACAAACACCTGATAATCAGGATACGTGTATCCGGTTGGTGTGGGAACAGAAACAGGTAAGACACATCATGGAGTGATCCATAGGGATTGGGAGCAGATAAGACACATCATGGAGTGATCCATAGAGATCGAGAGTAGAGGAAAATGGTTCTAAAACAGGTCATGCAAATGTAGGGGCATTATACACAATATTAGAGATCAAACAAAGGTGCAGCACAAAAGAAAACATCAGAAAACAAATATTCAATAAATATTGAGGCATATGCACGATAGAGTGGTAAACATAAATGTTTACCACTGTTTACCACTGTAAACATAAATGTTGTAATATATGTATTCATATTTATGGAGCATCTCGATATTAATATATATATGAAAGGTCGTTTTTGGAGTTCATGCCATCAGGATATCTACATCCTAGGGCCAAGATCCAGTATGCCTCCCGTTTTAAAAGCAGTTTTCTCCAATCCCCCCCTCTGGAGGGACAGAAAACCCGTTCAAGTCCCAAAAAACGGAGAGATGAGAAATCTTTATTGTGACGCTCAATAAAATGTTTGGCAGCACCTGAGGCATTGACATCCCCATTTCTAATGTTGGTAATGTGTTGGCTGATTCTAGTTTTCAACTTTTGGACAGTACAGCCAACATATATCTCTATACATTCAGTGCAGCGAATGGAGTAAATGACATGATGTGTGTCACAGTTCATAAAGGCATTAATTCTCTGCATTTTCCCTTGACCAATAGGAAAGTCAAGAGTTTTATTTAAAGCATATGTGCACACATTGCACCTAGCTCCTCCGCATCTATAAAACCCTCTAACCGATAGCCAAGTTTTTTCAGTGGATTTAGTTTTTATCATGCTAGGGGACAAAATGTTGGCCAGTGTCTGCCCCCTTTTTGCTACACATCTATGTCCGTCCTGCATAATTTTATGTAAGATAGTGTCTTGGTTTAAAATAGGAATGTACTTTTGTATTATTCTTTTAACTGCATTATATTGGGGGCTGTAAGCAGTGCTGAAAGTAGGTATATTGTGTTTAATGCCATTGGCATGTTTCCTTTTGTACATATTTCCTTTCAACAATTCCTTTCTGTTAACCTTGTCTGCTTTGTGTTGGGCTTCTATCAAAATTTGTTTGGGATAGCCCCTTTTGGAGAGTTTCTGTTCAATTGCAGTGGCCTGTATTTTGTATTCCTCCTCATTGGAGCAAATTCTCCTGGCACGCAAAAATTCACCGTATGGAATGGCTTGTATGGTATGAATGGGGTGGCAGCTAGTAGCCGCTAATATGGAGTTGCCTGCCAATGGTTTAGAGAACATGGTGGTGGTGACATGTTCGTCAGTGGGTGATGCAGATAGAAGAATATCAAGAAAGTGTATTTTATGAGATGGTTTTTCGTGGGTGAATCTCAAATTGATGTTATTCGTGTTAATATATGTAGCAAAATCATGTATCCTTTTTGTCCAGAGGGGGGGATTGGAGAAAACTGCTTTTAAAACGGGAGGCATACTGGATCTTGGCCCTAGGATGTAGATATCCTGATGGCATGAACTCCAAAAACGACCTTTCATATATATATTAATATCGAGATGCTCCATAAATATGAATACATATATTACAACATTTATGTTTACAGTGGTAAACAGTGGTAAACATTTATGTTTACCACTCTATCGTGCATATGCCTCAATATTTATTGAATATTTGTTTTCTGATGTTTTCTTTTGTGCTGCACCTTTGTTTGATCTCTAATATTGTGTATAATGCCCCTACATTTGCATGACCTGTTTTAGAACCATTTTCCTCTACTCTCGATCTCTATGGATCACTCCATGATGTGTCTTATCTGCTCCCAATCCCTATGGATCACTCCATGATGTGTCTTACCTGTTTCTGTTCCCACACCAACCGGATACACGTATCCTGATTATCAGGTGTTTGTAGAGCATTTAATGTTTGTTGTCATTATGTTTTTATCATACCATGAGTAAGGCTTAGATAAGCTGAAACGCGTAGGTCCCTTGTGCCTACTTACACCCCATGATGTATTTTTTAAAGAATGAAGAATAAAGTGCTTTTATTTTGCTGGATGTGCTGCGAACCTTTTCCTTTTTCAAGTGTTTTATTATTTACTATTCATTCCATGTCACTTTTTACTCAGATTCTAGGCGTTCGTACATTTATTCCTATGGATAAGGATGTTCCTGCGTCTTTCACGTCAGGTATTACATTTTACCTCACAAACATTAGTTTTTTATATAATTAGACAACGTTACCTCACAATTCATTGTCAAGACCTACAGCACATAATATTTGCTCCTGACAAACTATAAGAATAGTGTCCTCTACCTTGGTCCTGTAACTAGGGAATAAATAAGCCGTGACTTTTGTTCCTAATTCACATTTGTCTCGTCATTTGTTGCTTTATAGCCTGCGGTTTACATCACTGCTCTGGTTGTAACGGGGACGTGTTAAGAGATGCGGTAGGGAGAACTGGCTGCAGCGACATCGTGTGTCCGTTATGGGAATGACAGCTCTGTGTTTTCCCGCCTGTTTTCAGCAGGTCGGGCGCGCGGTGAGGCGTCCTGTGTAACGTTCGCGTGTGACAGGAGTAAAATGGCGGTTCCGCTGCTTGATTCGATTGCTCCTGTGAGGTGACGCAACAAAAACTACAATGGGAGCCGAGTGTGACGTCATGATATTAAGTAGCGTCAGTAATTGTGTTTTATTTGTGCCCGCGTTTTTTTTTTTTTTTGGTAATCCCAAAAATTCTTGTGGTAAAGTGTATGTGTAGCTGCTTATTACGATTAGTGTACGATTTTACAGTTACTGGGAAAATGGGAAAGGATGTAAATGTGTTATATTTATTTAATCTTGGTCGATATTACCTCAGGTTGAGGCCAGGCTATGTAAGTCTAGTGGTTTCCCCATGTATATCATGCTTCCAGCCGTATAGTGTGCTATGGACAGTAAGATTTTGGAGTTAACACTCCCTCACCCCCCCCCCCCCCCCCATTTATAAATTCGCACGGGAGAGGGCATCAGCACGATTGCATATGCATTTAGGCTCCTGTTTGTGCCCCTCTCCATAGCAATATATGGCGCATGGCTACGGCCACACATGCTGCACCGTACCTATGGGGGACGTATATATGTCCCGCATACTGCTGTGTGAATGAGGCCTTAGGGTGAAGACACACGTGGCGTTTTTAGGCCGTTTTTAGTTAGTTCGTTTTCAGATCGTTAAAAAACGCATGCGGTTTTTGAAAATGCAAGCGTTTTTATCCGTTTTTTTGAATTTGTGCAATTAAAAATGGACAAAAAACGCCACGTGTGTCTTGACCCTAAGGCCGGCGCCACACGTAGCGCTTTGTCTGCGCTTGCAAACGCAGACAAAGTCGCGCCCACCGGGGCGGCCTCGGCCCGATCCCATCAGCGTTTCTATGGAAACGCCTGCGATCGGGAACGAGCCGCCGGTGTTTCGTGTTAAATTAACGCAAAACACCGGCGGCTCGTTCCCGCATCCACCAATGGCGGCCCGATCACATCGGCGTTTCTATGAAAACGTCTGCGATCGGGAACAAGCCTCCGGTGTTTTGCGTTAATTTCATGCAAAACACCGGCAGCTCGTTCCCGATCGCAGGCGGTTCCATAGAAACGCCGATGTGATCGGGCCGCCATTGGTGGGTGCGGCTTTGTCTGCGTTTGCAAACGCAGACAAAGCGGCACGTGTGCCATCACCCTAAGTCTTTGCTGCATATTGAAGCAAAGACTTTGCCAGTAACACCCGGGATTGGTGCTAGCACCTATCGCGGGTGTTTTCCCGTCGATCACCGCCAGAAAAAGAAGGCGGCGCCATCTTGGTGACGATCATCATTTCCCATGACATCATCAGGAAGCGGCACCACCTTCCGAATACCCGAGGCTGTCTCGTTTTAACCAATGTCAGACTTTTTTAAGGAATGATGTGGAAAATCCCCATGTACTGCCATTCTGTAGTATGGCAGTATATGGTAGGATCAATCAGGCTACCTAGGGTTAAAGTACCCTAGGGAATCTTAAAAATAGTGAAAGTAAAAATAAAGTTGAAAAATAAATTATAAAAAAAAAACCTAAAAATTCAAATCGCCCCCTTTCCCTAGAACTGATATAAATAAACAGTAAAAATCATACACATTAGGTATCGCGTGTCCGAAACTGACGGATCTATCAAAATATAAAAACTTTTTCACTGCGTTTCACCCCTTAACGAAAAATAGTGCCCAAAGTTGAAAATGGCATCTTTTTTGCCATTTTGAAAAATACAAAAAATTCTATAAAAGGTTGTACAATCCTAAAAATTGTAGCATTGAAAACGATATCACAAGTCACACAAAATGACACCTCCCATAGCTCTGTACAACAAAGTTTGAAAAAGTTATTAGCGCCAGAAAATGGCAAAATAAAAAATTTTGTACAAGAGGTTTTAATTTTTGTAAATGTCTGAAAACATTATAAAACCTATACAAATGTGGTATCCCCGTAATCGCACTGACCCAAAGAATAAAGTAGACAAGTCATTTGGGGCGCACAGTGAAAGCCCTAAAATCCAAGCCCACAAGAAAATGTTGTATATGAGTTTTTCCCCATTTTCACTGCATTTGGATTTTTTTTCCTGCTTCCCAGTACACGGCATGGAATATTCAATACCATCATCATTACGTGCAAAAATAAAAAAGTTATAGATTTTTGAAAGTGGGAAGTGAAAAATGGAAATTAAAAAACAAAAAAGGGCCAGGGGTTAATGGTACTGTCACATGTTTCTGTTTTGTAACTAGGCCACCCAGGGCCATTCGCATGTGCGCTTTTCACGTTTGCATAAAATCAGCAACTGGTGGCTTTTTCAACTGATGTGTGAAAAAGCCCATTGAAAAGACTGGTTCAGAAAGACACCAGTGACCATGACTGAAGCCAGGAAGCAAAATCCAACTCGTATGTGTCCATAAGCCAAAATATGTTCAGTGAGAAATCACTGATGCGAAAAAATAACGCCAGTGTAATACTGCTCCCAGTGCCATTTTAAAGCGACATTTCATTGCCCGTTTGGAACGTCAGGAAAAGTGAAAGTGTTGAAAGAACTGCATTGTCTTTGGAGGTCATCCTGCTGAATTTTCCCTCCTTCTTTCAATTGTATTGGTGGCCTCAGGGAACCGATACGATTGAAAGATGTGGAAGAACAGTTAGCAATAAGTTACTGTTTAAAATGCCATGTTGGCACTTTATGGTAAATAAGTTTTGGTTGTAGTTTGGCAGAAGCTCCTCCGATACACCACATGTGAATGCAGCCCTATGTTTTTGTTATTGCAATGAAAGAAAATTTATTGTAAATAAAGAATTATTACTGATGTGTAGTACACATAATAGTTATCATAAATGTTGGTGCCAGAGTAGCTACGAGGTATATTATTAAACATTTTATACCAGTTCTCATAGATCCTCTTCAAATTTCACAACAAATTTGCTTCATGTTAGCCACATATTGACATTTTTAGGAGCAAGTGTGTGTACACAATCCAAGAGTCTACGGAACGTATGTTGGTCTATAGTCCACTCACATTGAAAATTCAGCTGCCTCGTTAGCGCAGTAGGTAGCGCGTCAGTCTCATAATCTGAAGGTCGTGAGTTCGATCCTCACACGGGGCAAAGCATTTTTTTATGTGTCCAGATTAGTCTCACTTTAAGCCCTCATGTACGCAATCATTTTTTTTTCTTTACGGTTATTTTTTTTTTTTACCGCTCTATGTATATCTATAGTCTCTTACACACAGCTGGAGATTCTATAGCCCTGTGTCTGAGCATAATGCCCCTAACAAAAAACTAAGCAGGTTCTATTCTTCGCCATATTTTTTTTGTTCTGCCCTCCCATAGAAGGCTGTGAAAAATGCAACTGTCAAAAAGTATGTCATTGAGCTCCATCAATATTTGGAGATTAGTTGCTTAGTAACATAATCATGTGACTCTCCAAGTGGTTTGTAAAAACGACTGACTTCTTTTGCTAGCCTGTTTGTTTTTGCTGATCCACAAAAACAGATGGCGTATGGCTCAGACGCAGGAAAAATACTGTGTAGTTTATATGGTAGTGAATGTTGTCTTGGCAGATTGTTCTATTGGTGTCTCCCCAAGCTACTTCAGGTTCCCTGGTGGTCTAGTGGTTAGGATTCGGCGCTCTCACCGCCGCGGCCCGGGTTCGATTCCCGGTCAGGGAATGGTATCTTTTTAATCTGCCTGGTTTCAGTTGATTAGTTTTACAATTGTATTTTACTGAGAGGCTTCTGTTCGTAATTTCAGTAATATAAATTTTACTTGAAAATTTTTAAAAATAGTATTTCTTTGTTTTTTTTTAAAAAAAAGTTTTTAAAATGATGCAAATGTGCATCAATGTGCCTGAGGGGCTCCCGGCTTTATTTGCTTCATTTTTTAAACTTTTTTTTTTTTTCGTAAAAACGACTTAAGCTAAAAGTGTGGATGCTGCCAGAGGGGGCACACACCAGCAAATCAGTCTGCTTGGTTTACAAACCTCCATTCATAATTTCTTTAATCCCCTTTTTCCCCAACCAGAGAATTAGAAGTTGTGTTCATGTGATTCCACAGATAATATACTGAGCTCATATTCTTGTGCAGTGTGGTCTAGTTGTCAGCTAAAATAGGTTATCTTTAGAAGGCCGAGGAAAATATGAATATGTTTTGAAGCCCTCTAGGCCTCATCTTCTTCATATGAGTTTCTGTAGTGTAGTGGTTATCACGTTCGCCTCACACGCGAAAGGTCCCCGGTTCGAAACCGGGCAGAAACACATTTTATTTAACCCTTTCCTTAACATGCCCTTTTCTATGGGCATGACATATTTATTGATACCATTTTGGGGACTGTACGACCCTTTGATCAATTTTTATTTATATTTTTATATGTAGTGAAATGTTGAAAAAGTTGCGGGTCAACATTTTCTATTACCAGGTTCTGCGCTGGTATAAATGTTTTTACATTTTGATAGATCGAGCATTTTACAGACCGCCCTTTAAAGATGGTGCTGCCTAGGAGGGTGCTGATGATTGTAATACAAAAAAAAAGGAGACCGACCTTCCCTTTGAGGGTTCCGGATTAGATTCCTTACTGAAGTCTGTAAGGAACGTGCTGGCAATGCATAGCAGATGGGGAATGGCTTGACAAACAAAAAGGCTACTTCCCATACCGGGAGTCGAACCCGGGCCGCCTGGGTGAAAACCAGGAATCCTAACCGCTAGACCATATGGGAATTACTGTGGAGTCTTCCTCACCAACCACACTAGACCAATGGATTGGTGGAAGACACAGGGCAGAACTATGAGCCTGTTGGCCTACAAGACTACAGACACTACATGGCATGGAGTCAGAACTTGAAGAAGACTTCACCAACATTTGATTCTATATAAACAAGATGCTTCAAATGAAAACATGAAGGCTAAAAAAATATATAATTGGTGGATATAGAGAAACAAATTGTTTTGCAATAGTTTTATAGCATTTTTGAAGTTTTTAATCCCTACATGCACCTGGATGTTATAGTATGCCCCTGCTTATCTTGCCAATTAGCTATTGATGCCCCAAAAATATGTACCAGAAAAGTGCATCTCGTGTGGCAAAAAAAAATAATCCCTATAGGTCAGTGATGGCAAACCTTTTGGACACAGAGTGCCCAAACTACAACCAAAATCCATCCATGGTATTTTTTGCAATGTGCCAATGCAACAATTTAAGCAGTAACTTATTACTCCCTTCTCTTTCACAGGTTTAAGTTGTAATGGCACCTGAAGACACCAATACAGTAGAAAGAATGAGAGGAATTTTGGCTTATCATTGTAGCTTCCTTCTAGGGTCCTGGGCTGCCTGGGACTGCAAGAGGCCTTGAGTCCTGTCTGCTGAGCTCTGCACTGGGGTGATGGCAAGGGTGCCCATAGAGGGGGCTCTGAGTGCCACCTCTGGCACCCGTGCCATAGGTTCGCCACCACTGCTATAGGTACATTATACATGCAGCACCATTCCGTACCCCGGGAAAAGATAGGACATGTCCTATCTATCCCCGTATTACGGGTGCCGTGCGCCATGCATCTCTATGGAGAGGGGCTCACCCTCTCCTCCTCTCCCATGTACCTTCTGTGCTTCGGTATGGCAGGCAAAAGTTCGTATGAACGTAGCCTCACAGATATGTGCCTGGCTCCCCCTTCCCCCAGATCACTTATCTCCTTGTAGATTGCAGCCTCTCTCTCTGCTTAAGATCTCCTAGCAGGAAGTAATCAGTGAGTGTCTCTGAGCTCAGTGTAGGGAGTGTAGCTACAGGCTCACAACAGAGACGGACAGAAATCTTAGCTCCACGATCTCGCACAGAAATCCAAGATGGCGGCCCAACCCTAAGTCAGAAGTTACAGGGTTGTGTCTAGAGGCAACTGAAATTATGTACATCAGGACTGATAGAGGCAGGTTGGAGTTATATCTGTGAATTATTACAGTGAATTAGAGAATGTGTTATTTTGTTATCCTGAGTACATATAAGAAACTTGTCTTCGTGGAAATACCCCTTTATGCGGGCCGAATAATATTGCACGCCCCAGATTTCAGTTTATTACATTTTTCAAAAGGTTTAAATATTTAATAAATTATATTCCACTACCCACTCTAAAATTACAATCTAATACCTTTTTGAAGCCTGAAATGTGGAAAACGGCAGAAAAGTTCAAGGCGTCCGAATACTCTCGAAAAGCAAGTACATGAGTGAACCATACAAAGACCCATTGTAATAGATGATGTGGAATATCCCCATAAATGACCGTATATGGTAGGGTCAATCGGGCAACCTAGGGTTACTTTTGTTTTTGTTCACCTTTTACATAGGGTGTGCAATACATTTCTGTTGGACGCCCCTTCAGTAATGAAATTTGTGTCGTGTGAAGAATAGCGGAGGCGTGACAGGGTCGCTTGAGACACAAATGTGACCCGGACACTTCTTAAATACATATGCAAGCAGTTTGCAGATAAAAGAATGTGCTGAGTCTGATTCTGTACTGTAATTGAATCAAAATGCACTGGGCTGGCCCACGACCGATCGCATATGCATTTACAGTATATGCAAATACATGCGATCGGCAATTAACATGCAAGACACTGGTTGCTGTTTGCAGATCATATGCGTTTGCATGCAAAACTGAATCAAAACATGAACGTGACAGTACCCTGAGGCCAGGACTGAACACTTGCTGAGGTTACATTAAGTTAGCGTCAAGGTTAAAGCCTTTGGAATGTGTCAAAAAACACAGCAAAAAAACGTGACGCAACACATCACGTGGCCTGAGGGTGCATCCACACGTTCAGTTTTTCAGATGGAGTTTTTGGAGCCAAAAGCAGGTGTGGATGATAATGGGTTAAGACAAATAATTGAAAGGATGCTGTCACACGGTGCATTCTTGGACCATTTTAAATGTACTTAAAATGCAAGCGTTTTTGTATGTTTACCATACATTTGGCTAGTTTGAATCACTGAAAGGTGCTACTCTTACTCTTACTTTTACTCCATTCCTTGTTTGGACATCAAAAACTGAAAAACTGAACATGTGGTCACATCCTTAGGGTGGTTTCACATAGGCGTTTTTTTTCACATCAGTGATTTCCAAAGCGCCTGGAGGATGCCCTTTGAACCTCTGTAGGGATAGGAAGCAGAAGATAGGTTAAAAGTACTCTTCCTACATCCTCCCACCTCTTATCCTTCATCTTGTCCTTTCTCCTCCGGGGGACCCCTATGCAAAAAACCCAGATTGTACATTCGATTTCTGAATCGGACGATGAACGAGAAAATTCCCAAGACCAACTAGTTGCTTACAAAACTTATTTATTTCCAGTTGAAGAGCTAGACAGACTCCTGAAGGCAGTACGGGTACCCTCAATATAGGAGAGGAAGTTCTCACCAAATCCGTAGAACAAAAACTATTTGGGGGTCTTAAAACTAAAAAACAAAAGTGTACAGGCAGTTTCCGGGTAACATACAAGATAGGGTCCGGAGGTTTGTTCTTAAGTTGAATTTGTATGTAAGTCGAAACTGTATATTTTATAATTGTAGATCCAGACAAAAAAAAATTTGGCCCCAGTGACAATTGGAGTTTAAACATTTTTTGCTGTGATGGGACCAAGGATTATCAATAAATCTTCATTACAGACACCTTACAGCTGATCATTGCAGTCTGGGACTATAGTAAAGCATTCAGAAAGCTTCACCAGAGGTCAGAGGGGTCTGCCTGTAACTATGGGTTGTCTGTAAGTCGGGTGTCCTTAAGTAGGGGACCGCCTGAATTGTCCATTAATAAGAATTTCAAGGAATTAATATTTTTGACACAAACAGATTTGGTTTTCTCTTCCTGGCTTCAGTGATTTGTTACTCTTGTGTTTCTGATCCGTTCTTTTCAATGGTCTTTTTCATGCTTTAGTTTAGAACCTGTTCTTTATGAGCTCACTGACAACAACTAATCATTGAAAAAAAACTGGAGTGTGAAAAAGACCATTAAAAAGAATGGATCAGAAACACAAGATGTGAAAAAAATGTTAAACCTTCTATTGCCTTCCGTTATCCACATCCATGAAAAGCAACAGACAGGTTTAAAAATTTTTTCACAGAAAACGGATTAGTGAAAAAAAAGCCCATAGTAAACAATGACTCAGTAAGGCATCTGTGAAAACTGATGTGAAAAACAACACCAGTGTGAAAGAACCCCTACAGTGATGAATACAAATGGGATTGTTCCAACCCCCCCCCCCTTCCCCTGTTTTTGGAAATGGCAAAGGCAGGCGAAAGACTCCATTAGCACAAAGCTTTTTATACAAATGGAGAACCTCCCCCCCCCCTCCACAAAACTAGTAGCGTGGGCCTTATTTCTTCACCTACAAAGTCCTTGATAAATGACCCTTATTGTTTTGTCTGGTGCTCATTGACCGGCCACTTTCACACATGACATATTTGCTGTGTTTTAAAACTCTACAAGGAAAAATGGATTCTATAAAGCAAATGTATTTTCACCAAAACACGGCAGAAGCCCATCACAAGTTTTTTTTTTTTTATAATCGTGTAGTACACATAGTAGTTGTCAGAGTTAAGAGGGGATATGAGGTTTGTCATAAAACATTTTATACCAGCTCATAGATCCTCTTTAAATTTCACAACAAATTTGCTTCATGTTAGGCACATTATATTTAAATTTTAGGCGCAAGTGCATGTACACAATCCAAGAGTCTATGGAACGTACGTTGGTGTGTAGTCCGCACACATGGTGTATATAGCTGCCTCGTTAGCGCAGTAGGTAGCGCGTCAGTCTCATAATCTGAAGGTCGTGAGTTCGATCCTCACACGGGGCAAAGAATTTTTTTTAACTGTCCTTCTAAAGCCAGATTTGTACACAATTGTTTTTTTGTTTTGGTTATTTTTGTGGCTTTCTTACAGCTCCATGTATGGCTATTGGCTCTAACACACAGCTGGAGATTCTCCAGCCCTGTGCCTGAGAGTAATGTCCCTGACAAAAAAAACTCAAACAGTTCCTATTCTTGGCCGTATTTGTGGCTCGTCCTTCCTATAGAAGGCTGTGAAAAAGCCGGATGTCATGGAGTGTGCCTGTGAGTCGTGTCCATTTTTGGAGATTGGTTCACAATCTCCAAAAATGACTGTGTGTCTTCCATAGGGCAGTGCATGTTGTCTTGGTAGATTGTTCTCTTTGTGTCTTTCTGAATATATTCAGGTTCCCTGGTGGTCTAGTGGTTAGGATTCGGCGCTCTCACCGCCGCGGCCCGGGTTCGATTCCCGGTCAGGGAATGGTAATTTTTTAATCTACCCATTTTCAGTTGATTAGTTGTACTATTGGGTTTTGATGACTGCTCAACATTTCGGTCACTTTGTATTCCATTTTTCATGTGATGTAAAATGGTGTAAAAGTTGCGTTTTGGACATTATTTTCTGCAATGTGATTCACCGCCGGCCGTAACCGTTTTTATATTTTGATAGATCGGGCATTTTGCGACTAAGTGATACCTATTGTGTCTGTGATTTTTACTATTTTTAATTTTTTAATTTTTGAAACTTTTTTGAAACTTTTTTTTACAACTTTTTAGACCCTCTAGGGTACATTAACCCTAGATGGTCTGATCGTTCCTTCCTTATACTGCAATACTACTGTATTGCAATATATGGCATTTTTGCATATGATTCATTACAATGAGCTACTGGCTCATTGTAACAAATCTTCAGAAACCACACAGCCTTGGTTCTGATGAAGACCAGAGGCTGTCATGGCAACCGAACGCGGCCCCCCGATGACGTTAGGCGGAGCAACGATCAAATCTAAGATGACGGCACTCGTGCATAAAAGTCCAGGTCAGCTCTACTTACTCCCGTTGCACACACCGGTGAGCTGCAAGCACGGAACGCCCAAGGCAAGGGCAAGGTGCAATCCAATAAAGAAGAGATTTTCCAGCGCAGCGTCATCCACGGTTTAAAACTTGATTTATTGGTGCATCAGTACATCGGGTGTATTTACATAGAAGATAAAACGATCAACGCGTTTCGGCTATGCAGCCTTAGTCATGATCATGTAAATACACCCGATGTACTGATGCACCAATAAATCAAGTTTTAAACCGTGGATGACGCTGCGCTGGAAAATCTCTTCTTTGACGGCACTCGTGTGCCGCCATCTTTTAAATGCTGCCAAATCTGAAGACATCCAGCACATTTATCCCCTTTTTTTCCCCCAACTAGAGAACTAGAAGTTATGTTCATGTGATTCCACAGATAATATACTGTGCTTGAATCTTTGGCAGTGTATTCCAGTTGTTCCCTAAAATAGGTTATCCATAGTTGACTGAGGAAATATATGGATATATCCAAACCCTCTAGGCTTCAGTTTTCTTCATGTAAGTTTCTGTAGTGTAGTGGTTATCACGTTCGCCTCACACGCGAAAGGTCCCCGGTTCGAAACCGGGCAGAAACATGTTTTATTTAACCATTTTCTCACCATGCCTTTTTCTACTTTAACAATTCCATTATTTTCTCCCCTCTTTTCACAACCCATGTAGTTTTTATTTTTTCTATTTACAGAGACATAAGAGGGCGTATTATCTGCCGGACAAGATGTACTTTCCAGTTACACCATTTATATTTTGTTCAGTGTACAGGGAAGCTGGAAGAACAATTGTAGCAGAGTGGACAAAAAACCCCCCATCTTTTTACATCTTTTCCTGTGAGGTCCAAAGAATAGCTCACCTTTATTCATTAGGTCAGTACGATCACAGAGATACCAAATTTATATAGGTTTTATAATTATGTTTTAATTCTAAAAAGAAATTTTTAATCTTTTGTCAAAAACAAAAATTCTTAGTCCAATAGTTCAGTGTACAGAACTGGGAGATGCCATTTCTTTTTCAGGACAAGCTGATGTATTCATTGATAGTATTTTGGGGACTGTACGGCCCTTTGATCACTTTTTATTTAAATTTTTATGTGTTGTGAAATGTCAAAAAAGTTGCGGGTTGGACATTTGGGCAACATGTTCCATGAATGTGGTCATTGCAGGAATACTAAAGAAGTGGGTGAAGGCGCTCTAAAAAATCACTTTTATTAGTATAGTAAAAAGGTCCAAGAGTTGGACAGCAAAACTAAACTACCGTATTTTCCGGACTATAAGGCGCACTTAAAAGCCTTGGATTTCCTTAGAAATCCAAAGTGCGCCTTATAGTCCGGTGCGCCCTATATGAGGGCAGCGGACCCTACTTACATAGGTCCCTGCTACCGGAGACAGCAGATCTCCAGCGGGAACTGCAGAGCACGCGGCACGAACAACTTCTGCCGCGTGGTCTGCAGTTCCCGCTGGAGATCTGCTGTCTACGGTAGCGGGGACCTATGTAAGTATTCCATTCTCCACCTCACCTTCCCCGCGTTCCGCGTCTCTTCTTGGCGTCGCGTCCCATCGGGTCTCCGCTCCGCCCCCGGACCTCCGCCACGCCCCCGACCCTGCGCCTTATAGTCCGATGCGCCTTATATATGGAATTATTACATATATAAGGCGCATCGGACTGTTGTGCCTTATATTCCGGTGCGCCTAATGGCCCGGAAAATACGGTAGTAAAAGCCAATATACTCATGACAATCAAAAAAGCCAATCCGTCTAACAAAACATATTAAACTTAGTAGAGAAATCACAATAAAAGTGCATATACAGACCACAGTGCGGGTAATAGAGTGGATCTTACCCGTCTTCTTAAGGCAGCGGAGCTCTGGGGCTGCAGAAGGTAAGCAGGAATAATCTGGCCAGGAAATAGATATCGACGCCTAGACCTAGTACCTAGAAATCCCTACAGCCACTATACTTGCCCTATAGCCCATAAACTCCCATCCTAACAAGGTCCCAGGGAGTCCCTCAGTGTGACTAGAGGTCCCTAGAAGACCCTACCACATGATGACCGAAAGTACACTGCAGGTCTCTCAGGGGTAATGGACAGTGGTCCACAGCCCAACACAGTGGTGTAACTAAGGAGTCGGCGGCTTGTTTCCCACTCTAGCAAAACATGACCAGTGAAAATTGGGACGCGCTGGCAATGCCTTGTAGATGGGGATCTGGCTTGGCAAGCAAAAAGGCTACTTCCCATACCGGGAGTCGAACCCGGGCCGCCTGGGTGAAAACCAGGAATCCTAACCGCTAGACTATATGGGAGCTGCTAAAGTATCTTCCTCAGCAACCACACTACACCAATGGATTGGTGGAAGACACAAGGCAGAGCTATGAGCCTGTTGGCCTACAAGACTACAGACACTACGTGGCATGGAGTCAGAACTTGAAGAAGAATTCACCAACATTTGATTCTATTTAAACAAGACGCTTCAGATCAAAACATGAAGGCTAAAAAAATATATTTGGTGGATATAGAGAAACATTGTTTCACAATAGTCTTATTGAAGTTTTTAACCCCTTACCGACATGTGATGTAATAGTACGTCACATGCTGGGTCCCGGTACATGGAAAGGGCTCGCGGGCCGAGCCCTCTCCATAGCTGGTTAGTCTTTGCTGCATGTTGCAGCAAAGGCTTACCGGTAACACCCACGATCGGCTCCAGCACCGATCACAGGTGTTTTCCTGCTGATCGCATGAATGGGTTAAACCGAAGTAGGTTCGAGTCTTCGCGCCAATGAGCTGCCATCTTTTTGAAGCCGCCGGCAGCTTTGCCGGCGGCTTCAAAAAGATGGCAGCTCATTGGCGCGAAGACTCGAACCTACTTCGGTTTAACCCATTCATTACAATGTGCTAATCGCGCCCAAAGTCGAAAATGGCACTTTTTTGCCATTTAAAAAAAACAATTCTATAAAATGTGATCAAAAGGTCGTACAGTCCTTATAATGATAACATTGTAAACGTCTTTAAAATCCGCAAAAAACGGCACCACCCAAACCTCCATACACCAAAGTATGAAAAAGTTATTAGTGCCAGAAGATGGCAAAATCCCCCAAATAAATGTATGTATGTATGAAAACATTATAAAACCTATACAAATTTGTAATCACCGTAATCGTACCGACCCAAAGAATAAAGTAGACATGTCATTTGGGGCGTACAGTGAAATCCGTAAAATCCAAGCCCAGAAGAATATGGCACAAATGCGTTTTTTTTACCAATTTCACTGCATTTGGAATTTTTTTCCTGCTTCCCAGTACACGCCATGGAATATTAAATGTCACCATTTTGAAGTGTAATTTGTTATGCAGAAAATAAGCCATCACACAGCTCTGGACATGGAAAAATAAAAAAGTTATAGATTTTTGAATGTGGGGAGTGAAAAATGAAAACGCAAAAACAAAAAAGGGCTGCGGCGGGAAGGGGTTAAGGGTAACAAGATTATTCAAAAGAAAAGAAAATGTAAAGGTATCAGAGGAGAATACATGTATAATATAACATGTCAGACAAATAAGGAGATCACAGGAAAAGAGAAAACAAATATTGTGTCTCTGATGTCGTATAAGAAAGAGGCCCTCATATGTTCACATTACCAAAAAATTTTTAATGTATAGCTTGTACAATGTGACAATACAAATCTGCTGTGAATGGCGCTGATTCTACTCTATGCCCGGCCTTGCGCCCGTACAACAGGTTACCACCACATATGGGGTATCAGTACACTCGGGAGAAATTGGCCATCAAATGTTGCAGAGCGTTTCATCATTTAATTTATGATGAAACTCAGTTTTGGCCTAATTGAATGTATTTTCCAAAAAAATTAAAAAGTTTCTAACCCATGTGAAACACTTAAAGGGTTAATAGACTTTATAGAAGTTGTTTTACATACGTTGAGGGGTGAAGTTTCCATAGTGGGGTAATTTATGGAGTGTTACTATTATTTAGACCATTCAAAGTCACTTGGAAGCTGAGTTGTCCTCAAAATGTGAGTTTTGGGGATTTTCATGAAAATGAGAAAAATCGCACCTAAAGTTTTGCGCCTCATAACAACCTAGAAAAATGACAGGACACATAAAATATCATCTCAACATAAAGCAGACATTCCGTAAATGTTAATTATCATGCTTTTGGGTAGTTTTACTTCCTGTCTGGAAAGCAGAACATTTCAAACTAGGAAAATGAAGAATTTTTACGAACTTTTGCCAAATTTTCACTTTTTTTCAGACCGAAAAATATCACTTCAATTTAACAACTAACATGAAGACAAAACATGAATTGTTTTGCCTGGTGCTCATTGTCCGGCCACTTTCACACATGACATTTTTGCTGTGTTTTTAAACTCTTCAAGGAAAAATGGATTCTATTTTCACCAAAACACGACAGAAGCGCATCACAAGTGAATGCGGCCTTTTGTTATGTTTTTTTTTTATAATCGTGTAGTACACATAGTAGTTGTCAGAGTTAAGAGGGGATATGAGGTATGTCATAAAACATTTTATACCAGCTCCTAGATCCTCTTTAAATTTCACAACAAATTTGCTTCATGTTAGGCACATTATATTTAAATTTTAGGCGCAAGTGCATGTACACAATCCAAGAGTCTATGGAACGTACGTTGGTGTGTAGTCCGCACACATGGTGTATATAGCTGCCTCGTTAGCGCAGTAGGTAGCGCGTCAGTCTCATAATCTGAAGGTCGTGAGTTCGATCCTCACACGGGGCAAAGCATTTTTTTTTAACTGTCCTTCTAAAGCCAAATTTGTACACAATAGTTTTTTTGTTTATGGTTATTTTTGTGGCTTTCTTACAGCTCCATGTATTGCTATTGGCTCCTACACACAGCTGGAGATTCTTCAGCCCTGTGCCTGAGCATAATGCCCCTGACAAGAAAACTGAAACAGTTCCTATTCTTGGCCGTATTTGTGGCTCGTCCTTTCTATAGAAGGCTGTGAAAAAGACGGATGTCATGGAGTGTGCCTGTAAGTTGTGTCCATTTTTTTAGAGTGGTTCACAAAAACAGATGACATATGACATACACAGGAAACATACTGGGGCTCATTTACTAAGGGCTCCGCGTCCGCTCTTTTGTCGGGTTTCCCCGAATCTTTCCATTTTGCACCAAAGTCCACCAGGATTTTGGCGCACGCGATCGGATTTTGGCGTTTGGCTTTCACGTGACAGATATCGGGGGCGTGGCCTTCGGACAACCCAGTGGATTCGAAAAAAACGCGGAATTTAAAAAACGAAATGTGTTGCAAGATCAAGCACTCACATGCACCAAGAAGAAGAAGGTGAACTCCGGCGGACCTCGGTGCAGCAGCGACACCTACTGGATATCGGGCGCATGACCTTAGTGAATCCCGGTAGAACAAGAATCCATGTCGGACAACGCGCCGCTGGATCGTGACAGAACCGAGTAAGTAAATGAGCCCCACTGTGTCTTATATGGCAGTGTATGTTGTCTTGGTAGATTGTTCTCTTTCAGTCTCTTTGAACTTCTTCAGGTTCCCTGGTGGTCTAGTGGTTAGGATTCGGCGCTCTCACCGCCGCGGCCCGGGTTCGATTCCCGGTCAGGGAATGGTAACTTTTTAATCTACCCATTTTCAATTGATAAGTTGTACCTTACTCTGAAAAGCTTCAATGTGTACATTTCAGAAATATATATTTTACTTCAAAATTTTTAAAAATTGCCACAACATACTGGATATTTTAACCCCTTAAGGACACAGGTTTTTTTTGCTCATTTCTTGCTTTCCACCTTCAAAACTCCATAACTTTTCTTTTTTTTTCGAGTAAAGAGCTGTATGAGGGCTTATTTTGTGCGTAACAAATTTTACTTCTCCGTCACATAATTTATTATTTTCTGCCGTGTATTGGGAAGCAGGAAAAAAATTCCAAATGTGAAAAAAATGGCAAAAACCATGTTCGCGTCACGTTCTTGTGGGCTCAGTTTTTACGACTTTCACCGTTACTTTATTCTTTGCTTCGGTATCGCGGTGATACCAAACTTTAGCACAGGTTTTATTGTGTTTTAATACATTTTCAGAAATTAAACAAATGTGTAGGTAAAAGAAGAAAAAAATGTTGCCATCTTCTGGAGCTAATAACGTTTTCATACTTCAGTGCACGGAGCTGTGCGCAGTCATTTTCTGCTAAATGAGCCGAAGCTTCCATTGCTACCATTTTGAGGTCTGCGAAATATTTTGGTCACTTTTTATTTATTTATTTATTTATTTTTACTAATTTTTAGACCCCTTAGGTAACCATAGATGGTCTGACCGTTTCTTCCATATACTGTAATACTACTGTATTACAGTATATGGCATTTTTGCACAGTATTCAATACAATGAGCCAGTGGCTCATTGTAACAAATCTTCAGAAACCAGACAGCCTTGGTTCTGGCGAAGACCCAAGGCTGTTATGGTAACCGATCGCCGCTGCCGATCATGCGCCGCCGTCATTGGAAGGGTTAATAGCCGTGATCGGTGGAAGCACCAACCACGGTTATTAGCAGTGGGGGTTTGCTGCAATATGCAACAAACCCCCCCTGTGCATGCAAAGGGCTCAGCCCGTGAGCCCTCTTCATAAACCACCTGCACCTCTGCGCTGTACAGCTACGACGCAGAGCGTCAAGGGGTTAAATCATAATAGATCGCTGACAGTAAGATCCAAAGACATTTCAAGCATGTAGTGCGCTCCTTGTCACGGCATAAAATTATCCAAAGCCTCACTGATTTAACCCCGAGACTTTATAACTTAATCAATTTACTCCACATTTATCATATGATGTAGCAGACTTATCCAGGCCATTCACACTATGGGGCTCATTTACTAAGGGTCCCAATCGCGCACTTTCGTCGGGCGATCGGATTTTGACGCATGGCGCCGGCTTTTATGCGACAGAAATGGGGGGCGTGGCCGTCGGACAACCCGACAGATTCGGATAAACCGTGGAATTTAAAAAAGAATTTGTGTTACAAGATCAGCACTTACATGCACCGGGAAGAAGCAGGTGAACTCCGGCGGACCTTGGCGCAGCAGCGACACCTGGTGGATATCGGGCACACGGACCTTAGTGAATCCCGACAGACCTGAATCCTTGTCGGAGAATGCGTCGCTGGATTGCGACTGGACCGGGTAAGTAAATGAGCCCCTATGTGGTTGAATTGCGTTATATACCTCAAATACAAATTCAAAAGAATGCAGCACCTTATCCGTGGGAAGAGCTCAAACGACAGTCCCAGATGGATCCAGAGCATCCGAAGATTTTGATGAAGAATATTAAGTAGTGTGACCAGAGCTCTATATAATCTTCTAGTCCCCCAGTTTTATTCCAAATTCATACGTATTACAAGTATATCTTCCAATGGAGTCCCTTGTCCTGTTGAACCATTGACGCCTCAGACAAAAAATAAGGCACCATCCAGACACGGAACTGCTTAGATGTTAGTCCTTAAATTTTTCCTAGTCGCATATCCCGCTATATAGAGAAAAAATATATGGACATTGCGTAGACAGTTCCACCAATTCAGTAATTTATTTTCAAGTCTTCTCAGATAAAATGCGCATAAATCCTCGAGGACGCCAAGTAATCGCCCGACCATGGGTTTCGCTCGTCAGATTCTTCCGCGTTATAGACCTAAATGCATTTCAGAACGTGATACAAGCGCATCGAGTGGCGAAAGGCTGCAGGGAGGTTACCACCTTCTCCCTCCTCTGCACAGCTGAAGATAGGGTTAGAAGGGTAGGGAAATGATAGAATTTACTCACGAGTCCAATGGCAGCACAAGAACAATGAGATTATGGTCCCTAGGCATAGTCACATAGAGACAGGTTAGCACAGCAATGATTAATCACCATGGGGTGGAGCTAACCCCACCCATATAAGCTCCCATAGGAGCATGGGCACTTTGTAATATTAAACAGCAATAATTTCAAACATATTATGAAGGGAGGGAGCCTTGTGCTGCCTTTGGACTCCAGGAAAAGAGAATTTTGTGAGTAAATTCTATCATTCCTGATCGTCCTTAAAGCAGCACAAGAACAATTAGACTTACCAGCAATACCTACTGTGAAGGGTGGGTCAAGCACGCCAACTGCAACACTCTTTTGCCAAACTTAGACCCCTCTGCCACTAATGAGTCAAGCCTGTAGTGACGAATAAATGTAGAGGAGTTTGACCAGGTTACAGCCTTGCAAATGTCATCCAGAGGAATATGGCCCATCTCAGCCCATGAGGTCGCTGTTGACCTTGTGGAATGGGCCCTGATCTTCAAGGGAGATGGAAGTTTCGCTAGAAGATAACATTTTTCAATGGCAGATCTAATCCACCTTGCTAGCGTAGCTTTGCTGGCTTTTTGCCCCTTGTTGGGGCCTCTTAGCTGTAAAAAGAGTGCTTCAGTCTTATGGAAGAAGTTCGTTCTTTGGATATATATCAGAATTGCTCTTCTGACATCCAGCAGATGCCCTTTTCTCTGCTCCTCATCTTGTAGATTTGGAAACAAAACTGGTAGACAGATTTCTTGTGTAATGTTCTTGAAAGATGGAACTTTGGGAAGAAATCCTGGCATGGTTCTTAGGATAAGGCATTCTCCTAAGTCCCTTAGGTATGGATCCCTATGGGACAAGGCTTGTAGCTCGCTAACGCGCCTTGCTGAAGAGATAGCCACTAGGAAGAGAGTTTTCACTGACAACCACTTGATTGGAGCCTTTTGCAAAGGTTCAAATGGTGCACCTACCAGTTGTTCCAGAACCGTAGGTAAGTCCCAGGAAGGGGCTGGAGGATGAGGATTTGGATCCATTCTTGAGAGAGCCTTGAAAAAATTTCTTATCAAGGGGTTACCTGAGAAGATATTCTGTAATTGTGCGTTTATCGCATTAAATTGGACCTTAAGAGTATTGATCTTGAGGCCTTTTTGATATCCTTCTTGCAGGAACTGAAGTACTGAATTCAAGGAATCAGGAGTAGTGGTGTTTTGAGCACACCATGACTTAAACAGAGACCAGACTCTATTGTAGACTTTCACTGTAGAGGGTCTTCTTGATAATAGCAGAGTGTTTATGACTTCCTTTGAAAATCCTAAATTTTTCAAGTTTTCCCTGTCAGTCTCCAGGCCGCTAGTTGAAGCATTCCTGGGTTCGGGTGAACCTGACCTCTCTGCGAGAGTAAGTTGTGGGAAACCGGAAGTTTGATAGGATCTTCTTTCAAAAGCGACCATGCGAGTGAGAACCAGGCTCTGCGTGGGCGAAAAGGAAAGATGGCTATGGCTTCCGCCTTGTCCTCTCTGATTTTCGTCAGGACCCTTGGGATGAGAATCACCGGGGGAAATACATATATCAGGTGATGTGACCAACTGATTGATAGACCGTCCAGAGCCAGGGCTTTCGGGGAGCGAAATATCATGCAGAAGTGAATGCATTTTGAGTTCTCCTCCGTCGCCATCACATCTATCAGCGGTGTACCCCATCTGCTTGTCAATAGGGAAAAAATCTGATGATTTAGTGACCATTCCGCTTGGGGAAGACGATTCCTGCTGAGGCTGTCTGCCAAATGATTCAGGTGACCTTTGATATGGACTGCTGTGATGGACGGAACATTGAGTTGTGCCCAGCTCATGAGCAGGTTGCACTCCTTCATCATGGAGCGACTTCTGGTGCCGCCTTGTTTGTTTATATAATAAACCGTGGCTAGGTTGTCTGACTGCACCAGGATCTTGAAACCGCGTAATATTGGCTGGAAATGTAAGAGGGCCAATCTGACCGCCTTCAGCTCTTTGAGATTCGAGGATAGGTAAGAATCTTTCTTCTTCCACTTGGCCCGGAACTGAAGATGATCTACATGGGCACCCCAACCCCAGGAGGATGCATCCGTAGTGAGGACCCTCTGTGGCCGGGGAACCAAGGACACCCCTTTGAGGAGAGAGGACGGCGTCTGCCACCAGGAGAGACCTGTGATCGTCTGTGGAAAGACTGTTAGATATGATTGTAGATCCTTTTTGCCCCGTCGCCAAGCCCTCAAAAGATCTCTTTGGAGGGACCTCATTCTTGCTCTGGCCCAAGGCACTGCGTCGATTGTCGAGGTCATCTTCCCCAGGACTTTCATAGTGAATCTGTCCGCTGACTTTTGAGATTGGACACTATTTGTTGGATAAACTGTATTCTTTCTGGAGATAACATGATTCTCCAGTTGACACAATCTACAATGAACCCCAGAAACATTATGTTGCGAGAGGGTTTGAGGTGAGACTTCTGATGGTTTATGAGAAAACCGTGATCTAGCAGTGTCCGTAAGGTTCTCTGGAGTTGAGACTCCAGAAGAGCTTGGGATGAGGCCTTGACCAGCCAGTCGTCCAGGTATGGGATGATGCATATATTCTGTAGTCTTAACACTGAAGTTAGCACTATGACCACCCTGGTGAATACTCTCGGAGCCGACGAGATTCCGAAGGGGAGGCACGTGAATTGAAAATGATGAATCCCCAGTCCATCTTTGATGGCAAATCTCAGGTACTTCCTGTGAGGAGGAAAGATAGGAATTTGTAGATATGCATCCCGGAGGTCGATTTTGGCCATGAAATCCCCTTTCTGTAAAGTCGTCATCACTGAACGAATGGTTTCCATGCGAAAGGTCTTCTGGACCAGGAAGCTGTTGAGGAATGACAGGTTGATCACTAGTCTCCATTTGCCTTCTGGCTTTGGAACTGGAAACACACGAGAATAAAAGCCTTGTCCCCTTTGATCGGCGGGGACTGGCTCCAGGGCTGCTTTGTGGATGAACTTGGATCAGCTGCCCAAGGACCTGATTGGATCGTGTGTTGTACATAAACCTGTTTGGAGGGAACTGTTTGAACTCCAGTTGATATCCTCTGTGTATCACTGAGGAAACCCAGGCGTCTGACGATGTTTCTGACCATTGACGCCAAAAGTTTCCAAACCTTGCCCCCACCTTCGGTAAGGGACTCCTGGTGTCAAAGGCCCGACTTTGAGGCAAAACCGGCTTTCTTACCCAAGAAGGGTTCCTTTCCCCTTCTGAAGGAGGGTTTCTTAGGAGGAAGTTTCCCTAATTTGGCTTTTGGAGATTTTCTCCTTTACGAACAGAAGAATCTAGTCGTTTGTTTCTTATTTTCAGGGAATTTCGCTCCTTTGTTTCCTTCTAGCGTTTCCAATATTGTGGATAGCTGAGGACCAAACATCGAGGCCGGCTGAAAGGGTAAATTGCAGAAATTAATCTTAGATACCACATCACCATTCCACATTTTGAGCCACAGGGCTCTTCTTGCTGAGTTTGAGGTTGCTAGGGATCTGGATGAGCACCTGAGGACCTCAAGATGAGCATCAGCAAGAAATTCAATTTCAATATCGGCATAGTGTCGGATAATACCTCTCTCTTCATCAATACTAGTGGTAAGATCACTTAGCCAGACCCTGAGGGCTCTGGCTACTGGAATGGAAGCCAGGGAGGCTTTACAAGCACCCACTGTAGATGTATATGAGTTTTTCAAACTAGAATCTGTCTTGCGGTCCATTGGATCCGACAAGAGAGAAGAATCTTCTGTTGGGAAGATGGCTTTCTTGGATAATTGAGCAACTGCTAAATACACTTTGGGGATATTCTCCCAATCTTTATATGCAGACTCTTCCAGTTTGTAGAGGCTCTTAAACCTAGGACCTAAGTCCATCCTCTTATCTGGCTTAGACCAGTCCTTTTTCATCCAGTCTGATAGAACGGGGTGACTAGGGAGAACCTTGTTTTTCGACACAGGAAAATAAAACAGTTGTTCCTTTTTGGATTTATGATCTACATTTCTGTCAGATTCAATTGTATCCTTAACGGCTTTAAGCAAAGCTGGGAACTTTTCCTTATTTAATAAGTAAAAGTCCTCTGGATCTTCCGCATCAGAGGAAGATACATTCATATCAGAATCATTATCAGATGAATCATATAAAACAACTGAACCAAAGGGGGACCTCCCCGTTACCTTCTCCCTTTTTGCATCATTGAATGCGTTCGCAAGTTGATGCTTAAACCATGCAAAGATATCTGCCGATGGGTTACTGGTAGGAGGAGGTGGAGAAATACAGCCGTTACACAGATCGCCATCCATGTCATCTGACAGGGGTTGCTGGCAGCTAGAGCAGAGTCTATGATGAGACTTGCGGGATCTCTTGCGGCTTGTTCCTGAGTTAGAGGCTGACATCTAACAGGAAAAAACGGATAATACAAGCAGAGATCAATATGCACATATTCACCACTAGAAAGGTGCATAACCCCTCACCATGTACTAACCACAGTAGCAGAGGGGTCCGGGCTTGATGGCAGAGTGCAAGCTGAGACTAGGCTCGGATGAGTTTTTAAACTTTCCGCTCCTCCCTTTACTTCCGGTCATGCTGAGCGTGTGGGACGCCGATCCGGAACCTTTCTGCATTGTCTGCAGGGGAACACAAAGGGAGATGCACATACCTGCCGAAACCGGAAGTTGCGCAGGGCCGCGTGACGTCACTTCCGGTCTGCCCGGGATACCATCCAGCCTGGCGCCGAGGTCCCCGGAGGCCAGCCCACACCCGGATTGGTATCAGGACTCCCACGGCATGCGACCACCGCAGCCCCTTTTTTTCCCCCAACCAGAGAACTAGAAGTTATGTTCATGTGATTCCACAGATAATATACTGAGCTTATAATCTTTTGCAGTGTATTCCAGTTGTTCGCTATAAAGGTTATCCATAGTTGACTGAGGAAATATATGGATATATCCAAACCCTCTAGGCTTCCATCTTCTTCATGTAAGTTTCTGTAGTGTAGTGGTTATCACGTTCGCCTCACACGCGAAAGGTCCCCGGTTCGAAACCGGGCAGAAACACATTTTATTTAACCCTTTCCTGACCATGCCCTTTTCTACTTTAGCATTTCCATCTTTTACTCCCCTCTTTTCACAACCCATGTAGTTTTCATTTTTTCTATTTACAGAGACATAAGAGGCTAATTATCTGTTAGACAAAATGTACTTTCCAGTGACACCATTTATATTTTGTTTAGTGTACAGGGAAGCTGGAAGAAAAATTTTAGCAGAGTTGACAAAAAAACCCCCATCTTTTTACATCTTTTCCTGTGAGGTCCAAAGAATAGCTCACCTTTTATTCATTAGGTCCGTACAATCACAGAGATACCAAATTTATATAAGTTTTATAATTATGTTTTAATTCTAAAAGGAAATTTTTAATCTTTTGTCAAAAACAAAAATTCTTAGTCTGGTCATATTCTGACTCCAATAGTTCAGTGTACAGAACTGGGAGATGACATTTCTTTTCCAGGACAAGCTGACATATTCATTGATAGTATTTTGGGGACTGTACGGCCCTTTGATCACTTTTTATTTAAATTTTTATGTGTTGTGAAATGTCAAAAAAGTTGCGGGTTGGATATTTGGGCAACATGTTCCATTAATGGGGTCATTGCTGGAATAATAAAGAAGTGGATGAAGGCGCTCTAAAAAATAACTTTTATTAGTATAGTAAAAAGGTCCAAGAGTTGGACAGCAAAACTAAACTAGTAAAAAGCCAATATACTCATGACAATCAAAAAAGCCAATCTGTCTAACAAAACATATTAAACTTAGTAGAGAAATCACAATAAAAATGCATATACAGACCACAGTGCGGGTAATAAATAGAGTGAATCTTAAACGGTCTTCTTAAGGCAGCGGAGCTCTGGGGCTGCAGAAGGTAAGCAGGGATCATCTGGCCAGGAAATAGATATCGACACCTAGACCTAGTACCTAGAAATCCCTATAGCCACTATACTTGCCCTATAGCCCATAAACTCCCATCCTAACAAGGTCCCAGGGAATTCCTCAGCGTGGCTAGAGGTCCCTAGAAGACTCTACCACATGATGACCGAAAGTAAACTGCAGGTCACTCAGGGGTAATGGACAGTGGTCCACAGCCCAACACAGTGGTGTAACTAAGGAGTCGGCGGCTTGTTTCCCACACTAGCAAAACATGACTAGTGAAAATTGGGACACACTGGCAATGGCTTGTAGTTGGGGCTCTGGCTAGGCAAGCAAAAAGGCTACTTCCCATACCAGGAGTCGAACCCGGGCCGCCTGGGTGAAAACCAGGAATCCTAACCGCTAGACCATATGGGAATTACTGTGGACTCTTCCTCAGCAACCACACTACACCAATGGATTGGTGGAAGACACAGGGCAGAGCTATGAGCCTGTTGGCCTACAAGACTACAGACACTACGTGGCATGGAGTCAGAACTCAAAGAAGAATTCAGCAACATCTGATTCTATATAAACAAGACGCTTTAGATGAAAACATGAAGGCTAAAAAAATATATATTTGGTGGATATAGAGAAACATTGTTCCACAATAGTCTTATCAAAGTTTTTAAGGGTAACAAGATTATTCAAAAGAAAATGTAAACGTATCAGAGGAGAATACATGTATAATATAACATGTCAGACAAATAAGGAGATCACAGGAAAAGAGAAAACAAACATTGTGTTTCTGATGTGGTATAAGAGGTTTAGGTACAGGGAAGATAGTTACAATTGATGGGAACATGGATGGAGCCATAATAAAAGTCTGCACAAGACTAGGATTGAGATTTATCTTCCAACAAGGCAATGATCTCAAACCTAAAACAGAATCTACAATGGAAGGTCTACAAATAAATGTATCTAGGTGTTAGAACGGCCAAGTCACACCTGGATCACAACCTGAATCCAATTAAGAATCTGTGGAAAAAGCTGAAAACTGCTGTTCACAAACGCTTCACCCAACCTCCCGGAGCTCCAGATGTTCTCCAAGGAAAAAATAATTTTAGTTTCTCGAAGTGCAAAACTGATAGAGACCTAATACCCCAAGCGACTTGCATAACGGGCCGAATAATTTTTCAAGTCCCACTTTGCAGTTTATTATTTTGTTAAAAGTTTAAAATATTAACCCCTTAATGACCGCCCTACCGGGATTCTATGGCGGTCATTAAGGCTACTTCTTCTTTTTTTTTTTTTCCACTCTTTATTTTTATTTTATTAAAGAATATTTATAACAAATAAACATATAGAAATCAGTATGGGTACCTGCCATAACAGAATACAAAGAAAAAAAAACAATCGTCACTAATAGCATGACATACACACAGGAAAAAATATGACAACATCAATAGCAGCTCAATCATATATGAAAACATCAGGAAACCAATCTAGCACTATAGGTGTCCCATTGAGTCCAGGTCTTCTCAAACTTATCACTAGTTTGGTGAAGCATTGCGGTAATATATTCCATGGATCTAAGATCCCTGAGACGAGCGTATAATGCTAGCAAGGATGGAGGAACTGAACGTCTCCAGTTCAAAGCTATCAAACACTTCGCCGCTGTTAAGATATGCAGAAACAACCTGGCACCCGGACCTCTGAGAGAGCTAGGATATAGGTTAAGTACCTATACCTCAGGGTCCAGTGGGACTTGTACTGCGAGAACCCCCTCAACAAGGGATCTAACCTCCAGCCAAAAGTGAAGCAGGGCCGGACAACTCCAAAAAATGTGGAACAGTGAAGCGTCGGGGCCACCACATCTCCAGCATATATTAGGAACCGAAGGGTAGAATTTGTGTAAAAGTTCAGGCGTCCGGTACCAGTTTAATAGAATTTTAAGTTGATTTTCTTTATACAAAGTGCAAATGGATGATTTATGTGCTCTTGCCCACACCATCTGCCATTGTTCCGGAGTGAGGCTCTTACCTAACCATGATTCCCACCTACTCATGTACAGGTGAGATATAGTCGATCGTGTATTAAGAATAGAATATAAGCTGGAGATTAGACCCTTAGAGGAAGGACCCTGCGAGCAAAGCATTTCAAACGGCGTAGGTCTGGGGGGGGTTTCAGTCCTTAGTGTAGAAGATATAAAATGTTTAATTTGATAGTAAGTAAACTCAGCCCCTGCTAAGCAGGGATGCCTTTCTACCAGCTCCTGTAGCGGAAGTAGCCTACGTGTCAATGGGTCTAGAAGGGCCCTAATTTGAAATGTGCCCGCCTGTACCCATGGCCTATAGCAGCTGGTGAGACTATCCGGAAGGTGTGGTGTAAAAAGTATTGGGGTGAGCAATGACTGCATAGAGGCCAACTGAAAACGCACCCTACATTTGTACCAAATGTCCCGGGTAAACTGCATAGGGCCTAGCAACGCCGTTACCGGGCCTATGGGCGGGGGGCCCCATATCAAAGACGCTGGATGCTGCGGGGCCAGCCATAGCTTCTCAATTTCGGTCCATCTGTTGTATGCATTCATTGTAGACCAAGAGGTAATATGACGTAAATGTGTTGCTAAATAGTACAGCTTAAAATCAGGTAGGGCTAGGCCCCCACTAGTAGTCCCCGCTGTCAGCACCGATTTAGAGATCCTATGACTCTTGCCCCCCCATACAAATTTCAGACACATTGACTGCAGCTTACCCAGTACTGCCATCGGTACTTGTACCGGGAGAGTCTCAAAGAGATACAATAATTTGGGTAAAATAGACATCTTAATAGCTGCAATTCGCCCCAGCAGCGATATATGTAGAGGCTGCCATTTATCTAAGAGGTCTTGAATGTCCTTAATCATCGGTGGGAAATTTGCCGTATACAAGGACTTGTAGGTTTGAGTTATCCGGACTCCTAAGTATTTTAATGAGTCCGTCTGCCATGTATATTTAAAGGAGCTCCTTAGAGCAGTCAGCTCGATCGGGGGGATATTAATGGGGAGGGCCTCAGTCTTATGGCCATTGATTTTATATCCAGAAAATTTGCCATATATGTCAATTAATTTGTGAAGATTCGGGAGACTGACCATGGGGTTTGTGAGTGTGACCAGGACATCGTCGGCAAAAAGTGAGATCTTAAATTGTTTGTCCCTTACTTGTATTCCTGTCACATCTACCGATGATCGTATATACGCCGCCAATGGTTCGATACTCAGTGCATATAGGAGGGGGGAGAGTGGACACCCCTGCCTGGTCCCATTACGAATAGCAAAAAACATGGAGTTGGCGTGGGGGAGCCGAATTGCAGCACTGGGAGTAGAGTAAAGCCCATGTAAAGCCTGCAGAAATGGGCCACACATGCCAAAGCGGTTCAGAGTTGCCATCATAAATCCCCAGTCTAGGCGATCAAACGCCTTTTCTGCATCCAAACTTAGAAGTAGAGCACTCCCATCCGTCCTCCTAACCACCTCCAGCAAGTCGGCAAGCCGTCGAGTGTTATCCCCTGCCTGCCTGTAACGCACAAATCCTACCTGATCTTTATGAATTATCTGCGGCAACCAGTCTCCTAATCTATTGGCCAATATTTTGGTGAAAATTTTCAAATCAGAGTTTAATAAAGATATGGGGCGATAACTAGTGCAATCTAGGGGATCCTTTCCAGGTTTTGGGATTACAGTTATAAAGGACCGCAGCATAGCCTCAGGGATTGGAGTACCAGTCATAAAGGCGTTAAAGAGCTTTACCATATAGGGGGTCAATATATCCTCATATGTTTTAAAGTACATGTACGGCAAACCGTCCGGACCCGGGGATTTCCTATTTGGGAGTTCTTTTATGACCTCGCGTATCTCTTCCTCCGAGATATCCTGGTTCAGAGCGTCAATCGCGGAGGAAGACAATTTAGGAAGACTACATTCGCTAAGATATTGTTCTACAGTCATCCCATGGATCCGCGGAGTCTGAGGAGAGCGTGCAGAGAGGTTGTAGAGGTCGCGATAGTATGTTTCAAAAATTTGTGCTATTTTATCAGGGTTATAATGGGTCGTCCCCGCATTATCCCTGAGGCTATGTGGGTTATTCGCCGTTGTCCTATCCTGGAGTTGATGAGCTAACAATGTGTGTGTTCTATTACCGTACTCGTAAAAACGCTGACGAGAGTAACGTAATAATTTTTCCGCCCCTGCCAGGTCTATTTCCCTCAGTTGGGCCCGAGTGGCTAATACCTTTTGTAGAATCATAAGCGATGGGCGAGCAACCAGTTTACTTTCAAGATCTTTAAGGTCCCGCACGCATTGTAGACGCGCTGCTTTAACCGCTTTTTTTTTATAGGCGGCCTGGGATATGGCATAACCACAGTACACTACTTTATGTGCTTCCCATAGTATGGGTAGTGAGGGGGCCGACGGGGAGTTATCCGAAAAATATTGAAGTAGCGAGGTGCGCAGTGCCTCTTTTGTAATATTGTGGGTTAGCAGAGTTTCATTAAGTCTCCAGTGGAGGGGACGAGGGGGAGGGTTTATAAACGACAACTCGACCATGACTGGGGCATGATCTGACCAGGAGATTAGACCTATGTCAGCACATTTCAAAGTGCGAAGCACTGAGATATCCCCAAAGAAGTAATCTATACGCGTATGTGTCTTGTGAGGAGGGGAATAGAAAGAGTATCCCCGAGCCGTAGGATTGTCCACTCGCCACAGGTCAAAAAGGTCGTGTTTACGTATAAGTTTTCTGAAACCCAATGAAAGTTTAGATTGCTGTTGTGATGGGGAAGTGCCATGGATTGACATGCGATCCCGCGTTTCAGAGAATGCTACATTAAAATCTCCCCCTACCAATAGAGGCGTTGGTCTATGTTTAACAAATCTGGTCAAAACCTTCGACAAGAACCCTAGTTGGCCGGAGTTTGGAGAGTAAACATTGCATAAAACAAGCTGACGGCCTCCAAGAGTCCCCCTCAGGATAAGAAACCTTCCCTCCGGATCCGAATAAGATTCTAGTACCTGGAAAGGGCAGGAGCGGGCTATTAATATCGCTACTCCCGCCTTCTTCGTAGCTGCAGTGGCCAAAAAACTTTGGGGATACCCCCTTCTGACGAATCTAAATGATCCAGACGCCGTAAAGTGCGTTTCTTGAAGAAATGCTATATCTGGCTTAAGACATTTTAACCCCTTCCCGACATTTGACGTACTATTACTGCATGGCGGGAGGTGCGTTCCCGCAATATGCAGTAATAGTACGTCAAACTTCTGGCCCCGGCTCCTGAATGGAGCCGGGGCCAGAAGCTGCGGGTGTCGGCTATATATTATAGCCGACACCCTCCTCTAACACCCGCGATCGGAGATTTCTCCGATCGCGGTGTTAACCCCTAACACGCCGCGGTCGCGCTGACCGCGGCGTGCTAGGGGCATTTAACTAGATTCGGACCCCCCCGCGGCGCTTACCGGGGGGGTCCTGCTCCTCTGATCGCAGCCCCGGGACTGCCGGTGCCCGGGGCTGCGCGATCTCCTTCCGGGGAGCCGGGTCCTGCCTCCTGGCAGGACCCGGCTGTGACACACTGAGCATGCGCAGCATGCTCAGTGTTTCACATAATACAGTGTAATACATCTGTATTACACTGTATTAGGTGAAGAATAGCTTGAACAAGTGATCAGTGGATCACTTGTTCAAGCTAACCTGTAAAAGTAAAGAAAAAAAGTTAAAAACACTGAATAAACACAATTTTTAATAAAAAATAATTAATTAAATAGAGTTAAAGTCCCCTAAACACAAACATTCCCTATACACATCTAATAAAGTAAAAATACCTGAAAATCACCAAAACCCCCCACATATTTGGTATCGCCGCGTCCGTAACAATCTGTACAATAAGTCAGAAACATTATTGGACCCGTACGGTGAACACCGTAAAAACAAAACCCGAAAAACTCGCCAAAAATATAAATTTTCATAAAATCCCTTCACAAAAATGTTCTAAAAAGTGATCAAAAAAAGTTATGTGCCCCAAAATGGTACCAATTGAAAGAACAACTCAACACGTAAAAAATAAGCCCTAAACTAGCTCTGTCAACCAAAAAATATTAAGGTTAAGTTCACGAAAAGATGGCGATGCAGAAACAAATGAGATTTCCTCTATATTAGTTTTTCTCCAGTAAAATTGTAAAAATAAATGAAAAACTATATAAATGAGGTATCACCGTAATCGTAGTGATCTATAGAACGAAAATATTATAGTATTTTTAGTGTATGGTGTACGACCCACAAAATATACAAAAAAAAAGAAACCCCAAATTGACAATTTTCTTTTCCTCCATACATTAAAGAGTTAATGAAATCTCATCGAAAAGCTACAGATCCACTTAAATGAAGTATTTGTAAAGTGCATCTCATGTCGCAAAAAATAAGCCCTTATATGTCCAAATTGCCAAAAAAATAAAGATTGTATAGCCAATAAAAAGTGACAATGCATAATCTGCTCTGAATGGCGC
Source organism: Engystomops pustulosus (assembly GCF_040894005.1). Lineage (NCBI taxonomy): Eukaryota > Metazoa > Chordata > Amphibia > Anura > Leptodactylidae > Engystomops > Engystomops pustulosus. The sequence goes on from NC_092414.1 coordinate 202,428,536, forward strand.
AGCTTCCCTTCCATGCCCTGGGGTGTGCCCATACAGGAGGTTACCACCACATATGGGGTATTGTTATACGCGGGAGAGATTGGGGATCAAATTTTGAGGAGCGTTTTGGAATTTTATCCACTGAGAATTTGTACATTTTATGAAAAACACATTCATTTAGCCAAATAAAATGTAATTTCGAAATTGCATCCGATTTTGTTTTAACCCCTGTAAACCAATTAAAGGGTTAACAAACTTCATAAAAGTTGTTTTACGTACGTTGAGGGGTTTAGTTTCTATAATGGGGTAATTTATGGGGTTTTAATTTATTTAGGCATCTCAAAGTGACTTGAAACCTGAGCAGGTCCCTCAATAGCAGGATTTTGCTTTTTTTATGAAAATGTGAAAAATTGCACCTAAAATTCAAAGCCCCATAACATCTTACAAAAATAAGAGTATGCATAAAAAACCACGGAGGTATAAAGTAGACATTCGGTGAATGTTAGTTATTATGTTTTTTGGTGTTATGACTCATGTGTGGAAAAAGTAGAAAATTTAGAATTTCGAAAATTGCTAATTTTTCCAAATTTTCACCAAATATCTGATTTTCTCATAAATAAATGCAAAACATACCACCAAAATTTTTTAACTAACATGAAGTACAAAGTGTCACGAGAAAACAATTTCAAAATCACTTGGATATGTTAAAGCGTTCCAAAGTTATAACCATTTATAGTGACACAGGGCAGATTTGAAAAAATGGGCCGTGTCAGGAAGGTGAAAAGTGGCTTCAGCGTTAAGGGGTTAACTCCTGCAGCAACAGCTGGCGCTTAGAGTTGGAGTTCAATCCCTTAACATTTAAGGTTAGAAGTCTTACCATTTCTCATTGTGTACGAACTAGACAGGTGCGTTCCTTAGTAATATTTGAGAGTATGATGCAGAGGGTGCCAGGTTGCCTCCTACATTCAGATGACATCATATAAGTATTGTGCATCGCTATAGTGACATCAACAAAATAAACATTTAACAATAGTAGTAACATAAAAACTCTAAACCTACAGAAAACATGATTGAATACTCGCCTCAGGGTCCATGCGGGGTAAAAGACTCCCCGCATCGAATCTAAGGGATGGGTGATACCCCAGGCTGTGTCCAGGCCCTGAATCTGGAACCAACACAACATGTGGTAAACAAACCCAAGTGTGGGTAGCGTGTCGGACATCCGACCTCCGACTCGCTATAGATATAACAATCCAAGGCCGTCCACCTCGGGCAATAGCTTAAACTTATGAAAGGATACTGGAGACATCAGATAACAAGTCCCTCATGTAAAGGCGATAACCCCCACCGGGACCTAAGTAGGCTCCACAGCATGTCATCTTTAACGTCTTGGTCCCTTCGGTGCCAAGCCCAGGTGGGCAGAAGAGGAAGAGGCACTAGGCGGCTCTGAAGACTGTCGTCGTTGTTTCTTAGACGTGTTGCGCTGCCAGGACGGAGAAAGAGGCGGATCTGTTGAAGGTAACTTCCATTCTGGGATATCCGGAATCGGCAAATCTAAGGAGATGCAAAAGTCATGCAGATCTGCTGGAGAGCGTAGAATCACGGTTCTACCCTCCTTGCGGGCCGTCAAACTGAAAGGGAATCCCCATCTATATGGAATGTCAGCTTTACGAAGTGCCTCCAGTAGGGGTCGCAGGATTCTCCGGCGCTGCAAGGTGACCCAAGAAAGATCCTGAAAAAGCTGAACTTGGGCACCCTGAAAATCAATATAAGACCTGTTACGAGCTTTGGCCATAATCTCCTCCTTTAGACAAAAATCAGTAATACAGCAGATAATATCCCTGGGACGTCCTGTAACCGGTTTCGGTCTAAGGGCCCGGTGTGCTCTATCCATGCGAACAGGGTCTTCAGGATTCCTTCCCAATAGACCAGAAAATAGCAAATTGAGGACCGCCGGGACATTCTCCACATTCTGGGCTTCCGGAATTCCCCTGATCCTTATGTTGTTCCTCCGACCTCGGTTATCAAGGTCCTCTACATGCGCTTGTAGGTCCTGAAGCTTCTCAGATTGCTCTAGAAAGCGGGAATGGAGGACATTGATTACTTTCCTGGAGGCTGCGTTATCGTCCTCTAGTTGATCCACCCTATGAGCCACTGCAGTTAGATCCTGGCGCATTTCCGCTATGGCCGACCTGCATGTATCTTTAACTTCCAGTATCAGCGCCTGGAAATCCTGCTTTGTGGGTAACTGATGCACATGAGACCACCAGTCCGCGGGCGGTGGCTGTAATCGGCCAGAGATTGAAGAATGATGCGACTCTGGGGACCAGTCTCCAGGGCCAGAATGGGGGCGCAGAATAGGGGGAGTATTAGCATAGTCCATTTCACCCGGCCCTTTATCTGGAGTAGACTGTGGATGGTAATATTGCAGCTCCTGGGAGGGGGATGATACAGAAGTGGATACTGTAGTCTGATGGCTGGGGCTAGGCTGCAGGCCTACAGGCCCCGGTGGAATGGCCAGGTCAATCAGGAGAGGTTGCTGGCCTTTGTGACTCCCTTCATGTGAGGGAGAGGAGCCTTGGGTAGGGGGATGTACCTGTTCGGGGCTATGCCCCTGCTGCTCCCCTCTGGCTGCCGATGCCGCTGCTAAGGTCCGTGTCCCCCCCTGATCCTCCAGACGCTGCTGAGCTGCTGCCAGCATTGGGGGCGGGCTCTGCAGTGTGGAGGGCGCCAGAGACTCGGCACTCGGCGCCATCTTGGGTCCGGCGCGTGTCTCCCGGACAACATATTCATCCAGAGTCCGGGAGGCAGAGGCACCGGACCGGTCCGGAGAGGTGCCCAAGGTCCGGGCACGGCGGCGGTTCCCCATCACGGGCCGGTAGGCGCTCAATTAGACGCTCCGCGTCGCTTAAAACAGCCCGGGTGGACGGAGCTGGATTCTCACACGTCTGGTGCAGTCAGCATCCGGACACGCCCCCAAGGCTACTTCTTCTGACGCGACGCCCCTGTACTCCTTTCAGAAGAAGATTTCGGGACATGGGGTCATTCTGGTGCCGGTGTCTGGCTGTGATATCACAGCCTAGACCCTGCACTAACACCCGCAATCAGAAAAACTCCGATCCCGGGTTATTTTTAAAATCCGATCCCTCCTGCCGCAGGGGTCCAGCGAGTGTCCGGAGGCTGTCGGTTTTGCTCCCCGCCGGGTTCCGCCTTCTGGCAGGACCCGGCTGTATGTGACTGAGCATTGCAGTGTAAAGGCTTGAACAAGCTATCGGATAAACGTTTGTTCAAGCTGATTAAGGTGGAAAACGTAGAAAAGTAAAAAAAAAAAAAAATTACGTCATTTTATAATAATTAAATTAAAAAATGAAATAAAAGTCCCATAATCTCCCCAGTTACACATAAAATGCAAATAAAGTAGATAAAACATAAAAAATCTTTTCATATTTGGTATCACCGCATCCTTATTAATCTGTACAATAAATATAAATCAATATTGAACCGGCTCAGTGAACGATGTTTAAAAAAAACCACGAAAAACTTCCTGTAATATACAATTTTTCATCAAACACCATCACAAAAAATGTTCTAAAAAGTGATCAAAAAAATTACAAGCCCTTTACCAGATCTGACTACAGAAAAATACAGAAGTTATGGCCCTGAAAACTTGTTGATAGTAAAAAAAAAATGTGATTTCCTCCAATATTGGTTTTGCTCAGTAAAATTGAGCAAATATAAGATAAACTATATACCATGTATACTCGAGTATAAGCCTAGTTTTTTTAGCACAAAAAATGTGCTGAAAACCCAAACTCAGCTTGTACTCAGCTTATACTTGGGTCGGCTTATACTCGAGTATATACGGTAAATTAATTATCACCGTAATCGTAGTGAACCAGAGAATACAGATAATATATTATTTTTACGTTACGGTGAGCAAGTGCTAAAAATACAAAATAAAAATTGATGATTTTGTTTGTGTCCCCCTTGAAATAGTTAATAAAATATCATGAATAAGCTTTAGACCCCCAAAAGTAATTATCTATACATTGTATCTCATCCCGCAAATAATAAGCCCTCATATGTTCCCATTACCAAAATAATTTAAATGTATAGCTTGTACAATGTGACAATACAAATCTGCTGTGAATGGCGCTGATTCTACTCTATGCCCGGCCGTGCGCCCGTACAGCAGGTTACCACCACATATGTGGTATCAGTACACTCGGGAGAAATTGGCCATCAAACGTTACAGGGTGTTTCATCATTTAATTTATGATGAAACTGTCAGTTTGGGCCTAAATGAATGTATTTTCCAAAAAAATTCAAAAGTTTCTAAATCGCAGGTCCATATTGTTTTAACCCCTGTGAAACACTTAAAGGGTTAATAGACTTTATAAGAGTTGCTTTACATACGTTGAGGGGTGAAGTTTCCATAGTGGGGTAATTTATGGAGTGTTACTATTATTTAGGCCTTTCAAAGTCACTTGGAAGCTGAGTTATCCCTCAAAATGTGAGTTTTGGGGATTTTCATGAAAATGAGAAAAATCGCACCTAAAGTTTTGCGCCTCATAACATCGTAGAAAAATGACAGGACACATAAAATATCATCCCAACATAAAGCAGACATTCCGGAAATGTTAATTATCATGCTTTTTAGGTAGTTTTACTTCCTGTCTGGAAAGCAGAACATTTCAAACTTGGAAATAATTTTTACGAACTTTTGCCAAATTTTCACTTTTTTTCACACCGAAATGCAAAACGTATCACTTAAATTTTACAACTAACATGAAGACAAATCATGAATTGTTTTGTCTGGTGCTCATTGTCCGGCCACTTTCACACATGACATTTTTGCTTTGTTTTTAAACTCTTGAAGGAAAAATGGATTCTATTTTCACCAAAACACGACAGAAGCGAATCACAAGTGAATGCGGCCCTTTGTGAGGTTTTTTTCATAGTATTCATGTGTAGTACACATAGTAATTGTCGGTTGTCAGAGTTAAAAGGGGATATGAGGTATGTCATAAAACATTTCATACCAGCTCAGAGATCCTCTTTAAATTTCACAACAAATTTGCTTCATGTTAGACACATATTTAAATTTTAGGCTTGTACATAATCCAAGAGCCTATGGAACATACGTTGGTGTGTAGTCCGCACACATAGTGTATGTAACTGCCTCGTTAGCGCAGAAGGTAGCGCGTCAGTCTCATAATCTGAAGGTCGTGAGTTCGATCCTCACACGGGGCAAAGCATTTTTTTTTAATTATCCTTCTAAAGCCAAATTTGTACACAATAGTTTTTTTGGTTTATGGTTATTTTTGTGGCTTTCTTACAGCTCCATGTATTGCTATTGGCTCCCACACACAGCTGGAGATTCTTCAGCCCTGTGCCTGAGCGTAATGCCCCTGACAAAAAAACTCAAAGCAGGTCCTGTTCTTGGCCTTATTTGTGGCTCGTCCTTTCTATAGAAGGCTGTGAAAAAGACGGATTTCATGGAGTGTGCCTGTGAGTTCTGTTCATTTTTGGAGAGTGGTTCACAAAAACAGATGACATACACAGGAAACATACTGGGGCTCATTTACTAAGGGCTCCGCGGCCGCTCTTTTGTCAGGTTTCCCGAATTTTTACATTTTGCGCCGAAGTCCGCCAGGATTTTGGCGCACGCAATCAGATTTTTGCGTTTGGCTTTCACATGACAGATATGGGGGTACATGGCCTTCGGACAACCCGGTGGATTCGAAAAAACTGCGGAATTTAAAAAACGAAATGTGTCGCAAGATCAAGCACTCACATGCACCGAGAAGAAGGTGAACTCCGGCGGACCTCGGCGCCGCAGCGACACCTACTGGATATCGGGCACACGACTTTAGTGAATCCCGGCAGAACCCGAATCCACGTCGGACAACGCACCGCTGGATCGTGACAGAACCGAATAAGTAAATGAGCCCCACTGTGTCTTATATGGCAGTGCATGTTGTCTTGATAGACTGTTCTCTTTCAGTCTCTATGATCTTCTTCAGCTTCCCTGGTGGTCTAGTGGTTAGGATTCGGCGCTCTCACCGCCGCGGCCCGGGTTCGATTCCCAGTCAGGGAATGGTAGCTTTTTAATCTACCCATTTCAATTGATAAGTTGTACCTTACTTTGAAAAGCTTCTATGCGTACATTTCAGAAATATACATTTTACTTCAAAATTTTAAAAAATTGCCACAGCATACTGGATATTTTAACCCCTTAAGGACGCAGGTTTTTTTTGCTTTCTTTCTCTCCACCTTCAAAAATCCATAACTTTTTCATTTTTCCATGTAAAGAGCTGTTTGAGGGCTTATTATGTGCGTAACAAATTTTACTTCTCTGTCACATCATCTATTATTTCCGGCCGTGTACTGGGAAGCTGGAAAAAAATTCCAAATGTGAAAATATTGGAAAAAATACAAGTTTGCGTCACGTTCTTGTGGGCTCAGTTTCTACGACTTTCACCGTGCACTCCAAATAAAAACTCTAATTTATTCTTTCGTTAGGTACGGTTGCGGTGATACGAAATTTTAGCACAGGTTTTATTGTGTTTTAATACATTTTCAAAAATTAAACGAATTTGTAACATATGCAACAACCCCCACCCTTGTATGAAGAGGACTCAGCCCGTGAGCCCTCTTCATACACCACCCGCACCTCTGCGCCACAGAGCGTCAAGGGGTTAAGTCATAATGGATCGCTGACAGTAAGATCTGAAAACATTTCAAGCATGTAGTGCGCTGCTTGTCATGGCATAAAATCATACAAAGCCTCACGGATTTAACCCCGGGACTTTATAACTTAATCAACTTACTCCACATTTATCATATGATGTAGCAGAAAGACTTATCCTGGCCATTCACACTATGGGCCACATTTATCACTTTTGTGCGCCTAAGTGTAGTAGTTGCGCCTAAATTCTGGCGCACTGTTTTGCCAGAATTATCACAAGCTACAACCATCTGTGATAAGTATATTTTCTGCCTCTTATTAATCACTTTACTTTAAAACAGTTTAGGCGCAATGTTAGATTCGGGCACTTACATGTGATCCTGCTACAAGCTCCTCTCTGCTTCTCCCACAGCCCAGAATGAAGATAACACTCACAGCAGCACCCAGGTGTGTGACACCCTGCTCCCAGTGATCTCCTCAGCAGGGGCTTCTCCTGGAGGGGATCCCCCAGTGCCGGTCTCCTGCTCCACCCCTGTAATTCTGCACAGTATCCCCCTCAGAAACACTGGTGATACTGTGCAGAATTACATGGGGGACACTTGTATGTCGTATCTGCAACATTCTGCAAACTTGTGCAAACTTCTCTTCTCTCTTGCTGTGAGCTCAGCGTTTTGCAGAATATTTTGTAAATAGAAGGTGATGAACTGTAAATAGAGTCTGCAGCTCCTGTCTGCAGAGTATCTAATGTATCTATTATATGTTCCAGTGTCTGTAATGTATCTAATGTATCTATTATATGTTCTAGTGTCTGCAGAGTATCTAATGTATCTATTATATGTTCCAGTGTCTGCAGTGTATCTAATGTATCTATTATATGTTCTAGTGTCTGCAGTGTATCTAATGTATCTATTATATGTTCCAGTGTCTGGCTGAGCTTTGCTGCTAGAAATGAGCTCTTCTGCAAAGGGGCTCAGTGCTTTCTTCTCAGATAACGCCACCTTCGGGCTGGAGTGTTTTTGCGCCCGTTTTTGCGCCTAAATGAAAAGTCGCATGTGATGAATATCATTAGGCGCAGCAAAACATCTGGATTGGTAAGATAGATGAGGGAAAGCTGGTTATTTTTGCTGCGCGGCTAGTTTGGCGTTTAATCGCAAAAATGGCGCAAAAAACGGTGCGCCTGAATGAAAAGGCGCAAAAACAGAAAAAACAAGTGATACATGTGGCCCTATGTGCTTGAATTGCGTTATAGACCTAAATGCATTTCAGAACGTGATACAAGCGCATCGAGTGGCGAAAGGCTGCAGGGAGGTTAACCCTATCTTCAGCTGTTCAGACGAGGGAGAAGGTGGTAGAAGGGTAGGGAAAGAGGAAAGTAAGCATGAATATGAAAGTTTTAGTTAAAAATTTGAAACATTTATTTCATCCCCTTTTTTCCCCCCAACCAAAGAACTAGAAGTTATGTTCATGTGATTCCACAGATAATATACAGGCGGTCCCCTACTTAAGAACACCCGACTTACAGACGACCCCTAGTTACAAACAGACCTCTGGATGTTGGTAATTTACTGTACTTTAGCCTTAGGCTACAATAAACATCTATAACAGTTATTAAAGGCATCTGCAATTAAGATTTATTGTTAATTCTGGTTCTTATGACAATCCAACATTTTTAAAATCCGATAGTTATAGAGACCCAAAAATTTTTGGCTGGAGCTACAAATATAAAGTATACAGTTTCGACTTACATACAAATTCAACTTAAGAACAAACCTGCAGAACCTATCTTGTACGTAACCCGGGGACTGCCTGTACTGTGCTTATAATCTTTTGCAGTGTATTTCAGTTGTTCGCTAAAATAGGTTATCCATAATTGATTGAGGAAATGTAAGGATATATCCAAACCCTCTAGTCTTCAATCTTACTCACGTAAGTTTCTGTAGTGTAGTGGTTATCACGTTCGCCTCACACGCGAAAGGTCCCCGGTTCGAAACCGGGCAGAAACACATTTTTATTTAACCCTTTCCTGACCATGCCCTTTTCTACTTTAGTATTTCCATTTTTTACTCCCCTCTTTTCACAACCCATGTAGTTTTTATTTTTCTACCCTGTTTCCCCAAAAATAAGACAGTGTCTTATATTAAATTTTGCTCCTAAAGAGGCACTAGGTCTTATTTTCAGGGGATGTCTTATTTTTCCATGAACAAGAATTTACATTTATCGTCGAACAAAAAAAATCAACTTCTCTTACATCCTTAGAACTCTCCAAACTCTGAATTTCATGCTGTATTTCTTTTGGCTCATATTTTTACTAAATATGAGAGATTGGGGGCAATGATTCTACATTGCCCCCAATCTCTCATATTTAGTAAAAATTATTTCCGTAAATGACCCTTCTTATCCTTCATATCCCCATGTCACAACCTTCTGCAACATCTAAAAGATTTCCTAATACTAGTGTATGACGTAGGGGGAGCCGCTGCAATGGCGGCCGCTAGGTCTTATTTTCAGGGGAGGCCTTATATTTCTAAGACTGAACAAACTTGTACTAGGTCTTACTTTCGGGGGATGTCTTATTTTAGGTGAAACAGGGTATTTACAGAGACATAAGAGGGCTTATTATCTGCGGGACAAAATGTACTTTCCAGTTACACCATTTATATTGTGTTCAGTGTACAGGGAAGCTGGAAGAACAATTGTAGCAGAGTGGACAAAAAAAACCCCCCATCTTTTTACATCTTTTCCTGTGAGGTCCAAAGAATAGCTCACCTTTATTCATTAGGTAAGTACAATCACAGAGATACCAAATTTATATAGGTTTTATAATTATGGTTAATTCTAAAATAAAATTTTACATTTTTTGTCAAACACAGTTTGTAATAGTTCAGTGTACAGAACTAGGAGATGTCATTTTTTTTTTCAGGACAAGCCCACGTATTCATTGATAGCATTTTGGGGACCACACAACACTTTGGTCACTTTTTATTACATTTTTTTATGTGTTGTAAAATGTCAAAAAAAGTTGTGAGTGGGTGAAGGCGCTCTAAAAAATCACTTTTATTAGTATAGTAAAAAGGTCCAAGAGTTGGACAGCAAAACTAAACTAGTAAAAAAACAATATACTCATGACAATCAAAAAAGCCAATCCGTCTAACAAAACATATTAAACTTAGTAGAGAAATCACCATAAAAATGCATATAAAGACAACAGTGCGGGTGATAAATAGTGTGGATCTTACCCGTTTTCTTAAGGCAGCGGAGCTCTGGGGCTGCAGAAGGTATGCAAGGATAATCTGGCCAGTAAATAGATATCGACGCCTAGACCTAGTACCTAGAAATCCCTATAGCCACTATACTTGCCCTAAAGGCCATAAACTCCCATCCTAATAAGGACGGTCCCAGGGAATCCCTGCAACAACATCCCGATGCGTTTCCAAGTCCACACTGTCGCAGAACCTTCATCAGGGAATATATATATGACAGAAAGTAAACTGCAGGTCACTCAGGGGTAATGGACAGCCCAACACAGTGGTGTAACTAAGGGGTCGGCGGCTTGTTTTCACACTAGCAAAACATGACCAGTGAAAATTGGGATGAGCTAGCAATGCATTGCAGAAGGGGCTCTGGCTTGGCAAGCAAAAAGGCTACTTCCCATACCGGGAGTCGAACCCGGGCCGCCTGGGTGAAAACCAGGAATCCTAACCGCTAGACCATATGGGAATTGCTGTAGTATCTCTCTCAGCAACCACACTAGACCAATGGAGTGGTGGAAGACACAAGGCAGAGCTATGAGCCTGTTTGCCTACAAGACTACAGACACTACGTGGCATGGAGTCAGAACTTGAAGAAAACTTCACCAACATTTGATTCTATATAAACAAGACGCTTCAGATCAAAACATGAAGGCTAAAAAAAATGTATATTTGGTGGATATAGAGAAACATTGTTTCACAATAGTCTTATCGAAAAGAGAAAACAAACATTGTGTGTTTCTGATGTGGTATAAGAGGTTTATGGACAGGGAAGATAGTTAAAATTGATGGGAACATGGATGGAGCCAAATACAGAACCATTATAAAAGTCTGCACAAGACCTGAGCCTGGGACGGAGATTTATCTTCCAACAAGGCAATGATCTCAAACCTAAAGCAGAATCTACAATGGAAGGTCTACAAATAAACGTATCCAGGTGTTAGAACGGCCAAGTCCCAGTCCAGACCTGAATCCAATTGAGAATCTGTGGAAAGAGCTGAAAACTGCTGTTCACAAATGCTCTTCACCCAACCTCCCTGAGCTCCAGATGTTTTCTAAGGAATAATTAATTTTAGTCTCTCGAAGCGCAAAACTGATAGAGACCTGATACCCCAAGCGACTTGCAGCTGTAATCGTAGCAAAAAGTAGCGCTGTTAGCTTAAGGGGCCGAATAATTTTTCAAGTCCCACTTTGCAGTTTCAAATATTAAAGAAATGTCATTCCACTTCACAATCGTGTCCTACTTGTTGTTGATTCTTCACCATAAAAATTACAATTTTATATCTTTATGTTTGAAGCCTGAAATGTGGCAAAAGGTAGAAAAGTTTAGGAAAGCCGAATACTTTCGTAAGCCTCTGTAAACGATGAAGTCCGTCATTCACCATAATCCACATGAGTTCAGAGTGAACCAATTCAAGTGGGACGACCAATGTCTTCCACTAGGTGGCAATGGATATCTTTGCTGCAAGGAAGAAAAGAAAATCTTCTCGACCGGAGTGAACTATCTGGGATTTATTTATTGAGCGAGGCTGGATTAGGAGAGAGGTTCAGATTAACCATAGTGATTGAATAAAACAAATGACATACAGTATACGTCTCCAGAATATGTAAATCTTAAGACACTGCCACCAAATATGGAGGTAAGTGCCCCTACCTCAACCACATCTGTAGTGTAATTTTGAATATGAAGGAATCATGCTAGCTATGCAGACTGATACCATATTACCAGCAAGGAAGAACCAGAATCAGGGATTTTGTGTGCACTTTTTAAAAGTTCACCACCCTGGAGAAACAAATAAAACACAGGTTTTACTTGGCATTAAATTCCAATGATGTGAATTAAGACCCAGGCCAGCAAAAAGGGATGGGGAGCCAAACTGCAAGACAGATATCTTCAAGAAGATTCCATCAGCTTCTCTCTTCAAGAAAAAACAGCTAAAGATTTTTTCACATGTCCATACAACATATATTGCCAAGACTAAGGCAACGGTCACACGTTTGAACGCGTCTTTGGCCCGTTTTTAAGCAGTCCATTAAAAACCGCATCCGTTTTTGACAGGATTTACCAATTATCTTAATTAAAACTGGTCAAAAACGCACTCAAAACGCCACCTGTGACCGCGGCCTTATTTAAAAAAATACTGCATTTCACAGATAAATCCAACCTGTCTCTATCAGTCCTGGTGTCCACAATTTTGGTTGTCCTTGGATCTGACTGTAAATCTTCTGACCATACCCACTAGCTTATCTAGTGGACGGGGAGATATAGGCACTTTCTGGTTTCAGCTGTACTTCTAGCAGCTTGCAAAGGAAACAGCAGCATCTCCACAACCAAGATAACCTCTGGATCCCAGATGAGGGGGTGATATAGCAGCAACATGACTATGTTTTATAGATTAGGTGAGGCAGCAGAGCTGAGAGTGTCAGCACATAGAATCTCGTAGCACAGAGGAATCATGAAGTGTCTGCAAAGTTAGTGCTCGCCCCATACTGTGCAATTTTACACTGACCATCATAGGAGCTAAAACCCAATAAAACTGTGTAAAATTGCAAAGTGAGGGATCAAAAAGGACATTTTATTAAAATTTGAGAACTTTCTTTCATGGGAAAACCCCTTCAGGAGACAGCCATTTTATACTTTAAGGCTCAACCCCAAGTTTTTGTGTTCTGACATGCGTTGCTTTATATGAATATAACTTATGAACACTTTACTTATCAAAGCAATTTTGAAATTGTTCTTTTTTGTCACCTGATGTACTTCAATTTGGTGGTAAATTATGGCTGGAAATTCCCATTTTCAAAATCATCTAATTTCCAGGCAAATATTTTTTTTTTACCACCTAAATTAGTTGCTAAATAACATTTCCCATATGTCTGCTTTCTTATTTTTTTTTACATGCCTGGATAATTTATTTTGATTATTGTTTTTTAATGAAATGTGAAATATATAATATTAGAAACCCCCTATACATCATTCCATTTTCAAACCTGCGCCCCTCAAACTTTCAGAAACAGCTTTTAGGAAGATTGTTAACCCCTTGAGATCTTCATAGTAGTTAAACAAAATGAAGGTAAAATCTAGAATGGTCTGATTTTGTCTGTAATATGTTCATTTAGCCCTAAAATTTACACTTTCACAAAAAATAAAAAGAGAAAACCCATCTTAAAATTTGTCACCATTTTCCAAGTAGTGTAATTTTCGGTCTATATAGCTGGAAGAGAGACGTGTTGTGCTTTACAACAAGACCATTTTTGTATTGATACAGTCTTTGTTTACTTTTTATTGCATTTTGTGCAGGACAAAATAGGTAAAAAAAATCATAAATGTTGGTGGGTTTTAATTTTTTTTCACAGCGTTCATAATAATGATTTATTATTATGTCTTATTAGTCTTATTTTACAGGTCAGTATGGATGTGGTGATACTACATGTTTTTCATATATAAATAAAATGCTCACCACTGGAGCAGGAACTGGATAAAGCTTTTTAGTCAGTTGTAGGAAAAGTTTTTTTAAAAAATTAAAAAAAACCTTAGTTTGTCTGATTGATCCTACCATGTACTGCCATGCTACAGAATAGCAGTAAATGGGGATTTTACACCTCATCTTTTACAATGTGCAAAATCGCACATTGCAATACATGGGTTAAAATTAGACATAATAACTGATCGCCCCTCAAGCCTTATGACTTGAGGGGCGGCGATTAAATTCAATATGGTGGCGCTCACGCTTTGCCGGGATTTAAATGCCTCCGACAGCTTTTCTTTTGGCAGCACTGACCGCAGGTGTTACTAGTGGGTGTTTCCTGCAATATGCAGCAAGAACCCGCCTTGTATGGTCTCCATACAGCGGGAGCCAATGTGTGACATACAAATATGTCACATGTTGGTAAGGGGTTAAAAGGTTATCCATGGAAGATGTAGGAACATATTGATATATCCAAGCCCTTTAGCCCCCGGTTTTCCTCATGGCAGTTTCTGTAGTGTAGTGGTTATCACGTTCGCCTAACACGCGAAAGGTCCCCGGTTCGAAACCGGGCAGAAACATGTTTTATTTAACCCTTTTCTAATCAGGTCCTTTTACAAATTGTTGTCTAGTGGCATGAGATAAACCATAGTTGTGTTTGTTTTTACATCTTTTCCTGTGCGATCCAACTAATACTGTGGAGTCCAAATGATCATGGAGATACCAAATTTATATCGGTTTTATTATCTTTTAATTCTAAAAGAAATGTAAATCCTTTTGTCCCCCCAAAAATCTGAGTTTTGACATATTCTGATGACATATTACTTTTTCATAGTTCACTGTAAAGAACTGTGTAAGGTGTCATTTTTGTAGGACAATCTGATATTTTCATTGATACCATTTTGGTGATTTTACGTCCTTTTGATTACTTTTTATTTAAATTGAATGTGTTGTGAAATACGAAAAAAATCACTCATTTTGCACCTGCTTTTGGCTAAAAACCTGATTGTGTGGATGCAGCCCTGGGGGAAATATGTAAATGCAATGATCCTACCAGGAGCCAGCAGTGTATGAGGGCTGTTACCTAGGACCGGATCGAATGTCTTGATGGCGATTGGGCCCCACTATGGTAGTGTGCCAGCTTAGGTCTCATCTATACCCACCAAGGCCAGAAGGGTGAAGCAAGAAAAGAGAGATGATGTGACAAGGAAGGTTCTCTCTGGGGCACTTCCGTGTAGGTGACATCATACTACATGTTTTGTATGCTTTTCACATTTTTACTTTTTTTTTGTGTATGTAATTGTACTGAGGCTTTTTGATTAATTTATTAGTTTATTGTTATTCTAAACTTTTTTTTTTCACTTGTCCCCTAATACATCAGTGGTTGTATGATGTATTAGAGGGTACTAGCACTGTCAGGCTACGCTGATGCATAGGCTGATATACTTCCTTACAGGTCCCATCTGTAACAGGAACTTACAGGCGTCTACTATGGAGAACCCTTCGGTCCTAGCTCAGAGACCGGTGGTTCTTCCATTACTGGCAGTTTCCCTGGTGGTCTAGTGGTTAGGATTCGGCGCTCTCACCGCCGCGGCCCGGGTTCGATTCCCTGTTAGGGAAATCTGCCCGTTTTCAGTTCATTTGTTTTATAATAGTTTCTTTGTAAGGGAGGCTTCTGTGTCAGACATATCAGAAATATGCATTTTACGTGAAAACTTTTTGGCAACCTGCTCAACTCTATAACTCAATCCGCTTACTTATCGTTTATCATATGATGTAGCAGATTTATCCACTGCAACTTATTCAATTTACGGAACTGATGAAGCTTTTTACACACACAAGTTGTGTTCATGCGATTACATGGATAATATGTATTTTAGTGTATTTAAACTGTCGGCGTAACCCCTTAATGACTAGGCCAGGTTTTTGCATTTCCATTTTTCGCTCCCCACCTTAAAAAATCTATAACTTTTAAATTTTTCCATATAAAGAGCTGTGTGAGGACTTGCTTTCTGCGTAATGAATTGCGTCTCATAGTGATGGTATTTAATATTCCATGCCGGGTACAGGCGGTACCCTACTTAAGAACACTCGACTTACATACGACCCATAGTTACAAACGGACCTCTGGATATTGGTAATTTACTGTACTTTAGCCCTAAGCTACAATAATCAGCTGTAACAATTATCACAGGTGTCTGTAATGAAGCTTTATTGTTAATCCTGATTCTTATGACAACCCAACATTTTTAAAATCCAATTGTCACAGAGACCAAAAAAGTTCTGGCTCGGATTACAATGATAAAATATACAGTTCCAACTTACATACAAATTCAACTGAAGAACAAAGCTACAGACCCTATCTTGTGTGTAACTCGGGGACTGCCTGTACTGGGAAGCAGGCAAAAATTCCAAATGCTCAGAAATTGATAAAAAAAAATGCATTTGTGGCATATTCTTGTGGGCTTAGGTTTTATAGCTTTCACTGTCCGCCCCAATTGACAGGTCTACTTTATTTTTTGGGTCGGTGCTATCACGGGGATAACAAATATATATAGGGTTAGAATGTTTTCATACATTAACAAAAATTAAAACCTCCTGTACAAAATAAAAATGTCTTCATTTTTCTTTCTCTGGCACTAATAACTTCTTCATACTTTGGTGTTCGGAGCTGGGGGTGATGTCATTTTTTGTGACTTTTGATGACGTTTTCAATACTACTTTTTTTAAGGACTGTGCGGTGTTTTGATCACTGTTTATTACATTTTTTATGTTTTTCAAAATTGCAAAAAAAGTTTCATTTTCCACTTTGAGCGCTATTTTCCATTGCAGGGTTAAACGCCAGGGGAAAAGGTTATTGTATTTTGATAGATCGGACATTTTGGGATGCTGCGATATCTAACATTTTTACTGTTTATTTATATTTATATCAATTCTAGGAAAAGGGAGTGATTACAATTTTTAGGGTTTTTTTATTACATTTTTTAAAAACTTAAAATCAGACATAATAACTGATTGCCCCCCCCCCCCTACGACTTTGGCGGCGATTAAAACCAATATGGTGGTGCACACGCTTTCCCGGGATTTAAATGTCTCCGGCAGCTTTTCTTTTGGCATTTACAGGGTTAACACCCGCAATCGGTGCCAGCACTGACCGTGGGTGTTGCAGCAAGCACCCGCCTTGTATGGTCTCCATACAGCAGAAGCCAATGTGTGGCATACAGATATGTCACATGTGGTAAGGGGTTAAAACGTTAACCATGCAAGACGTAGGAACATATGGATATATCCAAGCCCTTTAGCCCTCTATCAGCCCCATGGCAGTTTCTGTAGTGTAGTGGTTATCACGTTCGCCTAACACGCGAAAGGTCCCCGGTTCGAGACCGGGCAGAAACACATTTTATTTAACCCTTTTCTAACCAGGTCCTTTTACAAATTGTTGTCTAGTGGCATGAGATAAACCATAGTTGTGTTTGTTTTTACATCTTTTCCTGTGCGATCCAACTAATACTGTGCAGTCCAAATGATCATGGAGATACCAAATTTATATCGGTTTTATTATCTTATAATTCTGAAAGAAATGTAAATCCTTTTGTCCATAAAACAATCTTAGTTTTGACATATTCTCATGACATGTTACTTTTTCATAGTTCACTGTACAGAACTGTATAAGGTGTCATTTTTGTAGGACAATCTGATATTTTCATTGATACCATTTTGGGGACTTTACGTCCTTTTGATTACTTTTTATTTAAATTTAATGTGTGAAAAAAAATCACTCATTTTGCATCGGCGCATCTAAAAAACCTGATTGTGTGGATGCAGCCCTGGGGGAAATATGTAAATGCAATGACCCTACCAGGAGCCAGCAGTGTATGAGGGCTGTTACCTAGGACCGGATCGAATGTCTTGATGGCGATTGGGCCCCACTATGGTAGTGTGCCAGCTTAGGTCTCATCTATACCCACCAAGGCCAGAAGGGTGAAGCAAGAAAAGAGAGAGATGATGTGACAAGGAAGGTTCTCTCTGGGGCACTTCCGGTGTAGGTGACAGATCCCAGGCACATGGTAAGAGGGAGGCCTGTAATGATACGGGACGACAGGATGGAGAGTGGTGATGTTGTAGACTCACAGTTCCTTTATTAGGAAAACTTCTAATGGAACAGCAGCAGATAATAGGCAGATGACAAACTCCTTCTCTAAGGCTGTCAGTAGGTTGGCTGAGGAATGAGAAAGTCATTTAGATAGCAGGAACTGGAAGACCCTTAGTCAGCATCTCTGGCAACAATCTCCAATGAAATGAGTTGGCTCTGCGACAATCAGCAGCTAGCAATTCTTAGCACAAATCTCAAGACAGAAACCCAGAACCCAGGACAGAGCCTATATGTATAGGTGTGCCAGCCCTTCTCCTGCCAACCAGGAAGTTAGCTAGATGTAGAATTTAGTGAAGGTCTATCTTGCGTGACATTACATATGTATTCCTTGACTAAAAGGACATCTACCACCAGGATGAAGGATTGTAAACCAAGCACACTGACATACTGGTGTGTGCCCCTTCTGTCAGGATCCACTCTTGCTTTAGTTTCTTAGGACCTTATTTTTATAGGGCTCTATAGATGTTGATGGAGCCTGCAGCCGCTCAGGCTTGTTTGCATAATTTTATACAAACTTAATTTCTTAAAAACAAGGGCATAAGAAGCTACAAGAAGATTGGATCCTAATAAAGGGTGCGCGCACCAGTATGTCAGTGTGCTTGGTTTACAATTCTTCATCCGTTACAAATGACTTCTACTTGTAGATGTATCTTTGGATACTGCTAATGTACTGTACATTAGCCCCAGGCTGCAAGGAACATCTGTATAAGTTATCACATGTCTCTGCAGTGAATTTTTGTTATTATTCTAAAGTAACACAGATGATTTTTTACTTTTTCCGCCTTCTAAAACTGACTAGCTGTAGAATTTGCCTTTAGTTTGGATGCAGATTATTAGAGCAGATTATGACAAATTTATCAAAATTCTTATTTCCATGAAAGCCCACCGGGAGGCCGGTTCATGGGTTCAGGGTTCATGATAAGGGGTTGACATGTCCTCTCATCTGCGTGTCCCCTCCTGTGGTTGCTTTAGGACTGCTCTGTTGGTTAATCTTTCCCGCAGAAGGAGTATCTGGCCTGACCGCAGAAGTTCAGTCCTGACCGGTCATTCAATTCGTTGCTATGATCTGAACAGGTATGAAACCACTATGTTCACTATGGGCTAAGCCATTGTAAAGGCTGCTGAAATATTGTCTCCCAATAGCTTCAACCGGTATCAGTAAATACTGGAACAGAACGGACAGAACGGATTGTGGCGCATCGGCGCTGGCATGCACGCGACGGAAATCGGGGGCGTGACTGAACGAAAACCTGATGGATTCAGAAAAATCACCGCATTTTTTAAAAAAAAGTGTCGTGAAACGTGCACTTACTTTCACTAGGAATAGGCCGGTGAACTTTAGTGCATTCCGGGGAAGTAAATCTGCCCCATATTTTTTACCTGCAAGCCCATACAAAATAAAGCTACAAAACTATAATAATTTATCTCATACAAAAATCTTCTTAAAAAATAAATGAAAATATTATGCCCACATTTAATTTTTTAATCATCCATCATGCAAAAAAATTATATTAGCTGCATTTAAAAAACTTTATGAACCATAAGTGTGCACATACAAAATGGACAGGTCTTTTTACAAAAAAATAAGCCCTCACAAAGCCATATTGACAAAAAAAGTCAATAGTTATGGCGTTTGGAAGGCGGCGTTGCAAAAAAAAAAAATTCCAAGCTCAACAACAAAGAGCAACAGCTCACACCTTCACCCCAATGTAGAACCTTTTAGCCTGGATACTAGCAGACACTACATGGCACAGAGACTTCTCCAAAATTGGATTCTCTATAAACAAGGCTCTTTAGATCAAAAAATAGTGTCTTTTTCAAGGGTAACAAGATTATTCTAAATAAATGAGATATGTAAAGGTAATGCAGAAGAATCCATGTGTAATATAACAGAAAAGAGATTTGTTTCGTGGGCTTGTTTTCTGCAAAAACAAATTGCACTTCACAATGACGCTATTAAAAATTTCATGCCATGTATTGGGAAGTGGGAAAAACATTCCAAATGTAGTGAAATTGGTGAAAAATTGCATTTGTTTCATTTTCTTGTGGACTTGGGTTTTACAGGACTCACTGTGCGCCCCAAATGAGACGTATCTTTTATTCTTTGGATCGGTACGATCACAGGGATACTACAGTAATATAGGTTTTATTTTGTTTAAATACATTGAAGAAATAAAAACCTGTGCAAAAAAAAAAATCTATTTGTTTTGCCATTGTTTGGCGCTAACAGCATTTTCGTACTTCGGTGTACATAGCTGTTGGAGGTGTCATTTTTGCAGGATGAGCTGATGTTTTCTTTCCTACCATTTTGGGGACTGTACGACCTTTTTATCACCTTTTTTAAACATTTTTATATTTTGCAAAAAGGCAAAAAATGGCGTTTCAGATATTTGGGCGCTATTTTCCATTATGGGGTTCAATGACGGGAGAATAACCGTTATTCTATTTTGATAGATCGAATGTTTTGGGACATGGTTATATTTAATATGTTTATGATTTTATTTGTTTATTTATTTTTAGGTAAAGGGTGGTGTAGGGGCTTAAGGACTTAAGGACAACCGACTTACAGATTACCCCTAGTTACAGACAGACCCCTCTGCTCTCTGTGACCTCTGGTGAAGCTCTCTGGATGTTACTATAGTGTCTGTGATGAAGCTCCCTGGTCCAATTACAGCAAAAAATTGGGCAAAAAAATCTACAATTATAAAATATACAGTTTCGACTTACATACAAATTCAACTTAAGAACAAACCTATGGAACCTATACTGTAGGTAACCCAATGGCTGCCTGTAGTTGTTTATAGCAACCAATCCCAGCTCAGCGTTAATCTTCAGCTAATAAAATGAAAGCTGAACTCTGATTGGTTGCCACTGGCTTCTAGAACATTTCTGCTCTTGGACACTTCTGATAAATCTTCCCCAATATATTTGTATTTTTTAGATGTTATTGAGCTATGGTTAGATTCCATAACATGTTCACTTGATGTTAAGGGATATGATTCCTTCAGATAATATAGCTGTCCTGTCACTATTCCATTGACCTCTATGTGTCATCACTACGATGAGTGACAAGGAAACTTGTATATAACTGTGTATGAGACAGCTTCCCTGGTGGTCTAGTGGTTAGGATTCGGCGCTCTCACCGCCGCGGCCCGGGTTCGATTCCCGGTCAGGGAAAGTTCCTTTTTTTTAAATTTGTTTTTACCACTATGTCCTGAGTATACATTGAGTAACAAAGAGATAAAACAACAATAATCTTAAAAGTGTTAAGAAATAACACAAAGTGACAGCAGAGAAACACTCATCAGCATAAAGATCGTACTGAACACCAAATTTGCTAATGGTTTGTCCAATGGGGGCAGTTTAGAGGGAAAAGAGAAGAGGACCTAGGACTGAGCCCTAAGGAACCCCAAAAGTGAGAAGAGTGAGACCCAAAAAAGGAGACACTGAAGGTGCGGTCAGAGAAATAGGAAGAAAACCAAGAGAGTGCATGGTCCTTTAGGCCAATGGAGCGAAGCCTCCGGAGGAGGATCTGGTGGTCCACAGTATCGAACGCTGCCGAGAGATCCAGAAGAATGAGGAGAGAATAGTCACCTATGGATTTAGCAGTGAGGAGATCGTTGGGGACTTTAGTAAGAGCAGTTTCAGTGGAGAACATAGAGCGGAAACCAGATTGTAGGGGGTCAAGGAGGGAGTTAGCTGAGAGATAGCGGGTTATAGAGAATGGACCAGGCGTTCCTAGAGACCAGACAGTAGTTAATAGCACAGGATAGGTCCAGGGAAGGTTTCTTTAGTTATGGGGTAACTACAGCATGCTCGAAAGAATGGGGAAAGACACCAGAAGAGAGAGAAAGGTCGAAGATTTTAGTGAGGTGACAGCTGGGGAGAGAGACTGTACCAGAAAATAGGGTCACTAATGCAGGTAGTGGGGCGAGCAGAGGAAAGGAGCCTGGACACTTGGTCCTCTGTGACTGGCTCAAAGTAATAGAGTGATCAGGAGGAATGGGATCCGTGGAGCTTCTGAATTGGGAAATTTCCTGTCGGATACAGTCTATTTTGTCACAGCCCCGAGGTCTGTGACAGGTGGCTGCTGTTTGGGAGTTAGTAAGGAGTGAAGAGTATCAAAGAACCATTTAGGATTATTACAGACAAGAGATTAGATTGGTGAAATAGACCTGTTTAGCAAGGTTAAGTCTTATTTTGACCCCTTACTTTGCTATTTTACTCAATTGTATTTCTATCTTAACAGGATTTTTTATCTCTTATCACTCAGTGATGGTCAATGTAAAATTCCAGAGTGTTGGCGGGTACTCTCTAAGCAGGCACTTCATGATCCCTAGTGCTATGACATACAGTGTGCTGACAATGTGCTCAGATTATCAGGGTACAGGGTTTATCTACACTTTCATTCTCTTCTGAACAGTCTACTAGTGTCTAGTTTCTTCTACCCACTATGCTAGAAGCACAGCTGAACCAGGAAGTGCCCGTGTCTGTAGTGCTGTCTGCCTCCTACCTTTCCCCCTTCTCCTCCAATGGAAGATAAACTAGAGGGAATTGTCCAACCATAGTCAGAAGATTTACGGTCAGTTCCAGGAACAAACTAAATTGTAAACACCTGGATTGATAGAGACAGGTTGGAATTATATCTGTGAAATGTATTTTTGTTAATTACATTGATTTAGAGAATGTGTTTTTTTTTTAATCCTGAATATATTTAAGAATCTTGTCTTTGTGGGAACACACCTTTAATAGGTAGTTGTTGTATTTTATCTAGATGTAGTCTTCAACATGGTAGATTTTTCTACTGTTATCTGAAAAGTAAATGGCAGGTTCCCTGGTGGTCTAGTGGTTAGGATTCGGCGCTCTCACCGCCGCGGCCCGGGTTCGATTCCCGGTCAGGGAATATGTTTTATTTTGTGATTTACTCTGCATTTCTTCTTATTTTTAGAGCAAAGTAACTCTTTTATTGTACAGCCCTAGTATACATTTCTCTAGAAAGCAAAAGTTGAGAGTGCACTACAAGTTATTGGCAATTATGTGGTTAACTACATGGGTAAGAATTGGAACATTGCCAGTTCACTCAATAGTGTGCAAGTTTCATGGCAGTTTCTGTAGTGTAGTGGTTATCACGTTCGCCTCACACGCGAAAGGTCCCCGGTTCGAAACCGGGCAGAAACATATTTTTTTCAACAGTAGGTGTAGCATATCTTTAAGCCTTAATGCGCGCGACTGTCTCTCAGGCTTTAAACAGATCCATGATCTGTTGTTTGTGGCCCATTTGTTATTGGTATCACATTGTCTATTGTGTCAACCCCTCATCCTCATAGACTGTAAGCTCTTGTGTCACCCCCTCCCTCTCATAGACTGTAAGCTCTTGTGTCATTCCCTCATCCCCATAGACTGTAAGCTCTTGTGTCACCTCCTCATCCTCATAGACTGTAAGCTCTTGTGTCACCCCCTCATCCTCATAGACTGTAAGCTCTTGTGTCACCTCCTCATCCTCATAGACTGTAAGCTCTTGTGTCACCCCCTCATCCTCATAGACTGTAAGCTCTTGTGTCATTCCCTCATCCTCATAGACTGTAAGCTCTTGTGTCACCTCCTCATCCTCATAGACTGTAAGCTCTTGTGTCACCCCCTCATCCTCATAGACTGTAAGCTCTTGTGTCACCTCCTCATCCTCATAGACTGTAAGCTCTTGTGTCACCCCCTCATCCTCATAGACTGTAAGCTCTTGTGTCACCGCCTCATCCTCATAGACTGTAAGCTCTTGTGTCACCCCCTCATCCCCATAGACTGTAAGCTCTTGTGTCACCCCCTCATCCTCATAGACTGTAAGCTCTTGTGTCATCCCCTCATCCTCATAGACTGTAAGCTCTTGTGTCACCCCCTCCCTCTCATAGACTGTAAGCTCTTGTGTCATTCCCTCATCCCCATAGGCTGTAAGCTCTTGTGTCACCTCCTCATCCTCATAGACTGTAAGCTCTTGTGTCACCCCCTCATCCTCATAGACTGTAAGCTCTTGTGTCACCTCCTCATCCTCATAGACTGTAAGCTCTTGTGTCACCCCCTCATCCTCATAGACTGTAAGCTCTTGTGTCATTCCCTCATCCTCATAGACTATAAGCTCTTGTGTCACCTCCTCATCCTCATAGACTGTAAGCTCTTGTGTCACCCCCTCATCCTCATAGACTGTAAGCTCTTGTGTCACCTCCTCATCCTCATAGACTGTAAGCTCTTGTGTCACCCCCTCATCCTCATAGACTGTAAGCTCTTGTGTCACCGCCTCATCCTCATAGACTGTAAGCTCTTGTGTCACCCCCTCATCCCCATAGACTGTAAGCTCTTGTGTCACCCCCTCATCCTCATAGACCGTAAGCTCTTGTGTCATCCCCTCATCCTCATAGACTGTAAGCTCTTGTGTCACCCCCTCCCTCTCATAGACTGTAAGCTCTTGTGTCATTCCCTCATCCCCATAGACTGTAAGCTCTTGTGTCACCTCCTCATCCTCATAGACTGTAAGCTCTTGTGTCACCCCCTCATCCTCATAGACTGTAAGCTCTTGTGTCACCTCCTCATCCTCATAGACTGTAAGCTCTTGTGTCACCCCCTCATCCTCATAGACTGTAAGCTCTTGTGTCATTCCCTCATCCTCATAGACTGTAAGCTCTTGTGTCACCTCCTCATCCTCTTAGACTGTAAGCTCTTGTGTCACCCCCTCATCCTCATAGACTGTAAGCTCTTGTGTCACCTCCTCATCCTCATAGACTGTAAGCTCTTGTGTCACCCCCTCATCCTCATAGACTGTAAGCTCTTGTGTCACCGCCTTATCCTCATAGACTGTAAGCTCTTGTGTCACCCCCTCATCCCCATAGACTGTAAGCTCTTGTGTCACCCCCTCATCCTCATAGACTGTAAGCTCTTGTGTCATCCCCTCATCCTCATAGACTGTAAGCTCTCGTGTCACCCCTCATCCTCATAGACTGTAAGCTCTTGTGTCACCCCTCATCCTCATAGACTGTAAGCTCTTGTGTCACCCCTCATCCTCATAGACTGTAAGCTCTTGTGTCACCCCTCATCCTCATAGACTGTAAGCTCTTGTGTCACCCCTCATCCTCATAGACTGTAAGCTCTTGTGTCACCCCTCATCCTCATAGACTGTAAGCTCTTGTGTCACCCCCTCATCCTCATAGACTGTAAGCTCTTGTGTCACCCCTCATCCTCATAGACTGTAAGCTCTTGTGTCACCCCCTCATCCTCATAGACTGTAAGCTCTTGTGTCACCCCCTCATCCTCATAGACTGTAAGCTCTTGTGTCACCCCTCATCCTCATAGACTGTAAGCTCTTGTGTCACCCCTCATCCTCATAGACTGTAAGCTCTTGTGTCACCCCTCATCCTCATAGACTGTAAGCTCTTGTGTCACCCCCTCATCCTCATAGACTGTAAGCTCTTGTGTCACCCCTCATCCTCATAGACTGTAAGCTCTTGTGTCACCCCCTCATCCTCATAGACTGTAAGCTCTTGTGTCACCCCCTCATCCTCATAGACTGTAAGCTCTTGTGTCACCCCTCATCCTCATAGACTGTAAGCTCTTGTGTAAGACATCAGTGACAAATCTATGAAGACAAGAAAAGTAAACATATCGGTACATGTGTATATACGCCAGAATGGCTTCAGTGAAAAAAAAAAACCCAATGTGAATTCACCCTAAGGTGACGAAAATTTGAAAGAGGCGGTAGGGTAAACATTGGGCATTGTGTCTTATGGGCACATATAGATTGGTTTTCTCTTCCTGGCTCCTGTGATTTGTCACTGATGATTACTGAACCAGTCTTTTCAATGGGCCTTTTCACACTTTAGTTGTTTTCTCTGATCAATGACAATCAGTGATCAATTTTCGAGCTTGTTCTTTTTTTGTTCACTGACAAAATTGGAAAAAAGTGTTGAAATTGTGAGAAGACTGAACCCAGGTAGAGAAAACCCAATCTGTACGTGTCCATAAACCTAAATATGTTCAGTGAGAAAACCCTGATGTGGAAAAAAAATGGCAATGTGAGACCAGACTTCGCACGTTTGCACACTGGGGGTCATTTACTAAGGGCCCGATTCGCGTTTTCCCGCCGTGTTACCCGAATATTTCCGATTAGCGCCAATTGTACCTGAATTGCCCCGGGATTTTGGCGCACGCGATCGGATTGTGGCGCATCGGCGCCGGCATGTGCGCGACGGAAATCGGGGGGCATGGCCGAACGAAAACCCGACGGATTCGGAAAAACCGCCCCATTTAAAAACCGAAAATGTGTGCCTTGGGAAGCGCTTACCTTCACCTGGTCCAGCTCGGTGTATTCCGGCGCGTTCAGATGATTTTCAGCGCAGCAGCGTCAGGACCCGAATCCTGTGCAGAGATCGCGAATGGGCCGTGTAAGTAAATTTGCCCCATTGTGTTTTGGTTGGGTTTTCAGTGCGTTTTGAAACGCATTACAACAGTCGAGGAAAGATGATTTGCCTAATTACTGTTTACATTTGCCAATGTCATGTTAACGCGTGCTTTAACATTACGTTTACGCTGCGTTTTGTAAACGCAAATGTTAACAGTAGAGTACTTAGGCAAATCATCTCCCCTCAGCTGTTGTAAAGCGTTTCAAAACGCAATAAAGACGCAACGTGTAAACATGGCCTCAGGGTTTTTTCACATTGGACTTGTTTTTCACGTCCGTGGTTCAGTGATTTTCACGGATGCCTCACAAAGCCATTGATTTTTTTATGGGTGTTTTCTCATTGATCCGTTGTCCATGGAAAAAAATATGGACCGTGTCCTATTTTTTTTAACTGATGCGGATCATGGAAGGTAATAGGAGTCTATTGGCCCGCAAAAAAAAAAAGATTAAACATCTGTTTTTTTTCACTGATGAGGCCGAAGAACCAGGTGTTTTTTTAAAACAATTAAACTTTCAGTTATTTTTTGCGGGCACAAAGACAAAACGGAAGAAAAACTGAGACACAATGGTGACAAAACGCAACGGATGCGCAACTATATCTGAGCACCAACGCCAATGTGAAAGAGCCCTAAGGGTGCGTCCACATTACCAGTTTTTCAGATGCAATTTTTGAAGCCAAAAGCAAATGTGGATCATAATGGGTGAGGACTTATCATGTACAGGTGCTGCTCCTCCTCCTTTTTTATTCCACTTCTGGTTTGGACATCACGAACCGCATCTGAAAAACTGAACGTGTGGACCCACCCTGAGGACACGTTCACACGATGCGTTGCGTCATGTTTTTTTATGCGTTTTTGACGCATCCCAAGGGCTTCAGACTTGATCACAGGCTGAGGTAACATTGCGTTTTAGCAAATGCAAAGGAAACTCAATGGGGCAGATTTACTAACCCGGCCCATTCGCGATCCAGCGGCGCGTTCTCTGCGGTGGATTCGCGTCCGGCCGGGATTTATTAAGGTAGTTCTTCCGACGTCCACCAGGTGGTGCTGCTGCGCTGAAAAGCATCGGAACGAGCTGGAGTTCACGAAGCCGGGCTGAGTGAAGGTAAGTGCAAGCTCCGCGACAGATTTTTTTTTTAAATGCGGCGTTTTTTCCAAATCCGTTGGGTTTTCGTTTGGCCACGCCCCCCGATTTCCGTCGATCGTGTGTGCCAAAATCCCGGGGCAATTCAGGGTAAATCGGCGAAAATCGGAAATATTCGGGTAACACGTCGGGAAAACGCGAATCGGGCCCTTAGTAAATGACCCCCTATGTAACCTTAGCAGTGATCAAGGTTGAAGCATTTAGAATGCGTCACAAACCCATCAATTTTTGGTCCGTTTTTAAGCAGTCCGTCAAAAACCGCATGCGTTTTTGACCAGTTTGAATTAAGATAATTGGTGAAACCTGTGTAAAACGGATGCGTTTTTTGACGGACTGCTTAAAAACGGGGCAGAAAAACGCGTTCAAAACGCCACGTGTGACATCACCCTCAGGCTGTGCAATAATTAGCCTCTGAACCTGATAAACAACACCTATGAAGTCGACAGATTTAGGCTGCATTCACACTACCATAGGGGGACATATACACTCACCGGCCACTTTATTAGGCACACCTGTCCAACTGCTTGTTAACACTTAATTTCTAATCAGCCAATCACATGGCGGCAACTCAGTGCATTTAGGCATGTAGACATGGTCAAGACAATCTCCTGCAGTTCAAACCGAGCATCAGTATGGGGAAGAAAGGTGATTTGAGGCCTTTGAACGTGGCATGGTTGTTGGTGCCAGAAGGGCTGGTCTGAGTATTTCAGAAACTGCTGATCTACTGGGATTTTCACGCACAACCATCTCTAGGGTTTACAGAGAATGGTCCAAAAAAGAAAAAACATCCAGTGAGCGGCAGTTCTGTGGGCGGAAATGACTTGTTGATGCCAGAGGTCAGAGGAGAATGGGCAGACTGGTTCGAGCTGATAGAAAGGCAACAGTGACTCAAATCGCCACCCGTTACAACCAAGGTAGGCAGAAGAGCATCTCTGAACGCACAGTACGTCGAACTTTGAGGCAGATGGGCTACAGCAGCAGAAGACCACACCGGGTGCCACTCCTTTCAGCTAAGAACAGGAAACTGAGGCTACAATTTGCACAAGCTCATCGAAATTGGACAGTAGAAGATTGGAAAAACATTGCCTGGTCTGATGAGTCTCGATTTCTGCTGCGACATCCGGATGGTAGGGTCAGAATTTGGCGTCAACAACATGAAAGCGCGGATCCATCCTGCCTTGTATCAACGGTTCAGGCTGGTGGTGGTGGTGTCATGGTGTGGGGAATATTTTCTTGGCACTCTTTGGGCCCCTTGGTACCAATTGAGCATCGTTACAACGCCACAGCCTACCTGAGTATTGTTGCTGACCATGTCCATCCCTTTATGAGCACAATGTACCCTGTAACATCTAATGGCTACTACTCAGCAGGATAATGCGCCATGTCATAAAGCTGGAATCATCTCAGACTGGTTTCTTGAACATGACAATGAGGTCACTGGACTCAAATGGCCTCCACAGTCACCAGATCTCAATCCAATAGAGCATCTTTGGGATGTGGTGGAACGGGAGATTCGCATCATGGATGTGCAGCCGACAAATCTGCGGCAACTGTGTGATGCCATCATGTCAATATGGACCAAAATCTCTGAGGAGCTTCCAGCACCTTGTTGTATCTATGCCACGAAGAATTGAGGCACTTCTGAAGGCAAAAGGGTGTCCAACCCGTTACTAGCATGGTGTACCAAATAAAGTGGCCGGTCGGTGTATATGGCCGCACGGAGCGATATGGTGCTGTAAATGTGCCGCAAATAGTACATGTCCTATCTTTCCCCATGTTACGGCGCTGTGCACCATGCATTGTTATGGAGAGGGGAGGGGTCACCACTTCTCCTCTCCATCAGCGAACATATGCCCGCCCGGCTATGGCCCAGCGGGCATACGATTGTGTGAATGCAGCCTTAGACAAATTTGTGAACAATATTTGAGAGTAAAGGGATTTTTACACCTTTGATTTCAGCTCATGTAAAATGTAAAAATACATTTATATAAGTGTAATATGTAGGTAAGAGATAGATAGATATTAGGTAATATAGGAGACAGGCAGATAAATAGATAGACATTAAATAGGAGATAGGCAGTGAGATAGATATATCCTAGATAGTCAGGTACACAGGGGGGAGATTTATAAGAAGTGTCTGAGGTCCAGTGCTTGTTGCCCACATCAACCAATCAGAGCTCAGCTTTCAATTTTCCACAGAGGTTTATAAAATGAATGCTGAGCTCTGATTGGTTTCCATGGGCAACTAGAACTAGCCTCAGACACTTCTGATGAATCTCCTCCAAATACAAAAATAGTTATTAGATAGATAGATAGATAGATATGAGATGGAGAGATATGATATGGAGAGATATGAGATAGATAGATAGATATGAGATAGATAGAGATGAGATAGATATGAGATAGATAGATAGATATGAGATAGATAGATAGATAGATAGATAGATAGATAGATAGATAGATATGAGATAGATAGATTGGAGATAGATAGATAATTGATATGAGATAAATAGATAGATAGATAGATAGATAGAGAGATATGCAACACCCCTGCCGATGCAAGGCAGAGGGGTGGTTGTGAATATGTCCCACCATGTAGCTTGCAGCCTGTGTAGGGTCTGATCAGCCCCACAGCATGTCACTACATAACAACTACATAACACAGATGAGAACTGCAGTGGTAGAGTCTGCCTGGTAAGGCAGGAGTTAATTGCTTTATCTGATGTAATATGTGTCATCCAATCACATGTGTTCAAACCTTGTTTCTGTGAGCTCAGATGTAATTGGAGAAGTAGCCACCACCTGACCAGTGGGAGTGATAAAACCCCTGGTCAGGAAACTTCTAGAAGTCAGTCAGACCAGGGAGTCTCAGAGGAGAGTTCAGTTAGCCGAGAGAAGCTCAGTCAGACAGACCAGATCAGACTCTGAAGAGTCAGAGCAGCCAGCACACCAGACCAGAGCAGGAGAGCTCAGTTCCCTGTCTGAAGATTGTAGAGAGTTAGTCAGTGAGAGAAAGGGGTATCATCCTACCTTCAAGGGTGATATCTGAAGCAACCCAGGACAAGCTGAAGCATCTTACTAGGACACAGCTATCTTCCAGCCTGCCATTGCATCCAGGCTGGTGATCTACTCCTGTGGCTCCCTCCAACTGCATCTCCAGCATTCTACCATTTTGTCAAGGCACGTTGCTACTGTTCCTGTCGGTTCCAATAAAAAACTGTAAGTTATTTTTGTTCAACGTCTGCCTCCGTCTGGTCCCTGTTACTACGGCTGTCACCATCACGGGCAACCTATCCACCACACAGAGACTCATACTCTAGACACCAAAAGGATTGCCCCAGGGAGAACCGCTATAGCAGCCTCTCCCTACTCATTTCTTGCCAACACCACACTGCTGGAGACCTGCCAGGCTGTAGGACAGCCCTCCGGTTCCCCATACCAAGCACCGTGACAATAGCGTGCGTAGGCCGCAACCGCCAGCCACTCAGGTACTGCGGGCCCCGGCTGTCTCTAGGCCCCAAGAAAAGGCTAGGCCCTGGTGGGGGATGTTGCAAGTGGCGTCACGAACAGGATTTATACTTCTGTGCCTTATACTGGCACTATAGACTGTCCATTATTACAAAGACTGTGCTGCCTAACCCTGCTGCCATCCGGGTTTAGGCCCAAGTGATGTGCATCTCTACATTGAACTGTATTACTGCTGCCACGTGCTGTCGAGCATCGCTCCAGCACTTAGGAGGTTAAACCCTGCAAAGAACTTTGTCAGCTCTGCTACATCTGCTGAAAGAGCCACTGCTGCAGCGCTGAAGAGGTTAACTGCTCAAAACTCAGCTACGCAGCAAGTAATTCCAGCCCGCCAAAAGTCACTGGCGGGAACCCACAGTCTGCATGGACAAAGCTCCGCCCCCAGCGCTTATGGCGCGATACTCTCCCGCGCTGCAACGCCAGTGGGATTTCTCCACGTGCTGTCTCCTGTCCTGCCGACATGCCATACAGCCGCCGAAATGAGGAACCAAGTGTCACATGGTCTGTCCCCGAGCCTCGGGCACCTTCATCTGCTGCACCGCTTACTGCTGTCTTCCGTACGCAGTCTCCAATGGCGGATTCTCCACAGCGGCTGCCGCCACTGATTCCGGGCCTCCAGAGGACCACCACGGATGTGAGTACCATGGCCCCCAGGGCCTATATCACAGTGACTGTCACTATATCTCCCTTAGCCCTGGCTGGGGTACAGTCCGGCCTCCCTGCAGAGGGCCAACATCTCCCCATAGGAGGCCCGGCTACAAAAGGGAGTCTCTTAGAGGGGCCTGACCCCTTATCTAATGATGCTGACCAGCCTGCTGAGTATCCAGGACCACCTGCTAAGAGGCCCAGGCTGTCCGGTGAGAACGCCCTGCCAGCTACAGAGGTTGCCAGCGCAACAGCTGTCACCATCACGGGCACCCTGTCCACCACACAGAGACTCATACTCCAGACCCCAAAGGGTTGCCCCAGAGAGAACCGCTATATCAGCCTCTCCCTACTCATTTCTTGGCAACACCACCCTGCTGGAGACCTGCCATGCTGTAGGACAGCCCTCCGGTTCCCCATACCAAGCACTGTGACAATAGCGTGCGTAGGCCGCAACCGCCAGCCACTCAGGTACTGCGGGCCCCGGCTGTCTCTAGGCCCCAAGAAAAGGCTAGGCCCTGGTGGGGGATGTTTCAGATATGAGATAGATAGATAGATAGATATGAGATAGATAGATAGGAGATAGATAGATAGATATGAGATAGATAGATAATTGATAGGAGATAGATATGAGATAGATAAATAGATATGAGATAGATAGATATGGGATAGATAGATAGATAGATAGATAGATATGAGATAGATAGATAATTGATATGAGATAGATAGATATGAGATAGATAGATAGATATATATATAGGAGATAGATAGATAGGAGATATATAGATAGATAGATAGATAAAAGATAGATAGATAGATATGATATTATATAGATAGATGATAGATATGAGATAGATAGATAATTGATATGAGATAGATAGATATTTATATAGGAGATAGATAGATATGAGATAGATAGATAATTGATATGAGATAGATAGATATTTATATAGGAGATAGATAGATATGAGATAGATAGATAGATAGATAGATAGATAGATAGATAGATATATAGGAGATAGATAGATAGATAGATAGATATATAGGAGATAGATAGATAGATAGATATGAGATAGATAGATAGATAGATATGAGATAGATAGATAGATATGAGATAGATAGATAGATAGATATGAGATAAGTAGGAGATAGATATGAGATAGATAGATAGATATGAGATAGATAGATAGATATGAGATAGATAGATAATTGATATTAGATAGATAGATATATAGGAGATAGATAGATAGATAGATAGATAGATATGAGATAGATAGATAGATATATAGGAGATAGATAGATAGATAGATATGAGATAGATAGATATGTCATTTACATGTTAGATAGACATGAGAGAGTGAGATACAGATAATGCAAAGCTTCATATGAGAGATGGATAAAGGGAGAGATAAATATGAGATCCAGATCAGAAAGATATCGCTAGGAGATAGTTAGGAGATAGATCTCTCATACAGATAGCAATAGATCTGAACTAGGTAAATATGACGGATAGGAGTGGAAGATAGACGGATAAATATATGGGTTTGGCATGGATGGATGCAATAGGCAGGTAGGTAGATGAGATGGTTATTGGTAATAACATATTATGAAGAAATTCCAATAAATGACCCCTGATCCTTAGGATTAACCTTCTCTTCCCATCCAGGCTTCAGTAGAAGTAGACTTGACTTTCCCCAGCCCTCCTTCCTTCCTCCCTCACACCTCCCCTCTTCTGTTCTTCTTTCTCTTCTTCAGAAGGTGCAGGCAGATGATGGATGAGCAAGTTCTTCTGATGAACTGATGAAGATATTTGCTTTTCGGGAAAAGAACACACATCTCGGGAAAGGAGGAGACGCTCAGATCCCAAGAAGCAAATTACAAGAACAACATCTTGGAGTGTAAAGCGGTGCAAGGTAAGAAGAGACGGGTCATCCATCATTCAATTATTCAGATTATTACGGATCGGGAGATAATTCCTCTCTACGGGCTCTGCACAGGACATCACATATCAAGTTTAACTATTACAGGAGTATAGGAACAATGGGATTTTTTTTTTATTTAGGATTTTTTTTTTTATTTAGGATTTTTTTTTTTAATCATTGAAAATGTTTTTGGAATGTTGTCAAAATGTGTTTTCTATATTGGAAAAAAGTTAATGAAAAAAACATCAGTCATTCCGAATATCATTGTTATTGTAATGCCACAAGTATCGGGGGAATAGAGCGCCATTCAAGCAAGGGGCTCCGCTGGTTAATATGATCTTAATATACCCTGGAGCCAACGCGGTTTAATAAGTAGAGACACGAGACAAGTTATATTGAAGCAGAGATCCATAGGAAAATTTTCTGACGAGGCTTTTCATTCATTTAGGTAACAGGAGTTTATACGCCGGATGGACGGGATTGTTGCAGGTTTATCGGGGGGTGGAGATTAGATAAGCGTCACAGGATAGATAAGCGGCAAGTCAGAGGTGTCCTTTGTTTTATGTAAGATATAAGTATATAATATAGAGAAAGTCGTATGTTAACGTACAAAAAAAAGTGAAATTTTTTTTTAGAAATAATTATTTAACATAATTATTTTTAAAAAAAAATTAACTTTTTTTTGTATCTGTGTGTGAAAACGCTGTTTGTGTTACTTGTTTGATCTTTAATATATCTTACCTATCGCTCTCACAATATGTTTGGGTCTCAGGCGTCAAATATTACTATTAGCTATTGCTGTACACGTGTGTGTATATATATATACAGTATAGGTATTTATATATATATATATATATATATATATATATATATATATTTATATATATATATTTACAGGCGGTCCCCTACTTAAGGACACCCGACTTACAGACAACCCATAGTTACAGACAACCCCTAGTTGCCCCCTGGTGAAGCTCTCTGGATGTTACTATAGTCCCAGACTGCAATGATCAGCTGTAAGGTGCCTGTAATGAAGCTTTATGGATAATCCTTGGTCCCATTACAGCAAAAAATGTTGAAACTACAATTGTCATTGGGGCCAAAAATTTTTTTGTCTGGTTCTACAATTATAAAATATACAGTTTCGACTTACATACAAATTCAAGTTAAGAACAAACCTCCGGACCCTAACTTGTACGTAACCCGGAGACTGCCTGTATACAGGTAGTCCCCGAGTTACGTACAAGATAGGTTCTGGTTTGTTCTTAAGTTGAATTTTTATGTAAGTCGGAACTGTATATTTTATAATTGTAACCCCAGACAAGTTTTTTATGGTCTCTGTGACAATTGGATTTTAAAAATGTTGGTTTGTCATAAGAACCAGGATTAACACTAAAGCTTCATTACAGACACCTGAGATAACTATTATAGTTGTTTATTGTAGCCTAAGGCTAAAGTACAGTAAATTACCAACATCCAGAGGTCCGTTTGTAACTAGGGGTCGTATGTAAGGTGGGTGTTCTTAAGTAGGGGACCGTCTGTATCTATCTATCTCTCTATCTCTATCTCTATCTATATATATATACACACATGCTCACACATAGACAGAGTTTACTGGAATATATAACAATAAATTCTAACACTTAAGGGTTCTAAAATCTGGGCCCAAAATATATATTTATATATATTGTTAATATTATTTTTATATTTATATATAGTATTTTTTAAATAGTTTTGCACATTATATTATATAACTAATATGAATATATACATAATAATATTTATGTAACGTAAATAGTAAATATTGTAATATAATATAATAATGTAAATATAATGTAATGTAAAAAAAATGCTAATAACCATAATTAAAACATAATTATTGTTGTCATTATTGTTAAATTTAACACTGGTTTATAAATGAACAGTACTTATCTACAAGAAATACCCTTTTATACTATCATTTATCATTCTTTTACCTTTATTATACTTTTAAATACATTCAATACAAAATAATCCTTTATCATTAACTCATGGTTTTAAAAAATTCTAAATATGATTGTTTAAAAAAATCTAGTGGAAAGAACCAAACTGTTAAGAATATTTCGAGTGCATCCAATATTGTTAAAAAAAAATTGGAGTTTTTGTGGTACAGGCAGTCCCTGGGTTACATACAAGATAGGGTAGGATTGTTCTTAAGTTGAATTTGTATGTAAGTCTGAACTGTATATTTTATCATTGTAATCCCAGACAGAATTTTTTTGGTCTCTGTGACTCTTGGATTTTAAAAATGTTGGATTCTCATAAGAACCAGGATTAACACTAAAGCTTCATTACAGACACCTGTGATACCTGTTACAGCTGATCATTGTAGCCTAGGACTAAAGCACAGTAAATTACCAATATACAGTGGTCCGTTTGTAACTAGGGGTCGTCTGTAAGTCGAGTGTTCTTAAGTAGGGGACCGCCTGTAATTGGAGTTTTACCAAGTCGTGTTTGATTTTATCATTCAGTTATAGTTTCACATTTTTCTATTTCTGTCTAAATGTTTATTTTGAAATATATTATTATTCTTATTATATATTATTGTTAACATAGGACGCTATTGGAGAATACACATTTGAAATGCAAACAAATGAATGTCAAAAAAGTAAAATGTAATAAAATGAAAGAAAGTTAAAATTGTGATAATTTAACCAATTGGATTTCAAAGAAACGTTTACTGTATTACACGAATAATTAAAAGTTTTTGCCGCTAGTGAAGATCATAATAATAGTATGAAGTATGAGTATAAAATGTAGTTAAAAAAAAAGGTCTAATAGCTGGAAATGTAATAAATAGCGCACCGGCTATTTTATCTGATTCTGTTTTTTTAAATTATATAATTGTTGCTTTATTTTTCTTATTATTTCGCAGCAAAATTATCCTGTTATAAATAATAGTTTTGAGATTTTTTATTTTTTTATTTTTTTACATATCAGGGCATACTGATTTGTGGATTTGATTGTCCCATATAGAGTCGGGAAATGGTGTTTGGGAAAATCAGAGATAGCATAATAATGAGAAAAAAAACGGATGTGTGAATGAGCCCTAAAATTAAAAAATCTATTTATTGCTCTCCTGCTCTCATTGACCATGTGATAATTTTTGACATAAAATATATGGCCATTCCATGTGGTAACCTATCTCTCCTAACTCACGCTTCAACAGGGATATTTTTTTTTTAATGAGGGAACGTATAAAACACTTCCAGACTAAAAGAAAAGGATTGGACATGTTGACATCCATCTGCCCAATCCTTATTAGAGCCCTCCAATACATATTAAGGTTTGCCCGTCCCAACAACTTTTAAATATTTAATAATGACTTCTGTGTTTTTGTCCTGATAATTTTTATGTCTTTTATGTTTTTTATTGTGTTATGTTAACGCGGTCCCCTACTTAAGAACACTCGACTTACATACGACCCCTAGTTACAAACGGACCTCTGGATGTTGGTAATTTATTGTCCTTTAGTCCTAGGCTACAATAATCAGCTGTAACAGTTATCACAGGCGTCTGTAATGAAGCTTTAGTGTTAATCCTGGTTCTTATGACAACCCAACATTTTTAAAATCCAATTGTCACAGAGACCAAAAAAGTTCTGGCTGAGATTACAATGATAAAATATACAGTTCCGACTTACATACAAATTCAACTTAAGAACAAACCTACAGACCCTATCTTGTATGTAAGCCGGGGAATGCCTGTATATTAATTCTCCCACACCGCGGCGCAAAGTTTTTTTTTTTTTATACTGAAAATGACAGCGTTTAACATGATCCTAACTCTACATGTAACTTGATTAATGATGTAAAGGAATGTATAAACTAAAGCTTACAGTATAAGAGTTTCAGATGAAGGTTGATGTACAGAAAAAGAGCATACAGCAGCCTTCTACGAGAGTCTTGTCGAACATATTTCAATCAGATCTGATAAATATCCAAAAAATAAAATAAAATCACAAAAATATATTATCTTTAATTCATTTATTATTTCACAAAAAAGTCTTTAATCTACAAACAAAGGTCGTCCAATTCAGTGTTTTTCATTTTTCTTCTCAGGTTTTGGATGTTATCTCTCTACCATGAAGACGGAAAATACTCTCTCTTCATGCCAGGAACATTCCCCCTTCCATGGGCTCGGTAAGGAATTATCTGGTGTAAAAATAAAATTATTGGTATAGTTTTCTTGAAAAAAATCAGTAAACATTTATTTTTTTTTTAATTTTGGAAATTTTTGGCTATTATACAAAATTGGATCTCACTACTAATGTAGCTAAGGATGTAGAATTGTATTTAAACCTGGATCCATCGTCTGCATTACCATTCATGAGACATTTTATTCATCTGTCCAGGAACATCCATCCAAAAAAAACCACAAGTTTATTTACTGTGGTAGATGTGTGATCATTGGATTGTTGTAGTCACGTGATGCCCAGCCCATAGCAAAGACCGTGCAAGTTGCAATATTTATTCCATGTCATTTGGGGAAATTTACCATCAAAATCCTGCATGATAAACGAGGTTACATACTCCTAGATCCAGGCACCGTGACTTATTTTTGTTATCCATGGTTGTAGATTTCCTTTTAACTTTGGGATCACTATTAGAAATTATATACCACATACAAATCCTGAGTACAGGCGGTCCCCTACTT
The DNA here is from genome assembly GCF_040894005.1 of Engystomops pustulosus. Classification (NCBI taxonomy): domain Eukaryota; kingdom Metazoa; phylum Chordata; class Amphibia; order Anura; family Leptodactylidae; genus Engystomops; species Engystomops pustulosus. The sequence continues at coordinate 202,466,441 of NC_092414.1, forward strand.
AAGGACACCCGACTTACAGACAACCCATAGTTACAGACAGACCCCTCTGACCTCTGGTGAAGCTCTCTGGATGCTTTACTATAGTCCCAGGCTGCAATGATCAGCTGTAAGGTGTCTGTAATGAAGCTTTATGGATAATCCTTGGTCCCATTACAGCAAAAAATGTTTAAACTCCAATTGTCACTGGGGCCAAAATTTTTTACAATTATAAAATATACAGTTTCGACTTACATACAAATTCAACTTAAGAACAAACCTCCGGACCCTATCTTGTACATAACCCGGGGACTGCCTGTAATATGTTCTGCCGCAGTTATTTAGCTTCTTTTATACTTATGTGAACGCAATCTGGTCATGTAAAGCTCCTTTTACTGCTGGTTTATCAGGCACACCCATGGGGGATTGAGAGATGCTTTTATTGGTCATTAACAAAATTACATAATTATAAAGGTAAAAAACTTTTATGAGACTTTGGGACTAAAGATTTAGTTGAATTTTTAATAAGATTCGATCCCGGTCGAAAAATGATGTTGCTTTAAATGTGATGGACATTGGTACATAATCCCCTCTAGTCCTCGCAAACACCTCTTTTTAAATTTAACAATATGTTTTTAGTTTTAACAATAATTTTTAGTTTTCAACAAAACAATAGTAACAGAAGTTTAAAGGACACAAGGCAAATGGTCAATAATGGAAACTGTAAAAGTCTATGCAAATCCATGGATGTTCTAATAGAGACATTAGACTTTCATTATTATCGTATTTACAAGATTTTTTGGAAGAAAATCAGAAAAATTTCGGATTTGATTCTATGTCTGAAAATCAATTAGGGAGTGACTGGTCTGAATAACACCTTGTGACTCAATGCTCCCTCCGGCAGGGTTTCGTCTGATTATTCGCCTTTTTTGGGGATTGCACGGCTTTTTGTGGATAAAACGGCACAGGGGTTTGCGCTGGGACTGTGTCACACGCGATTGGATTTTGGGCTGCTTTCATGCGACAGATGTCGGGGGGCGGGCCGTCGGACTATCCGACTGATTCGGACTGAGCACAGGATTTAACTTTCAAATTGTGTCGCAAGAAAATGCACTTACATGCACCAGGAAGAAGAAGGTGAACTCTGAGCGGGGAAGCGACACATACAGGATATCGGGCGCACGATCTTAGTGAATCGCGGCACAGGGCATTATCATCGGACAATGTACTTTCTGTGTACTCCACGGACTAGGTAAGTCAATGTGCCCCAATGTTTCTGGGGATGGGAACTATGCATTTTTTAGCCAAGAACAGTGTGGTCAATAACCAGCATAATGTTATGAATACCTGTCATTAGGTGCATTAGTGAAATATTGATAGTCATATTGATAGATTTCTGTTGAGCAGTAAATAATACAATCAATACAATCAGAGGTCCATAAAATTCAAGCTCCACCTTCCACATCTATTTAAGGCACTGATTGGCTGAGCTGGCATTTCCTGTCTATCTATACAGGAAGTAAGGTCCAGAAAGCAATAGGCTAATTTGGTTGATAACCCTCTACCACAAATTTTAAAAATGTTCCTATACTTATTGTTAACAAAATGAAAAGAAAAGAGGTAAAAACAGTTTCACTTATTTATATTTTAAAATTTACATTTCTTGAATTCATTTCAAAAGTCCTTATTTCCTACCAAATGAAATACGTGATATGAACAAAGCAGAAAAAAAAACCAACCCTTTTATGGACCCCAAGTCATTTCCAGGAACAATAACTTAAGTTGAAGACTTTGGAGGACTCAAATAATTTAAATTTGGATCAAAGTCAGACGTGACTGATCTAAGTTATATGTGTAGACACCAAATATGGGTCTACCAAACCAGCCACAGATCCTGAGCCAGCGGGTCCTGAACTGCATTTGGCAAAGGAGTGAGAAGAAGTTTGGGAGTAAGTTTTAGGACTTTTGGATTTTCAAAATTTATAACCTAGATTTTATTATTTAATGTAATGTATTGTTTTCTTGATGTATTACAAAACGCAGTGTAGTGGTTTTTCTTTTAATTGACACATGGGAATAGGCATAAAATATTATTCACCAAAAATTGTGAGCAATGAAGTTAGAAAAGTAATATCAGTTAGGAAACATAATGAACATGTAGGCATGGATACCCGTTAAAGTAGTTGTCCGAAGAAGTAAAGTAACCATCTTTTAGACTGGGACACGCCGTGAATAGGTCGGCTCCGACAACGAGGTAAGTGTCAGGCATCTTCATCCATGTATATCTCCCTCTAAGCCAGACCATTTTGTAGACATAGAAGGGGGTAAGCAAGGCGATTGTATGGAGACAGCCAGCCCCCTATAGTTATGTCACAGAGAGAGCCTATGGGATAAAGGTCTCTAGCACTCGACCTGTTGTTGGAATTGGCCCAGAAGTTGCAGTTCCAATCACAGCATTGCCTTGTTCAGAAGAAGTTGTTTTAGTTCCCTGGATTACCTCTTGAAACACAACCAATAGAGCTCTAGAGTTAGTAGTAATCCTTCATGGATTCGTAAGTTGATGCAAATTTAGTCATTAGGGCCTAACCAAGCCTAAGTATCACAACGATGAGCATGAAAGTAGTTGTAACTTCTTAGTACCTCTCTAGTAGAGATGAGTGGACCTGAACTTTAAGTTCAAGTTCAGCTGGCACAACCCCATCTGGCTTTTACCTAATCACTGAGTTGGCATGGTAAGTCAACCTCTTAGACACTTAAGGAGATTTTCGAGCCAAACAAATTGCTAACCTATTAACAACCAGTACACAGAGAATAGAGCTATCTGTTTGTCGCGCCAGCCGATACACAGCTGATCTGTGGGGGTGGCTATCTGTTGGGCAAGGATAGGCCATCAATATTTGGGGCAACCACAAAATAGGTTATAAATGTCTATAAATGTAGACCGCTGCTGGGCCCATCACTGGTAGCTAGAACGTGGGTTTGACTGTATGGAAGGGGGGTAGGGCATGCATGTTGCCGCTATAATTAATGTCTTAGCTATTTTCACCAGTCCTGTAGGCAGTAGATCTAGTGGCAAGGCACATCCTGAGCAATTAATTTTTTTTTGGTTATAAGGGCAGGCAGTTGGTCATGTGGCTTATAGAAAACGCTGTACTTGGAGAACAGATCTCATATATTTGGAAAGTTAACAAAATTTTTTATATGACTTATAATCTGAAAAATAAAAAAAATAATATTCACCTTGTACCTTTGTGTATGTTGTTAGTAGCTGAACTTATTTAATGGATTTATAGTCAGAGATTATAGCTTCTTCAAGGGCATTGGGGTGTGTCCTCACACTGCTGTGCTCTTAGCTCTCTGAATTGAACTTAGCTCTCACCACACCCCTTCCCCTTAGATCTCTGTGACTGCTGTAGTATTCAACTGAAAGCATGCTAGATGCTGGCGGTGATCAATGGGTTCTGCGGCGGCGATCTGTGCTAGCAGGTCTTATCGGTGGGTGTTTGCAGCAATATGCAGCAAATACTCACCGGCTATGGGCTCAGCCCGTGAGTCCTATCCAATCACTCGCAGCCGACGTGTGATATGCTACTACATCATGCGTCGGTAAGGGGTAAAGGGAACCTGACATCAACAAAAAGCACAATAAAACTTACTCGCACCCACACTGTGCCTTTATTAAGAAGTGGAGCACTGACTTCCCAGCTTAGGCCTGCCGCCTCCCACCAGTAAAATAGTTCCCCAAACTCTTTCTGCCTCTGTCTATATTGGCTTCGCCCACTGGTGGGTGGCTCTGTCCCACCACTGCTTGGCCTCACTCATCGCGCGTTACATGAAATGGTGACAAGATCTGCAGTTTCCCCACACAGCTCACTGCCAAATTCACCTTGCAGTGACATGGACAGCATTGTGGTAAGGAACGGAAGTGGACAGGGAGAAGACTTCATGTCTACTTAGGCTGAGATTTCAAAAGACACTGAGCTGACAATCAAAAGAAGGAGGCGTGGTTTACTGGCAAAATGTGACTCTTCTCTTCAGAAGTTGACTCACGTCTACTCATTTACAGGGGGTGATAATTTTAGGTGATTTGGGCAGAAATTTAACCCTGTATTACTGGTGTGAGGAATAAAAGTCTAGTGACAGGTCTTCTTTAAGGACAACCCTACGAAATCTGTATCTCCAGTTGCACTTGTCGTTCAATTTCTGCTAATATTTTTTAGTGTATAGTAAACATATGATATCCCCCGAAACCAAAAAATCATGATTCATACCTTCGGCACTGCAAGGAGTTAACAGCGTTGAGGTGAAAAAGTTGAAGCTCGCTCCCCTTGTGTTTGTACTGAAGATTGACTTTATGAAGGTCAAGTTTAGCCCTGTGTACATAGGATGGATATTCTCTCTGCCTCCACATTTCCAATGCTTCATCACTAACTTTGAAGGGATGCCAGAGATGAAGCACCAGATAAAATCACACACAAACCTCCATGCTCTTATTTCCTGTGGTAAACAGATGTATTTGGGTTTTACACTTGACTACAGATAATATGATGCCGGTTGGAGAGGGATGGGGAACATTCATCACATTATATTTTATTATTATTAATATTTTTTATTTATAGGGCAAAGGTGACATTTTTGTTCAGACTCAAAGTGTAACTTCTTTCCATCTCCTTCTCCTATACCATCTTAATGTAATAGCAGGTTTTATTTTTAAAAAATATTTCCAATTGAAAGTATAATATATAACAAATGTATAGAGAATATAAAAATGTGTGGATTTTACATTGTAGAGACATCGAGGTCCTATCTATCCATCGGAAAGGTGATCCATATCAGATTCGTGGGCTCCTGCAGCAGTCAGCTGATACCGGCACCTTCCTGGTATCAGTATAATAACAGAGAACAGATCTAGAAGTACAGCTCCATTCCCTGTACAGTGGCCAGTGTCGGGTACTGTAGCTCAGCTACTGTTCAAATGAATGAGTGCTAAGCTGCAGTTCCCAGTTCCTGCCACTATACAAGGAATAGAGTTGGATGTCCGCTTCTGATCTGGAGAGGTCAATCATTTCGTTACACTGATTGCTAAGACGGGCGATTAAAGAATAGTGTGGCCTCCTTCACACATTGGGGACATGTCAGGACTTGTACGCCAATTTTCTGACATACATGCCCTGAAATAATAGCAAATACTAGCGAACCACCGGCAATTGCAATGGTTTCCCCCTTTTACGCCATCTCTAGGCCAAGTGGGCATGAAGGGGGTGCATGGGGCATTCCTGCTCTGCTCCTGCCCACTTGTTATGGCCTAGCTCATGGTTGTGCCATGCTTGATGGTTCGAGAGGCTGGAGCCTGCTGATGTATCTGGAGGCGCCGAAGGGGCAGGAACTTCACCATACCCCGTTACGCCATTGTACGATAGCCATCTCCCATTAATGGTGTTTACACCACAACTTTACAAAGATTAGCAGTCATTTTTATTTCTGGCTCTAAAACATCTTCCCCTACAAGAAGTTGCTTGAGTAAAGCTTCCTACCTTGCAGGTTTTTTTAAGGTGTTTCCTTTCTGTTGCCGATTCTGCTTCTTACCTGTCTTTCACCTCTGCTTGTTACGTGACTATGATCCATCAATAACCGTATTGCAGAAACTCTCTCTGCCTGCAATGCTGCGTGTCCTCACACTGCTGTTCTATGCTCTCTACATTGTATCATCACACAGACCCTCCCCTCTGCTATGATTGGCTGATTTAGTATTAGTATGAACCTTGTTTTAGCTTTTTTTTTTAAACAGAAAGAGGATGAAAAAAGTTAATTGCAGAGAGCTAAGGGCATAGCAGTGTGAGGACACGCCTTCAATGCACTTGGAAAAGCAAAAATCTCTTCCAGTGGTGCCAGCTTAACAGTATAGTTTTAGGTAGGACAATGGTGCAGATTTACTTACCTGGTCCAGTCGCGATCCAGCAGCGCGTTCTCCGACGCGGATTCGGGTTCTGCCGGGATTCACTAAGGTGGTGCGCCCGATGTCCAATAGGTGTCGCTGCTGCGCTGAAGTCCGCCGGAGTTCACCTCCTACGTCCCAGTGTATGTGAGTGCTATTTTTGCGACACAATTTTTTTTTTTTTAATTCTGCAGATTTTTTCGAATTCGTCAGGTTTTCCGCCGGCCACGCCCCCCATTTGTGTCGCCTGAAAGCCGTTGCCGATGTGCCACAATCCGATCGCGTGCGCCAAAATCCTGGGGCAATTCGGCGCAAAACGGAAAAATTCGGGAAACCCGGCGGAAAAACGTGATTTGGGCCCTTAGTAAATGAGCCCCAATATCTGTCTGCAGTACCGCATAATAAAATTTGCCTGCACATCCTCTTTAAGAAAGTCATTTTTTTCCCCATAGAACTTGTTGTAGTATTGGATGCCCATAATGTCCATTAGAAATATATTTCCCACTGCTCCGTAGGTCATTTGTTATATAATTCCCAATTCTCATAGAAGTTTATGGTAAGAATAACTTCTGGTAGATGCATAATATCTGAATATTGAGATAAGTTTTAATGTTATTGCAGACCACAAGATGAATGAACCGTGCGCAGGATGCGGATGCGCGATCTCAGACCGGTTCCTGCTCAGAGTGAATGACAGATCCTGGCACGAGTGCTGTGTCAAGTGCACAGCCTGCCTACAAATCCTATCCGGCACCTGTTATTACCGTAACCGTCAGCTGTACTGCAAGGAAGACTACGAAAAGTAAGTGAGCCACATTATTCCCAAAGGAAGGATTCCCCAAATTGTTTTAGTTCAGAAATGTGTATAATAGGGCTGGGTGGCAGATGTTTGGTCAGTGGGATAAGGCTTTGTCTACAGCCAGTTACCTTACAGCCACATACAAGTCTGCTCTATGGTTAGTGGGATAAAGCTTTGTCTACAGCCAGTTACCTTACAGCCACATACAAGTCTGCTCTATGGTGAGTGGGATAAGGCGTTGGATACAGCCACTTACCTTACAGCCACATACAAGTCTGCTCTATGGTGAGTGGGATAAGGCTTCGGATACAGCCAGTTACCTTACAGCCACATACAAGTCTGCTCTATGGTGAGTGGGATAAGGCGTTGGATACAGCCAGTTACCTTACAGCCACATACAAGTCTGCTCTATGGTGAGTGGGATAAGGCGTTGGATACAGCCAGTTACCTTACAGCCACATACAAGTCTGCTCTATGGTGAGTGGAATAAGGCTTCGGATACAGCCACTTACCTTACAGCCACATACAACTCTGCTCTATGGTGAGTGGGATAAGGCGTTGGATACAGCCAGTTACCTTACAGCCACATACAAGTCTGCTCTATGGTGAGTGGGATAAGGCTTCGGATACAGCCAGTTACCTTACAGCCACATACAAGTCTGCTCTATGGTGAGTGGGATAAGGCTTTGGATACAGCCAGTTACATTACAGCCACATACAAGTCTGCTCTATGGTGAGTGGGATAAGGCGTTGGATACAGCCAGTTACCTTACAGCCACATACAAGTCTGCTCTATGGTGAGTAGGATAAGGCTTTGGATACAGCCAGTTACCTTACAGCCACATACAAGTCTGCTCTATGGTTAGTGGGATAAAGCTTTGTCTACAGCCAGTTACCTTACAGCCACATACAAGTCTGCTCTATGGTGAGTGGGATAAGGCGTTGGATACAGCCACTTACCTTACAGCCACATACAAGTCTGCTCTATGGTGAGTGGGATAAGGCTTCGGATACAGCCAGTTACCTTACAGCCACATACAAGTCTGCTCTATGGTGAGTGGGATAAGGCGTTGGATACAGCCAGTTACCTTACAGCCACATACAAGTCTGCTCTATGGTGAGTGGGATAAGGCGTTGGATACAGCCAGTTACCTTACAGCCACATACAAGTCTGCTCTATGGTGAGTGGAATAAGGCTTCGGATACAGCCACTTACCTTACAGCCACATACAACTCTGCTCTATGGTGAGTGGGATAAGGCGTTGGATACAGCCAGTTACCTTACAGCCACATACAAGTCTGCTCTATGGTGAGTGGGATAAGGCTTCGGATACAGCCAGTTACCTTACAGCCACATACAAGTCTGCTCTATGGTGAGTGGGATAAGGCTTTGGATACAGCCAGTTACATTACAGCCACATACAAGTCTGCTCTATGGTGAGTGGGATAAGGCATTGGATACAGCCACTTACCTTACAGCCACATACAAGTCTGCTCTATGGTGAGTGGGATAAGGCGTTGGATACAGCCAGTTACCTTACAGCTACATACAAGTCTGCTCTATGGTGAGTAGGATAAGGCTTTGGATACAGCCAGTTACCTTACAGCCACATACAAGTCTGCTCTATGGTGAGTGGGATAAGGCTTTGGATACAGCCACTTACCTTACAGCCACATACAAGTCTGCTCTATGGTGCGTGGGATAAGGCTTTGGATACAGCCACTTATCTTACAGCCACATACAAGTCTGATCTATGGTGAGTGGGATAAGGCTTCAACTACAGCCAGTTACCTTACAGCCACATACAAGTCTGCTCTATGGTGAGTGGGATAAGGCTTTGGATACAGCCAGTTACCTTACAGCCACATACAAGTCTGCTCTATGGTGATTGGGATAAGGCTTTGACTACAGCCAGTTACCTTACAGCCACATACAAGTCTGCTCTATAGTGAGTGGGATAAGGCTTTGGATACAGCCACTTACCTTACAGCCACATACAAGTCTGCTCTATGGTGAGTGGGATAAGGCTTTGGATACAGCCAGTTACCTTACAGCCACATACAAGTCTGCTCTAAAATTTAGCAGAATTTCCTTACTGGCATTTCTGAATGAAAATTACTTAAATTATTTTGTCAGTTTTGGATTTAGTGCACCTTCAACTTTTTTTATCAGTGTTTTTAGACTTGAAACTGTCTCAGACTCAAGACCATTAGATTACGCTATATGACGCTTCTATATGTCCTATCATTCAGTGAAGGTGCAATGCAGAGCGAGTGACAGCACAGGGTCTATGTCAAAAAATGGGCCAAAAGTCACGTATGGAATGTCAAAATATATCGGACGAATCAAACAAGGCTGGGAAACTAAATTGTTCAGACACCTGCAGACAGTAGGAAACACAGGATTAAGAGGACAGCGGAGGGGATAACTGTGCGTAAACTAGGAGGAATGAGACATGGATACATTACTTATATATCAGCTCTATGTATATTTTCACTATTTTTACCAGTATGTATTGTTGGAACCATCTAGGGGTCTGTGTGTGAGAATCATCACGTCTCACAGGCTACAGTACAGAGGACCCTTTGCCAGAGAAGAGGCGCTGGTGCACATGGCATTTCCAGGACACCCCACAGAAATTTTACAGAATCAGAGACTTTGACCAAAGAAAATCACATATAAATATAAAACGAAAGTATAAAAATAACATCACTGTGCATTTCACAATCTCCAATCTACGTCTGAATGTGGGAGAAGGAATAAGTAAGATAAACCGGCAGCTGCATCAGGGTCCTTATAAGACCCATGCGATGCGGGGTGATGAAAAGCTTTAATCCCACACGTGGACCCCTTGCCTCTCCCTCTGTCCCAGGCCACAGACTTTCCTTGGCACCTGATTTAAGGCACGAGTGCCCAGACTGAGTCTTATCACTGATGGAGCAGAAACCATTTGATCGTCCATCCCTCCCCCGTATCCAAATGATCTGAAAGCTTTTCTTTTGCCAGATCAAAAAAAAAAAATATAACACATATTAGGTGTGATCTTATTATCAGTTCACCGTGTGGTTTTTTAATGTTTTTGAATAGAAAATACAGGTCTATAGATAAACTGGAGTACTCATGATCAACTCAACAGAATATTTAGGATTAACCCTTTCTTGAGTTGTGTGAAACTTTTTTATAATACAAGACAAATTTTATTTTATATACTTCAGATTATTCATTAGAATGTAAAGAGATATTCTAGGACACATATTCCGATTCTATGGTCAGGCCAACAATATCCCAACATTCCGAACTCCACTCATCAACTATTTGGAGGGATTAGAACATTCTAACACAAATCTGGCACACTGCCAAACTTTGCATAGTGGTTGTTCTTGGTATTACAGCCTTGTGGACTCGAATGGCGAATCAGCTGCAAACAGGCCATGTGACTGATAAATGTGACATCATCGGCCGGTGAACAGATGATGTGTACAGTAATTTATTCCTGGAAAACCCCTTTGGAGGGTGTTGATTATATATAGTGCATATTTACCAGCAATATCACTGTTGTGTATTCAAAAGGATGGATCAAATAGACCTACCGACAGTAATTTAAATATTTGCCAGTGTGGACAGAAGGACTTCTGCCATCCATAACATTTTACCAGTTATCTACTACATAAATGGCCACTGTCTGCAAGTCTACTTTTTAGACTTCATAGAATGTTTTTGCCAGAGAAACAACTGCCGATATCAGCTGATTGTGAAGGTGCAAGGCAGTACTGAATTATATTATAGGTTGTTTGGGAGGTTGCCCGGGGCCCATGCCTTCTAGGGGGCCCATGTTACTCAAACCACCTACTAAATTTTATACTTCGAAGGACCTTTACCGATGAAATCCTCTTATATCTGTTCCTGCTCTCAATACACATGTACACAGGAGGCATTTCAGGACCTTTGAAAGTCATCCAAAGGTCCTCAAACTGCAGATCGAAAGCAGGAGGAAGAGCACATTCTCCATTCCCCAAGAAGTCGATTCTAGTACCAAATGTAGGAAGTGATTTCAGACTTGTAGATGTTATAATATTCATACAACCCAGGGCCCGTGGCAGTTTTAATCTGCCCCTGGTGCAAGGGACCTCCACCAATCAGGTATTAATGACCTATCCTTAGCATAGGTTATATATACTGAATTTTGGACAGCTCATGGAGGGCTACAAAGCAGGTGTAAGATTGAGTCTAACAAGATATTAAATTTCACAATAATTTTTATACATTTTCTTCTTCGATATTCCTGTCTACTTATCAGCAAAGGTTCTGTGCTGTACATGGATCAGGATTTCATAGACCCACCAGGAAAAATTAGTCTGAGAATTTATTGTCTATCAAACCCTAGGACTTGGTTTCCTCCAAAAGTGGGTTGTTGTCTTCTGCTGCAACTTTGGGTCTGAATATTGTGATAGAGGCTTAGCCCCATGGAGTCTCCTAATATTTACAGAACCCAAAAACTGAAACAGAATGGAAAGACCTGTTTTATTAACATTGAAATGAATGGATAACAACAAAAGATGCTCTTCACGTGTCTGTCTGCTAAAAATCTAATTGTGTACAAATGAGATCGTCATAAGGAGCGACAATGGATTGAGTAGTTAATGTTCCCAGTGAAAATATGTTTTATCACTCATACAGATGGATATAGAGCTAATATCCACACAACTAGGTGTTTTCTTGAACAATAAAGAGTGTCCAATGACTGATCCCTCTTTATCCCATTTCCCGCCCGTGCCCGAGATTTGATTGCCATCGCATTGACTTAATTTTTGTTTGACTTCCTGGGTAACCTCTTCCTCGGTTTTAATCCCACATTCTAGAAATGTAATTAAACGCTCCTCATACATGTTTAATATCTTCCCTCTCCCTCTGACTTTATTACTGCTGTAATAAAAGACAATTTTGAGAGCGGTCTCATGGGCATTCCTCTTCCCTCGTGGTAATAGCCTCTGGCATTTCACCAGAATGCACCTTCACAGGATATTGAGTTGGTCTGAGGTCTTTGTAGAGATCCTGGATAAGAAGATGTGTTTGTACACAACCTCCAAACACAGTTGTGCTTCTGAGAGGGGTAAAGAGATGGAACAGAAGATCCATAAGTATAAATAGAAAGCCTTTGTACTCACTCCTCTCCTTCTAGAAGCAGTATGCTATGGTGGACATTCCACCTACAGGACACATTACATCGGAGATTGTCACAAGAGCTGACAGTAATTGAGATAAACATCAGTTACCTCAAACAGGTGAAAAACATTTAAAAGTTCACATTTACCTCTAGTGGGTTTTCTTCTGGCCGTTTGTGATAGTCCGTCTAATCCTTGGCTTGTGGCGACTGTAGGACCATCAAAAATCTAGGGAAGTTGTCTAAGGCTAAAATATCGACCTGATAATGGCCTTCCATCTTAAAAAGAATTTTTTTGCTCCTGGTCACAGGATCAGGTCGGGTCTCCAACTGATGAAAACTGTACCGCATGAGTTTTTTTGTTTGCCTACTACACACCGCTGTTCGATCCTCAGCAAAGCAAGCTTGACCTTCAAGAGTCCATACATTTGAAAAGTGACCCCACAAAACTAATCTCTTCCTGACCTTCATACATGGCCAAACCCAGTCTTCTTCATTGATTGCACCTCTTTGTCCATCAATAAAATCTTTAATGACTGAAAAAATACTCACTGGCTTGGCCGTACTCCCTCGTCATGTCACGAGCCTTCTCGAAAGTCAGCTGGATATGCCTTATTTACGGTAGCACTGAAGCTATTGTTTTCCTTTTCCCACCTTTTTTATATATTTTATACACAGAATCACCATTTCGATTACATACATGCTTATCCAAGTATATATGTCAGATCCACTGGAAGGGACACCGCGTCTGCAGGTCCTTCTACCCTCCATGCTGACAATGCTAGCGGACCTCCCTGAGTTTCTGTGCGTCTCTGCACTGGCTCTGCCCCCTGTCCGCAGCAAGTTACCCCTGCTGCACGCGCGGGGCAGCGGGCATCCAGAACGCGTGCTCTTTAGGGAAGTTAAAGCTGTCTGTCTTCTAAATCAGCCTGGATTCCTGCTCCTATGGGATTCTGGGGGCGGATCTCAGGCTGCATAAATTGGATCTGGACCTTCCATCTGTGCCAGTGTTTGTCCTTCTGGACAGCCGCTGGATTCCTGGTCTGATCCCCTTTAACGTTGTTGCTTCACCCCGGTATTGTATTCTCCAATTAGGTTACTTTTGCTTGTCTAGCGGTTTTGGCCGTGACGTACCCCCTGGTGTGCCTGTACATCTTTAGTTTCTTATGCTGTCTTGAATTCTGCTTGTTTCATCATTGTTCTACCTGTTTCTTCCCTCTGTCTGAATACTGTCCTAACACTCACACTGCAGTTTTCTGTCCATACCACCTCACAGCGGCTAACAGACCTATTTAGGTTCCTCTCACCTCCCAGGGCCTTGCAGGGTAGTTAGGAGGTTCCTGCGGCAGAGGCTTCCTACCTTCAAGGGGGTTTCTGCCTTGGTAGGGTCTAATCTGTAGATCAGTGCAGTTTGCCCTCTTTCTAGGTTCTCTCAGCCTGCACTCAGACTAGTGTGGTAGTTTGTTTTGTGTACAGTATTCCAGTCGTGAGTTTTTCCTAACAATATATGTGTATGGAGAACTAGAAGGAAAAGTTATCAACCAGTGGTTTCGCAACTTTCGTGGAAGAAATGTCTATAACCCTACAATAAAATTATCCCATGTCACAAACTTCATTATTACTGATTATTTCCCTCGTTACTGTAAAGTTCTACAGGATTTACTGGACTGGCCAACGGTTACATAGCCCAACTATACCCATAGTCTTTGGCTAAATATGTTGTTTAGGTTGATAAAAATTACTTTCTAATAGGGAGCTAATTGGGAGAAAGTTTTCAGCTTCACAATGAACAAAATTTGGTTATACACATTTAATAGCAGATGGCCAAGTAGCTTCTAGGTCGAACCCATCATCGACATTTATGTTCTGTATTTCATACACATTAGATTGTCAAGCGGTCTAATAAGTATGGCCAACGTAGGATACAACATTAAAGAACATCTATATTTCTCTAAATGCCTATTGGATTGAATTGTTCGTCAATAATTAATATTCATCCGCAGCATTGCAGCCCTGCAGCGATCATCTGTTCAACCCATCATAAACAAAGTGCATCAAGACAGAAGCAGATGACTCCATGCTATGGCTCACAATAACTTCAATATGAATTGAATTGACCAAATACATTAACAAAACTCTGACCTTGGGGCATATTTATCTAGCACCCACCTATTTATCAATCACCCACCTTCACGCGAGTGGGGCATGAAGAGGCCTGAACGGGGGGTGCGGCCAGCCGAGCGGAGGGCACGACCGGCTGGGAGTGGGGCGTTATTGTCCCCGCGCCGGCGCACACACTGCCGCCGGCTACTTTTGATATGCTTCCGCCTCTTGATGTATGCCGCTGCGAATATGCAACGACGGGGCTATCATACGCTGGCGCTCCAATATGCCCCCTTGAGTCTATTTCAGTCAAAGGTCTATCATCCCCCCCATTGTTTCTAGCAGTCACACGATTGGAGGAGGTTTACGCCTGTCGTTCGTATATATCTACCCCCTCCTCTTTGTTGTTGTCAGTACTTGCACAATTGTTATCAATATAAAACATTATAAGACATCCTTTGCTGCTGCAGAACCTCTTTATGTCTGTTGATCACATGGCTATCCGCACCCAATAGCTCCTGGTACCAAAGACTCAATATGATTGATGTCTGAGCGATGGGGATTTTCTGTGATCCTATCTTGCCTTGTTATTATGGACCATGGGAGAAACTATGTACCATATGATATTACATACATGACATACTGTATACTATTATTATATGATATACCAGACTGTTATATGGGAAAAGAATATATCAGAATACGCAGGCAATGAACACCCATGCCGCTAGAAGCCGGGGACGGCATGTTTTACCAGTACAGCCTCCTTCATCTATCGCAGGTCCCAGAGGGAGAGACTTTTATTAGCATCCAGCAGCAATAAGCCCGGGCCGCAAAGGGTTCTGGGAGATTTTAATAAAGAAGACAAGGCTGTGAAATGTAATCAAATGTCTGATCAGATTACCTGATGCCTTAGAGTCACAGATCTCATAAAATCGTAGGGACGTCACTTACTCAAACACTCGGTAAGAGAGGGAGAAGCTCGGGAAGTCTACTGCTCAGTATGATAATACCTGCTTCATAGATAGTGCCCTGCCTTTTAGGAAACCTTCCAGGATTTAAAGGAGAAGGAGGTCATTTAACCTATCAATGTCCAGAGATGTTTAGTCATGCAGGCCAGATATAAGACCACAAAAGGATGACAAAATGGTATCACTGTCCTGGTGCCCCCATAGTCCACTCAGCTATAAAAGAAACAAGATTGGGGGGGGGGGAGAGCCTGCAGTCAAACCAAGGTCCAGGAGCCTTAGGAGGCCATAAGGTGTCTTCACCCCAGTAGCAGATCTAATATGACTGGGGCCCATGGCTTCTCCGGTGTACATGACCACCTAAACCAACCAGCAAGTTTGATTTTGCCTTGTAGAGATTAAATAGGTGTTCCTGCTCTTGAAACACATGTATATAAGAGCCCTGTCAGGACCTTTAAAGGTCCGTAAACTGCAAAACTCTTAGGAGATCCACATCCTCCTTTCCCAAGTAGCTTGAATCTGGTACCATATGTGGGAAGTCAATGTTCAACCAATAAAAAATTTGAGTTTTTTTTTTTGGGGGGGGGGGTCAGCATTTTCATATTTCCCATTTTGATCTTCCCATGGCTGCCTCATATGAAGGGAACATTACTGTAAATAATATGGTATAGTTGGGGGCTTGGTACAGATTCTGCATTAGCGCCAGAAGCTTTGATGTATGTATCTTAGTATAGCTCTTATAAACAAGCAGTTATGTGATCTGACTTTAACAGGTTTTTATGCCAATTTTGGACAAAACCCTTACGTGCCGAGAGGCTGTAAGAAAAAATGGTATTCTTACCCTGCTCCAATTCCCTATTTCAGCATCTTGGATCTTATCACATCTCGTGACTGTTTACAGATTTTCCTGGGATTTTTTTTTGCAGTCATGGGACTGCTGTGGCCGATGTGTAGCCCCCAACGACCTCTGTGATATGAAATAAGTCATAACACAGACAAAAAAAACCTATAACTTCACCTAATCCCATAAAATGTAACTTATATTGTAGAAATAATAAATCAAACTGGACAGTCCACGAATGTGCATTGTCCGACGATAATGCCCTGTGCCGTGATTCACTAAGATCATGCGCCTGATATCCTACATGTGACGCTTCCCCGCTCAGGTCCACCGGAGTTCACCTTCTTCTTCCTGGTGCATGTAAGTGCTTGGGCTTACGACACAATTTGAAAGTAAAATCCTGCTCTCAGTCTGAATCAGTTGGATCGTCCGACGGCCCGCCCCCCCCCCCCCAGATTTCTGACGCATGGAAGCAGCGCAGCTGCACCAAAATCCAATCACGTGTTACACAATACCAGTGCAAACCCCTGTTAAATACTTGTCAAATCTGTGCAAATCCTGAAAACCAAGAACAGCCCAACGCAATTGCGATCCGTGAACCTTAGTAAACAAGCCCCTGTGTATCAATGGGAAAAGGGTCAGAATTGCGTGTATTATACAATGTAGTTTGCTAGTTTTAATAGATTGAGTCTGTCCAGTTTGATATATTATAATTTTTTCATATAACTTTTTGTTTCCAGTATTACTACTCCTGTTACTCTGTGGGGCACAGTTTTCATGAGCGAAACAAGATATATGTCTGGGGCCACAATGCAAGAAATCGAAGCCAAAATCATAGAGGGTCATTTACTAAGGGCCCGAATCGCGTTTTTATGGCGGGTTACCCGCATTTTTTCGTTTTGCGCCGATTTTCCCTGTATTGCTTTGGGATTTTGGCGCACGCGTTCGGATTGTGGCGCATTGGCGCTGGCATGTACGCGAAAATCAGGGGGGCATGGCTGAACGAAAACCCGACCGATTCGGAGAAACCGCTGCATTTTAAAAAAAAAAAAAAGTGTCGCTGGACACGCACTTACCTTCACCCAGCAATGGATCGTGAACACCGGCGGACCTCAGTGGGCTTCAGCGCAGCAGCGACACCTGGTGGACGTCGGAAGAACTGCCTTAGTGAATCGCCGGAAGACCCGAATCCACCGCAGAGAACGCGCCGCTGCATCGCGAATGGACCGGGTAAGTAAATCTGCCCCATTATGTTTTTACTTACACCTATTTTCCAAAATTGTTGGAATTCTCTTAAATATATTCATACAAATGAATATACTTTACAACATAAGTATTGCAGGGCTTTGTTTGGTATGTGAAGTCCTAGGCTGCACTTCTGATGTGTAGTCCATGAGTGAATATAACCAATGGCTGTATAGTAAAGGTTACGACCACAGAACTAGTCTTATAGCATGTGTCAGACAAAATGAAGTGGTCATCTTATATAGGTCATCTTATGTACTATGTTTGAAACCTGGAGTTAACTTTTAAGTATTATTGGTGGCCATTCACATGAGACAGAAATAATTCACATAGGAGGTTCATAGGGGAAGTCACCGAAGCTCATTCACTCTTCATACATAGAAACCCAACGCAGTGGAAGGAAAAAAACACTATTCTAATCCACATTAACATAGAGAATATTTACCTTTCCGATATATTCCAGGCTGATGGTTGAGGAACTGATGAGCAAATTATATTCTGGTTAACAATTTCGGGACACTTTGATCCATATCAGGGCTTATAGGGGTTCATACGCGCCATACATAGTCAACAGCCAAAGGACACAAAGGATCTTTCTGGGGGTGTTTTTAAAAAAAAAAAAAAAAAAAGACCAATCCAAAAAGAAAGATATTTCTTAAGAATGAAAGATTTTTTTTTTCATTCAACTATCAGATGAGAACCTCTCAGCCGACTCATTTCCTGGCACTTGTATCCAGCTCAGAGCTGTGGTATGGTGTGGATTCACAGACTTACACAGCTGCTCCTATAAATCTCAGTAGGGCAGCCGGAGATACAGAACCTTACGAAAGTATTCGCGCCCCCCCCCCCCTTGAACTTTTCTACCTTTTGCCACATTTCAGGATTCAAACATAAAGATATAAAATTGTCAATTGGTGAAGAATCAACAACAATGGGAGACAGTTGTGAAGTGGAATGCAATTTATTGGATATTTTAAACTTTTGTAAAAAAAAACCCCCCAAAAACTGAAAAGTAGGACGTGCAATATTATTCGGCCCCTTTACTTTAAGTGCAGTGAACTCCCTCCAGAAGTTCAGTCTCTGATCTCTGATGATCCAATGTTGTCGTAAAGGACTGATGATGATAAATATAATCCACCTGTGTATTAAGTCCCTGTATAAAATCACCTGCTCCGTGATAGTCTCAGGGTGCGGTTACGTTGCAGTTAAAACTGTGTGGCAATCAGTTTTGAGGTGGTTTTAGGTGCAGTTTTGTCAAATTCACAGGGGAAAGACATGAACTGAATGGGTGAATTTGATTTTGAAGGAGAAATCTGTTCCACAAATGTCTTTCACTTGTTAATATAAGAAATATCACCTAAAACCACCCCAAAACTAATTTCTATGCAACGTGTGACCACACTCTCAGGGTTCTGCGTCATAAGGACTAAGGAACACACCAGGTAGGTCGTGATATTGTTGTGGAGAAGTTTAAAGCCGGATTTGGATCCAAAAAGATTTCACAAACTTTAAACATCCCGAGGAGCCGTGTGCAAGTGATCATATTGTATTGGAAGGAGTATCAGACCAAGAGACCCAGGATCCCTCTGGATGAGCTGCAGAGTCTACAGCCGAGGTGGGAGAGTCTGTCCATAGGACAACAAGCAGTCATACAAGGCATAAATCTGGTCTTTATGGAAGACAAGAAGAAGCCATTTCTCAAAGACATCCATAAAAAGTCTTGTTTAAAGTTTGCCACAAGCCACTGGGAGACACCAAACATGTGGAAGAAGATTCTCTGCTCAGATTAAACCAAAATCCAACTTTTTGGCCACAATGCCAAACGATCGAAGACAGCTCATAACCCTGAATGCCCCATTCCCCACTGTCACACATGGCGGGGGCACCATCCCCACTGTCACACATGGTGGTGGCACCATCCCCACTGTCACACATGGTGGAGGCACCATCCCCACTGTCACACATGGTGGGGGCACCATCCCCACTGACACACATGGTGGAGGCACCATCCCCACTGTCACACATGGTGGGGGCACCATCCCCGCTGTCACACATGGTGGGGGCACCATCTCCGCTGTCACACATGGTGGGGGCACCATCCCCACTGTCACACATGGTGGGGGCACCATCCCCACTATCACACATAGTGGGGGCACCATCCCCACTGTCACACATGGTGGGGGCACCATCCCTACTGTCACACATGGTGGGGGCACCATCCCCACTGTCACACATGGTGGAGGCATCATCCCCACTGACACACATGGTGGGGGCACCATCCCCGCTGTCACACATGGTGGTGGCACCATCCCCGCTGTCACACATGGTGGGGGCACCATCCCCGCTGTCACACATGGTGGGGGCACCATCCCCGCTGTCACACATGGTGGGGGCACCATACCCGCTGTCACACATGGTGGGGGCACCATCCCCACTGTCACACATGGTGGGGACACCATCTCCGCTGTCACACATGGTGGGGGCACCATCCCCACTGTCACACATGGTGGAGGCACCATCCCCACTGTCACACATGGTGGGGGCACCATCCCCACTGTCACACATGGTGGGGACACCATCTCCGCTGTCACACATGGTGGGGGCACCATCCCCACTGTCACACATGGTGGGGGCACCATCCCCACTGTCACACATGGTGGGGGCAACATCCCCGCTGTCACACATGGTGGTGGCACCATCCCCGCTGTCACACATGGTGGGGGCACCATCCCCGCTGTCACACATGGTGGGGGCACCATCCCCGCTGTCACACATGGTGGTGGCACCATCCCCGCTGTCACACATGGTGGGGGCACCATCCCCGCTGTCACACATGGTGGGGGCACCATCCCCGCTGTCACACATGGTGGGGGCACCATCCCCGCTGTCACACATGGTGGGGGCACCATCCCCGCTGTCACACATGGTGGGGGCACCATCCCCACTGTCACACATGGTGGGGACACCATCTCCGCTGTCACACATGGTGGGGGCACCATCCCCACTGTCACACATGGTGGAGGCACCATCCCCACTGTCACACATGGTGGGGACACCATCTCCGCTGTCACACATGGTGGGGGCACCATCCCCGCTGTCACACATGGTGGGGGCACCATCCCCACTGTCACACATGGTGGGGGCACCATCCCCACTGTCACACATGGTGGGGGCACCATCCCCACTGTCACACATGGTGGGGGCACCATCCCCACTGTCACACATGGTGGGGGCACCATCCCCACTGTCACACATGGTGGGGGCACCATCATCACTGTCACACATGGTGGGGGCAACATCATGGTTTGGGCTTTTCTTCAGTTGGCAGGGACAGGGAAGATGGTTAAAATACATGACCATTCTGGAAGAAAGCCTGTTGGAGTTTGCAAAAGACCTGAGACTGGGACAGAGATTTATCTTCCGACAAGACAATGGGGGTCATTTACTAAGGGCCCGATTCGCGTTTTTCCGACGTGTTACCCGAATATTTCCGATTTGCGCCGATTTTCCCTGTATTGCCCCGGGATTTTGGCGCACGTGATCGCATCGGCGCCGGCATGCACGCGACGGAAATCGGGGGGCGTGGACGAACGAAAACCCGACGGATTCGGAAAAACCGCCGCATTTAAAACAATAAAAGTGTTGCTTGGGACGCACTTACCTTCACTTGGTCCTGGTTGGTGAATTTCAGGGCATTCGGATGCTTTTCAGCGCAGCAGCGCCACCTGGTGGACGGCGGAGGAACTACCTTGATGAATCCCGGCCGGACCCGAATCCACCGCAGAGAACGCGCCGCTGGAACGCAAACGGACCGGGTAAGTAAATCTGCCCCAATGATCTTGAACATAAAGGAAAATCTACAATGGAAGGTTCACAAATAAACGTATCCAGGTGTTAGAATGGCCAAAGAGCCAAAAACTGCTTTTCACAAATGCTCTCCATCCAACCTCACTGAGAATGGGAAAGAATTTCAGTCTCTGCAAAACTGATAGAGACATCCTTAAAGGATATCTACCACCAGGATCAAAGACGGTATGCAAATCAGCCCGGGGGGCTCCAGGCTCCGTTAACACCTATGGACCCTGGAGCCCCTCTGGTTCATTTGCATACAGTCCGTCATCCTGGTGGTAGATGCCCTTTAAGGGGAGCCTAATAATATTTCAAGCCCTACTTATCAGTTTATTATTTTTTACAAAACTTTAAACATCAATAAATTTCATCCACTTCACAATTGTGTCCCACTAGTTGATTCTTCACCAAAAAATGTCAATTTTATATCTTTATGTTTGGCAAAAGGTAGAAAAGTTCAAGGGGGCCGAATACTTTTGTAAGGAGCTGTACCTGAGCATAGCTGAGCACTGCACTCCGCTTTCACCATCAGTGCCGTTGTAGGGAATAGACGGATGTATGTGACCAGTCCTAGTGGGCAGACCACCAAAAACATCTCAAAAACATAACATTTTTGTCTTCTTTTTGAAGGCTTTACTATGACTTCTGTTATTCCCATCTAGCTTTGTCTCCATCATAATGCTGTTTCCATAACTCCCGGAAGTTACAGAAACAGCATAGCTCCTGCTGAAGTACTTTTCTTATGGGACATTAGGTGAGTCAGTGTGACGGTTTTACATACCATCAGTGTATGTAACTTTCAAAGTTGTTTTATGCCTAATGCTGAATCTCAGAGAATATAAGGACTCATTGTAATTTTGTCACTGATCTTGACAGGGCCGGTGTTAGACAAAGTGGGGCCCTGGGTAAAACTAAAAGTGGGGGCCCCAAAATAAAACTATTTTATGAACAGTTTCATTCAGTAAGAGGCTCCCTTAGCCCTGCACAATAATAACATTTTGTAGTGTGTAACATGGGACTGTAGGAGAATTTTAAAGGAGATGAGTGGAAGATAAATATGAAAGAAGATATAGATTTATAGATACATAAATATCATGTAGATTATAGATAGATATGAGAGATAGATAGATAGATAGATAGATAGATGGATAGATAGATAATATATAGGTAGAAGATATATAGATAACTAGATAATAGACAAAATGGATAGATATATTGATAGGAAATAGACAAGTTATAGGAGATAGATAACTAGACAGATAGATTATAGATATATAGGCCGGAGACAGATCATAGATATGTAGACAAGAGATGACAAGCATCTTCACCTGGGCATTCAACCAATGGATATTAAAAGAGCGATACATCCTCTGCTTACAAAAGTCCACATGCAGGGGGCCCCTTTAGGACAGGGAACCCTGGACAAATGCCC